>NW_024544543.1:0-715000 GCF_018167655.1 Microtus oregoni
GCCTGACAGAATGAAGCAGGATTAGTAAGTAATGTCTTTTATACAGCTTAAATTCCTTTCCATCTCAGGTTACTACTTTAGTATGAATGTCCTCCAGCTTAGGATGGGGACAAGCTTAGTCCCGTGAGAAAGATTAGCAGACTTGCTCAATGTTTCAATACATTGGGATGCTATTAGATATGTGAATTACATATTTGAATTACTGATTGAAAACTTATGTATTGAATGAACTATTCAAAGTGTGATGGATAAATCAGTGCTGAGTTGAGGCTTGTTGCTATTCACCTGGAGATAAATACAGAAAGGAGAATGAGAGCATCCAGGGGGAGCATTTGTGATCATTTCAACACTGTGGGAGTAGCCAAGTGCAGCTGTAGGCTAGGGTGTGTAGCCAAGTGTAGCTGTAGGCTAGGGTGTGTCAGCCAAGTTGCAGCCTGTAGGCTAGGGTGTGTAGCCAAGTGCAGCTGTAGGCTAGGGTGTGTAGCCAAGTGTAGCTGTAGGCTAGGGTGTGTAGCCCAAGTGTAGCTGTAGGCTTGGGTGTGTAGCCAAGTGTAGCTGTAGGCTAGGGTGTGTAGCCAAGTGCAGCTGTAGGCTAGGGTGTGTAGCCAAGTGCAGCTGTAGGCTAGGGTGTGTAGCCAAGTGTAGCTGTAGGCTAGGGGTGTGTAGCCAAGTGTAGCTGTAGGCTAGGGGGGGTTAGGGTGTGTAGCCAAGTGCAGCTGTAGGCTAGGGGTGTGTAGCCAAGTGCAGCTGTAGGCTAGGGACTTGTAGCCAAGTGCAGCTGTAGGCTAGGGGACTTGTAGCCAAGTGTAGCTGTAGGCTAGGGACTTGTAGCCAAGTGTAGCTGTAGGCTAGGGTGTGCAGCTATAGGCTAGGGGTGTGTTTGCATTCAAGTCCACAGTCAGGGTCATTTTGAGCTTTCTCTGTGCTCCTAGATACAGTGAGGGAAGGCAGGATGAGTCTTGTTTGCTAACGACAGATGAGAAAGAGAAAAGCTTGCCACGGTGACTCACACCTGTGAACCCAACATGCAGAAGGCAGAGAGCGGGAGGGACTGGTATGAATTGCCTGTAATCCCAGTATCCAGGGGGTAGAGGCAGGAGGATTACTGTCAGTTTGAGGGCTTGATGGAAGCCTGAGATACAGAGTAAGAATATGTCCACAGGAATCAAAAATACAAATCTGTGAGATGAGGTTGCTGTATTATCTCCTCAGTGATTTAACGGCAGGTGCCTGTGAAGCAGATAACCAGCATTTCATAGTGAGAGGATGCTGTCCTGATGGCTCACGAGTTTAGCTAAGCATTTTGAATTTTATTTTTCATCATACAGATCCACACTTACGACTTTCTGAGTATAATCCATATGTATCATTGTACTTAGAAAACTGAGACGGGAGGATCATTGATGTTCGAGCCAGTCTGGGCAGGATAGTGAGTCTTCTTGTAAAAGATAAAACATAAGTAAAAATATTAAGTATATGGTGCTAGTAACTACTTATTTCATCTAAAGGGAATTTAAGCCCCATTAAACTGCCCTGGATTGATTGTGAACCTGCTGTTGAAGGATTGAGGATGCATTTTGAAAATGTTCTTGCATCCATTTTAGAAGAGAGTTAAAAAAATTAATGTCAAAATTATACTAAAAGCTTTCCCTGTTTTCATCAATGTATTTTGGTGAGACTGGGTTCTCCAAGCACTGCCAAATCACAGTAAAGAAATGGTTTAAATGCGCATCTGTCTCTGAAGTTAGATTGATTGGCTAAGCATAGGCAGGTGAGTTAACAGACAGAAACAGGATGGTCGACCCTGCTGAGAAGTGAATCTGGCTCAGTGCTGCCTCTCCTCAGAGCCTGCAAAGCAGGTTTTATATGTGTTCCCTAGTCCACTTGGAGTTTTCTCTTTGTCCTGCAACAAAACACAGGAGCAGTGGCAGTTTCTGTATTAAATACCACCTGCTTGAATTCCTTCCCTTCTCAGACTATACTTATTAACATGGAATTTTGTGTCTCAGGTTTGGTGATAAAAGTGGCACGGGTTTATGTGTCCTTGGTAGATTTCCTTTACTACTCCTGTTTTTAATAATTACATAATAATTGGCCATGGTGGATTCGAAATGTCCTGGACAGTTTGTGAAGCACTGAGCCGGCCTGAGAGTGTCTCCTTAGGTGCACTCACTTTTGGGGATAACCCCCAACTCATGCTGGCCCCACCCTGACTTTTCCAGTGAGTGTTGGCAGAAGACACCCCTGGGTCTGTTCTAGATAGTTCCATGAAGACCTCTATTGGGACTGAGGAGAGGGCTCAGAGGGTGAAGCGCTTCCTTGTAAGCCTGACGAATTGAGTTTTGTCCCTAGAACCTATGTAAAGACAGATAAGGTAGCATATGCTTGTAATCACAGTGCTGGCCAGGCAGAGACAGGTGGCCTCCTGGATCTTACTTAGCAGCTAGCTAGTCTAACCTACTTGGTGGATTACAGGTCAGTGAGAGTCTGTCTCAAAACAAGAGCATTCCTGAGAAATGACACCCGAGATTTTCCTCTGGCCTTTATATTCATATATACACACATACGTGGGCATGTATATCTACATTCAAACACACATGCACGCACGACCTATAGTTGCATTACAGAGAAGATTGGACAATCAGGAGCACCACCCCAGGATTATTTATCTTAGGTGTGCTAAGCTAAGCAGTGTGGTGGTTCTTTTCCAGGATAGTTCTCTGAAGTCCCCCTCCAAGCCCCTCTGGTATCTGCCACTCCTCGCTGACTCCATCTGCTGCAGGATATGTTTGCAGGCCACAGCAAGTTCTTTGTGGTCAAATGCAGGGACCTTTCTCCTCTTGTCATTTGTCACCTCGCCTCCCTCTTTGGCTTCTCTGAAAGCGCTCTCCTTGCTTTGCTCCCGTCCCTTTGCAGCTGCTTGGGTCTCGTTTCTGCCTCTTCTGGGCGCTCTGGCCCCGCTCTCTCTGTTTACCTCGCTAGCCCCAGCTTGAGCTTCTGTTCTGCTCAAATCCGTGTCCCTCCCCTGCAGCCTGCACTCTGGCCGTGCCTGCTTTCGTGTTCTAGCAGCTTCTCTGATGATGTCAAGACCAGCGGTGGTTACCTGACTTGGACTGGATTCTGGTTTCAGTTGTTCTGGAGACCTGTCTTGATGCCCACTGCCCAGCACCTGTGCTGCCTCGGGAGCTCCCTTTCTCTCCTCTAGCACCATGTGATACTGGGCTTCATCCCATGTCCGGGCCAGGTCCCCTAACTCATGCACTGCCGTTTGTTTGTCTGTTTGTATATTTATTTATTTTTGGATTTTTAGTATAATGGGCTTCACGATGATTATTTTTGTACATACATACCATTGTTCTTTGATTGTATTTGCCATACGATTACCATCTTGACATAGGGAATTTATGCAAAAGTCTTGTAAAAGAATCAGATCTGAAAAAAGAAAACAAACAAACAAACAAGCAAACGAATCAGATCTGGTCCTGAACTGACCTTTCCATATCTTCCTGGTCTGAGTGCCGTCTGGGCTCATGTTTTAAACTCTAATGTTAACCCGTACCTCAGAGTTGCACTGAGCGTAGGCAGATGCTGTTAGGCCATATGGCTCTGGACTATCCGCGACAAATCTAAACTAAACCACTGCATCCCGTGAAGGCAATGTGTAGAAGGCCTGAGTGAAGAGCACACAGCCCAGCCTCCAGAGGATGCTGTGGACAATCCCGTAGACTGTTGGGCCTGTTCTTTCATTAGGACAGGTGAAAAGTTCTTACAAAGACTTTCCTGGGTCCATCACAGCCTTGGACCGTCAGGCTCTTATCCTGAAAGGTCCTAAGCTTTCCTGCTACAGATCGTCTCTCCCTGGGGCTGGAGAAGTGCGGCTCTACCCTTGTTCCCTGGCTTCCTCTCCAAGGACTATCGATAGAGGCATAGTTAGTATCTTTGTGTCTGCTCAGGATGGAGAGGGGAGGCAAATGTGTTTGGGTCATGAATGAATGATGTCTTCGAGACTGAGAGCTCCCATGTCCTTGCTGCATGTGACTGTACTTGTTAGAGTTCCCCAGAGAAATGGATAATGGGGCACACACACATAAGTAAAGGGGATGTTATGGTTGGAATTGTGTGGTTTTGGAAGACTTCTACCGCCCGCAACCCGGAGACCCTGGAAGAGAAGCCAGGGGTGTAATTACACCCAGACCGTAAGGTCGTGGAGGAGGAGAGTTGATAGTATGATATTCAGTGTCAAACCTAAGCCTGGAAGCTGGAAGGTCTGAAGGCCCGGCAACCTGGAGTGGTAGCATCTCAAAACTGATAATGTGGATGTCCTGGGTCCAAAGAGAAAGCATCTGTTTTCCTTCAGTTCTAGCCTCACCCCTACCCTCCATAGACTGGTGGATACAACTTCCAGTGGTACTGGGTATACTGATTCAAATGCTAAGCTCTTATAGAAACAGTCTCACTGATGTACCATCAAATAATCCTGAGACAGAGATGTGGGTATCCTCCAGCAATCAAGTTGACACCTGGAATTCATTCCTGGGGACCTTGTTAAGATGTAGTAGGTCTCAGTGGGCCAAGGTGATAAAGGCTCCTGGGGGAAGCAGACGCCATGGTATCTGGAATCATGCTTTGAATTGCTAAGAATTAAGACACTAATCAAAACATAGTGAAAAGCTTGGAGTGGTGGCCCAAGCCTTTAACCCAGTGCTTAGAGGCAGAGGCAGGCAGATCTCTGTGAGTTCAAGGCAAGCTTGGTCTACATGGCAAGACTCTTCCTGAAAACACACAACAAAAATAGCGAGGGGCATTAGGGAGATGGCTCATCTAGCTAGGTACCTACCTCATAAATCCAAGGACCTTTTTCGGTTCCCAGAACCCACATGAAGAAGTGGCTGGAGTGGTGGCCCATGCTTGTAATCTCAGAACTAAGAAAGAAGAGCTAGGCAGATGCTGGGGGCTCCCTGGATAGATAGCCTAAGCAGATTGGCAAGTTACAAATGACCAAGGAGTCTGTCTCAAAAGACCATGGATAGTATTCCTGAAAAATGACAGCCAATGTCATCTCCTGACTTCCACCTCCCTCCCTCCCTCCCTCCCTCTCTCTCTCTCTCTCTCTCTCTCTCTCTCTCACACACACACACACACACACACACACACACACACACAGAGAGAGAGAGAGAGAGAGAGAGAGAGAGAGAGGCATTTAAAACCTTGCTCAGGTGTGCTGAGCTATCCCTGTTGGCTTGGCCAAGTTGTCATGTAGTTTAGTAGAAGGAGGTGCGGGGTATTCTATGAGGCTTTTTCTCAAGTGTCTGATGGAGTCTTCTTCCCTGAAGAAGGTGGGCTGTTTGCCTGGGTTCCTCTTTGCCATCCTTCTTGGCAGAGCCCTGTGTCAGGCTGAGAGAGGTTAGGTATACTGGGCTGCCCTGACCCACTCTCTCTGAATCTGCGGCCACTGGATGACTGGGCTCCATTGGCTCCACGGTGGCCCCCCCCACAGCCCACATCTGTCAGCCCACATCTGTCCCACTTCTCACCGTCAGCACCCAAGGGCCACTGTTCAGTGCTGCCCAACCACTCTGAAGATTATCTTGAGGGTGGAGTGGTTGGGGCTGAACTTTTAGATTTTTGCTGAGGAACCTGAGCACCTAATGGAAGAAACCCAATGTGTTGTTGCAAGTCCTGTTAATATCATCCCACTTACCGCATAGTTCACATTCCCGTCATTTTTAAATGGCTCAGTAGTTACATTTTCTCATGTTGCCGAGCATGTCCATGCGTCGGGGGCTTTCCTCTGAGACTGGGTGCTTGGCGCTTCTCCAGGTTTTTCCTTTTGGATTTTAGATGGGATTCTATGATTATCTGCTAAAATTATCCCCTGTGCCTGCCACCCATGAAAACTGGCAGGTCACCCAGGGACATGGTCACAGAACCTGCCGGACTGATTTTATTTTTCCTTCCCACAGTGTTCTTCCCGACTGTAATTGCACAATCCTTCCCACGGTTATGAATCTAAAGCCAATCTCTTACTTCCAGGTGTGTGGTCTCACCTTTCTGTCTTTACGACCTTCTGGTGTGCAGGAAGGTCAGGGAAATAGTCTAGATGCGCAGATAACCTGCACTGTGTCTAGACGGTGTGGCTGCTTAGGGGATGCTGTAGCTCAGTGTGGATGCAGTACCATCACGTGTGGATGATGGTGGATGCTGACATGGTTGCTGAACTAGGTGGATGCAGACTGAGATTGTCTGCGCAGCACCGCCAGCACGTGGTGAGAACCTGTGTGGCCCAGGCATTGCTTCAGATGCTGGGGAAGTACAAACACTGCTATGGGCATAGCTCTTGCCTTGAGGCAGTTCATGGTTCTCAGAATGGGGAAGGAAATGGCCAGTTTTACTTCATTTTGGCATATAACAGAAAACTTAGAATGGCAGGGTTCTGTGGGGATCAGGCTGAAGTTGGGGTGCTTGGAGAGAGGAGACTTGTGTTGGGTCCAGAAAGGCCTTCTTCAAACTCCTGCCATCTGCATAGCTGCTGCAGTGGGCTGAGCCCTTGTTGGCAGGATTCTGCTCAGCCTCGTGTTTGGCAGTGGGCTCCCGAATCCTCATTTTAAGCTCATTATAGAGATGATATATCGGGAAAGTACATGTTACAGGGGAGGCGTCACAGAGAAGCCATGCTGTGCAATTACCTCAATGTCTCCTAATCACAGGTATTCCTGTCAAGCGCCACATGGCTCTATCACACTGCAGAGGCAGTGGCTACCCTGAGAGACAAGATGGCTGTTGGTAGGACTGCGAAGTCGTTTCATTAGTAGAGCTAGGAAGGACCTCGGTCAAGTTACAATGACACGTTGAATGTTTAAGTAGTAGTACATCCGAAGAACAAAACAAAAAGGCCAAGCCAGATTGGGGTCTCTGACTTTGTTCTATGAGAATCAGGGACTCAAGCCATGGAAGAGAATGTTAAGTTATTGCCTGCAGGGTGTTTCCTTTGTGAGTCACGGCGAGAAAATCATTCTTGTCCACTGTTTGGATGCAACTGCCAGTGACTGGAATCTGCAGGACTCTGAGACACTGGGCATTCCCTGTGTTTTTCTAGAGCATCCCTCCTGCATCCATCTCCTGCATCCACCCCATCATCCCTTGCCGTGTTTGCAGTCCTGTGGCTCACGCGTCTCTGAAGTATACGAGTTCATGGAGTTTAAAATCGCCTACAGCTCAATAGTTGCTGTCTGTCATTAAAGGTTATAAGACACTGGTCTACTAGTGCCAGACCAGTATTGTCTTTTGGTAGGTGGGAGTTTTCACCGATGAGCATTTTTGTCCATGTTGGAGACCAATGTCAGGTACTTGTGTGTGCTAGGTAGCTGCTCTACTACTGAATTCTGTCCCCAGTCTATGCTGAGACTGAAGAATGGATAAGGGAAATGTAGTAAATTTACAGTGGAGGACTACAAAGCAGAAAAAAAAATAACGCCATCTTGAATTTTGCAGGAAAATGGACAGAGCTAGAAAACATTATTTTGAGTGAGGTAACCCAGACACAGAAAGACAGTTATCACATGTACCATTCATAAGTGGTTTTTAAACATAAAGCAAAGAAAAGCAGTCTACAAACCACAATCCCATAGAACTTAGACAACAATGAGGACACTAAGAGAGACTTACATAGAACTATTCTACATGGGAAAGTAGAAAAAGACAAGAGCTCCTGAGTAAACTGGGAACATGGGGACCTGGGGAGAGGGTTGAAGGGAGGGGAGCAGAGAAAAATGTAGAGCTCAATAAAAATCAAAAAAACCAATTCTAATGGCTTTGTATTCTTGTTTGGATTTCTTATGACAGGTATACTTGTTTCTCTGAAGGCTTTTATTTTTATTTATCTATGTGTCTGTGTACGTGTGCGTGCATGTGTGTGTGTATGTGTGTGTGCGTGCGTGTGTGTTTATGCTTGCAGAGGCCAGACGAGGGTGTCAGAACTGGAATTGGACCTGGAGATACTGGCCATTGTGAGCTGCCTGATGTGGGTGCTGGGACCTGAACTCTGGTCTTCTACAAGAACAACCACTGCTCTAAACTGCTGAACCATCTTTTTTATATCCTTTAATATATTTATTTTTCACATAGTATTTTTTAATTTTATATGATTATATTGGGATAAATTGTGGCTATTCCTAATAACTTGATTTTATTATTTTGAAAATTTGTTGTATTTTAACTTTATTTTTAAGTGATTGCAGACCTTTTAAAAAGTTGAAAACATAGACACTTAGTGTGACCTTCATTCCAGCACCTCAGAGGTCCACATGAGAATCATTGCTGAACCACCCAGCTGGAAGCTATGAACTCTTCTGTAGACTTTATATTTAGATTTCGTGATCTAAGAATGTCTTTTTTTTTCCCTGTCCCAGAACCCGGTTAAGCCTCACATCTAGGATCACATTTTATTTCAGTTGACCTTTGGAAAGGTTAAATAAGATAATCTGGGCGTTTTAGTAGATTGTGACTGTGTCTCTGTTTATACCTGAAGTAGCTCCCCCTAAAAGGCTCATGTGTTAAAAGTCTTGATCCCTAATGTAATTTTCAGAGGGCCTTTGGCCAAATCATGAGCTATTTGACCTGATTAACTCATCAACACAATGAAACAAACCGTGATTCCATCAGTGAATTAATCTATTAAAACCGTAAATGGATTGTCAATCTGATGGCATTATTGGGATGTGGTGGGAACCAAGAGGCAGGCCTAGTGGAGGAAGTAGGTCATCGGGTGTGCCTTTGAGGGGTCTGTCTTGTTACTTCCCTTTCCTGTCTCCCCCTGCTTTCCAGCCATCATGAAGTGAACAGCCTCCTCCTCCGCTGCTTTCACTGCCCCATGCTCTGCCTCACCAGGGGTTCATTGCCATGGAACCTGCTGGCCGTAGACTAAATACTCTGAAACAGAGCCTAATAAACCTTTCCTGCCTTAAGCTGTTCCCTGAGGTATTCCATCACAGCAGTGGAAAGCGACGAGCCACGGGTCGCATGTGTGAGGAGTACACGCACACACACGCACTGCCAACACTGTGTTGTGGAGCTGGTGTGAGCTGTTTTGCTGGAGGCTGGCCTGGACCCTTGCTTGTCTTGTTTTCTAAGGGCAGCAGCCCAGTACCAAGGAGGGGAGCTGCCCTGGGCTCAGCTCAGGTGCAGACTCGTAGTATGAGCTCTCAGGATCCCCCTGAGCTCTGTTGATTGTGGTGAAGGAAACAACCCCCTATTTAGGAGAAAGTCAAATTTCTGGCTTTGACGCATGTCCTGTGTTTGCACAGCATGACTTCTGAGCAGGGATTTTATTTAATTATGTTAAAATGAAATGATAAGTGATACTAGCATATAGAATGTACTTTTCTGGTCTCTGGTAGGGTCAGTGTGATGGGTTTGAGGAGGGGATACACTCCGGTGCAGGGGTCCATTGCAAAGTCGTTTCCCTTCTTTGTCCACGAATGCGGCTCAATTTATTAAGGAAATTGAAGTGTAAAGAAAGAATCTAAGTTATTCCTTGACCCCAAGCCAGTGCTTAAAATTCCCATAAAAAGAAATTTTGCGTTACCTCAGTGTTTCTTGCTTTGGTGATGGGTGTGGTTGTGGAGAGTTAGGCTTCTGTCTTGTCTTGAGTGTCCCATTCATCTGTCACTTTCAGTAGTCTGGTGTGTCTAGGAAGTAACGCACGCTTTGGTAACTTGCTGCCTTCCTCATCTTTATTGTAAGTCGGGTTGAAGCTGGAGTTGCAGTACTCTTCTGAGTTAATTCATGAAATGCTTTGGAGCTGGTAGCTCAGCTAGTAGAGTTCTTGCCTTCCATGCACAAATTTCTGGGTGTGATCCCTTGCCCACATAGGGGTGATATACATGCCCTTAATCCCAGCACTCAGGAGGTAGAGGCAGGAGGACCAGACGTTCAAAGTCATCCTTGGCCACATGTGTATTATCTTATCTGTATTATCTTAGACTGTGTGAAACACTGTTTCAAAATGAAAACAAAATAGTTTTGACTCATCTGAGTTTTCTTTAGAATCTTTGGGAGTATCTCAATAAGTAGGGCCTCCATGCCTCTGTTTATAGGCAGATACCTGGTCCTGTCCTGGGATGAGGCTGGAACTTGTGGCTGAGAAGGTGACAATTAGGGCTAGGATAGTCTGGGCATGATCCCTAACCAATTATGTCATGAGTGTGAGACTGAGCCATGTGTAGTGACCAAAACACTTGAAAACCAGGCCTCACTGTGAACTATGGTCACTCAAGGCTGGCACTTGAAGTCTAGAACACAGGGAGTCTGGCCTTTCTTGGCCAACACGCGCCCTGGAGATACCACTCTCCTAGGCAACAGTGTGGGTTATCAGTTAGGTGAAGAGCCAGCGCCCTGAGGCTGCCTTTTACCAGCTCTGAGTCTGTGAACTGTCTGTTCTTCCCCAGAAATTGAGGCAATTGTGGGCCTTTTCCCTTTCCCACACACAACTCAGCATGGAGCCTGCTCTGTGGAGAGGTCAGGGGCTTGTCCTGAGGACAAGTTTGGCCCCTGCTTTAATTTGAATGCCCTATACTGAACCCACTTTGAACCTGATTTGGGGTTCAACAATGGTGCACAAGCAGAATGAGGATGGGAAGGTATGAGCCTGTGAGCCTGTGCTGGTTACTCTTTGTCTACGTGACCTGAAGCAAGTCTGTAGGGATATTGTCTTTATTAATGACAGATTTGGGAGGGCCCAACTCATCTCAGTCAGTGCGACCCCTGGGCCAGTGGTCCTGAGTTCTATTAAAAAAGAAAAAAAAAACAGACTGAGAAGCCAGTAAGCAGCATTCCTCCATGGTCTCTGTATCATTTTCTGCCTTGAATGGAGATTGGAATGCAACTTTGGTCAAACTGCTATAAGGTAAACTGAAGTAAGGAATTAGCTTCATGGAACATCACACAGTCAATAAGATTATTTTTAGTGTGGCAAACTGAGAAATAGCTGTTATTCATGCAAATGAACATTTTCAAACTTACAGGCACTTGGGCATTCCTATGTGAACAAGGCACTGACTGCTTGGCCTCCCGTGGAGTAGGGCTGCCAGGTAGCTGGAGAGGCAGGAGTCTTTCTGGATCTTTCTAGTTGATGTGGGCATCCATTTCTTAATGTTGGGAGTTTTCTTGGTTTCTGGAACTGTGATTGTGTGTGATTTGGGTCCCAATCAAACTTCTTAAATTCATAAAAACATCTCTTGTTTGTTTTTTGTTTGTTTGTTTGTTTGTTTTTGTTTTTCGAGACAGGGTTTCTCTGTGGCTTTGGAGCCTGTCCTGGAACTAGCTCTGTAGACCAGGCTGGTCTCGAACTCACAGAGATCTGCCTGCCTCTGCCTCCCGAGTGCTGGGATTAAAGGCGTGAGCCACCATCGCCCGGCTTTTTTTTTTTTTAATTTTTTTTATAAAAACATCCCTTCACCTGAGCAGGTAGACAGCCTTTCTCATTGGGGTGAAGTATGTAGTCTGGTACTCTTCTTTGCACCCACAGCTGTAGAGCACCTCATCATTATCCGTCATGTAAGAGGAAGCAGCCTAGCTCCGCCTTAATGTCAGAAAGGGGTTTGGGCACTGATGTCTGAGATCAGTGACTGGATGCCTGCTAGCGGGAGAGAGTTCCCTTCCCTTCTTCACTTCCCTTATCTCCCTCTTTCCATTTCCCCTCCCTGTCTTTGCTAATTTTGAAACAGAGCTTCATTCTGTAGCTTAGGCTGCTCTCAAACTCATTACGTAGCCCAGACTGGTCTCAAACTTGTAACAGCCCCAAGTTCTGGAATTATAGGACTATACTGCCATGCTTGGGTTAAGGGTCACACCTTTTGAAGGCTTTGTTTGCTGCCTCTTCCTTGCTCACCTGTTCTACCTGTCCCCTAGTCTGTCTACTGCATCTTTCAGGGGTGACAAGAGCGTGTATAGAATGTTCACGTTGGCAGGACCGGATGCTTTTATAGGAATATAGTACTTCCCTCCACTTACAGCTGGGGCAGGCTCTGTTATGTCAGAAAACTCCCAGGAACAGGCAGCTGCTGGGAAATGTAGTGACCTGGTTTTCTTATCTGCCGAGTGGGGTAGCAGGGCTTCCATGAAAGGTAGGGAAAGCTGAGGTATGAACAGCATCTTTCCTGTTAGAAGGGTGTAATGCTATCCTGTCATTGGCCTTCTTTTAGTATCCAGAGGGCTGATGGGAACATGACCAACTCTTATTTATCAGGATACTTGATAATAATAATGAGCTTGATTAAAAGAACTGATTTTAAGTTGCAGAGTGAAATTTCTCTCAGTCCAAACATTTGGAAATAATTTCTACTCATGGCTTTGCCGACAGAGTATTTGAGGGGCTATTCAACTATTTTGTTTATTCGGAGCCTCATTTCTGAATTTGATTCATTTTTGCTAAACATTGCTTAAGTCAATGCAAGATCATCAGACCTTGGAACCCCTGCCCATGCTCAATTCTTACCCTCCCAAATTAGCCTCTTTCAAAGCTCATTCTCATGGTGTGCCTTCACAGTTCTAACCAATTGGTTATACTGCTTGTGGTTGGTGCTACTTGTCAACGTCACTGGATTTCGGATTACCTAGACGTCTCTGGGTGTGCCTACAAGGACATTTCTAGAGTCTTAACTGAGGAGTAGAGACCCACCCTGATTGTGACTGGCACCATCTATGGGCTGTGCTCCCAGACTGAGCAAAAGTGGAAGGAGGAGGAAGTCCTCCCCTTTCTCTGCTTCTTGGTTGGTACAACCATCCACATCCACCACCGTGGACATTCCTTTGGATTGTGAGCCAAATCCATCCTCCCTCAAGTTGCTTTTTGTAAGTTATTTGGTTCCAGTAACAAGAAAAATAACTGATATATTAATATGTGTTTGACCATTTAGTTTAGATGTCTTCTTTTAGTTTCCTGGAATGAAAGACGAGAATTTGTTTCTTCAATCACATATCCCACCTACAATGGGACTCTTCCTGGGGAGACAAACATGTATTTCCTGAAGATAGGATATCAGTGACAGACAAATGAATGTTTTCATTCATGTGTAGGTTGGTGAATTCATGGGTTTAATTAGAGTTACTTATAAGAACATGGGAACTGTTAAGTGGTTCTATACCGAAGAAAATGCCTTTTCCTCATCAGTGGTTGACTGCTCATATATCCTCAGAGAAGGGTAGAGTTTCATGAGACTGCCCCCTCCATGAAAGAATGTTAATGGGCTCAATCTTTTTTTATTTAGAAAGTTTATTCATACAGTATATTTTGATGTTTTCCTCTCTCCCTCAGCTCCTCCCAGAACTTTCCAACTCCCTACCTACCCAACTTTATGTTCTTTCTCCCTTTCAAAGAAAGGAAAACAGCAACAGCAAGAAACCAAAAAAAAAAAAATCAAACAAATAAACAAAATGCAAGTAGGATAAAAAAAATGCTAAGACAACACACACACACACACACACACACACACACACACATGCGCACACACACGCACATGCACACACACAGGAAACCTTTGGAGTTTGCTCTGTATTGTTCAACTACATGCACATGGGGCCTGCCCTGAAGTGTGAAACTCTTGGAAACATTAATTTGCCCTTTGTCATTAAGTATCAGCTGGTGCCCATTTGCTTAGGAATAGGGCCCTGTGTCCACTTACCCCTCTCAGTTCTAAGACTCCATCTGGCTTGAACCTGTCTGTAAAGGTCTGAGGTATGCTGCCACATTCTGTGAATTCATATGTGCATCAGTCCTGTTGTGTCTGGCAGACTCTATTTCCTCAGAGTCCTCCATCACCCCTGACTCATAGAATCGTTCCACATCCTATTCCTCACAGATCCCTGAACCTTGAGGGGGGGTTTGGTGAAGCGATCCCATAAAGGACTGATTTCTCCAAATGTCTCTCATTCTCTGCACATTGTCCGGCTTTAATGTATTGTCCGTGCATTTCTGCTTTAATTTTCATCTTCTGTAAGAGAAGCTTATCTGATGTGGACTGAGCAAGTCTTTGAGATATGGATATAGTAAAATGTCATTAGGAGTCCTTTTATCGCTATGTTTCTTTAACAGAATTATTAATATTAGGTTCCCCCTGGCCCATGACCCTCTAATCCTAGGTTCTTGGCCACTTTAGCAGTGCCAGGTATGGGTTTCGTCTTAGGAGTAGGCCTTAAATCCAATAAAAGAAAAAGTGGTTGGTTACTCCCATATCTGTGCCACTATTGTACCAGTATATCTTGTGGGCAGATCACCATTGAAGGTCACAGGGTTTGTATTTGGGTGATATTGATTATTACCATTTTCCTATGGTAGTGTATAGAGTACTTTCTAACTCAGTGAACACTAGTCAATACTTGTGATATTTCTGCTTAGGCATCAGCTTGACTTTTTCATGTTTGATAACATGTTTTCTTTGACAAGTATCGTTTTCAGCAATAGGGCCTTAGAATCAGGTTGTAAAGAGCAACCCATAGCTTTGGCAATTACTTATGATGATGGGGGTTCTATGGGACCTCTTTGACCAATGACTCAGCAAACAATTTATAACCTATTCCTGGCATTGGGGGTTTTACTTGGTAGCATAAGCTATCTAATTGAGACATTGTCTTCCCTATTATATAGTCTCTCCTTTTAGATTCCTTTCATATATGTATATATTTTACTATTACAATAACAAGTTTCCATATAGCTTTTCAAATGTTTTAGTGTTCTTGTTTCCTCTTTTATCTTTTTCCCTATTTAAGCTCTTATTCTAGTTTCCCTTTTATTTCTCCAAAGAGAAACACTACATTCTATTTCTCCTTCATCGGGAGATCTCCTCTGGTCCCTTATTATGTCCTTAACCTCTGTGGTTATTTGGATTGTAGCACATCTATCAAACACTTAACTGCTAACATCCATTGATAAGACAAAACACATGCTATTTATCTTTAGGTCTGGATTATCTCACCTATGATGATTGCTTCTAGCTCCATCCATTTCTCTTCAAATTCCATTTTTTTACTAGTTGAATAATATTCCATTGTGTAAATGTGTCCCGTTTTCATTATCCATTCATCGGTTGATAGACATATAGGTTGTTTTCAATTTCTGGCTATTGTGAATAGAGAGACAATGAAACATGGATGAGCACACAGCTCTGTAGTAGGATATAGAGGCTTTCCATTATCTACCCAAGAGTGGGCTAGCTGGATCTTGAGGGAGCTCTGTTCCCAGATGATTCCCATGGTTGCTGTCTAAGTTTGAACTCCCACTGTGAATGATGTCCCTCACCAGCTTGCGCTGTCATTTGTTTTGTTGATCGTGGCCATTCTCACTTAGGTGAGATGAATCCCAAAGTAGTGTGGATTTGCATTTCCCTGTTAGCTAGAAGTATTGAAAATGTTTGTGTTCCTAAGTCACTTGAGAACTTTATATTTTGAGAACTCTTCATAGTTCTGTGCTCCATTTTAAAGTTGTGGGTTTTTTTTTGTGTGTGTATGTGTTCAGATTTTTCCCCATTCTGTGTGTTGCCCTTTTCCCTAAATGGTGGTGTCCTTTGCTATACAGAAGCCTTTTAGTTTTCATGAGGTCCCATGTACTAATGCTGCCTTAGTGTCTGTGCTATCAATGTCCTGTTCAGAGTGTTTTTTCCTGTGAACGACTGCAATCTTAGGCAGATCTCTTGTAAATCATCACAGATACTGAGGATTTAAGAGTTCAGTGGTGCCCAGTGATGGTGGCGCACACCTTTTATCCCAGCACTCAGGAGGCAGAGACAAGTGGGGATCTGTGAGTCTGAGGCCAACCTGGTCTACAGAGCAAGTCCCAGGTCAGGCTCTAAAAAGTTACAGGGAAACCCTGTCTCAAAATCCTGCCCCCCCCCCCCCCCCCCAAATAGAGTACGGTGACCACATTATGCCTGGAAGATGGTGGTACAGTGGTCCATACCTATACTACACACAGATACTCACACAGAGCTCAAAGGAGATAGACAGCGCTGTCGATGCACACAGAAAGGCACACGGCACACTGCACACCTTGCCCTCCCCAGGTCCTTTCCTTGCTACTGTTCTAAGATGCACATGGTGTTTTCATTGTTAGGGTTGTGCCCAAATGTGACTGCACTTTCTTTCCTGTTAGAATCCATTTTCTTAGAATTCATAATTGCCTTATTTTTCACTAGCATGTTTTTTTTTTTCCCTGTCTCATTTCTGGTAGCTGTTTGCCTCTGAACTTTGACAGTGCCTTAAAAATACCTTCTCAGTCTGTTTGGATGTGCCAGAATTTCAAACTCGGATTTGGGAGAGAATGATCCAGTCCCTGCCTGGAAACTTTCAGCCATCTACAGACCTACCCTACCTCCAGCTTCCAGCAAGATCTCACTTCCCCTGTGTCTTTGGGGGCAGGGGCACACTGCGAACCAACCTGCTTCAGTTGGCTTCTATTTAGGTCTCAGAGCACATGGTTGGTTATCTTTTCTGGCTCTTCCACCTGCTGATATGATGGTCACTTTTTATAGAATGAACAGAAGCAAGCGTAAGCTCACAATATGAAACAAAGCAGGAGAGGAAATGACAGCAGAGCAGGGGTGTTGGAAACGTTGCTAAAGCTGGGGTGCATGCAGTCATTCTGCCCTCTCCAGCTCAAAGTCACTTCTGTTTCTTATCTGCTCCCCAGCAAAAGCCTTGGTCCTCATTACAGCCCTTCCCTTCAGCAGAATGCCCAATCCGTGTGCCCTGCCCTCCTGCCACCACCTGAGGTGCTGGTTACTGCATGCTGCCTTATCCTTCCTGGTCTTAGGAACAGTACCAGCGTGGAGTACTTGGTGTTGAAGAAGAAACTTGTTAGGGAAATATTCTGGGATGGAATGAGGGGAATGAAGAGGAAGCCTCTACTACTTTTTCTCTTCTGCCTCGCTCATGTCTGTAGGATGGTAGAACTAATTAGCACAGTTCTTTTAGTAGGAAATACTTCCTAATGCTGTTTCACTGAGAAAGACTTGCCTTCTGCTCACACGGCTCTAACAACGTTGGCTACACCATTTGTATTTGATTTGTGTGTGTTCCCACACGTATGTGTGAGCACATGTGTATAGAGGCCCGAGACTGGCGCTGAGTGTCTTCTCTATCACTTTTCATCAGACTTCTGAAGAGAATCTTTTTTATTCCTTTTTTTTTGTATCTCATAAACCTGGAATATTTTCTAGCCTGCCTGGCTCTGGGGTTCTATGTGCCCCTGCCTCCCAATGCTGAGAATGCAGGGTAAATCCCAACACCCAGCTTTTCACTGTATCCTGGGGGTCTGCATAGCCAAGTATCTCATCCACTGAGCCATATCCTTAGCCCCTAAGCGTCCATTAAAAAACAAACTATTTCAATGCCACAGGCTAATAAATATGTCTAGTTTTAGAGAGAAAAGAATTTAAAAGAAATAATTAGAAATAAGCCAGGCATTGTGGCACAAACTTTTTTCCAGCCCCCAGGAAGCTGAAGCAGGAAGGTTCCAGCCTTGGTTTGGTGGTTTGAATGCAATGGTTCCATAGGCCCATGGGAACTGGCACTATTGGGACATGTGTTCTTGTTGGAGTAGGTGTGGTGTTGTTGGAGAAAGTGTCACTGTGGGCAGCTTTGAGGTCTCAGATGCTCAAACCAGACCTAGTGTGGCATTCTCTTTCCTGCCTGCTGATCTGGATCTAGGATTCTCAGCTCCTCCAGCACCATATCTGCCTGTGTACCACCATGGTTCCTGCCTTGATGATACTGAAGTAAATCTCTAAACTGTAAGCCAGCCCCAAGTGAATGATCTCCTTTATAAAAGTTGCCGCTGTCATGGTGTCTCTTCACAACAATAAAACACTGAGACACTGGGCTACACAGTAAGACCCTGTGCCCAGAAAACAAAGCAGCAACAGCAACAACAAACCCCAATCCATGCCCTGCCATCTCAGGCTGTGGAATGAACCAGCAGTTTCTCCAGCCTGGATTTAAGACTTTACTGCATCCGCCTTGGTCTGGCTGCAGCATCCGTCTGGAATGGTGAGACAAACAGACTGGGCTATGAGCTTCAGGAGAGCAGCAAGTGTGACGGCTTCCGTATGGAGTTTGGATCTCCCCCCCTCTCCCCCCCCATGAGGTGCCATCTGACTAACTGGAGCCGCCAGGCAGATGGGAGTGAGTACACGGGGCCCTGCACCGACTGCAGAATCTCTCTGTGTGAATACAGACAGGAGAGACCATGCGCAGTTCCAGGGTGCACCCTGCATGTGCTTGCACGTTCACATCTGCTACTCTGGCACCTGTACTTTTCCAGTGTTTTCCAGGCCCCCTGTGGAGTAAGTGCAGTCTTGGTTCCTGTTGAACTGCTTTTGTCCTGAGCAGTGAACAGTGGCAGGTGAGCCTGGCTCTAGCTCTTAGTCAGTTATAATTAACTGTGAGGCTCAAGTAAATCCCTTAGCTATGCAAGGTTTTCCCTCTTTGCTTGACCTTGGATGGTCTGTGACAAATGAACCTCTTACAGTTGGCTCCAACAAATGCAGAACTCGGGGAATAGGGAGCCATGCTGTGTTAGCTCAGGGTTACAGGCTGGCTCTGTCGTTGGCTTGTCTTCTCTCCTTGAGAGGTCAAGGGGCAAAGCCCCATTGAATGTAATGTAATAGAAGGTATTTAGAAAGAGGAGCTGAGGAGATGGCTCAGTCTGTAACAGCCTGTCGAATAAACACTAAGATCTGAGTTTGGATTGAAGCACCCGTGAAAAGCCAGGCAGGGTAGACACACATCTGTAACCCTAGCACTGGCTGGATGCAGATAGATTTCTGAGGCTTCCAGGCTCAGCCGATGAGCTCTAGTTCAGTGGGAGACCCTGCCTTGAAAACAGGGTGGGCAGTGATTGGGGAAGGCATTCAGTACCAATTGCTGGTCTCCACATGCACTATTACATACCCATGTACATACCACACACAAACACATAGGAAAGTATTTAGAAAAGAAATGTTTATTTTGTGAGAGTATGCATAAAACAACATGAACTCCTATGTTATGGGTAAGGGTCGACTAGAAATTGACCTCATAGGCAGGGCTATAGAAATCAACTATCTTGTGAATGTCAAAGATTATCAAGGTTCTTTCTGGAAGGATAGGGAAAGGGCCTTTAGCCTATGGGTTCCCCACAAGCAACACTATCAGTGATGAAGTTAAAGAGAATCCCACTTCCATTTCCTTCCTACACCGATGTTCACAGAAACCCCTGCTTACCCCAACTCTTCCCCAGACATGTGGAACAGAATCACAAAACTAGCGCTAACACCTTCCCTCTATCATGAGTTGTGACTTACAACAGTACTATTTAGGGTGTTCCATATGAGTCAAAAGGAAAAACATTAGTGTATAATAAGCATTCACCTTTAAAGGGATATCCTATATTTTTTCCATAAATATAGCTGTGTGCAATGGCTACTCAGGGAACTTCAGTGTGGTTCTGAAATGTCACTGAGGAGTAACTTGATGTTGGACTCGCTCTTCTTGGGAATCTGACACCCCAGACAGGGCTGTGTAGATGATTCGAGGAGATTGAGAGCATCTTGTAATGGGTTGTCATGTGACTTTCACTGACAGTTGCAGATATTAGCTTTGCTAGGTTGTCGGCTGGGGAGAGCATCTTCAGATGTGGTTCAAAGCTGTGTAGTAAACACAAGCGCTGGTAAAGAATATTTAGTTTTTGTAAGAATTTTGGCTTGAATCTAAACATGAAAGGGTCTTATTCCAGCAATAAAAAGTCAGGGTGTTCAGAAAGCAAGGAGGCAGCTTTTATTGTTTTCTATTATTGCTAGATCAAAAAGCCCACAAGAGTTTGACAGCCTTGCCCCAAAGCATGAGAGCCGAGAAGCTGCTTCAGTCCTGGAGGGGATGGAGAGTCATGTGTCTGGACTTGCAGTTCCTCTCTGAGCCAGCACCTGCTCTTCCTCCATCTTTCTGGGGGATCCCCAAAGCTTATAAAAGCTAGCTTCATTCAGAACACTACCACCCAGAAATCATGTAGGGAGGACTTCCTTCTGCTTTATCACGTGCTGTGTCACAGGCAAAGGTGGACATGGGTAAATTGTAGCCTCGTAATACATGCAATAATTAATATCACAATGAATCAGATGATGTAGAGATCCCTTGAGCTATACAGAGGGGCAAGTTGTAGAGTTTCCAGGTGCAAGAGGAATATCTGACAATTCATGCAGAGAAAGAGGAGCCAATACAGGATTGAAGGCAGGCTGAAGATGTAGGAGTAGGTGCTCCGTCCATTTTCTGGCCCATCCCTTCCTGTAGACTTAATCCAATGGCTTCTAGATTAAGACCATGAGACTAGCTTGACACCATACTATATGGTATCATGGCTCACTGAAGTCCCCTATAGTAGTATCTGGAAGCTCAAAGAAAATGAGCTAGCAAACATGAGTTGTGGAGTGAGGAAGAAGGGTGGGCATGGGAATTTAGCAAAGTTGAGCAGTAGGTTGAAGAGGGTAGGCTGCAGATCCTCTGCATTTTCTGAGGCTCTTTTATACCCTTACAACTTAGGTAAAATAAAATTGATTTGAACAGTATTACACATGGCTTTGGTACCACAGACTTTCTGGCTTTGATGTGTGTGTGTGTGTGTGTGTGTGAGAGAGAGAGAGAGAGAGAGAGAGAGAGAGAGAGAGAGAGAGAGAGAGAGAGACAGAGACAGAGAGACAGAGACAGAGAGACAGACAGAGACAGAGACAAAGAAAGAGAGAGAGAGAGCATTATTGCACATGGTTTTTGGTACCACAGACTGCTGGCCTTGATGTGTGTTGGGCACAGCCTGGCTGCTATGGAGGTGAGGAGAAACCAGAATGGGATGGTATCATCTGTAGATAGAAGTGATCACTTGCTTCTGCTGAAGATCTCTTTCTCGCCTGTCCATTGATCCATTGCCCTCTTAATCTAGGGCAGGCTCACGGGTTTCAGAAAAGCACACTAATTTTCTGGGTATGTTTTTGTATACTATCCCCCTGAAATGACCAAATGGCTCAGTTGAGGCGCCAGGGCACTTGGCCAAATGAGGCTTTATGAATCTTTCCTGCCCCTTCCTTTAATTTTTTTCTGGTTTATTTTAATACTTTCCACCTAGAAGCAAAGTCAGTCTCTCTGAGGAACTTGAGCTGCTTTTGAGCCACACTGTCATAACTGTCCTGCCTCAGCATCTTCTGGTGCTTGGGGATTTTCCTGATCACACTTCCTCTCTCCTAGATCAGAGCTCTGCCCTGTGATGGCTTCCATGGCAGTGCCCCTTGAGGCAGCTGGAAACTACCCTCCCAGCTGTTGAAAGCTTCCGCTTCCCGAGAGCTTTCTCGGGAAGAATTCTAATCCACCTTCTTTCCAGCCTGTTCTTTCTGGCCCTTGTCTGTTGGCCAGCATTTCTACACTCTCTGCACCTCTGCCTCCTCTGGGAACAGGATCCTCCCTTAGACAAAAGGCATCGCTATCAATAAAAGGAAGCTTACAACCACGTGTTTACATAGCGGCAGGTCGACTGAGCAGTCGGCCCAGGTAGAATGTCTTAGAGGAAGAGAGGGGGAGACCAAGCCCTGTATAAGGATGTCTCAGTCAAACCCAGAGCTGGACAACTTGGCTCATCTTTCTAGCTAGCTTGCTCTGGGGATACCCTGTTTGCTCCTGAGGTTGGATTTACCAGGGCTGCCACTCCCATCTAACATTTAGCTGGGTTTCTGGAGATCTGAGCTCTTCTGATCTTCACACTTGCTCAGCAAGCCCTTTAACCTCCCAACCATCTTCCTAGCCTTCTTTTTGGTCTCAAATTTGGAATTATCTCTCCTCAGCCTCCTTAGTATCTGGCATTACAAAGCCTGTTCCACCACACCCTATTTAGAGTGTGCCTCTAGTTATAAAGGCAAAACTTAATATAATACAAAATTCTGTGTTATGCTTGAGGAAGCATCATCCATCTGATATTTCCTCCAACTCTTGGTTGCATCAGGAGGCCACGCCCAGTGACTATCATATACCATTGAGGGCTACATAGCACCTCCTTGTTCATACAACAGATTTTCTAATGTTGTAATTACAATGAGCAGTTGTCTTTTAAGTGGCAGGTGACTGTGTGCTGCCTTCCTAAAATGGTCTGAACAGACTCTGCCAAGAGTATGTCAAGAGAAATTCCTTAGAAAAAACTTGGCCACTTCCAGTGCTTAGAATTGGGTCAGTGGCTTCTGTGGCTTCTGCCTTTGTAGTAAGGTGCCTTGGTGTATGTGTTAGGGAGTGGGCACAAGCAATAGGTGCCAGCACGTGCTTCTGCAATCATGTCAGGACAGGTTAGGCACGGTGGCACATGCCTTTCATCCCAGCACCCTGGAGGCAGAGGCAGATGAATTTCTGGTCTACACAGTGAGTTCCAGGCCAGGCAAAGCTACATAGTGAGACCCTACCTTAAAAATGTTGTCTGGTCCCTGAAGGTCAGGCTGTAAGCTCTTTACTTCAGTGTCAGTAAGCTGTGAGGCACCATACACCATTCAGGTACTGAAATCTAGAAGCTTCTAACTTGAATGTGTGTGGTGGTTTATGGGAACATGCATTCAGAGTGCCAGCTGACAGACTGGGGCATGCATCCCACGTCTGTGATTGTAACCCTGAGTCTCCTGATGATTATTATGTAACTGTGGTAGTTTGAATGTAATTGGCACCCATAAGATCATAGGGAGTGGCACTATTAGGAGGTGTGGCTTTGTTGGAGGAAGTGTGTCACTGTGGGGTGGGCTTTGAGGTCTCATATATGCCCAAGTCATGTCCAGTATCTCAGTCTACTTCCTGTTGCCTACATATCAGCATGTAGCAGCTCCTTCTCCAGCACCATGTCTGTCTGCATGCCGCTGTGTCCCACCATGATAATATTGCACTGAACCTCTGAACTGTAAGTGAACCACCATAATGAAATGTTTTTCCTGTTTAAGAGTTGCCATGGTCATGGTGTCTCTTCACAGCAATAGAAGACAGAAGTTGTTACTAGGGACTGGGGTATTGATGTGAAAGGCCTGACCATAGTTTTATTTGGAGGAATTTGGACTTTGGTGCTTAGGGTTAGGAAAGCAGTAGAATGCTTTAATTACTGCTTTAAATACTACTCATATGGACCGTACTAGTAGGAGCACAGAAGACAGTGGTGCCAAGTGTGATCTGATGAACTCTATGGGGTCGACTCTAGAGGTTTCAGAGGAGAAGAATTCTAGTATGTGCGCTAGAGACTGGTCTTGTGATATTTTGGTGAGCAATGTGGCTGCTTTTTGCCCTTATCCAAAAAGTCTGCCTGTTGCTAAAGTGAAGAGTTTTGTATTGATTCTGTTGGCAGAGTAAATCTCAAAGCAGACTAGTATCGACTTTTTCATGTGTTTATTAGTGTTAATTCTGATGAAGATTTATAATGAAAAGGAGCAAGCTGAGCAAATAAAATTACAAAACATATATGGAGAAAAGGGACATCAGGAAATGCAATAGAGCCAGATCCCACATGCAAGGAGATTAAAAATGGAATAAAATGAGTGGTAACCTCAGGGCAAGATCCCACCCAGCTAAGTTTCCACTTTTGAAAAGTAATTAAGGGAAAGTCGAGAGCCTGGCGTTGTGCACACCTTTAATCCCAGCACATGGGGAGCAGAAGCTAACAGGTCTCTGAGGCTGATCTACAGAGCGAATTCCAGAACAGCCAAGCATAGGCAGTAAAGGCAATTATTAAAAACAGAAAGCTGGTGAAGATGTAATTGAATGAGGGGACCATGTTCCAGCCCCAGCAAGCAGGAGAACTTGGCAGCTTCTGCCACATGGTTCTGACTTTAAGGCTAGAAGAAAGGGGTTATGGAATCTGTCCCCATGTCTAACGAGGCCAAGCATGTGCCAGGGGTGTCCTTAAATGGAGGCCTAGAGAGGCCATTGTGTGAAGCTGTCAAGTTGAAGCCTGGATTGCCTTGGAGACTCCAAGATGTTGGAGATGCCAGAGCTGTGGGATACCTGCCGAACAGAGCTGCTAACAGGGAATGGAACCAGTCAAAGAGAAAGAAGTGTACTGCAGTCAACAAAGATGAAAGGAGTTGGAGATGTGAAGAGCGTTTTGACATCAGACATGGAGATGCAGAGATCGGAGTTTGCCCAGCTGGTTTTCAGTCTTGCTTTGGTCCAGTATATCCTCGTTATGCTTCCTCCCCCACATTTTGGAATGGTAATGTATATATTGGAAGTATGTGATTTGTTTTTTTTAAAACTTTGATTTTATAGGGGATTACAGTTAAGAGTTTGCATGAATCTCAGAAGAGTCTTTGAACTTTGTACTTCAAAACATTGTTGAAACTGTGATAGACTATGGGGACTTTTGAAGTTGTACTAAATGCATTTTGAATTATGATATGCCTATAAGCCTTTGGGGGCAAGGGAGTGGAATGTGGTGGTTTGAATGTAATTGGCCCCCATAATCTCATGGGAAGTGGCATTACTAGGAGGTATGACTTTGTTGTAATAGGTATGGTCTTTGTTGGAGAAAGTGTGTCACTGCAATAGAAACCCTAAGACAATAACCTTGAACAAGCCACTTTACTTCTCTGAGCACCACTTTCTGGTTGGTCAAATCCAAACCGTAAGGCTGGCATTAGCAGGTTGTTATGAGAAATGAATAAAGAGGTATCTGGGAAATGCCTGCTCCCACCCCATGCCTACCTGCTGAGCAAGCCAGGTGAAAGCTTTCCTGGCTTCACTGGGGGTCACTGGGGACCTCTTAGCAAATAAAGTAACTGAAAATGGTAAGTGTGGGTTGTGCCCAGGGGTTGGAAGGCAGGGACCCAAGTGTAAGTTTTCAGGGCTCCCTGCGGAGTAAAAGTGGGAAGTTGGGCAGGTGATTTTCTGCAGTCTTATCCAGCTCTTCTGATGCCACCCTGTTCTAGGTGCAGCTTTCTCCTCGCTCTACTGTTGCCGCCAGCCTCTGCCCCGAGCGAGAGCATGTCCCTCCCTCTTTGAGAGAGCACCTTCTCATCGTTTTCACCTCTCGCAAAAGTGAGAAGGCGCTTCTCTCATTCCCCGGCCCTCTTCTGCCCTTAGATTTGTGCTGAGGGCATCACCACCACTATTTGCAAAGGCTGTGTGACCTGAACCCCGGCAGGCTTGGATCCTTCCCAGGCATTAGCCCTGCTGGTTTTACAGTCACTTGGTTCAGGAGCATCTTGCCCAGCACTGATCATCAATTGGAGGTATTTGAAGAACTGGGGAAATCTAGAAAGAACCTGTTTCTGTTTCGAATACCTGTGTCTGCTTCCCATAGTATCCAGAGTCCTCTTGTGGACTCTCCTGGGAACTCACCTAACACAGGAAACCCTTTGAATGGGGACATGTCTGTACTGATGCTGGATACAGGAGGCTGCCCTGTAGATCTTTGGCCCTGCCTGTGCATTTTGTAAGGTGCCATGGGAACTGCTGAAGAGGTTAGGTAGACAGAATCACAGCAGGAGTTGGGAGACCTCAGTCTTGGTCAGAAATCTGTCATGGATACTGTGTTCTTTAACTAGTCCCTTTTAAACTTCATATTTTCAGGTGATTTTGTTTGTTTTTCAGTAAAATCAAGTTGGGCAAGACGTTCTTGAATATCTTTTCCAAAAGTTATGGTCCACGAATATAAGATTGCGAAAGTAGCAGTTTTTGAATACTTTGGGGGGATGATTTTTGTGCAAAGCCTTTGTTTTAAAGATAGAGTTTCACTGTGTAGCTCTGGCTGGCCTGGAACTCAGAGATCTGTCTGCCTCTGCCTCCTGAGCGCTGGGATCAAAAGTGTGTGCCGCCACACCCAGCCTACACAAAAGCTGTTTTTACTAAAGTCTTGCTCGTATATTCTCCCTCCCTCCACACCCTTGACCATCTCTGCTCCTCCCATGCCCTAGTTTACATGTCCAGTGTTCTGTTCACCGGCCTGTGGTCTGAAGGAATCAGGACACAGCTCCCTGAGGCTCCGGTAAATCACACGTGGGTGCAGGCAGGTACTGAGCTCTCCCCTTCTTTAGTTCCCAGTTACTGACTTATTAGATGACTACACATAATTTAGATTAGATTTCCCTCAGATTGCCAAACCAGTAGTTTAAACACAGTACGATGCTGCCCAGTATAACCCTGATTCATGTGTGTTCTGGATTAAAAAGAACCATTCTGATAACTTTGCTCATGAGGACTTTTATTTTCAGAGATTAAGTTTGAGAGTTAAATGTTTAATGAATTCACATGAGTGAGGTGTTGCCTTGCATGTCTAAGGTTTCTTATAGTCAAAATGAACGTTTAAGTTACTGTGATGGAACTCAGTAGGGTGCTTGCCTGGCGTGTATGAAGGTCTGGGCTCAGCCCTTAGCTCTGCACAAATCAGGCATGATGACAAATACCTAATGCCTGTAATCTCAGCACAGGAAGTGAAGGGAAGAGGAGTAGGGGTTTAGGGCCATCCTTGGCTACATAGAGAGCTCCAGGCTAGCCTGCAATACATGACTTCCTTGTCTCAAAGAGGCGTAGGGGTGGGAGGAGAATTGAACATGTAGGAATTCCTTTCTGAGAGCCTCATAGGCTGTGGCAAGCATGTGGGCCAAAGTCTAATTTGCTGAAAACATAAATGTTATTAGTTTAGTTGATGCCATAAGGCTTGGGTGTCTTTACTTCACCTGGAAGCCGGTGAAAGTGAAATCCAAAGTTTCTTGAAAGTGCTTAGTAAATGGATAGATTAACAACATAATCTTTGCTCTTAAAATAATGTTTTTCTCCTTTAATTCGAGCTCTTGGGAAGCAGAGGCAGGCAGATCTCTGTGAGTTTGGGGCCAGGATAGGCTCCAAAGCTACAGAGAAACCCGGTCTCAAAAAACCAAAATAATAATAATAATAATAATAATAATAATAATAATAATAATAATAATAATAGTTTTTCTCCTTGGGGTGTCTGTTTACTGACATGCTCAGAGACATGGAATTCACTCAGCAAATGTGTTCTTAAGTTGCGAGGAAATCCGCAGCCTTGGTAGGAATGTTCTTTCTCTAGGACAGGGGCGGGTTTGTGTAGATTAAGTGCAAGAAAGCAACATGTTTAAATTGTATTTACTCAGGAAAGCTTCATGCTTCCAATAACTGGCACTCTGCTTGGTCTGTGCCCATGGCCAAGATGATAATTCTCTTGGAAAACATGCCACTGTACTTGAGATTTTGGATAATTGTGTCAATATTGACGTGTTGACGAAAAGAATTGTGAGCCTTTCTGATAAAAGCTATCAGGGGCAGGATTAGCAGAGGCCAAGTCAGCAAGAGCGGTAAACATTCCTTCCGTTAATAACGGTCCGTTGCTTCCGAAGGACATTCCACCCTTTAAAGGCTTCCAGGGAGTGCTAACGGTTGTTTGAAATGTACAGTGAGGCCCACTGACCTCTGGAAGTACCTTTCAGTACTTCTGGAAGCTTGTTGTGTGCTGTGCTGGGAGATGCGGCAGTGTGGCCTGGACCTCAGCCCTTAGAAGGCTGGGTCAGGGACCATTCCGCTCCCCCAGAGTGAGTGGGGTCCAGAGGGGAAAACTTGGATCAAAGAGATAAAAGTTTCAACAGGGAACACTCGGGAGACATTGCGCTTTTTTTCCCCTGGTGGCTGCCAGTGTGAATAGTTACTGGAGTAGAGAGGATCTGCGCACAGTGGAGAGAGCAGAGGAGCCAGGGACACAGAGCAGGGGGCAGAACCTGGATGGGTCCCCAGGAGGGGCAGAGATGCAGGGGGAGGAGGCCTGGGAGGGGCGGGGGAGGGGGGAGAAATCAGAGTCAGCATTAACAGTGGCGGGGTGGCTTGACTACAGCCAAGGACAAAGCTTGGGAGATGCTCCGTCAGCAGAGAGCCTGCATTGAGAGCACAAGGACCCTTATTTGGATCGCAAGCATCCACGTAGCAATTTGTCTGGGCTTGTGTGTGATTGTAATCATGGTGTCGGGAGTGGTCATGGCCGGAGACAGAGGCCTGACCAGGGAAGGACAGATTCGGTGAAAGCCTCTCGTAGGAGAGAGTGAATCGGGAAGGTAGTTATTATCAACCTCTGGCTTCCATACATAGATAAGCCTAAGTATCTGCATGCACATGTGTAAGTATTCACACAATGATACATAGCGCGCGCGCGCGCACACACACACACACACACACACACACACACACACGAACATTAGCGAGAGCCAGTCTCCCATTCCTCTGCTTTATTTTTCCTATGTTTCTTCCCTTCCTTTCTTCTGTCCCACAAGCCCCCAAATGCCACCTTTCTGTCTGTCTCTCGCGGAGGCCAGCTCTCACAGATGCTGTAAACTTTAAGATGCTGTGGCTGGCTTCCTGTGACCTTAGAAGTGGCCTAGGGACTGAAATGACCAGGGATGATGCCCTGGCCTAGCTTTGCCTCTATAGAGAGTCAAGTGAGAGCCAGGAGCTGACAGAGAAGCTCCAGGACCACTTCAGACCACTATGGAGAACCTTCTAGCACGGTCCCTGATCCCCTCTCCTAGGGGATTCACGTAGTGGGAGAAGGCTTGGCTGAGGGCCTCCTGACGCTTGTAGACCCATCGTATGTCTACACACTGCTTTAAACCACAGGCCACAGTCACTTTTATCTTAAAGGCTAACACCCTTCGACTAACACTAGAGTCCTTGTGGGGCACAGCTGGTAGCATCTGCTGTTGCCCATTGAGAGAGAGGTAGCGTTTTCCTTCTGTGGTCAAAGACCAAAGTCACATTGACATTGGGGTTTTATTCTTGCCTTATACATGTAATTTCATTTACTTCTTAGGCTACTTCTGAGTTTGGTTCTGATCTCAGGTCTAAATCATAAGCTAGGGTAAGTCCTCCAGGGAGACAGTGCCAGTATTTGACTCGGGCCTTGCTTCCTTGCCCATTTGTTTGCCCTTTCTCAAACTCACTTCCTCCCTAACCACAACACACTCAAATCCTAGGTAATTTTGACATTGCTAAAGAAAGGAACTTGAGATAATTACTGCTTCCCCAGAGAGCAGCCCATACACTTGATGACCAGGTGGATCCCTCTGCCTTCATTTCTCCAGGCAGAGGGAGCAAACATCTCCAACTGCCTACAGGACCATGGTTTACCTTCAAGTATCGCATGGGTTCTTGTCTGGAGATGGGCACCTGGGATGGTTTCCCTGGAGTTGAGTCCTCCTACTGACCAGCAAGTCTGTAGATCTTTGAAGTAGATAGATACGACATTGCACTCCTTGGGCTGCTGGTGACAGTGGCGGCAATGGTGGTGCTGGTGGTGCTGGCATGACCCTGGGCGAAGACGCTCACTTTCTGTTTATGCTGCAGGACTCTCAGGCATTCTCTTTTGCTTTTGCAGTGATCTCTCAATAATTCTGCAGAAGTTCAGTGTCTGCTGCAGCTTTTGCTTCTGTGTTCATTGAGAGCATACGCAGGGTGCTATCAACACATAAAGCAAGAACTGTCCTTTCCCATGGACCCTGTCATCCAGCCAGAACAGGTCAAGGAGCTATCATTGCCACCTGTGACTGCTTAGCAGCCCTCCATCAAGGGATACCTCTCTTGCCTTCCCATCTGGGGGAAGAGATACAGGCTAATTCAGCCTGACCAGAATCTTCTGGAAGGAGTACATTTGTGTGAGCAGGTCAAAGGCAAGGATGCTGAGCCTGGATGCAAATCCCAGATCCTTAATTTGTAGCTTGGAGGTGTGTGCATGCACTTGTGTATTTGTGTATGCGCCATGGCACTCAGGCGAAAGCTGGAGGGCAGACACCTCTGTGGAGTCTCTTCTCTCCTTCCACCTCTGTGTGGCTTCCTGATACAGAACCCGGGTTTCCAGGCTTTCAGCCACTGTGTTTCCCTTCTGAGCCTTCTCACTGGCCTTGGCCTTTGTGGCATGCAGGAAGCCTCACTGTGTTCTCTGAGCTGTGTGGCACTCATTTAACATCCAACTCTGATCCGATTCTTTGGTGCGAGGGGCAGATGGACTGCAGGCATCCTGCTGGAAGAATCCCTGCGGCAGGTTCCTGTGCAGCAGACTCAAGGAAGTGGGAGATTTGTTCAACGGATGCAAATGCCACGGGAGTCTGGGCGATTCACAGCCCGATGGCAGGGGAAGGTCTGTCCCACAGTAGGACAGGTGGTGGACACCTTGACTCTCAATAATTCCCACTCCTGCCCTGCAGGAATAGGAAGCCAGGTGTTCCTGGGAGAAGCTTCTGGATGTAGGAAGAAAGGTGCACCAGGAACAGCCCAGAACTTGGCCTCTGAATGCTGATTCGCCAGCAGCCAGGCTCTTATCTCCTTAGGCCACTGAGATCTCTGCTGACGTAATGACTTTGGGATGCATCAGCTTGACCTGAAAATGCGCGGATAGTGGATACCTTTTCCTGGTCTGGGTCATCTAAAAGGGAGGCCAGATGGGGAGTGAGGAGGCCATGGCTGTTAGGGAAGAATGTTGCAGTAAGAATAACCCACCATGCACAGTGATAAGGGTCCAGATGGTCACGGATGTCAGCTGGGGACAGGGAAGGTGGAGGTGGTAGAGACACTACAGGGTGATAAGATAAGACTGTGACACAGGAATGTCCAGCCCAGGAATGCATGGCTGGGACTCTGGCAATGGCCCTGGGAGCGCTTTTCCTGGCTCTGCCCTGCAGTGCAACCACGAATATCTTACACGTGTCACTTCTTCCCAGTGCTTTGTAGGAACAGAAATCCGTGGTCCAGACGTACGAGGGGACCACTAGGAGCTTGGTAGCAGTTTAGCCTGACCCCATTTGTCTCACTTCTCCCACAGGCTTCCTATTGCTGTTGTCGCAGGCCCTGAAATGACAGTACTGTGGTCCTCTGCTCCTCTTTTGGGAGGGCATAGCCCCTCTAGTATGAGCATCGGCAAGAATGCCGCACCACTATTCTGCCATGCAGTGAGTCCTCTGTACGGCAGGTCTGCAGACTAGAATCATCTGTAGGCTTGCGCCTTCCTGGAAGTCGAAAGGGACAGACAGATAGCCAGCTAGGAGACAGACAGACACATGGGTTAGTATGACTTCATGGCAAGGACTAGGAAGGAACTGAATAGTCTGGGCTCCAGCCTGTTTGTGCCTTAGGACTCTGGACTTGCTATATGAAGGCATTCTCTGTAATGTGATTACTCTGGGGCTTGCAGAGACTCGAGGTCAGGTTTTCTACCCGGGATACCCATGCCTTCCACGCCATCCTCAGCTTGAGGCCCTAGTTGCTCACCAGGCACAGAACCGCACAGTTAAGGTGTATGGAGCCCCTCGGGGCTGGTGTTGACTGTTTTCCTTCCTTCCTTGTGGAACTTGAGGAGATTCTCCAGCTCCTCACCCAGGGCTAGGCTCTACAGATGGTGGTGCAGATAGAAGGTCAGATGAAAACCACATTTAGAAATCTCTGGATCTAGTTCACAGCCTCCGTCGGCATGCTGAGGGGAGAGATGAACAGCTGTGTTGCCCGGGGGCTGTGATTGCAGGCAGAACAGGGTCTGGGGAATATTGTTCCCTGCTTGCTCCTGCACAGAGCAGGATGGCTAAGCTTCCTTCTGGGATCTGCCAGCTTGTCCTTAACTAGTGAAAGTTCCAGAATGGCATGCTTAGGACAGGAGCCCAAGACTGCTTTGCAAGGACCACAGAGTCAGCCCTGTGAACCCAACCATCGCTCAGTCAAGAAGCAGCTGAAGCCAGCCCTGAAAGAAATTGTCAATGTGTCAGACTTGACAGGGGTCTCGAAATCTTATTGTCTGTGGTTGGATCTTATATGAAACCAGTTGGAGCTGGGAGTAGGACTTGGGGGCATTCAAGTTGTTCCAAAGTTGTGGCTTCAACCAGCCCCGAGGGAAGCTGTTAGAGGGTTAAGGGGGTGGCAGTGGGTTTGTGGGAGCGTTCCAGTGCTCTGTGGCCAAGCCACGATAAGCATGATTATTTCCACAAATCAAGCCATTTTCATGCATATTTCCCCCTGTGTCCTGATCTGTGTAATTGTGGAATGCGTATGTGTGGGAAGGAGCCTTTGGAAAACTCATTCCTCCTCTTTGTCAAGGGGCTGACATGCTTAGGTAACTGGCTCGTGAGGAGATTACCATGGAGGGCCGGCAGGGATTCCTGCTGGTGGGAGAGGGTGGACGCCTGGGGCTGGCCTGTTCTGCTTTGTCCTCTGTAGGTCGTGGAAGGTCAGGTGATGACCAGAAAGTCAGGAGTCTCTCTGGGAGGTGAGCGTGCTTTGAAAGTTAGGAGACCCAGCTGGGATCCTCCTGTTACCTCTTTTTGTTCACCTTGTCCCTTCAAAGCTAACAGGGTACCTGCTCCATAGACAATAACTCCCTATATCCCCCATCCTAATTGGCAGCCCCTTGGCCTCTTGGTCTCCATTTCCTCATGTATTTCGGAAAGAATGGGATTAGCATCAAAGTGGTATGGTGGTGGTTAATTTTGACTATCAGCTTGATTGGATTAAGAAGACCATAGGGCAGGGTTTCTCAACCTGTGGGTCATGACCCCTTTGGGTCTAATGCCTCTTTCACAAGGATGTACCAAGATGACTGGAAAACACAAATATTTATATTACAATTGATAACAGTAGCCAAATTGCAGTTATGGAGATTCAACGAAAATAATTTAAGGTCTGGGATCACCATAGTATGAAGAACTAGATTAAAGGATCACAGCAGTAGGGAGGCTGAGAACCTCTGGCTGAGCATGTTAGTGATAACTCCTTTGGGTGGGTCTTTGAGGGCATTTCCAGAGATTACCAACTGAAGGAACCGCTGGTCCCTGACTGAGGAAAAACCAGCTGAGCCCTAGCCTTCTCCTCACTCTGCTTTCCCGATCCACTCAGATGTGAGCAGGCATCTCAGCCCCCTGCCGCCACACCTCTGCGATGAAGGACTGTGCTCTCAAACTGTGAGCCAAAACCCCATTTCTTCCTCTGCTGCTTCTTGTCAAGTATTTGATCATAGTAACGAGCAAAGGTTGTCATGCAGGTGGGAAAGGACTGTAGTTGTCGCTCTGTTAAGAGCTTTGTGGAGAGGTTTCTGGCACACAGATTCGTCGTGGGATGAGCTGCACAACAAGGGTAGAATGTGCCCAGTGATACTTCTTCAAGTCCCATGCTTGCTCAAATCTGGATCACACAGTTTCTTGGAGACCGTTTTTCTTAGTCTTAAGGAGTGTGGCTCTTGGTGCTAGGTAAAGATAGTCCACTCAGTGACTGGGTGTTCCCTGGTATGTAAAAGATTAGCTGCTTTGTCGATGAAGACACAAAGCTGAGTCAGTCAGAGCTTGGCCTTGATTCCTGATGAGTTCCAGCCAAGCAGGGTCTTAATGGTCCCTGGGCACTGATGTCCTTAATACAGTAAGGGATAAGGAGACTAGGGTTAGGAATGAAGTAACTAGCAGTCTGTACATGACGGAGGGTAGAGCACATGATGACACCTTGCCCTTTGGTGACCAGGGAAGGTGATGGCATCTGTGTGGATAGCCTGCTTGATCTCTTGAGAGCAGATACCCAAGGGCTTTCAGGCCTGGCTTACAATGCTCAGAAGCATGTGGTAGGGGTCAGACCCTGCAGTACGGGGAGTTAATGCTAAGCATTTCTGCATTAATAAACAAGCAGGAGAGAAGGCTTTCCAAGAGGGTGGATTTGGGAAGAGGAAGTGCTGCTCCTGGCACTCGGCTGGACCCGTGAGCGCAGGAGCACACACATGTGCTGTTTGGATGCTGCTCTAAGCATCACGAGCTGCTCATGGTCAGGTTCCCTCTTCCTTCATCCCCAGGTGCCCCAGCCCAGCTCTCTCCCACTTAGCTCACCTGAGCACCCTTGCGTCTTGTTTTAGCCTCTGCTTCCCAGAGGTTTCCTGTGGTTACCATGCTTCCCCAAGGCTTCCAAGTGGTTGTGAGTGGAAACCACTTCTTCTGTTCTCCTTGACCACACTGTGTCCACAGTGAGGAGCTGACAGCAAGCTCCGCCCTTCCCCAGTGGCCCCTGAACTTCTCCCGAGGCCCTGGCTCACAGAGAACAAAGATCATCTGTGCGGTTAGGTTTTAAACCATGGATCTGTTAGCCCTTCTCTGAGAAAAGACTCCTTTTGTTCAGACCTGACTTTGGGAACATTCTTCTTGAGGTTTTGGTGCAGAAAATTAGACCCATCAAAGCAAAGGCAGCAAAGAGCACTTCTCTGTGGGGAAGTGACCCTGGTTAAAGGTCGGCGGCTTCTACTCTCCAGAGGTACCCACTGCCTAGCCGCAGAGTAATTGATGTTTTCTTTGCCGCTCATGAGAAGGTTTATTTCGGGGTGGGGGGCAGTTTTGTTTTCCTCCTGGGGCCTTTTATATATACAAGATGATAGAGGCACAGGTACAGAACCAGATGTCTTCCCCAGCCATCTTAGAGCCCAAAGTGCCTGAAAGGCAAGCCGATTCTGAGTGAGAGAAAAATCCTGTACTAGATGAAGCATTGGAAAAGTGGAAGTCTCTGGTTTAACGTCGAGTACTAGCGTAGACGCCACTTCCTTCGAGCTTTGTCCAGATCTGTGTGGGATTTTCCTGAGATGCACTCTGAACAGCCAGCAAGGATGGGTTGGTGTTTCCTACTAATGATTCTGTGGGCTTTCTGAGAGGAAACTCAGTACCTCTGGAGTTGCTTCCAGGCCAGTCTTGAACAGTCTCTGGCAGGTTACTGTGACATCAGCTACTACTTATGAGTGAGGAAAGAATATTAATAACTTTACAAGAGTACATATTTAGCATGTGAAGGAGCAATTATTACTATTATTATTTGGATGCATATATGTGTGTAGCTGCCAGAGGAGTGTGTTGGGTCTCCTATGGCTCTACACCTTATTCCCGCGAGGCAGAGTCTCTCATTGAATTTAGGTCTTGGGTGGCAGTTAGCAAGCTCCAGTGGTCTTCCTGTGTCCACCCCACTGATAATGCTGGGGTAACAGGTATATCCACCTACACTCTGCTTTTTTTGTGGGTGCTGTAGTTTCTGGTCCTTACGTACCATAGCAAATGCTGTTACCCATTTCTATCTCTTCCAAACAAGAACTTTTAAAATCAGCTTTATTGAGATAAATTTACCCAGGACTCTTTTTTTTTTTTTTTCTTGAGACAGGGTTTTTCAGTGTAGCCTTGGCAGGCATTCTCAGCCATTCAGCGGTCCTTAAATAGTCCCCAGCTGTAGGAAGTTGAGAGCCTTGGCTGTTATTTCTCATGATAGCTAAAGAGGCTTATGTGCCCAGGTAGACCAGGTAGCCTGGAGCTCAGAGAGGAATGGAGGGACCCAGAATTGAGAATTCTCATGAGAAGGTTCTGCTATCAAAGGGAAGTCCATCCAGGCAACTTTGGAGAGTGTTCTATGTAGCCACTAGACACAGCCTTTGTCCACGCTCGTAGTACAGATGTTTTTGTGAGACCGTTCTCTCCAATGAGCAAGTTGGGGGCCCATCACACTCTGCAGGGTGAGGATCACAGGGGCTTCTTCATGCTGAGATATATAACTCCGGGATTTTGTAATTTTAAATGAAAGTTGTTGCATATGGTTTCAATGGGCAGTATTAGTTTTATAGTTAGAACAAGTATATATTAAGAAAATAACTGTATCCTGGGGAATGTGGAGTAAGTTTTAAGGGGCAGGGCATGAGCAAAGCACAGTGATGCACATGAATGCAAATGTCCATAGTGATGCATATGCATGCAAGTGTCCATAGTGATGCACACGCATGCAAGTGTCCATAGTGATGTACATGCATGAGGGTGTCCATAGTGATGTACATGCATGAGGGTGTCCATAGTGATGTACATGCATGCAAGTGTCCATAGTGATGTATATGCATGAAAGTTTTCATAGTGATGCACATGCATGCAAGTGTCCATAGTGATGTACATGCATGAAAGTGTTCATATTGATGTACATGCATGCAAGTGTCCATAGTGATATACATGCATGAAGGTGTCCATAGTGATGTACATGCATGAAGGTGTCCATAGTGATGTACATGCATGAAAGTGTCCTAAAGAAATATGTAATTATGATTAATTTAAATAATAAGTAATTTCAAAACCCCTAGGCATTGGGGGGAAAAGTCTTTCCAGAATGTGCCATTCACTAAATACTAAATATGTTGGAGAAAATGTGATCCAAAATTTGGTCAGGAGAATACTTTTAAAGCATTTTACTACTTTTTTTTTTTTTTTTTAAAAAAAGACAGTCTCACGTAGCTCAGGCTGGCAGCAGATTTGCCATCTGACTGAGGATGACCGCCAACCGCTGATCTTGCTGCCTCCCCTCCCCAGTGCTGAGATTACAGGCGTATATCACCGTACTTAGCTAACTCAGTGCTGGGGATGGCTCCACGGCCCCGTGTATCTACGCAGTTCCTTCTCCATTGCAGTGCAGCACCAGCGTTTCACTGCTGCTGGGAGTTTCAGCTTATGAGGGCTGTTCATTCACTCATTTAATGACTCATTTCTTCCTAGTCTTGGACTGTTGTGGTCTTTACCTGGCGGTCGCAGTACTCAGCATGTCCCCTGACTGTGGAGCCTCATCTCCCAAGGCGCTCACTCAGGATTACTGCCACAGGTCAGTCCCACTGGGGACTCTTGGAGAATTGCCTCCTCTGGGACAAAGTGACACAGCATCAAGCCAGAGAAGTTTGGGATCTAGTCACCAATGGTCCTGTTGGCCACAAAGGCCAGGACTGCTGCTCCAGACAAGATTCTCCTATCCTAGCTGAATCTGCTGATGGCAGACCATCTTGTGAGGTGGGAGGCTAGGGTCAGTCACCCCAAATGAATCTCCTCTCACATCCCTGTAAGTGGTGTGCGCCAAGTTCTTTGTCTCTACCCCCTCCTCCCCCCGCACCGTCTCCGGGCAGGGGCTGTAGATGCGTGGTGCTCATTACGTTCAAGTGAACTTTCACCCAGCCTGAGTCACTCAGCTCAGGATCAAAGTCTGTAATTTCATGTCAATTAGCCACTTCAAAGCATGCTGTGGGGGAAAATTAGGAATCAGGAAACAAATTGAATTATACATCAAAGGCAGACAATCTCTTGACCTTTTTTCCTTCCAAGATCTGTTCCTTAGTGTGAAGATCCAAGTGATGTGGTCAGCTCAGGGTGGGGGCGGGGGCGGGGGCGGGAGGTGTGCTAACCAGAGTCCCCCTTGATCACTTCCTTCCCCATGCAGTGTTCTGGCAGAACGTGATGGGGGTTTCGTCATAAAAATACCAACCATAAATTGAGGAAGAATTGCACACAGAGGGATCTGGGAGGTGGGGGAGGATACTTCGGTGGGGTACAGTGCTTCTGAGTTCGTTCCCCAGGACCCAAGTACCTGCATACTTACGAGCGTAGGCACACAGTAAGACCATTGTATCATGTCATGATTGTATGGTGAACTGAGGGAGATGATTTGATGGGCTGTGAGATCTGGGGGAGGAGAAAGAGCCTGTTAAGCTTGGACCTTGGGGCAGGTCTTAAGTGGTGGGTGACCTGGGAAGCTGTGGAGGAAGGCTGGCACTCCAGGAAGAGGGGAGGAAGGGTAATGAAGTGTGGGATATGTGTGAGGGGCTCAGAAGGGGTGGGGATGGGTGCAGGGGGCTGGGTGGAGGGCTTCCATGTACGCGGGTTCTTAACGCTGGACATAGGCACGTGAACTTGGTAGTCAGGAATTAGAGGTGCTGACAAAGTGTAAGGTAAGAGTAGCCTGGACTGGGGAGATAGCCTGCGGCTAAAAGCACTTATGTTTGCCATCCAAATAAGAGGTAGCAACATGGTGAACGTGGTGCCTTCATGCTTCCCTTCACAGCCTGGCCCTGTGCCTTGAATACACCTAGTATTATAGGTGTGTGTGTGTGAGTGTGTGTGTGTGTGTGGCCATGCACAGTTCTTACATGGATACTGGGGATTTGAACTCAGGTCTTTGTGCTTACACAATAAGTGCTATTCCGAGATGCCACTCATGGGTCTCAACTCAGGAAGTGAGAGCACATATGGTAGAGTCCTTGGGCCTGAATGGCCTCGTAAGAGACGACAATGACTGTGAGCCAAAGGACCTTTAAGACGCTTTGGCTCTATGTGCTGACTTCTTGGGGCTTGACACACAGACTGAGGGAGCAGAGGACTCTGGGAGGCTCCAGGAGATAGAATCCGTGCTTTGCTCCAGTGAGAGCCAGTGTGTAGAGCCAGGGCCACTCCACTGGAGCAGATAAATGGTTCTGAAAGGGACCTCAAGGCTTCCAGAGTTCCTGTCTTTGTCTGTCTGTCTTAGTCCTGCTAATTTTTCCTCATTTTCCCTTGAATATTACCAAGTACCTTGGTTCTCCACGCTGAATGGAGACAGAGGGGTTGTTCTGAGACAGTACACTGGCTTTGGACTCACATCTCTACTTAAAATTGCAAGATTGCTGGCATTCCTCCCCTTTCCCCCCCACCCCCCACTTCACCCCTATCCTCACGCTTTTTGTCCCTCCCCATCTTCCTCCCAGTTTTAAAACTAAGGCACAAAAGCATTGAAAAAATGCACCCAGCCCTGTACATATCCAGGTGTTTTCAGAGGCTATTTAGCAGGCAGATTTAAAAAGATGTTTTGGGAGACTCGAGTTGGGTTATAGCTTTACGAAGAAGTGATCCAGAAATGTCTGGATGTCTGCTCTGTAACCACTTTTGCTCACTCTAAAATTTCATGTAGCTTACATTAAAAATATTAAAGGTTACAGCATGGATCTCCCCCCCCCTTAGTTTCCAAAGTCATCTTGAAGTGTAATTCACAAATTCACTTTATACTTTTCAATCTGTTTCCCTTTCTGCTTAACCAATTGGGCATAATGTATCTTAAATTAAGAAAAAGAGAGGGTGGATCTAAAGAGAGCCAGAGTTTCCAAAGAGAACTGAGCAAGAGTGATGATCTAAAATATACAGTTAACTTAGAAACTTACTTGGTGACTGGCGGTGTGGTGGGAAGGATTGGGAAACAGCAGCGAACTTGAAGCCAGGTTCTCTGCAGTGTCGCTACTGTTGAGCTATTCCTGGAAACCTCCATTCTTGCTTCTGCCCTTCCTACTGCTCCATCCACTCTCAAGAATTCTGAGGACTCAGTAATTCTGGCTCTCTGGAGGAGCACTCTGGAGGAGCACTCAAGAGGAGTTCTGGTTGCCCCTCCCTAAAGTTGGAATAGCAAAGAGGGGATTCTAAATTTAGCTGCACTATATATGCAAGACCAGAGGAGACGCTCCTTATCACCTTCAGATACCGAGTTCAAACTTAGTAATCAGTGCCTGAATTCTTTTGTGCCACCCCACTGCTAGTGGCTTCCCTTGTCCATGTTCCTCGTTTCCTAAGGACCCCTTTTCAGTGGTCCTTCTGTGTGCCTTCATATTACGAATGCCATGGGTTATTTTTCAGAGGCGAGAATGAGCTGTGTAAATAGTGTCACATTCAAGAGCACTAACAAGCCGGACAGCCACTGTCGATTTCTTCCCTGTGGCTGTTTTGTGTGAGCACACTGGATGCTCTCATGACTCAGCTGTTCATGCCTCATCACCATAAGCCCCAGACTCCGGCTGAGCTGCGCCGTGATGGGCCTCTGCCCCCCTGTCCAGAAATCAGCTTATCAGACTGGCTTCTTTATTTCTGAAGTTTGTAGCTATTTATGTTGGTGCTGTCATGAGCTTCCAGGGTTTGGAAACTTTGGGCATGTGTAGGTTTGCATTTATACTTATAGTCACTTGCTAGGGGACGCATAGAAATCATCAAAAGCCATTTCAGGACTGTATCATTTTTGGAATGTATTTATTGAATATCAGTTTCTGATACTTATATCTATGTTTATGAAACAGGGTCTTACTGTATACCCCAGGCTGGTTCAGATTTGAGTAGCTCTGCCTTCCCCTTCTGACTATTGGGATTCCAAGTGTAAGCTGTCATACCTGAACTATATCTAATGCAATGATTGACTAGTCAGAAGTCATTATAAATATATAATCCTGAGAGCCTCACTGTGTTTAGTGTGTCTGTTATCTGTAGCTTTTTACTTGTCAAAGGGTTCTGTCAATGTCTACTATCAAAGGAGCAGATCCCCTAGTGTGTCAAACGGACTGTAGCATCCCATCCCCAACTAATTTTCCACTACCAAATGATCAACCCTGAGATCAAACAGTGATTCTGTATGGACTGAGCAGCTGCATGTGTACACATATAAATACATACATACATATATACTTATATATATATATATATATATCTACTTATTTATATGTTCATATATGTATATATACCTCTCTATATACACCTCTCTATATACATATATATGTGCACATACAACAGCAATGATTAAAGAAAGCAAAGCCATAAATTTGAGAGAGCACAATCAGAGGGGTTGGAAGGAGGAAAGGGAGAGGGGAGTGACATAATTATATTATAATTTCAAAGTATTCTTATACTAAAATGATGGTCTGCCGTCTCCTTCTGTGCCTTTTCCAAGTTCCTGCCAGGGAATCATAGTGCTGGAGCTGCAGCCTCTGAGTTTTCCTGAAGCCAGGGCTTCCTCTTCTTGAGCTCCACTTCCCCCACAACTCTCTCCAGCTGTAGCTGCAGGGGGCTGGGCCAGGAACAGGCGAACCATTCCTAAAATCTGGTCATCCAGAACTAGACAAAATGAGCTGATGAAACCATCCTGTCCATCCTCATTACCAAGGCCTCATAGGCAGGGAAGAGAGACGGCTTCGTTCTGTAGAGTGGGTTCAAGCAAATCTGCTGTCTGTTTCTTGACCCACTCAGGGCTCCGTAAAGGCCTGGAGAAAGACAGTTTGTCTCTGGGGTTCAGCAGATCGATGTGTCCTGCAGCCCAGCCCTGCTCTCAGGTACCCCGAGACCTTCCTGTGCTGACTGTGTATGGTCTGAGAAGTGCTTCTCAGTTACGGTGTCTCGGCAGCTGCTCACTGGCGTGTTAGAATGAAATTTGATTCAATCCTGTAATGGAATATTTACACACGTATAGGAAGATAGCCCTTGCTTTGTGTCTGCCAAAGATTCTGAAGTGGGAAGGGGGAATAGCTTAAATGCTTGCCTAGAAGAAGGAAAGTGTGCCCAGTTTCAGTCTTTCTGGCCTGAGGATGCTGCCCAAGATACTCTACGGCAGTGGTTCTCAACCTGTGGGTCGTGGGGTTGCCTAAGACCATTGGAAAACACAAATATTTACAGTATAGTTCATAACAGTAGCAAAATTGCAGTTATGAAGTAGCAATGAAATAATTTTATGGTTAGGGGGTCACCACAACACGAGGAACGTATGAAAAGGTTACAGCATTAGGAAGGTTGAGAAACACCGCTTTATGGTTTCAAGGATATTATCATTTGTATCACTTGGTCTTGTAGGCCATCAAAGGATCTTTTCCATTTATTTGCAGCTTTTAAAATCTATTTGTGTGTGTGTGCAGATGTGTGAGAACAGCCATGTGTGTGGGTACATATGTGTGCTCACGTGTGCAGGCCCCTATGTATTGTGTGTGTGGGCCAAGTGGCAACTCCGTGATCCATTTCTCTGGCTGCCTCCGCTTTGTTATTTGACACAGTCTCTCGTTGATCCAGCTGGGCTGCTCGGCCAACAATTCCCAGCAGCGTACTTCTGCCTTTCCAGCAATGAGGTTTTAAGTTTGGGCATTCAGGCCACCGCACCGGGTTCTTTTCTGTGGATGCTGGGGATCGAACTTAGGTCCTGACCAACATGGCCATCTCGCTGGTCCTGAATTGCAATTTCCAGCTTAATTTCATGGGTTACAGTCTCTGGAAACATGAAGTGACAGCTTTAGTCATCTTAGTAACCATTGACTTGATAGTTTATGTTCAACAGATTGTAGCAGGCAAGGAGTATTCAGCCTTGATGCCTGCACAGCTGGACAGAGAGACCCCCCTGGTGACACATATGAGCATTGTGCATGAGGAAGCAGAAACAAGCAGTTACACCTTGTAACGGCGTAAATGAATGCAGACAGAGTGTAAAAATATATATATAGCTTTAATGTAGAAATAGACTTACAGAACCACCGTTCCCGCGGAGACCAGGAAAGCAGAAGCAAGCGCTCGGAGCTTGCTCGCCAAATTTATAGGCAGACATTAGCCCGAGGCGAACACGCCCCCTAAGGGGCGGGACTTATCCCTACATCTCCCCTTTTTGTCTAAATAAGACAGAACTAAACCAAATACAACTACATACAATAACAACAAATAATAAATATAACAAACAATATTGAGAACAAAAGCTTTGCTAAACATTCTATCTCAAGGAGTCCAAATAATGTAAAGAGTAACTACAATTATATAATCTTCAACTCAGTCAAAGATCTGAGAAGGGAATAAACACTACTCAACAAACGAGATATATCCAAAATGTGCAACAATTGACAGAGACAACTGACTACCTGGGCAATCACCCAAAGTCTCGTTTGCAACGTTGAGTCAACCAATTTTGGCTAAGGCCTAACATAACTGACATACCATTATTAAAGGCAAGGAACTTTTCAAAACTATCTTACCCTGTCTTGGCAGGATATGACAGTCCTGTTTTATCCATTGATGCATGCTCTGTATCTGTGTCAGTGGTTGAGGTATGGGCATTTCTTTGCCCAAAGGCCAGTTCTGCCAAAATAGAAAGGCTCCAGGTGGAGTGTTTTTGGTGCTCAACATTCTCTCGGGAATAGAGTGGTGTTGCCAGGAGCAATTGTGTCTCACTATCACGAAACTCTGAGTTAGATTAAAGGCCATATTCTACAGCTCTTTGAAGAGGTTGAAGATTATCTATCTATACTGAGTATAATCTCTATATATCTAAAGAACCTGATTAGTCTAATTATAAATGACAAACTTAGATGACAATTAGTCTATATAATTCTCAATATCTATCTAACTTTGTAGTAATAAGGGCGGCGGCGGGGCTGCGTCCCCAACACCCCAGCCGCCTGCTACCTTATGGCCGAAATAATTACACAGACACTGTATTCTTTTAAGCACTGCTTGGCCCTTTAGCCCTAGCCCTTACTGGCTAATTCTCACATCCCGATCAACCCATCTCTAATAATCTGTGAGAACCGGTCTTACCGGGAAGATTCTAGCCTAGTCCATCCTGGGTCAGAGCTTCATCCCGGGAGCGGGGCATGGCGTCTCTCTCTGAGGCGTCTGCTCCCGAGAGAGCTGTGGAGTCTCTGTGCTCACTTCCTCTTCCTCCCAGTATCCTGTTCTGTTTTCTCCTCCCACCTATCTTCTAACCAATAAAATGGGCCAGGGCAGTTCCTTTATTAGCCAATGTCCTTCCTCCATCATTTCCCCTTTTTCGGTTTAAACAAAAAAAAAAAAAGCTTTAACTTTAACATAGCAAAATTACATATAACAAAACAGTTATCAAGTAAAAGTTACAATAATCTTTATCATAACTAAGGAAAACTATAACTAACTATTCTTAACTCCATCAAAGACTCCAGAAAGATACAATACTACCTAAGTAAACAAGAACTAAGAAACTTCAAACTCTAGAAATGACAAAGACATCTCGCTGCCTGGACAGTCACCCAAAGTTCTTCTGTACCATTGGGGCATCCATCTTCAGCCTTCAGGCCCATGGTATCCAGCAGACATCTCCATAAAGCAGGAAAATTCAAAGTCAGTTCAGTCACTATCTGTTGTGTCCTGCAGAATGTCTCGCAGACTCTTTCAAAATGAATCAGGAACCCCGAAAGATCATCTCACCTTAGGCAAGTTCAGTAGTCCTCTCTCTGCGGGTTCTCTGTGTCCAGTTTATGCAATAGTCCAGGCAAGAGCAGTTTCTTGCCCAAATGGCTATCAAAACTCCATAACGAGCCTCTTCGATGCCCATCTTCCTCTTGAAGTAGATTGGTGCTGCCAGGAGCAGAGTGTCTCATTGTCATGAAAAGTCCTCAGTTATTAAAACATTAAATGTCCTATTCTGTAATCTTTGAAAGACATGAAGAATGTCTATCTAAAATATATCTCTATATATCTAGAAAATCTAACTAACATGACTACAAGCTTTACTATTATCGATGATTATCCATTAACAACCTATATTTCTTAATTATACAGTACATATTTAAATGAATTACACAACCACAATACCTCAATCAAAATCAGAAACACTTATACATATAACAAAATTGACCGTAAATCTCTATCAATAAAGCAAAATCCATACCAATGCAAATCATTCATACCTATATCATATCCCCCTTTAAATGTAAAAGAACGTTTATAAACCATATTTGGGAACATGGGCGCAGTTTTTTCTCTCCAAACTGCTTCCTGCTGAATGGGGGCGTCGTTAATTAGGTCTTTCACGGTATAACCTGTGTGTTAGCTTCATCTCAGTTGGCAGTTGAGCGAAGCAATTTTTTGAAGGCGTTCACACCAACCCTTCAGGAGGGCGTGGTCCATCATACCAAATCAGAATAGAAGAAATGAACAGCGTCTCATCCTCTGTGAAAACAAAATAAGAAACTCCTTTCCAAAGCATCATGTCCTTAGGTCCAAATTTCAAATTCAAGGCAACAAAATATCTATGTTGGATTAGCTCAGCAGCATTTATAAATAAATATCTTTTAGTAGCTTTTGCTCTTTCCTCAGCATTCAAACAATTCAAAGAGAGCATAATAGCATACAGTATCAAAATTCTCTGTGTATTTTCCATCTTTTTGCAGCTTTGTTTTAACCTCTATTTAGTTTATTTTTACTTTTAACTTTTTGCTTTTTGAGATAGGTTCTCTGTATCTTTGACCTGAAGTAACTCTGTAGACCAGGCTGTCTTCGAACTCTCAGAGATCCGCCTGTCTCTGCCTCCCAGGCATTTGGGATTAAAGGTGTACACTACTACACCTTGAACTCACAGAGAACTGTTTGTCTCTGCCTTCTAGGCACTGGGATTAAAGGCGTGTGCTACCACACACACAACTTTCTTCCTTTTTTTTTTTGTTACTTTAAGAACTTTAAATTTTAGTCTGCATATATTTTTAACACACTTCAAACCATTTAGAAATTTTCTTTGTCTTTGAATCTCTCTTTACTATATATCTCTCTTTTTCTGACCACACGAGCCTTTAAATTACTGAGCAATATGGGTAGGATTAAAGGCGTGGCTTTGCCAGCTAGATCCAGTCCATTCCTTAGCTTTCCAGCCTCATGGCTGAGGTACTGGCTGTAGCCAGCAAGTGAGCTTCAGCAGCCTGTGTTTGCAAACCGCAGGGACCGCCTGCGTAAAAGAGTCAGAGTTTGTCCTGGCAGGACAGCCCAGAAAGCCGGCATTTTTAAATGGCGCAGCTTTTTTCCTGCTATGGCTGAAAACCGAAAAGCATGCGTTCAGCTTTAACCGTTTAAGTGTTTTGTGGCAGGACCTCTTAATGAGCTGCAGGCTTTTGCAGCTAAAGCTGAGTCAGGAAGCCTCTCTTAGATGAGAGTAGAACCGAGAAATTGCTGCTACCAAGAAACCAGGCACAATGCTTTCATTTTGTTCTAGAATTACTTCCCAAGCTGTCTCAGGCTTTATGTGGAAGCAGTTGTCCACGTGGGCGCCATATGTAGTAATAAGGGCGGCGGCGGGGCTGCGTCCCCAACACCCCAGCCGCCTGCTACCTTATGGCCGAAATAATTACACAGACACTGTATTCTTTTAAGCACTGCTTGGCCCTTTAGCCCTAGCCCTTACTGGCTAATTCTCACATCCCGATCAACCCATCTCTAATAATCTGTGAGAACCGGTCTTACCGGGAAGATTCTAGCCTAGTCCATCCTGGGTCAGAGCTTCATCCCGGGAGCGGGGCATGGCGTCTCTCTCTGAGGCGTCTGCTCCCGAGAGAGCTGTGGAGTCTCTGTGCTCACTTCCTCTTCCTCCCAGTATCCTGTTCTGTTTTCTCCTCCCACCTATCTTCTAACCAATAAAATGGGCCAGGGCAGTTCCTTTATTAGCCAATGTCCTTCCTCCATCATAACTTAAAGACTAAGACAATAAACGACTGTGAAACAAATGAGGACAATGACCTCCAAATATAAACAATGTACAAATATACATTGCAGTAGGTAAATATATATCAATACACAAATATTATATAAGTATCTTAATCAGAGGTAGAAATGTACACTGCAATATGGTAAATATATACAATATATATATCAATACAATATATGTCAATACATAAAAATGTTTTAAACAGAGGTAGAAACATGCATGCGTACAATAGTCCATATAATTTAACTTTGTTTCATTATACAAGAATTGATACCAATATATTTGTCTAAAAGCAGTAACTCACAATTATAAATCTATTATCCCATCATTCCTTCTTTTTTTTTTTTTTTCAAAATGATCCTTGAGCTTATAAAATTCCTCTCCCAACCCTCAATCATATACTAATTATAATCAACCCCTAAATGATGTCCCTAAACCCAAGGGCAAACTTTACTGGGAGAGGGGACGTCGTTCTCTAGAATTACTTCCAGCTGTCATAGGGGCGACGTTCTTTCTGGGGGATCCTGTGAAAGTAAAATGATGGTTAAATTTCAAGATAATGTCTTTTAAAATTGCAAATAGTCTCTGAGTATTTTCGTGCAGGTCTGGCCAAAATGTTGTATAAGATGTGCACCATTTCAGCTAACCAAGTTGGAACTGTCTTGTGCAGCTGGTACCAAAAGCAGGTCTTGTAGTAGCGCTATCAGTATCATGACGTCATATCAACCAGGTGGAGTTGTTGTTATGGGGCCCCATCTTCTTCCTGGAAACTTCAAATGTCACTTCAGGAAAAACTCATTGTTCATTATGAAAAACTTAAACATTAATCATATAGACATATATATATATTCAATGAAAGACATGATAGATATATTCAATGAAAAGTATGATAGATATGAAGAGAAGCAAAGATGTTTTCTAAACTCATATTTCTTTCTGTCCCATATCATGGCTCTTGACATGAGACAGAAACTCCAGAAACTCTGGGTTTTTCTCTTACTAACAGGCTTGGAATTGGAGAGGGACTGAGCCAGAGTCCAACTTCAAAACCAGCTTTATAAATTTAGAAATATGGTTTAATATTACTTACACAACCCATTCAGTTGTCTTGATATTTCCTATTGGGCAGGTATTTTTCCATCTGTCAGTATCCAAACATCCAGGGTCCCTTGAATTTCTCAAAGATGAGTGTTTTCCTGTGGAGATAAGAACAGAACCCTGCCCCCATTCTATATGTTTTTCTTACCACCTGTATGAATATCATCGTTGTGGATGAGTTGTCATTTCTCCTTTCCAAGAGGTTTCTCCTCTTCAAATCGAAACTTTATTAATTTTGATGGTATCCACAATTTTTCTTCTCCTGTGGAAACAAGAGCAAAACCCCTTCCCCAACGTAGCACATCTCCTGGCTTCCACTGAGAGGTCAGCACATCTTTGAAATAAATCGGTTGATTTAGTTCAGCAGACTTTTCCATTATCCAATGTCTTTCTGCTGCTGTCGTTCCTTTCTCATTAGCGTTAAGAAAATTCAAGGTTAGTAAAGCATTATGTAATCTATTTCTGGGGGTATTTTCAGTCCCTTTCTGTTTGTTCAGCATATCCTTTATAGTACGATTTGATCTTTCTATAACTGCCTGACCTGTAGGATTATTTGGTATACCTGTAATGTGTTTTATATTATAATAATCAAAAAAGCGTTTCATTTTCTTAGATACATATGCTGGACCATTATCTGTCTTTATTTGCGCAGGTATACCCATGATGGCCATAACTTCCAATAAATGTGTGATTACTGAATCAGCCTTTTCTGAGCTCAGGGCAGTAGCCCATTGAAAACCTGAATACGTGTCTATGGTGTGGTGTACATATTTTAATTTGCCAAATTCTGCAAAGTGGAACACATCCATCTGCCAGATTTCATTCCTTTGGGTGCCCTTTGGATTAGCCCCTGCAGGCAGTGGCGTTTGGTTATAGAAAGAGCAAGTAGGGCATTTCTTTACAATCTCCTTAGCTTGTTGCCATGTAATTGAAAACTCTTTCTTCAAACCTTTGCTATTAACATGATGTTTTTTATGAAATTCAGAGGCTTGTAGCACACTACCAATCAATAATTGATCAATTTCTGCATTACCTTGTGCTAGAGGACCTGGCAGACCCGTATGGGATCGGATGTGTGTTATGTACATAGGGCAAAGCCTGTTCCTGATCAAATCTTGAACCTGGAGGAACAATGAGGTTAGTTCAGTATCATCAGGTATAAATTCAGCAGTTTCAATATGTAAAATAACTCTTTCTGCGTATTGTGAATCTGTAACTATATTAATAGGTTCTTTAAAATCCCTTAGCACCATAAGAATGGCATATAATTCCGCCTTCTGGACAGAAGTATACGGACTTTGTTCCACCTTATCCAAGTCTTCTGATTTGTAACCTGCCTTCCCTGATTTATTGGCATCAGTATAGAATGTACGGGCTCCAGTTATTGGAGCATCACGGACGATTCGAGGAAGAATCCAAGAAGTTCTCTTTATGAAGTTAAGCCGCTTGCTTTTTGGATAGTTGTTATTAATGTCTCCCAAGAAATTAGCACAAGCTCTTTGCCATGGTTCATTATCTTCCCATAATTTCTTTAGTTCATCAGCAGTGAAAGGCACTATAATTTCTGCTGGGTCTATGCCTGCTAGTTGACGAAGTCTCAGCTTGCCTTTTATAATTAACTCAGAGACTTTTTCCACATAAGTTTTCAGTTTCTTACTTGGTTTATGTGGTAAAAAGATCCATTCCAAAATAATATCATCTCTCTGCATTAAAATTCCTGTAGGAGAAATTTTTGATGGTAGTATGACGAGAATACAATCGAGCTCTGGATTCACCCTGTCCACATGTGCCTGTTGTAATTTTTCCTCAATCATTGTCAGTTCCTTTTCTGCTTCAGCTGTTAATTCTCTGGGACTGTTTAAATCTTTATCACCATCCAAGGTTTTGTTCAAATGAATTATTAAATCAGGTGTTATTCCAATAGCTGGTCGTAGACTGGAAATGTCTCCTAACAGTCTTTGAAAGTCATTAAGAGTCCGTAGGCGATCTCTCCTAATTTGTGCTTTTTGTGTCTTAATTTTTTGCAAACCTATTTTATAACCTAAATAATTAACAGAATCTCCCTTCTGAATCTTTTCAGGAGCTAATTGCAATCCCCATTTAGGTAAAAGTATCTTTATTTCTTCAAACAGTCTGTTCAAGGTATCCATGTTTGAATCGGATAACAAGATGTCGTCCATGTAATGGTATACTATAGATTTGGGAAATTTCTTGCGTATTATTTGTAATGGTTGGTTCACAAAATATTGGCACAGGGAGGGGCTATTTAACATACCCTGGGGGAGAACGGTCCAGTGGTACCTCCTCGAAGGTTGAGAATTGTTATAAGTAGGCACTGTGAAGGCAAATTTTTCTCTATCTTCTTTTTGCAAAGGTATAGTGAAAAAACAATCCTTTAAATCAATAACTATGAGAGGCCATCCTTTTGGTAATAAAGAGGGCAAAGGAATTCCAGATTGCAGAGGGCCCATAGGTTGAATAACCTTGTTGATGGCCCTGAGATCTGTCACCATTCTCCATTTACCTGATTTTTTCTTAACCACAAATACAGGAGAATTCCAAGGGCTGGTAGATTCTTCTATATGTCCAGCATCTAATTGTTCTTGTACCAGCTGTTCTAAAGCCTGTAACTTTTCCTCAGCTAAAGGCCATTGCTTTGTCCATATTGGTTTCTCAGTCAACCATTTTAGAGGCAAGGCTGTTGGTATCTCTGACGGGACATCAATTGCTTGTTCTTTTACAGCCCGAATGGCCGGTTTTCTCAGTTTGTAATATCTTTTAATATTATTCTCAGAAATATAGGCTCTAGATTTAGCAGGAATGTTAATTTCAGTATTCCATTGTTGTAATAGGTCACGACCCCATAAATTCATTGCAATATTGGCTACATATGGCTTTAATTTTCCTATTTGTCCCTCTGGCCCTATACATTCAACCCATCTCGTGCTCTGCCTTACTCGAGATAGGGTTCCAATTCCCAGGAGCTGAACATTTACATTCTGAAGAGGCCAATACGGATGCCAAGATTCTGGGGTAATGATACTTACATCAGCACCTGTGTCCAGCAGGCCAGTAATAAAAATGCCATTTACACACACTCTCAGTTTAGGTCTTTGATCATTTATAGAAGTTTGCCAAAACACACGTAACTTATCTTTCTGATCATTATTGCTTGTAACAGTAGGCATGGGGCTTCCTAATTGTCCTGATGAGGCACGTTCTCTGCAGAAACTGGATATGACTGAACCATGTTTGCCATGGGGGCCTGTGAGGCCCCCCCTCTCACGTTTCCCGGCTGTATCAGGTTGCCTTGTCTATCTCTTGTAGACCTGCATTCATTCGTCCAATGTCTGCCCTTTCCACATCTTCTACATAAACCTGAAGGCTGAGTCCTCCTATTTCTGTTATTTCTAGAAGATGCATTATTATTATTATTTCTGAAAGATGCATTATTATTATTATTATTATTTCTGAAAATCCGTTGTTTACAATTCCTTTTAATATGACCCATTTTTCCACAATTAAAACATTTGGTATTCTGGTGTCTCCTTTTACCATTGGAAATTGCTTCTTCTACCCATGCTTCAGTGCCATAATCAAATGTATCAACATTGAGTGTATGCAAGACCCATTCTTCCAACGGTGCTGATCTGAGCTTTAAAGGACCCAAAATCCTTTTGCATTCCACATTTGCATTTTCATAAGCCAAAGACTCAATCATTATACGTCTTGCTTCTGGGTCAGATATTCCTATTTGTACAGCCTTAGTTAATCTTTGTAAAAAGTCACTAAAGGGTTCTCTCTGACCCTGTTTAACTCTGACAAATGATTCCATTCTCTGTCCTGGGTCTTGTACCCTGTCCCAAGCCCTTAAGGCTGCTGTAGTACACATGGAGAGTGTGTTTTCATCCAAATTAGCTTGTTCCTGAGGATCAGAAAAGAGCCCTTCACCTAGAATTTGATCTAGGGAAATGTCAATTCCCTTCGCTTTTTCCTGCTGTTCTAAGAGTCTAGCCTCTTGCCTGAATAAGCATTTCCATTTCAATTGCGGTCCACTCTCCAGTACCGCAGAGCTCAGCTGGAGCCAGTCTGAGGGGGTTGCTCTGCTTGTCGTGGCCCAAGATCTTAGCATCTCCTTAACAAAAGAGGCTTGCATCCCAAAAGTCATGACAGCCTGTTTTATTTCCTTGAGATCATTCATACGCACAGGTTCCCATGTATCCTCCTTGATGACCCTAGGGTTTTTGGAACCAATCACCTTCTCTGTTGTTATTACTGGAAAGGCAGGTAGAGCTGTAGGTAGAGCTTTGTGGAAATTGTCCCGGAGAGACTTACCCACAGATGTAGTTAAAATTTTCCTTTCTACCCTTTGCTCTTCCTCATCAGAATTTAGAAATTCCTCAATCTTTTCAATTCTATTCACCATTGCTTTCTGCAATGTCTGAATCTCCTGTCCAGAATTATGTTCCAAAGCCTTCATTGAGGATTCTAAAATATGAAGTTTGTCCGTTAGAGATAACATCTCATCTTTGGACATAATTTTTATGGCATAAACCGTGCCTTCTTGTATTGACAATCTTTCCGTCAATCTGTCATAAGCTTTAGACAAAATCCGATTGTCACATTCAGCAGTTTTGATTCTCTCAGTTAATGTTTCATTTCCAACAGAAAGGGACTGAATCTTATGGTCCAGATCAGCTGTTCCCTCTTCCATAGTAATGAATTTCTCCTTAACATCAGCCTGAAGAACTTCAACCTGATTCTTGAGAAGATTGTTATCAGCCTGGAGAACTTCAAACCGATTCTCGAAAAGATTGTTATCAGTCTGGAGAACTTCAACCTGATTCTTGAGAAGATTGTTATCAGCCTGGAGAACTTCAAACTGATTCTTGAGAAGATTGTTATCATTCTCAATTGTTTTTAAGCGTTCAATCTCTACCTTAAGAATCCTGGATTCGTCTCGTAAAGACTTTATCATATTTCTATTATCAAACCATTTGGTGCCAATGAAAACTACGAATCCCAGAAGGATCCATATATGTGGGGTGATAGACACCTCTTGTAAAATCTCCCACATGGTACAATTAAAAAAATCATTAAATTCTTGAATAGTAATGTGTTCAGACATTTTATTTATAAAAGAAAATTTTTTTACCTGCAAAGATCGGTTCCTGCCAGTGGTGGTCTCTGTGTTTTTGGAGCCTGTCCTAGAACTAGCTCTTGTAGACCAGGCTGGCCTTGAACTCACAGAGATCCGCCTGTCTCTGCCTCCCAAGTGCTGGGATTGAAGGCGTGCACTACCAAGGCCTGGCAGGCCTCAAACTCACAGAGATCTGCCTGCCTCTGCTTCCCAAGTGCTGGGATTAAAGGCGTGCTCTACCACTGCCTGGCCGGCCTCAAACTTGTGATCCTCCTGCCTCTGCCTCCTTCAGCAAATCCTACCTGCGTGGGCCACCACAACCGGCCAAGTCACTTTGTAACAGACCAAATCTGACGCTGTGGCAGCTTTTGTTGCAAAACCGCAAGTACTTGAGCTTCTGCTAATTCAGGCAGTGGGGTTCCGCTGCAAAACTTAGCCAAGGCAGGCAGAATGGGCCTGTGTCGCGAGTGTGTCTCGGACTCGGCACTGGGGCCGGAGTCACGAACTGAAAAACAGCACCGGGGAGGGTGCTGTGTTAGCTAGCGGGCTACCCGCTTGAGTTGGGGGCAAAATAGCCCCACGTTGGGCGCCAAAATGTAACGGCGTAAATGAATGCAGACAGAGTGTAAAAATATATATATAGCTTTAATGTAGAAATAGACTTACAGAACCACCGTTCCCGCGGAGACCAGGAAAGCAGAAGCAAGCGCTCGGAGCTTGCTTGCCAAATTTATAGGCAGACATTAGCCCGAGGCGAACACGCCCCCTAAGGGGCGGGACTTATCCCTACAACACCTAAATGAAAGCTCCTCACCGCATCAAGACTGGTCTCTGTTTATCTGCCGCCTTTGTCTCGGGTGGGCCTTCCAGCCTTTGCTGGCTCTGTATCCTATCTTTGGTCCACACTCCTTTATGTTCTTTAGACATAAAGCCAGTTCATTCAGCTGGCCATTGGCTGGTGTGCAGGGCATTTGGTGTATGTTGTAGAGCACGACCCCCCTTTTAAAGACTTTCTTGCTCATGTTGGAAAGGAATCTAAATTTCCCTCAGCTTTTTCACTTCCATAGAGGATAAAAGCAATGTGGGAGGGAAGCAGTAGGAAGCCCGGGCTGTTTTCTGTGTGTTCTCTGCACCTCTTTTTCTCAGTCAATGGCCTTAGGAATTTCTCAAGTCAGCTATGATCTTTCCCTTGAAGAAAGGCTTCCTTGGGATCCAGTTCTTGAGATGAACCAAAACTCTCCCTGGTACAGCAGGGTGGGAGAAGATAATGCAGAGAAAGGGAAGGTCTTAGCCTGGGTCCTTCTAGACAGAGGGCACATTTTCTTAAGGTGAAAGGAAAGGCCCCGAGGACCAGAGAACTCTACTTTTTCTTATTTTGCTTTATAATGATACCCTACCTTCTTTCCTTTTTTTTTCTCCTTTCTTTTTAAATTCCCCTCTCAACCAGAATAAGATTCAACACAGAGCTTTTTTGTAAGGTTCTGAAAATTGGTGTGGGATGTGGTGGGGTGCCATTGGTACCATGGACAGATTCCAAGCTGCCATTTCTTTCTCTGGCTTATTGGAAACAGCACCTTACAGAAAATTAATGTAGGATGCACATGATTAGAGTTTGATCGGTGCTCACTTCCCCAGCTAATCAAATATCAATATTCATGATGTAAATAGGTTGAACACAATTTTTATGCAAAGTAACAAAAACAAGGTACTTTATGCGATGACTGACATCTTAAAGGGTGTTTGTCTCCTAGCCACTGAAGCAAAAGTCCCAAATTACCGAATTGGAGACTGTTTGAGTCTAAATATATATTAATTTAGTTGGGTATGAGAATGAATCAATCAATTTTCCCTTCATTCCAAAGAGTAGTGTAAGGGAGCAGTGTCTATGTCAGAATCTGGGCTGGAGTTTCCTGCAATTAGTCAGGAAGGGGTGTCTGACACTTGATCTGCCTTACAGATCCTGAGAATGACTCTGAGTCCTCAGAAATTAAAAAAGAAGGGGCAAGGGGCGGTGGCAGACTCAAAACCCTATTCACAAGATAAGGGGAAGAGGGGATGGGGGGCGATTCTTTCCTTCACTTCACCAGCTAATTCATACCTATTATGTGTCAGTCACTGGTTAAGGCCCCGGGACAGAGCTGCGCCTTGAGCAGACAAAAGCCCCACTCTTGTGGAGCATGCATTTCCGTGTGTGTAGGAGGGACACAGACAGTAAATACAGAGAAGTGGGAAAAGTACCTGGCAGAAGAGTGGTAACCACCACGAGCAGAGAAACTAGGTGCTTCTGGAAGAAAAGAGTAGGTAAGAATTTAAACCGGGCTGTGAGAGAAGTCTCCCTCAGGGAGAGGTTTTTGGTAATGACCTGGAGACTTGAGCAAGCGAAGAAGCAGAGTGACCTGGAAGGAGACCACAGGACCCCAATGGGAGATGATGGCTTAGACCACAGGACCCCAGTGGGAGATGATGGCTTAGGACAGGGGTGTGGAGAAGGCAGTGGCAAGAAAGGGCTGGATGTGGGATACCTTGACAGATGGGACTAGGGATGAAGAAGAGAGTGATGACAGAGCTGGCCATGGATTCTGCCCTGACATCTGATGCAAACCCTGTTGTCCTTCTTCTATGGTCCCTAAAACACTAAGACTATGGGTTATGGCATGGTATATACTGTGCAATTGTTCTCATTTCTTTTTCTAGCCTTTCTATCACAGGGAGTTTAATATGTTTGTTGGCTTGAATGGTATTGATTTTATTCCAGAATCAGCACTTGAGATCCATAGAACATTGTTCAGTTGCCAATGCATGATTCATCTGAGGTAAAAATGATAACCAGAGGCTTCCATTAGACCTACTCATGGCCTAGAAACATATATGTGGGCTCAGACACAGAAAGAATATGGAGTCTCTCTTCCCATGAAATCCAGGGTCCTCCACCTCCCTCTGGGTCAGTAGGGCTATGTCTTGGTGTGGTGGCACAGAAAGACTCAGATGGGAACTCTTGTGTTGGGAGTCAAGTTACTCTAAAGATTCTGAAAATGACGTAAGGCAGACAGCATGTCCTGAAGCCAGGAGGAGCCAGCAAACCAGTGAGGCTCATGGAGAGTTGGGGCAGAAGACAACGTGAAGTACAGACCTCACACACATCACCAGGCCCAGTCAGGTGGTCCAGGAGACTGGTGGGCATGGGAAGAAAACACTGTCTGTTGTTCTTTCTAGTCGGCCATCGCTGGTGTTGTCTGTAGATCAATCTGTTTGTTATGCGCACCATGTGTCTGGGTTTCACGCCCACCTGAAAAGGTCAGAATGAATGGTGCTAAAATTTATCACTAATAGGGCGACAGATTTCCCTACTCCTGTATTTTTTTAAATTTTTTGTTTTGCATCCTAACTGCTGTTTCCTTTTCCTCCTTTCCTCCAAGTCAATCCCCATCACCTCCCCTCTGCCCCATCCACTCCTCCTCCATTTCTATTCAGAAAAGGACAGCCTCCATGGATGTTGACAAAACATGGCATATCAAGTAAGACTAAGCACCTCGCCTTGTATTAAGACTGGGCCAGGCACCCCAGTATGAGGAATAGGGTCCCAAAAGCCAGTAAAAGAGTCAGAGACAGTGCCACAAGAAGAACAAGTTACAAAACGGTCATGTATATACAGAGCGCCTTGGTCAGTCCCATGCAGGCTTCCTGGTTATCAATTCAGTCTCTGAGCGCCTACGAATCCAGATTAGTTGATTCTGTGAGTTTTCTTGTGATGTCCTTAACCCTTCTGGCTCCTATAATCCTTCCTGCCCTGTTCAGCAGGATTCCCTGCTAGGCCCAATGTTTGACTGTGGGTCTCTGTATCTGTTTCCACCAGTTGCTGGAGGAGGCCTCTCTGGTGACTAGGCACCAATCTGCGAATATAGCAGAATACCATTAGGCATCATTACATTGACATTTCCCCGCTCCAGTTGTGTTTGGTTCTATCCTAGGTCTCTGGGCCATCCAGCCTCTGGGTCCTGGTGCTCCAGGTGTGGGCTCGCTGTCATGGCATGGGTCTCAGGCTGGACCAGCCATTGTCTGGCCACTCCCACAATCTCTGTGTCATCCTTAGCCCAACAGACTGGAAGTTGAAGAGATTGCATGGAGTTTGGGCTCAAGTGTGGTGGTACCCTCCTAGTCTTTCTGGCTGATGATACATCTTAACATTCCGTGTGTGTCACCTTTGTTCACTCACCTCTGACCCCCTTGGAGCAGAAATAGACAGCAAGATTCAAGGCACTCATGAGTGTGTAGATGCCTACCTCTGACTGGTGAGTTTGTCCCTCCCGAGTACTGTAGATGTCCATCAATGTCCCAAGGCCAGTGGTTCTCCGAATGGTATCCTTGAACCACCCACAAGCCCTGGGGCTACTGCTTCTGAGCCTGAGAGATATGCAAAACCTTCTGCAGCCTGCTGAACCCAGACCTACGCTTGGCATACTCCCTAAGACTTCCCGCCACACATTCAAGTCTGAGAAAACTAAAGGTAGCTTACCCCTTCCCCAGTACCTGAAATGAAGTAAGTACCCTGTCACCATCCAAGCTGTGGGCTATCCACAGTCATGCGGTTCTTCCTAGGAGGCCACCCATCCCTGCCTCTTAGTGCCCCCAACTCCCTTCTTTGTTGCCAGTTTCCTCACAAGATTTATTGTCCATGTGTCTAGTTCCTGTAATATGTGTCGTAGGACATGTGGAGGTTAAACTGTAACAGCCTTTTTGGTAATCTGAGGTCAGATATACTTGTCCTTCCTATGACCGTCACCTGCCACATGTCAGACCGTGAGAGGAGTTAGCCTCACAGTTCTGTTTTAACTCATGCCCCTGGAAGGGAATCTCTGGCTGATCGTGCCTCACTATCCTCTAGAAACGTCTATTAACTCGTGCAAGGAGGCTAAATATCTAGTCATCTTAGATCTTGATGAGAATATGAAATTCAAGTTTTTTTTTGTAATTTTCGGAGTAGGAGAAGCAAAACAGAATTCAGCTCCCTTGCAAACTTAGCAACAGTTTGGGTGCCTGAATTTGGCCTAATGGTACCTTTATCTGCAGTTAGTGTTTGAGGCAGTCTCTAAGTGTGGCATAATGATGGGTATTCATGTCTCTTCCTGGGGCCATGTGGGGATGCAGGAACGAGCAACAGCACCCTAGGGGGTGTGGTGATGTCTGGGGCCCTACTGTCGGACCACAAAGATTACCGAGGGAATTTATCATGCTTGTGGCTCCGTTCTGTGAAGGAGGGGGGAATTGAGGGGAACCCCCCTTGGGGGGGGCAGCAAAACGTGCTTTCTCTGCAGCTCGATTTCCTGGATTGTAACTGTGTGCCCCATCCGTTCCCCCAGTTCTGCTTCTGAGATGCCACCAGCATGGTGCTTTACAGGGAGTGGAGTCCCATACCTAATGACACATGCCTGTGCTTTTACTCCCATGATCCTTCTGTCCTTGGGAGTAATGGAAGATGTTGAGTGGACATCAGGGGTATGTGGGTGACCTAGCCAGTGAGAATGCCATCTTTTGCAAATGTGCTCAAAGTTCCCTTTTCCCACCCACATACTTCCTTACCTGAAATAGTTCAACCAGCTGGCCCCCGTTCACAGTGATTTGGGAACTGTATTGTGTTGACCATGGGTCCTCATGCCTGTCTAATTCTCTTAGGAGCTTGTGGTTACAACTGTGTTTCAGATGTTCTCTGTCCTCACATAACAACGTGAACTGATGGTAAAGCCACTGAGGAGGAGCGGAGGGGTGGAGAGCTAGAAAGTGAGCCTGGATGCTTCCCAAAGGGCCAGACGTGTGTGTGTGTGTGTGTGTGTGTGTGTGTGTGTGTGTGTGATTGTCTAAAGTTTAGTGGGCTGGGCTGGGTAGCTGGCCAGAAAGCCACAGAGGTCAAGCTGTCTCCACCCCTCCAGCAATGGGGTCACAGACATGTAATCATCACACCTGCCTTCCACGGGTTCTGTGAACCAAACCCAGGTTCACTAAGACCTCACATGCCTCGACAGTCTCTTAACTGTTCTTTGCTCTCCGCCACTCCGGGAAAATCCTCCTTGCTGCTCCCCCAGGGGCTTCCCCTTCATTCCTGCTTGCATGAGTCAGTTGGATGCCAATACAGAGCTGGTCCTCCTGGGACTGAGACCCTGATGGGCAAAGGAAGTGCTGGATAACTGAGTCCCAGAAGCGGGCTGAGGAGCAGGGGGAGAGAGCTATGGGAATTCTTTCATCTGCTGACAAATGACATCTCTGTGAAAGGACACCAGCCACAGTCAGTGAACCTGAAGCCTCACGGGAGCAGGGCACATAATGGCCATCACGGTGGTTGAGTGACTATCATAAATGTGACTTTGCTGAGCTGCCATGCCCATGATTGATGACTTCCAGGAGTTGTCTCACTGCCGGGGCACCGCTGCTGCACTGCTGCCCAGCTGCCCCAGGCTGACTGTCTCCTTAGTGTGCACTTTCTTCAGCTAGGAGAGCCGCACCTGCTTCACCGACCCTACGGACAGGCTCACTTCTCCACATCTGTCTGGGGCTCTTCAGTTCCTGGAAAGGCAGGCCTTGGAAGCCCCCGCTAAGAGAACTCTCTCTGTCGGCATTTCCTGGAGTCCTCTGTGTATCTTTCTGGGCTATCTTGTTAAACTAACCTCCTCACAACCCTTGGCAGTGAGCAACACAACTCCTTCCTTTCTTCGTCTTCCCCATGACGACTCGCAGCTGCTGACAGCAGTCCTGGTTCCTGCTGGAAGGTGCTCGCTATGGCTCTCCTTCCCCCAGATCCAGCATGAGCACGTGCAATCGTGCCTTTCCACTAGGCCGTCTTCTGTGCTTTCCCGAGTGCTCCCAAGGTAGTATTGCATGTGCAACTTCTATCTATGGATGCTTTGTGGCGACCACTTTGTGGGCACTCATGACCCCTTATGTCTGCTGTGGTTTAGAAACAGTTACTTGAATGTGTCTCTGAAGAGTTGGAATGTGAGCTGAATTACAGACTCTAGGATCAACCTTCTCTTTCTTCATTAACTTTACTGAGGAATAATTTACGTGCAAGAAGATCGACACATTTTAAATTCACAATTTGATGACTTTTGACAATTGCATGCACCATTACAAGCAAGACGAAAACCATTTCCCTTCAAGTCCTTTCATGCATCTTTCTTGCACCCTTCCCCCTCCCCAATCCAGACAAGCACTGATCTGCTTTCTGTCCCTGAAGATCAGATTTGTCTTTTCCAAAACTTTGTATACATGCAGTTGTACAATCCACACTCCTGGCGTCTGGCTCCTTTCGCTTAGTGTGATGTTGAAACTCTGCCATGTCGTGGCATGTGCCAGTAGTGTTTGTATTGCCCATTAGCTCTGCTTGTACGAATGCCCCACGGCTTGTTTACCTGCTCACCAGCTGACAGATATTGGACTGTTTCTGGGAGACTTTTGCTATTGGGAGTAAGGCAACTGTGAATCTGCATGAAATAGTTTTATGTGTATAAGTTTTCATTTTTCCTTTGGGATAGCCAAGGAGGAGAACTGCTGGGCCCAAGGGCAGATGTCTATTTCTGTTTATAAGAAACCATCAATGTGCTTTCCAGTGCAGTTGCCCCATGCCACATCCCACAAGCAGAGGATGGAGCCCATTTGCTCTGGGATTTTGATACCACGACAGAGCCTGTCTTTTTACTATAAGCCACTCTAGGAGTATAATGTGCCAATACTTTCTTTTGCAAATGTAAAACCGGAGACCTAGAGATTTTCTAAAAGCCAACAGGGAGGGTCAGGGCTATGCTCGTGGTAAGATCCCCACCCTTGAGAGCATTGGCACATCCCTGAGAGCTTAGGTGGTGCACCCCTGAGAGCTTGGCTGATGCGCCCCTGGGAGCACGGCTGGCGCTTTTCTGCTAAACTTGGGACAACTGTCCTTTTGCCTCTCTCAGGCTGAATTATCTTACTTGAGACTAAAGCATCCCAGGTGAACCCAGAGTCTCTCTGGTACCCTTAGAACAAAATGCCAAGTTTCTCCTGCAGGAACCCTGGCGCATGGCTCATCGTCTCATGCTGACATCTTTTTTACAGGACCCACTGCTCTTCTGGTACTCAGTGGAGCTGACTTTAGATAAAAGTTGTGTGTCATCAGGGAGTATGGGCTAATGACAGGCTAGGACACGCCGAGCCTAACTCTAGGCGTTCTTTGGTCTTTTCTATAATTGAAGCCCAGCAGAATTTGAAACTGCATCCAGGTTGTGCTCCTGTGAACTTTCCAAGCATGCTGGGCTCATGCAGCTGTTCAGGCAGAACAGGAGAGCTTTGGCCCACCATGTTGTCTCTGCTCACTGAGCCAATGCAGGCCCCACGGCTTGAAATACACTCAGAAGGGAAGTAGCTAGAACGTGGGCTCCACACGTATGCAGCTCCTTCTTCCAGGTGTCTAAATCTGCAGTTAGGTGCGAATTGGCTGCGGGAGCAAACACCATTCACTTTGCTATATTTAATCGTAGAAACATGGCCGTATATTCTTTCCTCGTGGATCTTTGGTTCTTCCCACCCCCCACTGGCTTTTATAAACTTTCCTTAGAACTGTGCTTTTCAAAACTGGGTCTCTGCTCTGGTTCCGTTTTGTTTGCAGGCTACGCTACTTGCCCTGGATGAATGGCTGCTCCTCTCTTGAAGGGCACTGAAAGGGAGAGGCCTGCCCCCTGGCGTGGGGCAGGTGCACTCCCGAGCTTCACCAGCTCTGCTAGGTCACATGATTGATGTCAGACTGTTCCCTTTTGACCCCAGCTAATGATCCTTATCTTCTCTCCAAGACCCAACAGCTACCCCCTTTTCTCAGAGTGTCCAGGGCAGAGAAGGAGAGCCTTTCCCTGTCAAGATCCGTTGACCCCAGCAAACAAAGGCTCTGTCTCCAAGGCAGTGATGGTGTCTTGCTGAGGGTCCCCAAAGCCCAGAAGGTTCTGAGCTTAGGCAGTCTTCTTAGCATACAGGAAACCAGACAGATGGCAAGAGGTGACTCCCTAAATGCAAATGCTGTGCCTGGAAGGGACCATCCGCCCACACACTGTACACAGAACGTTGGGTCTATGTCTAAAGGTATTATGTTCCCAGTTTTATCCTGTTGTTGAAATAAAAAGCAACAGAACAAAACAAAAATTGACAAAAAGCAACTTGAGAAGGAAAAGGATTTATTGAATATTATACTTCCAGGTCACAGTTCATCTCTGCAGTCAGGTCAGGAGCTCAAGGCAAGGCAGAGTCTATGGAAGTTTACTTTCTGGCTTGCACAGGCTTAGCCAGCCTTTTTGTATAACCCAAGACTACCTGCCTGAGGAATGGTGCTGCCCACTATGGGCTGGACCTCCTACATTGTTTAATTTTTAAGACACCTAACATCAGTTTTAAAGTCTTTTAAAGGCAGTATGAAAGCCGACGATGAAATAAGTATCTGAAGTTCTCCAGATGGTAACTAATGGAGAAGAGAAAAATGAAGTGTAAAAAGGAAGAAAGCAGGAGGACAGTTAACAAAGAGAAAGAGAGCAATAGCTAGAGACAGGGAGACCAAAGCCAAGACCACCCAACTCAGTCTCATCACTGGGTCCCTCGGGGCTTAGGCTGCCACTCAAGATGACATAAAATGATGTCATGGGGCCAGCAGCCTGTTTCAGGACAATGTGAACAACTGGCCACTTTGGGAACATATCTAGGGTTCTCTTTGGAGTATAAAGAGAGGCAGAAGAACTAAGGACCTCTGAAGACCCTCTTCTCTACTATTCTTTGATCCTGGGGATGAAAAAGGCATGTCTGGGACAGAATTTTCAGCTTGTCCAGTAGTCTACTCTATCTTATCTGATTCTGCCTTTACCTCTGAGCATGGATGGTTTCTGAAGACAGAGATGAAAGTATTTCATTGGTTCCCAAGGTCAAGTCACTTCTTCAAATTCTGAAGGACAACTATTTTCTCAAACTGATTGAGTCTAGACATATGAAGAACTTTTCCTGGGCTGAATTCTTTAGTGAAGATGAGGATGTAGATGTGGTTTCCAAGGAAACCATCTGAAGGGTGAAGACCTGGATTGGGCCCAGCATGTAGCAATGTCAGACCATAAGCTATGCACATCACTGCACAACTGGATATCATCTGTATCCCCTCTACCAACAGCTTCTTATATGCTATTCACCTCCAATGCTTAGAAGGATTGTAGACCGAAGTTACTGTCCTACCTGGTCCCACAGCCATTCAGTCCCAACTAAACACACAGAGGCTTATATTAATTATAAACTGTTGGTCTATTAGCTCATGCTTACTATTAACCAGCTCTTACAACTTAAATTAACCCATAATTCTTACCTATGTTTAGTCTTGTGGCTTGGTACCTTACTTAGTGAGGCATTCTCATCTTGCTTCCTCGGCTTCTGGCTGATGACTGTGTCTCTGTCTTTCCTCTTCCCAGAATTTTCCTAGTCCGGTTTCCCCACCTATACTTCCTGCCTGGCTATTGGCTAATCAGTGTTTTATTAAACCAATACAAGTGACAAATCTTTACAGTGTGCAAGAATATTCTCTCACAGCAAAGGACTAATTCTTGCCTCTGGCATTTCCTTAAGGTCTGGTATTTGCAATACTGAGCTATCTTCTTGGCTGACAGGTCATCATCCTGAGAATTGAATTGTGCCCTGGGTATTTGGAGTGTGTGTGTATGTGTGTGTGCGCACAGACTTGTATACCACAATGTACATGTGAATTCCACTTTGTTTGAAATGGTCTCTTTGCTGTCTCAAGCTTAACTGCAGACATCATACTAGCTGGCCCCTGAGCCTCTAGGGGTCCTCCTGTGTCTGCCTCCTATCTCACCACAGGGGTAGTTGAACTGTAGATGTGTTGGGTTTACATGGGTTTTGGTATTTGAACTCAGGTCCTTGTGGTTGTGTGAAGAGCACTTCACTCACTGAGCTGTCTCCCTGGCATCACTAAATGTCTCTTCACTCCTTTGTTTGGCACATCTCCTGTCTTAGAATTAAGTGGCTAGTGCCTGAAGGAAAGAAAGGCATCAGATTTAGGATTAGATAGAGTTTCACTCTGAAATGAATAGAAGAATCCCACATAGGCCCGCAGGAAGTTTCCAGGTCCCCATGTCTTCAGAAATTGTCACATTCTGTGTGTCTGAATATTTTTTCCTGCAACATGTATGTGAAGTTTGAGTAAGAGTTTCTGACTCCAAAATGCTTTTAAAAATTACTGAAATAAGTCAGGTGGTGGTGGCACACATCTTTTTTTTTTAATTTGTTTATTTATTAAAGATTTCTGTCTCTTCCCCACCACCACCTCCCATTTCCCTCCCCCTCCCCCAATCAAGTCCCCCCCCCCCCTTCCTCAGCCCGAAAAGCAATCAGGGTTCCCTGTCCTGTGGGAAGTCCAAGGAATCCCCACCTCCATCCGTGTCTAGTAAGGTGAGCATCCAAACTGCCTAGGCTCCCACAAAGCCAGTGCGTGCAGTAGGATCAGAAACCCATTGCCATTGTTCTTGAGTTCTCAGTAGTCCTCATTGTCCGCTATGTTCAGAGAGTCCGGTTTTATCCCAGGCTTTTCCATGGTGGCACACATCTTTAATCCCAGCACTTGCGAGGCAAAGGCAGGTGGATCTCTGAGTTAGAGGCAGACTGGTCTAGAAGAACTGTGTAGCCTCTTTATCTGAAGACTGATGGGCTGGCGGGCACAGGTTCAGGACAGCTATTGCTGTTATACATAAAAACCCTGTCTTGAAAAAAAGCAAAAAAAAAAAAAGACACAACAAACAAAACAAAACACCAAAAACCCAAACAAACAAACAAACAACAAAAACCCTGGGATAAATGGTTTACAGAAATAATAATTATGATGGTTAATTTTGATTGTCGATTTGATGGGATTTAGAGCCACCTAGGAGAATGCCCATAGGAGTATCTGTTGAGCCGTTTCTAGAGAGGTTTAAATTAGGAGGAAAGACCCAACCTGAATGCAGGTGACACCAGTCTGTGGCCTGGGGTCCTGGGCAGAATAAAAAGAAGAAAGTGGGCAGAGCATCCCTTCCTCTCTGAAGCTGAGTCTGTCGCATGTTTTGTCTCAGCAACCAGGAAGTACCTGTGGCGGTTTGAGTGGAATTGGCCCCCCGGAAGCTCATAGCGAGTGACACTGTTAGGAGGTGTGGCCTTGTTGGAGGAAGAGGCCTAATGACACACACCCTTAATCTGCACCTTGAGGCTGGAGGGCACACCTTCAATCTGGGTCACAGCTTCTTCAGGAATTGTGTCACTGTGGGGGCATGTAGTGGCATATCATTTGTATTTTAATAAATAAACCTTGCCTGAAGTTCAGAGAGTAAAACAGTTGCACGGATCAGACTTACAGACTAGGCAGTGGTGACACACACCTTTAATCCCAGTAACCACACTAGTTTCCCAGAGAAACTGGGTGGTAGTGGTGCACACCTTTAGTCCCAGCCTTAGAGAGGAATATAAGACAGGAGAAGACAGCTCTCATACATTCTGAGATTCCTGGAGGCAGGATCGCCATTTCGGACTGAAGTAGAGGTAAGAGCCAGTGGCTGGCTGTTTTGCTTTTCTGACCTTCAGGTTGAACTAAAATCTCTGGGTTTTCATTAATTGTGCTACAGGGGCAGGCTTTGAGGTATCTTTTTCTCAAGCTTCACTTGGTATGAAAGTCAGTCGACTTCCTGTTGTCTGCAGGATGTAGAACACTTGGCTCCTTTTCCAGCACCATACCTACCTGAATGCCACTATGCTCCCTTCCATGATGAATTGAACCCTCTGAAATATAAGCAAGTCACCAGAATTAAATGTTTGCTTTAAAGAGTTGCCATGGTCTTGGTGTCTCTTCACAACAATATTAAACAGTAACTAACAGATATGACTTCTATTTCCTATGTACTGGAGATGGCTCCACTGTGGCTTTCCTGTGACAAAAGGGCCAGTGTGTGACATTTGTTCACATGTGATTGTGCAAGACTACAGATCTGGAGAACTTGAGGAGAGGGGGCCCTGTGTCCAAACATAAAACAGCTACCAATAATGTCTGAAGGATAAAGAAAGCTATCAAAGATTACATGTGGATTTCGGGCATAAATTCTTCTGTACACTCTATAGCATATGGAATAAAAAAGCAGAATGTCTGAGAAAATACTTTAACACACACACACACACACACACACATATATATATAATTTTGGATTTTAGCTGTTCTTTTGATATTTGATACTAAAAAAACTATATTAAAATTTCGTGACTCTCTTGGGCTGGAGAGCTTGCTCAGTAGTTAAGAGCATGTGTTGCTCTCTCAGAGGACTTGTGTTCAATTCTCAGCATCCATGGCAGCTCACAACTGTCAGAAACTCCAGTTCCAGGGGGATCTGATGCCATCTTCTGGTCTCTGTGGGCAGTGCACACATGCAGTATGCAAAAAATAATGCAGGCAAAACACCTATATGCATACAATAAAAGTAAATAAATCTTTAAACATTAGAATCTTCTAAGTGAGTTCTCTTGCATGAGCAAAGTCATTCATAGGGAAGAAAGAATGCTGTTCTGCTTCATTTGGGATAGAAAGTGTTGAAACAGATGGCGGTGGAAATTAAAGATGTCAGACTAGACAAGTGTTCCCTCTAGAGGAATTTTAGTTTGAATTCAGTGGCATTGGACAAACGGGACTTTGGAGACCTCACAAAGATATCTTCATCTTTTCTAGAGGAGTTTTCTTACCAAGGGGTGAGAATCAGTGTGGGAACCTCGCTGAGGTCACTGTCCTTGTGCACTGTAGAGTCACCTGTGATGCCCCAGAGGTAGGGTTACAGTGGGAAGAGTACACTCATTAAAAGCAAAGGGCAGGTGTGTAGCTCAGTGGTGGAGAGCTTGCCTGGTGTGTAGCATGTTCTGGATTCAGTTTCTGCACTGTGAAAAACGCATGCATCATCAGATGGCATAAGAGTGAGATGCAATGGTGTCCACTGGAAACTATGTAGAGAGCTTAAATAAAAGAATGGGAAAGATATAGAAGTGCTAAACCTAAGTGATCGTATTGATACCCAAATCATGTCTTTAAAATAAGGGATACTCTCAAGGATAAAGACAGACATTATATGATGATAAAAGGTCAATGAGTCATAACATCCCCAAGTGTGAATATATCTAGCAGTAGAAACAGAAAGCAGCTAACACAAAAACTCATGGAGACCAAAGCAGAGATGCACAGATCCAGCCTGCTAGTTGGATAACTCAGCACTCCTTTCATATCAGTCTATAAAATGAGTAAATGGAAAATCAGTAAGAAGATAAAAAAAAAAAAACAAGGCATTGTAGCTCATGGCTTTAATCTCAGCACTTGGGACCAATCGGCATGTGGATATGTGTGAATTTGAAGCCACCTTGGTCCACATAGTGAGTCCAGACCAGCCAAGTCTACATTGTGAGTCTTCCTCCTTCTCCCGCCCCCCTCTCTCATATATATGCATGAGTTTATAAACACTATCATTTAACTTGACCCAGTGGACATTCATAGACCAATTCTCCTAATTATGAGAGAATACATGCCATTTTATATACATGAATGATTCACCAAGATATTCTGGGTCATAAAGTACACCTTAATATAGCTAAAAGCTCTAATGCCATAAAATCGTATTTTCTGACTGTTGAGAAATTGATAGTCTTCTGAAAAATCCTGTATATTTAGAAATAAGTGATATAGTTCAAGTAAACCACAAGTCAAAACTGTTACAGGATTAGGTTATTTCGACTTGGATTTTAAAGATTTATTTTATATCTTAAATGTGTTTGTTTGCATTTGTGCATGTATGCACACACGTGTGCTTGTCTGTGCACATGTATATGCAGATGCCCATGTAGCTCAGAAAACTTCTGGAGCTGGAGTTACAGGTGGTCGTGAGCCACCTGACATGGGTCCTGGCAACTGAACTTGGGTCCTATGGAAGAGCAGTATGTGCTCTTAACCACTGAGCCATCTCTTCAACCCCTTCACATTTGAATTTAATATTTGAAATATTCACTATTAATAAAATTTGAATTTAAAAAACCAGCATTACTTAGAAGAAACTGGAGAATCATTGCCGATTTTCCAAAATAAAGACATGAAACTAGTTAGTGAAGGTCCTGCCCACTAAAAAGATGGTCTGGGGCCACAGCTCATTGGTGGAATGCCTGTCTAGCATGCTGGAGGCCCTGTGATCAATCCCTAGGGGGAAAAGTTCCAGTTACCTATTTTACAGCAAGAAATTATTTTTTAAAAATAGAAACTAAAAAAGAGAGAGCAATTGAAACCAAAAGCAAACACAAAGAAGACAATAATCAATGAGCCAAACTGCAGAAAGAATGGGAAAACCAACGAGCCCACAGCTGACTTTTGAAAAGACTATCATTATTGCTATGTCTCTACTCAGACTGTTAAGTCAAAGGTTATTAGACACAAAAGGTCAATATCAAAGCCAAGAGAGAGACTGATAAAGTCAATAAAAGGGGGACCAGGAATATTACAAGTATTTCCATTTCCACAAGACTGTAACAGTTGTGTGAACTGATACATCCTTGAAAGAGATCAATTACCAGAGTTCACTCAAGAAACTATATACCGTATAGCGCTTTATTGTAGGAATTGAATAAATTAAGTTGCTATTTTGAAGCAAATGCTGCAGCTTAACACTGCTTGCTTCCACGTCTCTCCCAGGGCATGTCACCTTCAGAGTTAGCATGCATAGCAGGTGCATCCCGCTCATGACCACAGTTCTAGTTACCAATTACATCTCTGTATTTCTCTAAGAGGAGACATGTTACACTAAGAACACCGGAATTCATAACACACAATTGTCTCAAATCTGAGCTGAAGCATTTCGAAAGTCCTTTGGTGTTATGTGACATGCACAATGCAGACAGTTTATGCTATGTGTTCAGAGTCCAGACTGCAGTGAAGTCATGTGACGCAGCAGAGGCGGGTGATGCCAGACACACCTTGAGATTCACTACTTGTTTGGTTATGAATCAACTTTTGGTTATTGTGTATTCAGAAACTTTTTTTGGTTTGTGTGTCTGTGTGTGTATGTATGTGCTCCTCCGTTACCTGATCCCACGAGGGGTTGAAAGTCACAGTTCAAGGGGTTAGGTGCTAAGTGACCTTATGCTCTATTCTATCACACAGATTCCTAATTTCTAAATTATTTTATGCTATACTCCATCATACAAGTTCCCAATTTTAAATTTTTAAATAAACTATTTACTTGAAACCTATTGTATAGGCTGTGTTGGTTTTCCCAATGTGGTTGGTCACTGAGTTGAAATATCTATAAGCCAGAAAACAGTCTGTTGAACCCTAGGAACATACTTGTACTGAGGAGGAAGATGGGGTGAGAGAGCCTCTCCCTGGCACCCGTAACAGACCAGGCATGATGTATAGGAGTCATTTTTCACACTGCTGAGGTGACCTGAGTGGTGGCATTGTAGTCGTTTTTCTGGTAGAAGATGTCATCCTTCATAAGTTCTTATGTTTATGCCATTCATTGAGTCAACTAAATTAATTGTCCTATTCTTTGTTTCAGAAAAACTGTACAACTCCAGTGGCCGAGATCTAAGAAGGGCCCTTTTCTCGCTGAAGCAGATATTTCAGGTAAAAAGGGAAATCAAAAGCCAAAATACTACAGTCCTGCTTTTGCTTTGTTTGGGAGCTAGATACATACAAGCTTGCACCTGTGTTTGTTACAAATAGGAAAGTCTGTTTAGATGACATCACAAGATGGTAGGGTACGGAATGTAATGATCTGTCTTGTCCCTTTAAGAGACAGGCCTTGCCCTGCCCCAGTCTCTAACACCAAGGCAGGCAGCCTGAGCCCCTTCCCTTTTCCCTCTCTTTCCCAAAGAGGCAGCTCTATCTAGCTTCCTTATACCCACTTCTCCCCCTCCCCCTCCTATTCCCCCATCTCCCTTTCTCCCCTTTTCCTTAACCCCTCCATACCCCACTAAATAAATACCCACTTCCTCTGCATGGTGTGCCTGCCCATCTTGGTCATGGCATGTGGGGCACTCGGGGGCTCCCTGCCTGGGACCCAGCTGCCTACATGGCCCACTGTGGTCTTGGGACCCGCTGCCCACTGTTTGCCACTGCTCAGGGACCTGTGGCATGGTTTCATGGCCCGCTGCCCACTACTGCCACTTGGGGACCTACAGCATTTTACTTAAACCATAATAGGGAAAGCACTTGTTAGGCAAGAACTGGGGTCACTTTGGATCTCCAACACCAGGTAAAGGCTAGGTGGGCACGATGGCAGGCAGAAACAGGATTCTAGAAGAATCTAAATAACCTCTCCAGCTGAACTGGTGAGCTCTGGATTCATGTGAGAGACCTTGCCTAATATAGAGGATGGAGAGACATTGGGGAAGACCGTGGCTGTCAACCTCTGGTCTCCACATGCACCTGCACATGTGTCCACACACATGGAAATACATATACACATCACACACAAGGAAATTGGATCAGAATTCCAGAGAAGAATATTTATGTCAAATATTTCAAGTATAAAAAGTAAAGACAGCTTAATCAAATGTTTTTTTTTCTATATTCCAGTTTTTAAAAAGAAAACCCATTTGAGTATAATTAAAGAACTGTGTTCTGTTCCCCCCAAATCAGTATCTGCTTTCACACCCAGGCTGCCTCTCCACCAGTAGTTGCCTTTCGTGTTCCTGGTGTGCATTCATGTTTCCTCTCTAGTGATAGGTACCCACAGTGTATGGCAGTCTTTAGTATTACCTTCACATTTATATTGTCACATTGCATATGTCCTACTTTGGTTCATTCATGGAAAATGAACTGGTGTAGGAGTGACTGTAGATCTGGCTAGGGTTGTATTTTATACAGTGAGCTTGAGGTTCATTCTTCTTTGGGTAGACGGTTCTCTTTTTTTTTTGTGTGTGTGTGTGTTGCATAATTTTTTTTTTATTAAGAAAAGAAGAAAAAAAAACAAAAACAAAAAACAAGTTTCCACATCCTCCCAGCCTCCCATTTCCCTCCCCCTCCTCCCACCCTTCTCCCCCTCCTCCCACCCTTCTCCCCCTCCCCCCACTCCTCTCCCCCTCCCTCTCCAGTCCACAGAGCAGTCCGGGTTCCCTGCCCTGTGGTAAGTCCTAGGTCCTCCCCGCTCCGTCCATATCTAGGAAGGTGAACATCCAAACTGGCTAGGCTTCCACAAAGCCAGCACATTAAGTAGGATCAAAACCCCGTGCCATTGTCCTTGGGTTCTCATCAGCCCTCATTGTTTGCCATGTTCAGAGAGTCCGGTTTTATCCCATGTTTTTTCGGTCACAGTCCAGCTGGCCTTGGTGAGCTCCCAGTAGATCAGCTCCACTGTCTCAGTGGGTGGGTGCACGCCTCGTGGTCCCGACTTCTTTGCTCATGTTCTCCCTCCTTCTGCTCCTCATTGGGACCTTGGGAGTTCAGTCCAGTGCTCATGTGTGGGTCTCTGTCTCTATCCATCACCAGATGAAGGTTCTATGATGATATGCAAGATATTCGTCAGAATTGCTCTAGGATAGGGTCATTTCAGGTTCCCAATCCTCAGCTGCCCAAGGAACTAACTGGGAACCTCATCTTGGGCACTTGGGAGTCCCTCTAGGGTCAAATCTCTTGCCCACCCTAAAGTGGCTCCCTTAACTAAGAATTGTGGTTCCGTGCTCCCCTATCCACCTTTCCTTTATCCCAATTCTCCTGATTCCCCAAGTCCCCCCTCCTTCCCTTCTACCTTTTCTCTCCCCATCTCCCCTTACCCCCATCCCACCCCACCCCCAAGATCCTAATTTTCTGCCCGGCAATTTGGTCTACTTCCCTTAGCCAAGAGGATAACTATATGTTTTTCCTTGGGTTCACCTTCTTACTTAGCTTCTTTAGGTTCACCTATTGTAGACTCTGTGGCCCTTATTTATGGCTAGAAACCAATTATGAGCGAGTACATCCCATGTTCATCTTTTTGGGTCTGGGACACCTCACTCAGGATAGTGTTTTCTATTTCCATCCATTTGCATGCAAAATTCGAGAAGTCATTGTTTTTTACCGCAGCGTAGTACTCTAGCGTGTATATATTCCATACTTTCTTCATCCATTCTTCCATTGAGGGGCATCTAGGTTGTTTCCAGGTTCTGGCTATTACAAATAATACTGCTATGAACGTAGTTGAACAAATGCTTTTGTCATATGATAGAGCATCTCTTGGGTATATTCCCAGGAGTGGTATTGCTGGGTCCAGGGGTAAGTTGATCCCGAATTTCCTGAGAAACCGAAACACTGACTTCCACAGTGGTTGCACAAGATTTAATTCCAGTTTGGGTACTGTAAAACCTGCTTCTGGGGGCATGTTCCCTTGTGGACACGCAAGTCCCTCATCACCGGTTTCATCTTATCACTCTGTACCAAGCCTTCCTTTCACCCCTATTCTGAGATAATCAAAGCATAGTGAGGACTAGGTCAGGTTCCAGATCCCAGAGAGACTGCAGTGGACAGAGTAAGGCTGTGGGTTTGTATGGAGTGTATCTGTTTAGGTTCACTATTTTCCCCTTATAATTTTAGACTTATGTATAGATTTCACTTCCCTTCAGTTCCTGTTTTATTCTTTAAAAGATTTTCTTTGTAGAAGATAATTTTAGCCAGAGTGAGTTTCTCTTGTTAATAGGGACTAGGTAAAAAGGTGGGGCAAAAAAATCCAACTCACACACACGTTCTTACCTTCTTTAAAACTTGTTCTTTTTCTAGAATGGGATCCTGCTCTCGCTTCTTCCAGGAATAGAATCCCTTTCCTGGGGAACATTTCTGAAGACATGTCCTCTTTTCTCTCATAGCCTGAGTTTGCTGTTTGGGGCATGGTTCCTCTGTCATGTTATAATAAACCTGTATCCTCTTATCACATGAAGGATAGCAGGGACCTATCAGATAATGCTAAGGTTCTTCCCCAGAGCTCTCAGGAGCAAGTTGAAGGTTGCTCAGTGGTGTTTTAGAGTCAGAACAATACACATCAACAAGAATGGTAACTGAAATGGATCCAGACACACTGAGGAAATTTGAACTGATGGACACATTCACAAGGACACTAATAGATAGAACACCAATAGGTAGTGAATGCTGGTGGACTGGCTACTCGGAAAAGGGCAAATTTTTAGAACCTCAAATTCTTCTTGCCTTTTCATACTAAACTTTAAGGTCAAAAGAAGTCTCCTTTTAAAAAGGGAATCTTTGTAGAAAGGTTCTAGGTAATAAGGAACAACAGAATGCCACTGTTTTGTGCCCCCCAATGAATCCGTTAATGAATTAATAACACAATAAAAGTTGCTAACATGACAGAAACAAGGTATCATCTGAATTAATTAGGTATTTCCTGATAGAAATATAAAGTATGATGTGGCCAAGCCAACAAATCAACCCTGGATTCAGACATGAATCCAACAATGAATAATTGAAGACATAGGCACACATTGAACATCAATTTAGGTAAATGATCTGCCAAATCCAGACTGTGGGCTACTCTAAAAGGTGACTGACTTTCTTCAGCATGTAAGTTAATGAGGGTAGGAACATTATCTTTTATTGATTAGTTAATAGAGGTTTCTGAGTTTTAGATTCATATAAATGAATTACCATCTGTGGCTCTTACTTGGATCTTGTCCTGGTTTGAGCTCTGTGGTTGTCATAAAACACTCTGACCAGAAGTAATTTATGCAGGGAAAGGGTTTGTTCAGCTTACACCTCCAGGTCACAGTCGGTCACTGAAGGAAGTCAGGGCTGGAACTTAAGGCAGGAACCTAGGTGGGAACTATGGAGGAATGCCGTTTGCTGGCTTGATCTCTGGTTCATGTTCGTCTAGCTTTCTTATATAACTGGGACGTAGCTACCTAGGGATGGTGCTGCCCACAGTGGACTGGGCCTTCCCATATCAATTGCCAATCAAGGCCATCTATTGCAGACATGACCACAGGTCAGTTTGATCTGGGTAATTCCTTGAATGAGGTTCCCTCTTTCCAGGCAGCACTAAGTTGTGTCAAACTGACAATACCTAACCAAGACGTCTTGTATAAATAGTGATGAAAAAGTTGGAAATTTGGACACTGACTAGTTGTCTGATAGTCTTTTTAATATTAAAATATTTCTTCATGCTGGGTGGTGGTGGCACACACCTTTAATCCCAGCACTCGGGAGGCAGAGGCAGGTGGATTTCTGTGAGTTCGAGGCCAGCCTGGTCAACAAGAGCTAGTTCCAGGACAGGTTCCAAAGCTACAGCAAAATCTTGTCTTAAAAAAGAAAAGAAAAAAAAAAAAAGAAAAATTGTTTCTTATGAATACCTATTCTTAAAGTTTCTAGAGTTGGAAGCTACACAGGAATAGTGTATTAGCTGATATTCAGTCTGAGAATTGCTTCAGGTTATGTAGCACGAGAAAAGAGAGAATGATGGATAAAGCAAGGTTCCTGTGAGTTCATTCATACCTGTGTATGCGAGACTAGTTTACATACAGCGGGATTCTCCTAAATTAAAAAGTTAGAAAGAAAACAAAATACACTTTTTTAGACTTGCTCTATAGTCTTTGAACCAATTTATTTCTTGGCGTGCATCCCTTGAGGTTTTCCTGTTGATTCATGAAATTGTTTTGAACAAATAGTTCGGTGCTGTGTAGACAAGGATGGTGCTGGCAAGCATGAGTTTTGAGTCTGGGTAACTGGATCTGACAGGCAGCATGCTGGGTAAGGCTTAGGTAGATGCCTTGTGTAATTTTGGGTCCACATCTTCATCATCTCTTGAGTTTTCTAAACGTGGAGTTTCTTTTAGAAACTCGGACTTTAAGAGCTTAAAAAATAGAGACATTGATTATTTGTATTGAATTAATTATTCTTTGACTAATAAGCGTTAGCAATAACAACAATAACACCCAAGACAAACCAAATTCCAGGGCTGATAAGATCCCTGGGGGTGGAGGTGGGGGCGCTTAAGGGCACCTGCTGCCAATCTTGAAACTCTGAATTTGATCCCAAATACTCAGGCGACAGCAGGGAGAGTCACACGCTGCCCACTGACCTCCGCCTGCATGTTGTGTCATGTGCCCCCAAACATGTGCTTCTATTTGCACACACACACACACACACACACACACACACACACAAAGGAAATGTAAAAAAATTTAATTAAGAAAAATCACAAGTCAGTGAATAGCTTCTATAGAAAATTCTGGATGTGGAAGTACTCGCTTATCAGCTAGTGAAGATATTTTAATTTCATAATAGCCTGAAGCCAGTGTCTTTAAGAACCGCGCATTAATGCCTATGTATTTTGGGATATGTATTTAAAATCGAGGACACTGCCAACTTGGAAGACTTTCTCTGCATTTATTACCCACGAGCACCCCCTTCCTCGGTGCTCTATCTGCACGGGTCCATGCATTTTCGCCAAGGGTCTGAGTTATTCTCACAAACGCCGTCTCGCCTGTCCGGTGCTTTTTTTTTTCCGAGTGCCTTTGCCAGACGCTCAGTTCTCTGGTATATTAATATTAGTGATTAGCTTGAGTGGTTTCTTGAGAGCTTGTTCGCACTTTTTCACCATGAAGTCATGTGTGAATCTAGTTTTAGTTAAAGCAATAAACATTTGTTACATGCTTGGAAAACCCTCCTGACTAGACATGAGCTCATCTGCATGTCCAGTTTTCACATAAGCTGCTGGAAAAGCGGACGGAGGAGGGAGAGAGGAGAAGGCATATATATATATATATATATATATATATATATATATATATATATATCCTTTATACCTACCAGTGTAAAGTAGTTTTCCAAAGACTCATGATACTGTCCCATTTTCTCTTTCTTCCCTAGCCATGATTATCTCAAAGTCTACATTCACACAGCTGTCTTTCATTACGTTCAGCCTTGCTCCCCCTGCCCCCTAGCTGGCGCTGACCCTGCCTTTCACCGCATCACTTCCCAGGGACCTGCACTGTGTCTACCCACATTTAGCTCAAGACTCCCATCCATATAATTGAAAAAATGTCATATAATAAAGAAAGGGGCTGATTGCATGTTGAGACGGGAGAATCCTGCCAGCTCACCTATTATCTCTCTTGCTGATAAACTGCAGTTGCCACTACTGCCGCCGTCCTGTACCACGGCGTTGTTTTTTTGTATTCCCATTGCTGGGGTTTGTTTGTGAAGTTTCTGCTCCATTGTTATAATGAAGGATGGATGGTCCAGCTGTATCCTTCGTGCATTGGAGACGAAGCAATGGGTAACTTAGGGGATCTCCCCCATCTCAGTGGAAGAAAGCAGCAATGGAAACATCTGTTTCACAGGGCTCCCCAGAATTAGGTTTTACAGCAACCGCCCAGGTTGAGGGCTGGCCAGACATAGTCCAGCGTTCCTGGCCAAGTGTGTTTTGTTTCCCTGTCTTCCTGCCCTCTTGAGTCCCAGACTATGTGTTGTATGAGATAGTGTTTCTTGAGCCACCTGCCCATTTGGGAATTGAAGCAGAACCTAGGTCTCATTTTAGCAATTCAGATTCACTGCTTCTGCACAGTGTCCTTTTTCCTTGTCCTCCAGAGCTCCCCAGGTGCTCCTAACATGAAGGTGAGGGTGGGTGCTTCTTAGAACCTCCATCTTACCAGGAAGGAGAAAGGAAGGAAGGAAGAAAGGAAGGAAGGAAGGAAGCAAGCTAGCTTTGATACTCACAGTCCCAGCTCGGCCCACTGCAGCTCCCTCTCCCCTAGTTAGGGGTACAGCTAGGCAGTTTGCTCATCTTGCAAGTTCCTGTGAAGCTCTCAGATGGACTTCCAAGGGTCCCTTGCCTAGGTGGACAGCTAGCTCTCTGTGATCACCACTAACTTAGCAGTCATCCGCTTCGATGTCCTGCCTTCTGCTCGCCAAGGCGGCCCTTTGGAAGGATGGCAGGCAGCTGCAGGTGACAGGCTGCTTCTCTACTCTGCCTCCTTCCCTGTGCCACCAGCCATGCAAGGCAAGAGATGAGAGGAGAGGCTTCTTTAGGTTGACAGGGAACATTCACAAGCCTCTTGTTGAAGCTGCCATCTCTAGGCTATCTGCTGGGACAAGAGTGTGTTTTTCTTGACAGGTTACACAGGACGCTTCCTGTAGTAAAAGCCGTGGAAGCTTCATGCGGCCAGCACCCTGGGTCCTGTGGGCATGCGAGGCCTGGGGATCTTGAAGAATGAAAGCAGAACACTGTAAAGCTTTTGGGCACGCAAGCGATTCATTTGCCGTGGCTTTATTAGATTGCCCAGAAGGCAGTAATTGGTCTTTGGCAAATGCCTGTGTGAAGACTGGTTGTAAAATTCCTTTGGCAAGAGTTAGATGCTCACTCCTGTGGGCTAGCTTTCTTTCTCTCCCTCTCTCTTCCCCACCCCTCTCCCTCCCTATTTCTCCTTCCTCACCCCCCCTCAAAAAAAAACCTTACAAAAATAAAATTGAAAGCAAAGCAAGACAGAAATCCAGAGGTAGGGAGGAGATGGGAGGAGATGGGAAAGTGGCTGCGGTGGGGCGGGGGGAGGCATGAATGGACCAAAATATATTGTCTGAAAAAAGTTAAATAAAAAATTAAAGAGTTAGATGTGCCATTTGAATAGAGCAATAGTTCCTCATGGGTTATTTATTTCAAAGATTCCTCCAAAGTTTGAACAATGCAGCTTAGATACAGGGTGGACAGGGACCTATTCCTATTTGAATGCTTTTTTTATTTAAAAAAAAAAAAAGGTCTTTTCATGTCTTTCCTTCCTTCCTGCCAGGATGACAAGGATTTGGTGCATGAATTTGTCATGGCTGAAGGTCTGACGTGTTTGATCAAGGTGGGAGCCGAGGCGGACCAGAACTATCAGAACTACATCCTGAGAGGTGAGTCCTAAGCAGCCATCGCTGTCCCGCTGTGCAGAGGCCAGGGCCTCCCTCTGGAGCTCACAGACTGGGAGCTTTGCATGGAGTCTGGGATATGGCAGGAAAGACTCATGGCCTTTTCATCAGTTTGTCAGCTCCTAGGAGTGGCTAGTATCAGGGCTGACTTAGTATCTTCTAGGTTGCTAAAGAAAAAAGAATGGGTGATTCACTTTTTAAAATAAACCCCTTGCTTTGGTAAGAAGGGACTCAAACTATTTGGGCTCAGATAGAATTCTTGATTTTAGCTCAAAGCTACCCAGAACTAAAACCTGATTTGTTTCTAGGAGGAAATCATTCCTACTTTTCTTCTTCTTTAAACATGAGCTGTCCTCTGTCACAGTGCACATCCCTCGCTACACCTTCCTGTTGCTGATGACGAGGCCTCAGGTGGCCTGGGAACTGGCATTGTAAGGAATGATTCTATTGGCTACCTTATCACTTCATGTGCTAACTGGTCTAGGGGTGGCTTTGGAGCACAGCTTCCTGTTGCTATTCAGAGTTAATGGTCTCTTATGATGGTGGTGATTTATGCCCCTCTGCTAAAACATCTGTTTTCTTCCAAACCTGTGCCAGTAGGTGGGGCAGAAATGATTATATTTACCTTCCAAGGAGACATTGAATGTAAAACTTTTGTTTCATTTCATATTATCTCCATTTTATTGAAAATAAATTGAGTACAGTTGAAAATAATTAAGACTCAAAGAACCCAGGGCTTGTTTTTAAGGAAGTCACTTTCCCTGAGTGTTGTCCAGCAGAGACTCTGCCTAGGCACTGACCCAGGCCAGAATGGTTCTGGGTTTTCCTGTCCCTTCCGTGTGAGTAAGTGTGATCCTGCAAACTGTATGCTGACATTCATTAAAAACAAAAAGCCACAGACCTCTTTTAGTTTTCCCTTGTATGAAGGGAAAGGCACACGAGATGTGTGATAATATCAGCTGCCCGTGGTTAGAGCTGACTGAGGCAGCATCTGGGCTACCCTGAAAATGCTCCTATGCCCCATGTTGTCATGTAGTTCATGATAGTCAAGCTTTCCTTTCCGTCGGGTGCTACTAAAAAAACCCCACACAACCAAAGGCACAAGGGAAAGCTCCCTTGGGTCACTGGGTACACTTTGTGTGTTCATCATTGGGATTTACTTGATAAATAGGACAGGGTGCCTTCCTTAGCCTCACTCTTTGCTCTGTGGTGTGCTGATGACTATGTCTGTGTGGGTGGCAGGTTGGCTCCTGTCACCTTCCGTCTTTCCTTGGGCTTGTAACAGATTTGAGTCAGATGTCAGGAAGGATGCCTGACTGTCAAGATGCGTGATTTCTGTCCTTCATATAATTAAATCATTTACATGGAGATTGTGATGGTGTGTTGTGTAGACACACAGATGTCAAACTCATGCTGCGTTGTAGCCAAAGGGGGCAGCTGTGTGTCAGAAGGGTCAGGTCCTGCCTGCATCCTCGTTCTTGTGTCTCTGTGCATACTTAGACTGGATGGCAGCAGAGAAATGGGGTGGGAAGAAGTGTACTTCTACTGGTTTATCTTTCCCCCGCTCGTAAGTTAGGAACTTAGAAGTTGGATGACACAGGAAATATACACCGAAATGTCTCATTATGAATAACGAGTCCAGACGGACTCTATGGATACTACTGTTTCAAGTATTTATCATTTATCATTACAAAAAAAGAGCCTAACACATAAGGAAAGCTATGTGGAACTAACATAGCCATCCATATGTTTTTATTCATCTGTCCCTCTTCTGGGAGCATATATGTGTGATTCTTATGTGTAAACATTTATCCCCATGGCATCCAAGTTTGGGCGAGGAACATGGTCAGCTAGAGTTGGGCCAGTTTATCAGAACAGATAAGAATTTCATCAAACCCACACCCCACTAATAAATGGATCACATGGTCACCTGTTGCTGCAAGGGAGGCAGAGAAAGTGGGTGATTAACTACTTGGATTTAACAGAGGAGGACTGGATAGAAAGTCTGGCTTTGGGCCTGAAGGCCGCTAGATATGGCCATGTGGAGGGCGTTAGAAAGAGGAAACTTGGTGCGACTGAGAAGAGCCCCTCTAGGAAGCGGCAGTGAGTATCACCCCATAGCTAGCCTTGGGGTCGCCCAGAGAATCCTTGTACAGAGAGCAAGTGGAGCTCAGTAGTCGCACAAGACCCCAGTGTGGAGGATGGCGAATTCTGCCCGCCAGCAACGGTAGATGGTGTTGACATCAGGAGCTCCATGCAGGCTCTGCCATGCTGACTGTTCATCCTGAATCTCTGAGTGGTTTGTTATTTTACAGTGTTCTGATCTGGACCAGAAAGATGCTATGGGCAATGTACTGAATGTTAGCATGTGAGAATACCCGCCCTCAACTCACATTAACGTGTGAGAATGCCCACTCTCAACCCACATTAACGTGTGAGAATGCCCACTCATGACCCATGTTAGCATGTGAGAATGCCCACTCATGACCTATGTTAGCATGTGAAAATTCCCACTCATGACCCATGTTAGTGTATGAGAATGCCCACTCATGACCCGTGTTAACATGTGAGAATGCCCACTCATGACCCACATTAATGTGTGAAAATTCCCACTCATGACCCATGTTAGCATGTGGGAATACCCACTTGCGACCCACATTAACATCTGAGAATGCCCATTTATGACCCATGTTAGCATGTGAGAATTCCCACTCATGACCCATGTTAGCATGTTAGAATGTCCACTCAGGGCCCAGACAGATCTGGAAGGCACCTGATGCTTCGCTGTCTTGTAGAAAATGCCAGCAGTTAAGTTCCTACAGTCGGCGCACTTGTGAGATATGAGGAGGTCTAGTACTCCATCCCCACTGCCAGCGTCAGTCCTTCCTGCTTTTCTTTCCAGTGGTGTCCATTTATTGGAGACCAGAGACTTGCCATGCATTCCCTGGAAGGAGAGTAGTTTCCCATGACACTCTAGTCACTTCCCTGCTTCCTGTTTTCCACAGAAGGGGGCATCTTCTTTGCCTGCCCTGTGTCCAGTGAGGCTCCAGAGATTTGCCCCTCAGCAGGGCCCCGTATTCACCCAGTAGCACGCTGTGATGCATCTGGCTGGAACCTATGCCAGGAACCGTACCTTCTGGGAGCATGGAAATGACAGATTTCTTGGGGTGTGACTTTTTTGTTTTTATACAAGGAAGCTATCGCTTTTCTAAGCCACGTGTTGAGTCACTCCTCTGTGTCTTCCACAGAGTTCTTGTGAACACTTGTTTTGACATGGCAGTCGGCTTCCAGCAGTCAGCAGACATTCACAGTCAAGAATAACCTTCCAGTTGCTTCTGTTTGCCCAGCTCTGTTTTAACCTATTTACGCTGGACTGGAGATGGAGGAGGGGAAGATGGAGATCAAAAGAAAGAAGCCTGCTTGAGTTTTATGGTTCCGTTATTGCTTTCTGGTGAGAGCATAGCAGGCCACCTGGGGGCACTCAGAGCACCCAGGGGTTGGTCTGACAGCAGTGGGAGTGGGGGCTGTGGTCAAGCATCTTCACTGTGGTTCTGAGGGCGGGAACAGATGAAGTAAGATAAGAAAGCCTGTAGGTGTGATGGTTAGTCTTCACTGAGAGTGTGAATGGGTTTAGAATCACCTAGGAAACATGCCTCTGGAGCTTTCCCCGAGGAGAGAAACCCCACTCTGACTGGATGGCACTGTCCTAGGGGCTGGGGTGCTAGACGGAAGAAGGAAGCAGGCTGCCCATCAGTGTTTCTTTCTGCTTCTTGACTGGATGCAGTGTGTCCAGGAGCCTCACGTTCCTGCTGCCGTACCAGAGACACACTTGCTGTGTTACACTGACCCTGCTACAATGGGCTGTGTTCTCGAACTGTGAGCCACAATAAACCCTTTCTTTCCGAAGCCACTTTTGCCGGGTGTCCGTCGCTGCAGTGAGATCAGCCATCAACAGTTACAGTTATTCCAGCGGGCTTCGAGGCCTGTCATGGATGACCAGGGCTTGTTCATGGTGACTTCAGCCATGGGACACTGTTACAGGACTGGTTGAAGGTGACAGGCTCTTTAGAAAGGGGAACTTTAGGAGGCTCGCAAACCAGGCCTAACAACATTTAGGAAACAACACTGCCGACGGTAAGGTGGCTCCAGACCAGCGTATTGTGTGCGAAGTTTCCTCAGGAGTCTCTCAAGAGCTCAGCTTGATGAGGCCTCCCTAGTCCTGTGGGCCTGAAGGAGTAGATGTGAAGGCAGCACTTGTCTGGATTGCTTCTAGAGCACTCTAGTTACCCATGAAGGAGCTTGAGGTTGTCATTTCTACTCAGCCCCGTTGGCCGGTGGTGGTGGTGGTGGTGGTGGTGGTGGTGGTGGTGGTGGTGGTGGTGTGTGCATGTATGTGTACACACGGGCATACGTTTTAAGCTTTTTATGTTTTCCCTGTATGTGTCTGTGCCACGTGTGTCCCCGGTGCCCTCAGAAGCCAGAAGAGTGTGTTGAAGCCTCTGAAACTGGAGTGATAAATGGTTGTGAGTCCCCATGCGGGTGCTGGGAATTGAGCCCAGGTCCTCCAGAAGGGCAGCAAGTGCCCTTAGCCGATGAGGCATCTCTCTAGCCGCATGCCTGAGTTGTTTTTACATGGAGGCCCAGACATTGGTTCTGTGCCATTGAGTGCCTATTGACTTGGAGGTAAAGACAGGTTTGGGATTCAGGCAGCCAAGCGCTCTCCACAGATGCGAGCAGGCTGCCGAGAAGAGGGTCTTAGCTGCGCAACACGGAGAAATAATATTTATCTGAGTTGTTATTCTTGGATGGTTATAGCTAATGATCTACAGTTTTTCAGGATAGCCAGTATTTAATATAAATGTACCATGGAATTTTATACCTCACAATTATGCTTATGGAAGGAGAACCTAGAGTGGTAGATTCCTGGGAACTTCAACTTTCCACAGACATTACCCAGTCTTTGCCGTGGGCCACGTGCCACACCAGGCCCCATGGCGGAGAGGATGAAGCCGAGATTGAACCCTGCCCTAAAGCAGATGCCCAGCACATTTTAGATACTGTAGTCCGTGTTTAGAGATTGCACATACATGATAGACTTCACAAGAAAAAGAGGAAGATGTGTGGAAGCCACAGGCTGGCTGTATAAGCTGGCAGCTCCCCAAGAGAAGCCGTGCTGACTGGCAGGTTTCATGCAGAGGATTTTTTCCCCAAGGCGGGGTCTCGCTGTGCAGCTCTGGTGGGTCTGGAACTTACTATGGACAGCAGGTTGACCTCACACTCACAGAGCTCCTGGTCTAGACTTCAGGGACATCATGGTGACTGCATCCTCATCCTGGTATGGATGATATTACTACACACTGTGTCCTGTGGTGCCACCTGCCCCATGTGAACTGAGGCTGGTGTCCAAGATGGATTTCTTCCTTGCTTGATTGATGTCACTCTTCTTGCTGAGTGGGTGTGGTGTGGAGGGAGACAAACTGAGCATTTGTGGAGGCAAGTCGAGCCTGCAGCTCATTTCTATTTAGCCTAGTATCTTCAAATTAAAAAAAAATGTGGACATTGATAAATTAGCTTTGGTATGAAACACTAAGTTAAAGCTGGTGTTGGGCCGTCATTGCTGCATGGCCAGTTAGAGAAGGAAGTGGCTGTTCCCTGTAACCCAGGCATGGGACTCTACCTTCTCTGCTCTGGCTTCTGTACGATCTGCCACTCCTGGAGCTAGTCCACTTCATTTTGCTGCCTCTTTGCCCCCGCATGTGTTTACATTTGAGACCGCTAACTAATGACATCATAGTCTGTGAAGTGAGAATTCCAGTCTAAAGTAGACGAGCCCAGCTCTATTACAGGAGTTATGATGTCATTTCTGCTTCTTGCACTTGATTCTCAAGTGCAGGGTGCAGTTTTTTTTCCCCTTCTCGGCACTCTGGTGTGCCTCTTCCCCATCAAGGCCTGCCATGAATCCATTAGAGCAGAAGGCTGTCACACAAAAAGAACAGTAGCTTACAGTCGGAACAGCGCAGCTTGGGAAATAGGAAGAGAGGACAGAGGACCACTGAGGGACCGGAGTGTACTGACAGGAGGCTCTGGTTGGAAACTGACTATATTGGATGAGCCTGAGTTGGCTAACAAGCTTTCATCTCAATTCTAAATCTTTTGCCCTTCACCCCGCACAATTTTTTCTTGTTGATCAAGTCTTATCTAAGATGAGAGTGTCAGAAGTGTGCCTGTGACATAAAGCTGTCCCAAGACAGCCACATCTAAGAAGATAACTACAGGGCTGGAGAGATGGTTCAGACATTACTACTCTTCCAGAGGACAGGGATTCGGTACCCAGCACCCACTTGATGGCTCACAACTGTCTGTAACTCTAGTTCCACGGAAGCTAATACCCTCTTCTAGCCTTCATAGGCACCGAGCATATGTGATACAAAGGCACAGATGCAGGCAAAAATACCCTATCACATACAATAATAAATTAAGAGTAAGTAAATAATAAATTAAATAATAATAAATTAAAAATTTAAAAGCTGCCTATAAGAATAAAAGACAGACACAAAAATATGGAATGATGTATGTGTTTTTCTTAAAAATGTAAGTAACTGTTATGGCTTTTTTTTTTACTGAATAAGCTGTGGAAACTGAATATTTTGAACTACAGCAATTATATAAAGGCAAGCAGGGGCTCTATTACACTCTTGCTTGCTTCATGTGTGACTTTGATAAAAATGGATGTGCTATTACATTTATTGCCAACCATGTTCCTGGAAGGGTGTGGTTTTAAAAAGTGGCCCTGAGACACAAAGACAGTTGTCATGGCATTGTGACATCTCTTAGACGTAGCACAATTGTTTCATTAAACTTTAGCTCTCTCATGTGAAAAGGATAGTACCTGGTCTTATGCCAACTAAAGGGCATGTAGTAAGCTCATCTGAAGGACCCAGTGGCAGCTCTAACCTTTACTGTCAGTGCTAATCAGTGATGTCACTGTAGAGATCATGTTTTGGGCTGAATGCATCCACTGAGATATGCTGAGATTGTAACCTCACACCTCAGGGTGGGACTAAATGCATCCACTGAGATATGCTGAGATTGTAACCTCACACCCCAGGGTGGGACTATACTTAGAAACTGGGACTTAAAAGAGGTAGCTGAGTGCAAATGAGATTATTAGACATTAACCCAATATGGCTATGATTCTTATGATAAGAGGAACGGAGGCCACAGACCTGTATGAAAAGAAGGGCATCTTCTACAAGCCCAGGAGAAGAGGGCACAGAAGATACCAGGTGAGCTGAACCCAGATGAGAGCTTGAGCTTCCTGCCTGCAATGACTCTGAAGAGATGAGATTTTGTTGCTTCAACCTTCCAGGCTGTAATATTGGTTATGGACACCTGTGCCAATACATTGACTTTATACAAAATCTGCTGGAAGTCATTTAGGTATTTTCCAAGGCAAAAGTGCCAGGGATGGAGCTGTCAGACACAGGGCATACACCGTTCCATATTGTTTTAGACTGAATAGTTTATTTGAGCCTAATGGTCTCATCAGTCTTTGTCATCCAGGTGATTTGGCTGTAATTTTTTTTTTAACCAATGGATTTTAAAGTCATTTAAAAATGCTAAACTCTTAAGAATCTAAGCTGTGACAATCCCAGGTCAAATACAGGTACTACCTGCTTACCTCACCCAGACCAACATAGCGGAGCCGCTTGTGCCTCTGAACCGCGGACGTGCAATACCCCTGAACCGCGAGTGCGCAATACCCCCCTTCCAGGCACACCATTGCACTTTACTCACAAACCCCATCTAAATGCTCTGTCTCCCGCACAGAGGTCATGCTAAGAGCATAGCCCAGAAAGCCGGCATTTTAAAACTGCATGGCTATTTTACTGTTGCAGCTGCTGAGTGAAGAAATTCTCTCTGTGGCACCCTGCCAGCAAACAGCAAAAAGTTGTGTTAAACTGTTTTTTATGTGTGTCTAGAATTTCTTTTCAAGCCCTCTCAGGTTTTACATGGAGTTAGTTGACCACGTTGTGGCACCAATCTGTAGTAGGGAGCGGGGCCCTTTGTTCTGGCTGCCCGGCTAACTTAACCCCCGAAATAATCACATAGAAACTGTATTCATTTAAACACTGCCTAGCCCATTAGTTCTAGCCTCTTATTCACTAACTCCCACATCTTGATTCAACCCATTTCTAATAATCTGTCGTGGATTATTGGGAAAGATTCAGCATGTCTGACCTGGCAACTCCATGATGGCTCTCTGTCTGCCCTTCTTCCCAGCATTCAGTTCTGTCTCCTCCGCCTACCTAAGTGCTGCCGTATCAAAAGGACAAGGCAGTTTCTTTATTCAACCAATGAAAGAAACACATAGACAGAAGAACCTCCTACACCAAGTTTTGAAATTTTAGTTGTCATGTGTTGAATATGCTGATTAGTTTGTAAGGAATTTACATCGTTACCTAAAGGTTAAACTTTTGTCCCCGTGGATCTCTGTTTCTTGGGACTTTCCAATCATAAGTTGTCCATCTAATTTTTATGCACTGCTGTGGGATATTATACTGTAAGCATATAATCTTAATCAGGTAGCCATGGCTACCTGCAAGTGACCTCAAGATGGGGCCTGTTTATGTTCCATCATAGGAGGGTGTGGAGACTCCATTCACTCCTTCCTGTATCTTCCTTCCAGTTGTGTGTAATTCTGTTCCAGCTGCACGTGGTCTCAGTGTTTTTGGAGGTGATAAAATATGTAGAGTTTGGAAGGTTACCTGAAGAAAGGGTTACATATATGTGGCTATCCTGGCTAGTATTTTTTTTTTTATCAACTTGACAGCAGCTAGAGTTATTTAGGAAGAGAAACCTCAATTGAGAAAATGCCTCCATTAGATTTCAAGTATGGAGGGCATTTTCTTAATCAATGATTGATGTGGCTCATGGCCCTGAGTGGAATAAGAAAGCAGACTGAACAAACCAGCAAGCAGAGTTTCTCCATGGTTCCTGCCTTGAGGTTGCTGCCTTGTGATCCTGCACTAACTTGATGATCTATAAGCCTCAAGATGAAATAAACTCTTTACTTCCTGGTTCTGGTTGGCACTCCAGGTGCCACCCATGCTGGTGTCCCATGCTGGTGTGAGGCTTTTGAGATAATGTGGTTGCTGGGGGGGGGGGGAGGGTCAGCCTTGCTCTTGTAAGTAACCTCTTTGCTTGCAAGGAAGGAACCTTGCTCTGCAATGAAGCAATACACCGATGCCCTTAATGGTTCACCAAGCTAGACTTGAGTGGTAAGTGTTGTCTTTGAGGCCAGCAAATGTCCTATCTCACAGCAAAACTCAGCACATAGGAGTGATGTTCTTTTCTCTCCTGATTAAGATTATATGCTTACAGTATATAATCTTAGGACAAAAGTTTAAACCTTTAGGTAATTATGTAAATTCCTTACAAATCAACCAGCATATTCTGTATATGACAACCAAAACTTCAAAACTATTTTTAATGACTTTAAAATCCATTGGTTAAAAAAAAAATATACCCAAATCACCCAGATGACAAAGACTGATGAGACCATTAGGCTTAAATAAACTATTCAGTCTAAAACAATATGGAGCGGTGTATGCCCTGTGTCTGACAGCTCCATCCCTGGCACTTTTGCCTTGGAAAATACCTAAATGACTTCCAGCAGATTTTGTATAAAAATCAACGTATTGGCACAGGTGTCCAGTTTAGCACCTGTTGGGGATGTGGCCTCCTGGTGTAATCAGCGACCTGCTGAGAAGTTTGGTCACAGCAAGAGAGTCAGTCTGCCCTTTCTGGGGACAGAGAGATGTGAAGTCCCTCTGGTGGCTACTTGGTGTCCATAGTGACAGATGCTTTCTGTCTTCAGAGTGTTTGCTCTGTGGCCTCTCCTTTCTCCTTGAGGAACAGGGGCAAAATATGGACTCAAGTTGGAACAGTTCCATCTTTCTCCTGGCTTCTTCAGACTTAACAGCACTGTGCCCCCAGCCAACTCTGCTCCTTCAATTTCTGTAGGAGTCTGTTTCCAGAAGGAGAAGCCAAGTGCTGCCCTGTGTTCTCTGAAGCCAGTGGCATTGCCTGATGTGTCTGGGTGGGCTTGCTGGAGGTAGCTGTACTCCTCCAGGCGACAGGCTTCAGAGTTCTTCCCACCTGCGCTTGTCCTGGGACATCTGGGTGAACTGAAGAGGAGGTGGTTTGGAGGCTGCTGGGCTTTGTTTGTTTGCTTGCTTTTGGTTTTTTTTGGGGGAAAATTCTGAGAGATTCGAGTCAGCACAGCCTGTGGTCTGAGCTGTAACCATCCCATAGACCTGTGTGCAGGGCTGCTTGGCCTCGAGTGGGTGAATGAGCTCCCACCAGAGGGGGCAAGAAAGGACAGAGACAGGTCCTTATCTTTGATGTGACAAAATGCTTTTTATGCTCCTTCTGCTGTGAGGTCAGAGAACATGCTGGGGTACTCTGCGGAGGGCAGCCCCACCTCATCCGTCCCTTGGTGGTCACGGGTGAGTGCGGCAGCGCCCATCCATTGCGGACTCTAGGTTCTTGTTGCCAGCTTTGCTGATAGTGCTGCTTTCCCCTCCCAAGTACCTTCCTTTTATCCTATGATTACAGAATGCCTATGTGTAAAATTTAAATTTATAAATAAAAAAAACTATCATTAGAAGTAGCGAGCATTAAATGGTAACAGATGCCTAACATCTAAGAGTCTAGAGAAATCACAGCTGGGTGGACTGGAAGCATTACCTCCAACTTGCATCCTCAGTAGGCAGACTCGTGTGAACCGGCTGACTCTTTTAAACTGCAGAAATGGTAAAGTTATATGCTTAGCTCAGTGCTGCTGTGTGCAGGCTTGAATGAGAATACATGTGGTATGTGACCCCTTGATTATCAGCTGGCAGCACTGTTTGGGGAGGTTTAGGTGGTGCAGCCTTGCAGGAAGATGGAAGCCACTGTGGGGGCAGGCTTTGAGATGAAGTGGCCTGTCCTTCCTTCCAGTCGTTCTCCCTGATTCACGCTTGCAGTTGAGGTGTGACTTCTCAGCTTCCTGAAGTCATTCCTTCCACTCGCCACTACCTCTCTGGCCCACCATGATGAACCCATCCCTCTAGAGTCATAACCAAAATAAACTATCTCTTTCTTAGCTGCTTCTAGGCATGTGCTTTTTTTTTGTTTTGTTTTTTTTTTTGTTTTTGTTTTTGTTTTTTCGAGACAGGGTTTCTCTGTGGCTTTGGAGCCTGTCCTGGAACTAGCTCTTGTAAACCAGACTGGCCTCGAACTCCCAGAGATCCACCTGTCTCTGCCGCATGTGGTTTTGTTTTTTTTTTTTTCTTTTTGTTTTGTTTTTCGAGACAGGGTTTCTCTGTAGCTTTGGTGCCCGTCCCGGAACTAGCTCTTGTAGACCAGACTGGCCTTGAACTCCCAGAGATCCGCCTGCCTCTGTCTCCCGAGTGCTGGGATTAAAGGCGTGCGCCACCACCGCCAGGCCCTAGGCATGTGTTTTATCAACGCAACAGAGAAGTAATTAAAACATGTAGTTACGGTTAATTTGTCAACTCTTTTCTGTGTCCACCACATGCCTGTTTGAGTGTGTGCTGGGGGTCAAACCTAGGCCTGGTACATGCCCAACCAGTGCTCCAACCTTGAGCTACACCTCATCCTCCCAGGTAGGCTATTCATAACATTCCCAATGCATTCTGTGTAGAACCATCTCTCCAGAAATTCAATCTGGCTTTCGGACAAGAATAAACACATAAAAATAAAATAAAATTCTTTACTGCCCCATATTATCAAGTCCCTAAGTGTTTTACTTGAAGAACGGCCACTAGAAGGCTCCGTGTTCATCCATTTATCTACTGTGAATGAGAAGAAAGAGAAAAAAATAGATATTTGGCTTCTTCTTATACAAAGCATGAAATTATCTCTAGACAAATCTCATTATAGCATATCCACCAGGAGATTTTTTTTTCCACAAACCTAAGTCGTGTGTCAGTACCTGGTCTTTTCCTCAGTCAGTGGGCTTTCTGCAGCAGCTGATGGCTAGGTGTCTCTCAAAGCATTGCCCTTGCCCATATGACTGTTTATTACTTGATCTTGCCTGCGATCTTCTTTTATTCAGCTTTGGATCACAAACCCAGGCTTATGATTGAGCAGCATGTCTGAGGGAAGACTTCATCTATTTTTTTGGCTGACATTTGCTGGGAAGGCAGTTGGTGTGTTCATTGAGTCCTTCATCTTGGAGTTTGCAGGGCTCTTAGTAGACAGGCCTGCTTCCCAACACCACTCTGTTCTTGACATGGAGTCTTTCCCCACCATAGTTGTCCTATAGCTCAGGCTATTGTCCATCTACTGGGTCTCTAATTCCAGAACACCACATCCAAACCTGAACCAGGTATTGCCATAGCCAGTTGGCCCTCTGCCAACACCTCTCTGTGCCATCTCCACAAAGAGTGCCATCATTCATCACATTCAAGGTAGACATCTGAAGGGCCTGTTACACCTACTCTCCCACTCCCCCGTAACAGTGATCCCGTAGCCAACTGAGGGGCTTCCTAAACCTACTCTCCTGCTAATCTGTAACAATGAGCCACCAAATCTAGGCTTGTCTGCCCTTCCTGCCCTTTCAGATCACCCTGTATTTTCATTCTTATCTTGATTTCAGACTCCCATTTGTTCCTTCCTAACCCATTCTCCCACCTCCTGCCACTCCCTGATGGATCTCTGTTTTCAGTCCTATCCATCTTTGGTACCTCTTGCACCCTGTGTCATATACTAATTTCCTGCATCATTGCTCTGCTCTGCTCAGTCCCCCACTCCTATCTTCAATTGCTCTTTTCCTCCATGCAGGAAGAGCCCACCAGAGTGATACCCTGTGTGTCTGTCTAGGCCATCATGGGTGAATGTCGGGTTCTGTTCTCTTGTGAGTGCTTTGTTCATCCTCTTTATGGGTTACATCAGCAACCTTATTCTGCTCATCCTTCAAGTGGGGCCCAGGTTTACAGATATCCCCAGAAGACCATCTTGGACCCTCAGTATTTTGGTGTTCTGCATATAACCTGATGTTGACACTTGCTGGCAAATACTCAGTGAGCATGTGCTGGACCACTGTCCCTAGGCTAATTCCATTCCGTGCACCTGACTTGACTCTGTATTTGCTTCCATCCTTGTCTGGGAGACACATTTTCAGGGCTCAGTGAAAGTTGACTGTATGAGGACAAAAATGGATGTTATTACTATTCTCAAGGAACATGCTGACTGGCATTAAGAACCATAGAGACCCATAATTCCCTAAGCTGTAAAGTTGGCCCAGAATTTACAGGTCTCATTTCTCAGAGTTCAAGTTCAAGTTGATTTATTTTTGTTCCTTAGCAGAAAGTGCCAAATGATTAAAAGTCCTTGCTGATACATTTGCTGGATCAGTAGTATAGGATGGTGTATAGCTTGCTTTTTGTGTGTCCTGATTTTGCTAGGTGAGATGCATGGCCATGAGCTTTACTCTGTAGTCTGCTTTATTTGAGGGACAGTTGTTTTCCTGCTTCTGATATGGGACAAGTTCTTTGGTAACAGAATGATACACAGCAGCCTTTGTAGACCCAGTGCTAGCATCTTCCTAAGGGTCGCATAGATGTTTGATAGGCAGTTGGTAAAACATTGAATGAATGAGCCACACTCAAGGTCCATCTTGGTTTGTCTAGTGTTCATGAGTGACTCTAACTAAGTGTAAACCTTTTACTAAGAACTTCACGCGTACAACCAGAAGGTGGGAAACTGGAACACTGGGTGTATGCTACAGGGCTAACTTAGGGATTGCAGGGTTTTCATTTCAGTTGTTTTCTGTATCTGTGTTTTATCTGTCGCTTTCTTCTTTCTCTACCTCTTCTCTCCCTGTTGGGGGATTGCACTCGTTTGTTCCTGGCTTCCCAGAACCAAAATAATCACACAGAAACTATGTTAGTTGTAACACTGTTTGGTCAATAGCTTAAGTGTATTGCTAGCTAGCTCTTATATCCTAAACTAACCCATCTCCATTAATCTGTGTATCACCACGTAGCTGTGGCTTACTGGGTAAAGTTCTGTCCAGCATCCGGCGTCTTTCTCCAGCAGGGCTACATGGCTTCTCCTCAACTCCGCCTATTCTCTCTCTATATTTCTTTTATCCTGGCTTTACTCTGCTAAGCCACTGGCCGAAAGCAGCTTCTTTATTAACCAATAAAAGCAACACACATACAGAAAGACTTCCCACACCATCTCCCTATCATCTTAAAATGAGACTCCACCAAGGCCACCCTCACCCTCTTCTGCAAACAGTTCACAGAGGCTCTGGTGCGTCTCAGCTGCAGAGACACTTCTGTCACTTCTAGGGCCCCTGACTTTTTTACGGTGATATATCTGCTCCTTTACTCCCCAGGTAACCCCGTCCTTGGAACTGGCATTGGGCCTAGCAGGATTTAGTCAGGGCATGAGTTTAGATGCCGTTAGCTAAGTAAGTGGTTGTTTTTGGACCAAAGGACAATCTTATTTTATTTTTGCTTTTAAAGATGGATTAGAAGCAATAAGTAGAAGTTACAGGAAAGTGGGTTTTTGACGGCAGACGAGCTCCAAGAGTTGGAAAATCAGTTTCCTTCTCCTGCCAACACAAACTTATCTGTGGTGCCATTCTGGAGCAGTCTGTGAGGATTCTGAAGCCACACCCGGCATCAGCAGGAAAGAGTGCCATGGCTGATTAGCAATGTCTGTCAGCAGCTCCCAGCAGGGAGGGCGTGGGAGTGCCGTGCTGCGGATTTAGAGATTAGAGGCTAGGAGGCAGTTTCAGAAGGGTTGCTGAGTTGATTTCAAACAGGTGTGTGCCAATTAAAACTTCCTAGTCACAGACTCACTACCTTGCCTTGGCAATGCTTCAGCTGACCCATCAGGTCTCAAAACTCAGGACTCGCTGCCATTGGCTGACTTTTGTGCATCCTCTGATCTCTAAGGTTCTAAGTAAAATATAAAAGGCTGAAAGGAAGAAACAGCTCAGCTCCCAATAAAGCCAGCTGTGTTTGTGACATGTAGAGCCCATCCATGCCATGGGCAAGGCAGATAGATGGACTACCGCCCTTTGGTCCTTTGTCATCAAATGGTGGCTAGTCCAGAATCTTTTTGGAGGATTCAGAAACTTGAACGGTTGACCAAGTAAGTGTGGTTTCTATTTGGGAAACCATACATATGTGGTGAGGTCAGTAGCAGAGAGCCAGTATGTAGGCATCTTGCCTTCCAGAACCTAAGGGCTGAGACCCAAGAGGACTCTCAGAAATACCACAGGGCTTGCGTTTATTGGTGAAGCCAAGACCGGGCTAGAGAGAGGTTGGTACCCATGAGGAGAGTGTCCAGCCATGACTATCCTGGGGGTGGGGACTTCCTTATCTTTACTTGTATCCAGCCACATGCCCAAGGTTGCCCAAAGAGTTTCTGTCCAATGTATGTCTTAATGGCTCTAACCAGCATGGTTCTTTACAGCAATTGAACTGATAAATGTAGAGATATAAATTATAAGGAGGGGGTTCTTACAGTGGAAGCCAGTATTCCACCAGTGAGCACCTGCATAATGGAGAGGTAGATAACCAGGTACCCAGTCCCATGAGTCTGCTACCTCTGTAGACATACCCACCAAATGCCTGGAGGTTTCCTAGAGAATTGCTGGATGTTTGAGTTCATGTCGAAAGACCAGAGAAGCTAGAGCCTGAGGTCCATGGGCAGCAGCAGGGACTGGGACAGTCGGTGACTTGTAAGCTACCAAGCTGTCTTTACGTGCCTTCGCTTTTCATTCGGGCAGCAGACGCTTTGCAGGGTGTTGTGTCCACTCAGGATGGGTCCTCGTCTCCTAGTTAGATCCCATATGTCAGTCCTCAACAGGCATGTTTCATCAACCCTATGCATGAAGACTATTAATATAAGACGAGCCTTCACACGGACCCTCACCTGCCTTTGTAGATTTTCTTTCTGTCTTTCCTTAGCTCCTCCATATCTTAACGAGGGGGTTTTGATAACACCGACCTCTTCTACATTCTACATTCATTGATTATTTTTTCAATTTGTGCTATCTCCAATTGTTCTATGATTAATATCCTTATTAGATAAAGATGTTCTGACTTATTCACTTGCCAGTGGGTTTTACTTGATATCTTTGCCAGATGCAGTCACTTTGAAGTAGAATACGGGAAGAAGAAACCATGGCACCCTATTAAATAACAAGATGTATCATCAAGTCCAGGGATAAGGTGCCATGGCGATTAATCCCTATTGTCCACCCCACTGGATTAGAATCGCCGTGAAAGCATAGCTCTGGGCATGTAGATGTGGGTGTTGCCCGAAAGCTTTAACTGAGGGGGATGTTGCTGGCTCTCTCCCATGGGCTGGGGTCCCAGATGGAATGAAAAGGGGAAAGCAAGCTAATGGCCAGCATTCAGTTTTCTCTGTTTCCCGGCTGTGGTATATTGTGATCCTGTCTCCTGCTCCTCCCACCACACCCCCTCTGCCATGGTGGACTGTACTCTAAAGTAGAAAGTCGAAATAAGCCCTTCTTTCCCTAAATTGGTTTTGTTAGATAATCTCGCTACAACAACGGGAAATTAATCCAGGCACTGAGGATCATGAATTTAGAAGGTAGTGGAGGAAACAGGGCTCTGAGATAGCCCAGAAGGTTGCCTCTCCTGATCCACAGCCTGTACAATCCTCTCCTCTTAAGTGCAGGTCAGCCCTATGAGAATGGTGGAGCTGTGATTGTCCTAGAACCATGATGAGGTTATATATTATCAGGCCAAGGGAACAGATTTGGCAGATGTAGTTAAACTTCTCGGCTTGTTGATTCTGAGTCAAAAGGAACATGCCCCTAGGTATGATGAACCCAGACAGATAAAACTCTTAAAGCAAACTCCAAAATCCCTCTACTGACCTTGAAGAAGGAAGCCACCATGAGCTCCACAGCTGCGCGGAAGTGAAATCTGCCAACAACCACATGAATCTGGATGAGCATCCCAAGCCTCAGCTGAGACCACAGCCCCATCGGCTTGATTATAGGCCAGTGAGACCCTGAGAAGGAGGCCTGGTCAGGCTGAGGCTGGACCCCTGCCTCATGGAAACTGTGGGGTGACACATGCGTGTTGTTTTAAGCTGCTGAAGTTGTGGCTGTCTGTTATGCAGAGTTAGGAAGTGAATGTCACCCCCTGTAAAGGGCTGCAATCCTTAGCTGTCTATGCTTGCTGAAATTGCTACAAAACACTGTGCAGCCTCAAAGACAGCAGTCTCAGGGAAAGGGAGTGGGCCAGTTTCATGAGGACAGCAGCTTTGATTTGCAGCCTGGGCTTTTTGGGCAACTGTAGAACAACCACTGAAGCTGAAGTTCCTGGCACTGCCTGCACCCTTCTCTTACATGCCTTGGCCGTCCTCTCCCACAAGAGGCAAAGGCTCATTGGAGGTTTTGACTTTTGCTCACGTCTATCTCTGTTCAAAAAGAGGGCTCTTGTTTAACATAGTGATCTCCAACTCCTCCATCCATTTTCCTGCAAATGGCAGCATTTTGTTTTTTATAGTTGAGTTAAATTCTATGTGTATATGGACCCCATTTTCTGTTGTTCTTCTGCTGGTGGACAGCTAGGTTGATTCCTTAGCTTAGCTATGGTAAACATGGTACATGTTCATTCTCATATGTGGAATCTAAGTGTGTGCATGTATGTGTGCATATGTGTGCGCACACACATGCCTCAGAGCTCTCTTGCAAAGACACACAGGACTCTCTTCCAGACACGGTCTTCCTCTGTTTCCATGTGTCCCCCATTCAACTCTTCCACTCACCCAATATAAACCCAATGTATATAGCTGGAATGGAAACAGGAGGATTCTGGCTGAGCCTTTGACCACAAGGAACTTGGCAGAGGCTTAGGATAGCCTTCTAGTAAGGATGGATAGACCAAAAAAATACTGTATTGAGTTAGGTTTTGGATGAAAATCCCAACAACCTCCCTTCCTTTCTTAATTTCACCAGTATCAGCGTTATTATGCTTCCAAAGGTAGTCAGTAAATCTTCAATAGCTCAGCCCTATGTCATCCATTTCAAAGGCACAGGAGTTAGCTTTTTTTGTTATTCTTTGCATGATCTTTTAAGATGTTTGCTTTTCATAATTAATTTTTATTTCCTTAAAAAAGCAATCAGCTTAGTGTATCACATTTCTCGGGAATTTCATAAAATGTGGAATGTACTTAAGCTAAATATCATTGTTGTGTGGACAAACGATAGCACACGGGTTCCATGTAGATTACAGCGTTGACTTGTACCAGTTGATGAACGGATGGGAAAGGTGCTTGGAGCCAAAAATAATTAGACCTTTGGTACATCGTGGCTGAGCTGCTAGTCTTGCCCAGCTAGGGAGAAACTCAGACCCTCCTTACTCTGCTTGGAAATCAGATGTGTGGGACTGGAATCTGGATGCCGTGACTCTGCAGACAGTGGCGGACTGGCTGCGTGTCCAGTATCTGGTGGTGAGGTCTGGGAAGACCTTCCAACCTACAGCCCCTGTGGTCATTGTCTGTAGAGATGTGGCTGAGGTGAGTGATGGCCTGTGACATGTAGTGGACCAAAGGGAAGGCCTAGCTTCCTAAACTGTGGCTAGGCCCCCATAAGGGGTGGCATAATTGCATATAAAGGTTTTTGCCAACAGCTAAAGGTTTCTGAAGCTGTGCTAACCAAAAGTTAATTCAGAGTTAAATATGTAATTACTCTGAGGTGTTTCTGATTGATGTGCCTATGCTATCACATGGTTTCACTGTAGTCCTGGTTCTGAACACATGTCCCATCGTGTCATGAACGCTGGAACACATCAGCTCAGTCTGGGATTGTTGTTTGTTATTAATTACACTTGTTTTTACTGTTTAAAGAAAGATTTCTACTCTTGGGCTAGGGAGACAGTTCAGTGGATATTGAACTATTGTGCCTGCATGATGACCCAAGGTTAGCCCCTCGATCCCACAGTGGAGAAAGATACCAACTTCCTAAAATTATCCTCTGACTTACCTACATGGACCCTGACATGAGCACACATGCATACATGATCCTCTGCTCGTGTCCACTTACTCTCTTACCACACACACACATACACACACACACACACACACACACACACACACACACCATACACCTACATACAATAAATATAATTAAAAGAAAAAAGCCTATTCTTTGTTTCTTTTTTTTTTATTGATAGCACAGTTTATTACATCAACCAATAAATGAGGCCTTAGCTTTCCATTTCCACTAAGTTGCAAATAATAGACTTCTTAAAATAAATCTTACACATGACAGTGAGAGAAACATGAGAAACTATATTTGATCACATGGAAAGTGTTTGGATCTAATCAATATTCCATGAGATAGCAAAGCAGGGACAGGAGTTGGACGAAGTGAGGGACAGCAAGGGACTGGGGCTCTGCTCTTCCTATACTAGGAGAGGGATTCAGTGTTAAATCACTTGTCCTTTTGCAGTTTGGAGAAGCACAATGGTTTATAGAAAACAAAGACTGTAAGTGTTTTCCCACCCTCATCCCTCAGCTTATGAGTATCAAATGAGTTATCTTTGGATTGTATTATGTTTCAATATTTGATTTTAATAATTGCTATTTGAGATGCTGCCTTGAGTTTCATAACATTCAAACCATTAAATTAATTTTGTCTTGGAATCAGAGCAGAATCTCCAACGATTTCGAAAATGGCCCCAAACACACTTCTGCTATCTTGTGCTATGTATTTATATGAAGCCGTGTTTCAGCACTGACAGCCATAAATTCAAAATATTGGTCAGCTCTGAAAAATTTTGAAGGGGCTGTATCTCCTGAAGGTTTTTTAATAAAATATTCAGCCAATAGTTAATTCTTTACATAAAAAATAAACACATCTCTCTCTTTGATATTAAAATTTGCTTTATTCTTCAATAAATGTCAAAAGTAGTATGTACACCAAAGAATTGTTTTAGTTATTTTTGTTTTTAATTATTTAATTATTATTGACATTATCATTGGCATATTATTGGTTTGTATACCTGTTCTACATATCTAATCACCTGGTGACTTGACGGAAGTGTTTGAAGGAACTGAAGGAAGGGAGGCTCTGTTTAGGCTTACCGTCCTAGGGAATGCAGTCCAGGAAATCATGGTGGCCGGAGCAAGAGAGAGCTGGCCCATTTCACCTGCCATCAAGAAGGAGAAAATCATGGCCGCTACTCAGTACACTTCATCGTCTTTCTTCTGTCTAGAATCTCGACCCTTCAGATTATGCTGCTCTCATTGAGGATGGGTCTTCCCACCTCATGGAACCGTGACAGACATGCCGGAGGCTGTCTCTTCAATGAGTTTAGAGCCTGTCAAGTTGAAAATCAACATGAACCACAATCCCCAGGGTAGTATTAAAACATTGTCTCACCTAAGATTCTGATAAGTCATGCATGAGAAATTAGCACAAGGGCTAAATAACAAGGGATTGAATTAAGAGGCTACTCCCGTGCCTGTGGCCATCACCCAGTGTGCAGCAGGCTATGAGAATGCATCCTCAAAACCTGCCCTGTAACCTGATGGATTTCTTGGATAAAACAGCTGGGGCTCTGCTTGCTTTTGTCTTTGCAGCTTTGTGGTCCAGAGTCAGCCTTGCACTGCTGTAGGACACTGCAGAGGGAAATGGCTAGGTGTTGTTTCTTATTCCGTTACTGGCAAGAGCGGCCATAGAGGAGCTCCATGAGCCATTGTTCTGCCCCTTTCTGGTTATGGTGCCGTTCCTCTCTGGGTCAGTGCAGTGGTGGCCCCTGAAGGTCCTGCTATGAGCACAAATTATCTATAGCATGCAGGCCTTCATGGGACATTTGTATTGACTAGGCATGTGGTGGAGGAAGCGAGAAGATATTTATGCCACTACCATGGCAGGACATCCTCCTGGCTCTGTGTTTGCTGCGTCGGAGGCTGTGCTGCTTGGCCATTCTGTGATCTCCCATATGCTAAGTCTTTAGCTCTATGTGCTGACTCCCACTGCCTTAGCTTGCTATAGGATATCTCTTTACCCTTTGTGCTACCCTTCCTATGCCATCTCTTCAGCAGAGCTCTTTCTGAACGCCCTTGTGCTGTGTGATTGTTCCCATTTCACAGGGTATCTGTGTTTGTCGGGGTTCTCCAAAAGAAACAGAGCTAGAGAGAGAGGGAGAGAGGGAGAGGAAGAGAGAGAGAGAAAGAGACTGAGGCAGAGAGAGACAGAGAGAGACAGAGAGGCAGAGAGAGACAGAGAGAGAGAGAGAGAGAGAGAGAGACAGAGAGAGACAGAGAGAGAGAGAGAGAGGAGATGAGAATGGATATAGAAATTTTATTAGAGAGGCTTACAGGCTGTGGCCCAGCTAGTCCGACAGTGGATTTCTCTCAACAGAAAGCCCAAAAGTTTGGTACGTGTTAAGTTCATGAAATTGGATGTCCCAACAATCCTGATGTGATGCTGAAGTCCCAGGGAATTCTGGTCTTCAGTCTACATGAAATCTTGAAGAAATAGGTTCTAATACTCGTGAAGGAATGCCTCAAGAACAGGACAGATAAACTCCAGGTAAACTGAGGCAGTCTGACTGAACACAAAACCTTCCTTTCTCCTTATCCTTTCAGGCAGGCTGCCACCAGAAGGTGTGCCGCAGATTTAGGCAGTGTCCTCTGACCTCAAATGATCCAGATTTAGGGTGGATCTTCTCCCCTCAGTTGATCCCATTAAGAAAATCCTTCATAGGTGTGCCCAGCTGCATGGGTTTTAGCCAGGCTGACAGGTAAGATTAGCCACTACCGTCCCCATGATTATTTGTCTCCTCGACAAGGTGATTCTATCTCTGAGGACCACACCCTTTTCTTATTTACGCCCAGACCCTCCATGTCCTATTCTGAGCAGAACTTCATCTTGTTCCTGGCATACAGTGGACTTCTCAGTGAAGGAATCCGCCAGGGTCTGTGGTCCAGGGATGTCATTAAGAGGACAGACCTGTTGGTACAAGGCGAAGCTGGAGAAGCCTTCAAATCAGACTCCCGTGATACGAGCACACCACAGGCAGCACCACGTTTGTACAGGTGAAGAGGAGGCCCATGGCATCTTAGTGTTCTCGGCTTGTCCCTTTCAGGCTGCCACACAGGAGACTGAAATAATTGGGCAATTTTGGGCATTCGGAATGGAACTGCCAGGAACAGAGTGCTCTGTGTTCCTGATCATAAGGCCCCAGGTACCTGGGGAATAGTCAGCCTTCCTGCTGTTCACTCTCTTTCCTGTGCAAAGGACACAGTGCTGCGAGACCCAAAGAGCAAGTGAGGAATGGGCTGAACTTCTCATGCTGCAAGTTATCCCTCACCTGGGGGGGGGGCTGGGCTGGTGTCCTGCCTCACCTCCCCCCCCTCTTCCCTTTCAGCCTCAGATAACATCGGAAGACCTCCTGCGTGGTCCTCTGGGCAAAGAGTGATCTCATGTGCTCAGGAGCTCTCCAAAGCCAGCACCCTACACGCACCACTAAATGCCATGAGTTCTCTGTCAATTAAAATTCCTACTTGGCTGTTTTATCAGATTATACTTGGAGGGTTTTGAGTGCTGAAAATGTTGACATCATGCTACAACTTCTGTACTCCTCAGGCATTTGGCTGGGGTACGTTATCACACCTATCCCTGCAACCTGCCTGCTGCCAGTGTGCTGGGCAGAATTCTGGTTATTGCACTTCTTTATACAACCCCCCTGATGATGGATTGGGCTTAGCTAGGCAGGATGGAATAAATGCTGGCTAAGCTCAGTGTCCCCGGGGGACCTCAGACGAACCTTACTAACTTTTGCTATTAAAAAGGATGTCCAGAGAGCATGTGGTCTCTTTCTGCCACTGGGTTTTATAGGTAGCCACTGGCAATGTGTGTGCTGATTCTGCATGGTGTTTCTCTGCTTGGAGTGGAACAGTGTGCAGATGGTCCATTGATGCAAGCTTTTGTGGTTGTTCTAGAATTAGGGCAACTTTCAAGACAGATGGGTTTAAGTAGAATGTCCTTATCGGATGGTTCAGAATCTTGCCATTGAGTTTGCTGGTGCTTCTTGCCCGCTGTCGGCATGCCCTGTACGGCAGGCGGGCAGCCGGGCTTCTTCTAAGTGTTCTCATCATAAAGATTTGGGAGTAATCTACTTTAGGTTACTTATTTCTGTAGCAGGAAGGTCTGTTGGAGAATTCATGTTTTTCCTCATTGAAGAACTAAAGAGACAAGAGGCTTGAGGGGAGTTTGTCTCAGATATGTGTGTTTTCAGAACACAACAAGGCTGAGGTGGCCTCAGGCCTGAAAAGGCTGTATCTAGTGCCACAGGTTGTGCTGTCCGGGACACATGCAGCACCCCAGCAACCATGATCGCATTGCTCTCTAGGACACATGCATCACTCCAGCAACCACGATCGCATTGCTCTCTGAGGCACATGCAGCACCCCAGCAACCACGATCGCATTGCTCTCTGAGGCACATGCAGCACCCCAGCAACCACGATCGCATTGCTCTCCAGGACACATGTAGCACCCCAGCAACCATGATCGCATTGCTCTCCAGGACACATACAGCACCCCAGCAGCCGTGATGGTATTGCTCTCTGAGGCACTTGCTGATAGTCACAAAAGGCACCTGGGATGGATGCAGAAATGACTGGACTTGCATGGGCAGGTTACAGACCACGAGGAGGTCTGGAAACATCTCCCAAATGGGAATGTCTAGAGTGTGGAGAAGCCCTTGCCCCTCTGATCTGGAGACGGGGTCCTGAATCGGGCTCCCTCCACCTAGTCTAATTTATCGGCGGCCAGCTCCTCTTGGAGCCTTCCTTTGTGTCACCCTGCCCAGCCTGACTCCTTGGCATCCCATCTCTGAGCCCTGTGCTTTTTTGTGGAGTTAACTCATTTCTGTCCTCTTCCCCTGCTGTGTGCCCATTGCCTGTCTGTCTCCTGCCTCCTGTCTCCTGCCCCCTGTCTCCTGCCTCCTGTCTCCTGCCTCCTGTCTCCTGTCTCCTGCCTCCTGTCTCCTGTCTCCTGCCTCCTGCCTCCTGTCTCCTGTCTCCTGCCTCCTGCCTCCTGTCTCCTGCCTCCTGTCTCCTGTCTCCTGCCTCCTGCCTCCTGTCTCCTGTCTCCTGTCTCCTGCCTCCTGCCTCCTGTCTCCTGCCTCCTGCCTCCTGTCTCCTGTCTCCTGCCTCCTGTCTCCTGTCTCCTGTCTCCTGTCTCCTGCCTCCTGCCTCCTGCCTCCTGTCTCCTGCCTCCTGCCTCCTGCCTTCTGCCCCCTGCCTCCTGTCTCCTGCCTCCTGCCTCCTGTCTCCTGCCCCCTGCCTCCTGTCTCCTGTCTCCTGCCTCCTGCCTCCTGCCTCCTGCCTCCTGCCTCCTGTCTCCTGTCCCCTGCCTCCTGCCTCCTGTCTCCTGCCTCCTGCCTCCTGTCTCCTGCTTCTCCCCTGCCTCCTGTCTCCTGTCTCCTGCCCCCTGCCTCCTGTCTCCTGTCTCCTGCCTCCTGCCTCCTGCCTCCTGTCTCCTGTCTCCTGCCTCCTGTCTCCTGCTTCTCCCCTGCCTGTCTCCTTCTGCCTGTAGCCTGTCTATACTCTGCCTGTAGCCTGCCTGTCCCTGCCCGTCCCCTGCCCGTCCTCTGCTTGTCTTCTGCCCGGCACAGTATGCCCTGCCATGCAGTTTCATGCTACAATGGAGGATAAACCCAGTTCCTCTTTTTAATTTTTAGTCTTCATAATTTTTATTTGGGATATCTGTGATTTCAGAATTAAGTACATTGATGTATAGACCTCCTTTTGTTCAGTGAGTTTCAGGATGTACAGTGGTGAGGGCCACAGTTCAGTCTTCAGGCTTGGTCTATGTGTTGGGGCACTCTAGGACCCCCACCTCTTCCCTCAACTATCCACACCAGTCTTCCCTTTCCTGACATAAGGAGGATGGAAAGAAGGGAGGGAGAGAGAAAAAGAGGGAGAGAGGGAGATAGGGAGGGAGAGAGGGAGGGGGAAGGGAAAGAGGGAAGGAGGGAAGGAGGGAGGGAGAAGGAAGGAAGGAAGGAAGGAAGCCATCAGTAGTGACCTCTGTGGCCTTTGGTGAGGGTGCCGGCCATGGGAAATAGTCTGCAGGGGAAACCGCCTGGCTTCCTCCTTCTGAGGCTGGGCCTGTTCCACTCTTGGCAGGAGATTAGGAAACGAAGACTTTTCCAAGGACCCGTTTGGCTCACAGTCAAAGCCTCTCATATCTCTTTTGGTTAAGAATTGGGTTATAGGAGTGGGGTAGGGGGTGGGTCAGTTTCCCGTGTGTTCTGTACCTCATTCTACCAGTCCTGGGGTCCCTCCAAAGCAGGGATGGCAGCTTACCTCAGTCACTTTTGCCATGATATTTCAGGCGTACATTTGCTGAGTTCATTTGAATGGTTAAAGCAACAACAACATTCTTTTGGGAAAGATTGTATTGATAAAACTAAATGGTTATCTGAGGGGAAAAAAAAACTAGCTTAGTTTTATCCTGGGGTTCAAAATTCCCCATAATGTGGTCCACGCTTCGATGAATCACCTTAGTGGCCCCTAGCATCAGCATGGTGGCCTGCCCACTGGGGCTTTGTAAACCCATCTATAACGTTGAGATGTTGGTTCTATGAATGGTGAGGTGGGAGGTAAGAGTTAGACTATTGTTCTTCAGAGCTCATGGTAGGGTCCATCCACTGTGTTGCTCCTGGTAGAGGGAACTCAAGGTGCTGTTCCACTGTTCTGAGCTCCTCGGCTCACTTGAGTCAGGAAGACCATGTCACTCAGTTTGAAGGATAGTCTCTGAAACAAGAGATGGACCACCATCGGCATAGTGTACAAAAGGAAGTTTCTGGCCTAAAGGAACTGTGTGGTGTAGCTACCCCAGGCAAGGATTCTGTTAACTGTCCCAGCCTGCAGAAATGCCTCTGGGTTTCTGCACTGTGAGCCCTGAGCTGTGAGAGGACTCAGCTGGGAGTAGACTTTGGCACACTTAGTGTGCAGAGGCCACACTAGAGCCGAGGAGACAGCTGAGCAAAGGAATGGTTTGGGCCTGAGCAGTGGGTGAGGGAAATAGTGATTTCCACAAGCTCTATCTCAGTGGCTCTCAACCTTCCTGATGCTGAGACCCTTTAATACAGTTCCTCAGGTTGTGCTGACCCCCAACCGAAAACTTATTTCACTCCTACTTGATAACTGTAATCTTGCTATTGCTATGAATTGTTATATAAATATCTGATATGCAGGATATCTGATATGTGACCCCCAAAAGCATCGAGACCAACAGGTTGAGAACCACTGCTCTATCTAGTCTCTGCATGATAGGGCCTGAGGGGACAAGCCTCAGGTGACATTTCCAACTGGGTGAGGAGACTTGGGGAGTTAATTAATTAGGCACAAGGACACAGAGGGAGTGGCCTTTGAGGTGTGTTGTCCAGTAAAAGCTGTTCCTGGATGTTTATGTGGAATTGTTGGAGTTTAGGATTTCTCAGTCAAAAATGAAAGGGGGAATTTGAAACACTCTAACCCACCCCCTGGGCTTGGCAACATCAGTGTCACCTAGAGGCAGAGGCTGATTAGCCTTGAGAACCACACTGGCTCTGAAGTGGTCTGGGCTCTGGGTTTTGGTGGGCCATTGCCTCTCCTGAATCACAAGGATTGAAGGGCATGGATGTGGCCACTTTAGCACAGGGTCAAGGTCAATGCAGTCATCACTGGAACCAGGTAAGATCAGGAACCGTGTGTGTGTGTGTGTGTGTGTGTGTGTGTGTGTATGTGTGTGTGTATGTGTGTGTGTGTGTGTAGCTCTATAGTAGAGTTGGGCATGAGGGTACAGTCTGGTGACTCTGACATACAAGGACCACAGGCAGATGCCAGAGAGAAGTCAGAGGAAGGCCAAGCCTCAGTAAAATCTGACAGTGCAGTGTCTTCTGGATTCAGGAGAGAAATGGCCAGTACTTGAAACACAGATCCCTGGTTTATCCCAGGATATCAGGGTAGCAGCTTAAAGGACAATTCCTCAGTGGAAATGGAGACACTGTGGGCATTAAAATCTAAGTGAGAGGCTGGGGAATAACTCAGTTCAGTGCTTGCCTTGGAAGCATGAGAACATGAGTCTAATCTCTAGAACCCGTGTTAGAAAATGAGAAGGGTAACTAGGTGTGTGTGACAGCTAGGTGTGGTACAGGTAATCCAGAACTGCAGAGCAGAGCCAGGCAGATCTCAGGGGGCTCACTGACCAGGTGTGGCACAGGTAATCCAGAACCGCAGAGCAGAGCCAGGCAGCTCTCGGGGCTCACTGACCAACTGGCAGCCTAGCCTAATTGGTAGACTTCAGGCCCAGTAAGAGACCTAGTCCAAAAAATGTGGGGACAGGGTTAAGAGATGGCTCAGTGGTTAAGAACACCTGCTACTTTTGCAGAGGACCCCAGTTTGACTCCCAGTACCCACACGACGGTCATAACTCTCTGTAACTCAAGCTACAGAGAAATCCAGAGTCTCTGTCCTCCAAGGGAACTAACACTCACATGCATACATGCACACACATACATGCAAAATTTAAAATGAATCTTTTAAAAATTAAAAAAAAGTAAAACATTTTGTATTGCTTGGGGGATGATACCTGAGGTTGTTCTCTGGCCTTTACATGTATTTGCAGACATGTGTATATGCATATTTGAACTGTGCTGATTAGTTTTAAGTATCAACTTGATACAACCTATGCTCACCAGGAAACCAACACACATACACACCTTGAATGAAGCCATCTAGAGACTAGCAGCCTGAGTTGAGTACCAGGAGCTAAAAATTGTCAGTGAAATTTTCTCATATATAAACCATGGACTAGAAAGCATCTCTTTTATAGAATATAACGGGATTAAACAGTGGAAACGTGTGATGTGTTTAGTCTTGTCACAGTGGGTGCTTGATTTTCTACTAGTGTGACTGGGAAGAAGGGACAGGTGAGGACAGAGGGGTCTCTAGCCAGCCCAAGGGTGATGTGGGATTCCCTTCTGGATGCTGTGAATATGTTATATTACCATTGGTTAATAAAGAAGCTGCTTTGGGCCTATGGCAGCACAGAATAGAGCAAGGTAGGAATTCCAAGCAGAGATAGAGGATAAAAGAAGGCGGAGTCAGATGCCATGTAGCTGCCGAAGGAGTAACATGCTGACACCTGTAAGCCACGGCCTAGTCGTGATACATAGATTAATATAAATGGGTTAATTTAAGGTGTGAGAGTTAGTTAATAAGAAGCCTGAGCTAATAGGCTGAGCAGTGTTTTCATTAATACAGTTTCTATGTGCTGGCCGAGTGGGTATTCTTTACAGGGCACATGGCCAGAACAGCCTCCCTATACAAATACTTGTCTTTAAAGAGTACTGTAGCTCTGTGAGTGGCACAGAGACGAAGGGGCTCAATTAAAACTCATCTCAGGTTTTAGACTTCTATCTGAGGCCTGTAAACCCAGAACTTGCTGTGTTTCTGCACTGTAGTTACTGCTATTGATCAGTTACTGTCCATAGTGGAAGCTGAGTCTGGTGGCTTAGTCACCTTCCCCGTTTCACAGCCCTTGCTTCCCAGTGTCCCCAGAAACATTCCCTAACAAGGGACAGAGGCTTGCTTCCCTGAGGGGAACTTGTAAATGCCAGCTATGACTTTCTCCAAACCCTGTAGATTTGTTCCTAAAAGGTTAGTCAAAGTACCTGGTCACATCTGTCTCGGTTTCCTCACCAAGTGGGTGGTGGGAGGCAGATTCCTGCCAGGCTGGGCTGTGACAGGTTGATGTCTTCCATTTTCTTTCCTCTATGTTTCTTGATTTACTTACTTGTTTCTTCCAAACCATGTCATCTCAGGAAACCCACTTTTTAAAGTTAAAAAATAATAGTGTAATGAACAAAGACATTTCAAATCACCAAAATATTTCTTTAGAGAAGCTGGGCTGTGTGATCCACACGCAAGGCATGATGGGCTGGTCAGTGACTCGAGTAAAGTCTCCAGCTTCACTCTCAAAGAGTGGAGACCCATACTTATCCACACAGAGCTTTAGTAAAGTGCACAGGTTTTATGCCTCTAGGACTCATGGCTGATAGCAGGCCCTATGTCCGCAGCTGACTGCAGGCCACTGAGGGGAATCCATTGTTCAAGTTCAATGTTATCTTGATGTAGGTTTCCCCTCTGTATGCTGTGAATATGTTTTATTACCATTGGTTAGCAAAGAAACTGTTTTGGCCTATGACAGGGCAGAAAAATGCTAGGTAGGAAAGCTAAACTGAATGCAGGGAGAAAGAAGGCAGAGTCAGGAGCTGCCATGGAGCTGCTGAAAGAAAAGAATGCCAGAACCTTATGGGTAGGGAACCCTCGTGGTGATACACAGATTAATAGTAATGGGTTAATTTAAGATGTAAGAGCTAGCTAGGAATATGCCTAAGCTATTGGCCAAGCAGTATTCTAAATAATATGGTTTCTGTGTGATTATTTGGGTCTGGACAGCCAAGAAAGGAAAAATCAGTCTCTACTTATATTGTCCTATTTAGTAGAACATGGAAAGACTGTGTGTGAGTGCACACATGTATATGTGTGAGTGTATGCATGTGTACGTGTGAGTGTGTTTGTCCACGTGCGTGTGTCTGTCTGCTCAATAGTGAGAAGTCTGAGTTACAGCATAATTTAAATGAATCTGCCTGTCATGTTTAAGTTAGAAAGTTACCACAAGAAGAGCTGAATGCCATTTCACTGTACTCTAATAACTAGTTATTTAAAGTCATCATATTTTATTTGAATGATGGCTTTAGCAAATTTACTACTTCAAACACTTCTTTTTAGCAGATTTATGCCAAAGGTGGTGGACTTGGCCTGTGGAAAGCCTGGAGATAAACATTTGAGCCACCACATTCCAAGAGGCAAATCTGAAATTAGAGTAGTTACTTCCAGAGTGAAGGAGAAAATCCACACAAATGGTTTTATTGGCCTAACTCAGAATATACAAGTGATACCCGAGTCTGTGTTGTCATAGCTCATGTCTGGTCATGACATGCATGCATCGAGTTGGAGACAATAACATTTTACTCATTTGGAATTAATTGTTTCCTGCCATCAAACTGCCTGCAATGCTTCATCTGTGGAAACTGCTCTTAGCTTGCAGACTAAGGTGGTAAGCCGGGTTTGGCACCTGGACTCTGCTTTGCCAGCCACCAGTTTATATAGACTTGGCTAGGAAAGTTCCTCTCTCACTTTTACCGGTAGTGATCCTATGCAAATAGGGTTTCATCTGATTGCAGCCACCCTTACATATGAACTTGGTGGCAAGTGGACTTTAGATCATTGCTCTGTGTGTTTGTGTAATCGTGGAAGAAAGTCTTGATGCTTTCTTGCCGTGGGCAAAATTAACAAAACAGTCTCGATCTGTGGTGTCTCAGTAAGCAGGTGTGGAGGACGGTACTGGTGGGTCCCACTGTGTGCTTCTCCCTGTTGTCTCCAGCTTTGGGCTTCCTGTCTACGCCCTGCCTTTGTCACTGTCGCGCTGCCCTGAGGTCAGAAAGTTCCTGTTGGAGGCCTAAGAGCCTGAGTGAGCCCCAACGCTGTTCTCATTAGGACCAGAGAAGGCAGAAGGAAGGGCCCATCTGTTCTTTCACTTTCAGCATTGCCTGAGGGGTGACCCCCAGGTTCTGCTCCGTGGGAGCACAGGCAGTTGGGACACACTATGCCGGCAAATTGGCCCTAGTACAAATGCCCAATAAATATTCCCTTTTCCCCTTCGTTCAGCTGAAATACCGTGATTTTTCAAGTGGAACCTTTTCTAGAAATAACAATAAAAAGGAAAGAAAAACAAAAATGGAAAAAAGCAAACTTGGAGTTCCAGAGTACAGCTTGATGGAAATTTCCGGATCTGAGTTAACCTGAGGTAGCTGTGGTCTCCCCAGGTGAGACCTCTCACCTCTCTCCTTGTGGTTTGCAACCCTGGCTTCTGCTTACTGCCTGGTTACTGCGCGGTTGGGGTTTTGGCTTTAATGTCTAGGATACAGCTCTTTCCAGAGGCTCCCGTCTTGACTCCAGAGGAGACGCCTCTGCTCCCACCATTGTGCCTTCAGTCCCCGTGAGGCTGTCAGAATCTTCTCCATTACCATTTGCTGTTGAGCAAGGACCCCAAGTCTCCCAGGTTTTTGATACCTTCACTTGTCACTTGCTCTGGGTCTCTCTGTTGCCACACTTGACGACCTCTGAATAGTTTTCCATGCTGGCCAATGTAAGTGAGGGCCCAGGGAAACCACAAAACTGGACCACTGCGTGGATGACAAGAGATGTTTATTAGGTGGATGAGCGCGCTGCCAGGCTGCCTGTGAGAATGGAGGGCAGCAGCTTGGCGGGAAAGCAAGCAGATGTTATACAGTAGTCAGCAGAGTGGGGGGTCTTGGAGCAAGAGGCAGGCTGTTCGAGTTAATCTGGAGCTAGATGCCCTTGACTGAGGTAGCTGAGGAAGATCAGGGGAGTGGTGGCGGCCCCGCTAAGTAGAAATGAGGCTCGTGAGGCATGCTGGGTTTAAGCTTCTATTTGTTTACAGTCAGAGTCTTTCTGTTTAGGGCATTATCACTACTAGCACTGCCATTTGGGGCACCGACTTTGGACCTCACAATCTCCAGTAAGGACCTCATTCCTGACTGTATATGTAGTGTCCCCCTAGTTTACCCAGGAGTTGGTAGAAACCACACAGGGAACCTGGCCTTTCACCTGTATCTTTGTCTTCTGGCTGAGATAGCAACAGAGGAGACTAGCGAACTGCTGGAACATTACTATCGACAGCTGAAATAAGGTGCCAGACAACACTGTACGATGATGAGATAGACCACTTAGAAGCCATAGCAGTGGTAAGCACGCCTGTACCAAACATAGAGCTGCTAGACGTGGGGCACAAACTGCTGGAAACAGAGAGACAGAGAGGTTAGCAGTTATGTCTGGAGACGTCAGTAGCCTACTCTTCACAACTGACAGGACAGCAGGCCAGAACACCACCTAAGTGACTAACGTCCTCATCCAGGAGCCAACACACGTGTAGAACACGCCACTCAACAGCAGCAGAATACATGGTCTTTATCTCTTCTTTATGATGACTGCTTCAGTCAGCGTACGGAACAGAAGGTTTCATTACAGCTTTCTCACTCATGAATGTCATACTTTGTTCTTACTTCCCCTCCATTCCCCACCTCTTCTTCCCTTCCCTCCCTTATACCTTCCCCTGCCCTGAATTAGCTTCCCTCTGCCTCCACAGTCCTCAACCCTGCATCTCCCATGTGAGAGACAGTGTGATATTTGTCTCCCTGCATCTCCCATGTGAGAGACAGTGTGATATTTGTCTCCCTGCATCTCCCATGTGAGAGACATTGTGATATTTGTCTCCCTGATGCTGGCTTCTTTCACTCACCATGATGGTTTTGCCCATTTTCCTGCAAGTGACTTATATTTGTTCTCTTTTATGACAGAATCAAACTCCATTGTCCATGTATACAGACTGCAGTTTCTTTATCCATATTATCTGTTGAATGCATGTAAGCTGAGCCTGTGTCTTGACTATTGGGAGCTGTTTTGCCATGAATGTGAAAACACAAATCTGAGTTATAGACCTTTAGATTCCCAAGGGGCTCTACCTAGTTGTGGCATAACTGGACCGTTTGGTAATTGGGTTGCCAGGTGTTTGTAACTTAGTTTCGTATTTTCTGCTATATTCACTTCCCTATGGACTGCATTAATTTACATTTATAGCAGCAGTGTGTAAGAATGCAGAATACATAGCCTTTTCTAAGGCCCAGAAAACATACCAAGGCACACTGAGAACTAGTTAATGCAGACTCAATGAGCTTAGAAGAACTAATACAGCACTGGTGCATGCTTGTAATCCCAGCACTTGGAAGGGTAAGGCAGCAGGATCATGAGTTTGAGGCCAGCCTGGACTATATAGTAAGTGCCAAGCCAGCCTGGGCTACATAATGAGACAGTGCCTATAGAAACAAACCCCCAGCCTTCAGAGTGTATGATCTCTAACCACAGTGGCTCAAACTAGAAGCCAATAGCTGGAAGATAACAGGGAAACATCTCAGTTCATTTGGAAAGTAATCAGTATTCTTCTATATGATCCATGGATTAAAGACATTCTCAAGAGGCAGTTTAAAAATATGGAAAGAAAAGGCATATAAGAAAAATATAACACAGTAGCTTGTGGCATGCAGTAAAATCAGACCCAGTGAGGAAACAGAGAGCCATTTAGAAAATAGGAAAATTTTGAAATGAATAGCCTCAGCTACCTTGTCCAGGAACGGGAGAAAGATGAGCCAAGTGAATCTAAAATAAACAGAAGGAAAAACCAAGCTGAGAATCGGGGTCATTGGCAATGAGAAAAACGGCAAGGAAGAAAATCAGTGAAATGGGGATTTGGCTGTTCCAAATCAGCAGTTAAAGGTTCTGGTAGGAATTATACAGAGAAAGAGAGACTTTCTAATGGCAGACAAGAAAGAGGGGCTATCCCTACACACCCCTTACACATCAAATGAGTAGAAAAATCAATACAATGAAAAACTCATCAAATCTGACGACTTCAATAAAACAACCCCTTTGTCCCTTAGCAGGTGAATGGTTAAGCAAATGGTGGCAAATATATCTATGCATTACTATTCATCAGTAAAAAGCAGTGAGCTGTTGGCATCTGTAGCTTGGATGAAGCTCAGATGCTTTCTGGGTGTAAAAGGTCAAGCCTAGAGTTCATACATTGTAAGAGACCATTTGTATGGTGTCCTTGGAAGAACAGTATTGTACAGATGTGAGCCAGGGGTTATAGATGCAGGTGGTGCATGAGGGTGACATGAGGTGGGTTTTGTGTGATGTGTCATGATTCTCCATATTTTAGTTTTGTTCACTTGTTCTTTGAGACGACTAGCCTGGAACTTGCTATACAAGAGAGACCCACCTGTTTCTGTTCCCCAAGTACCGAGATTAAAGGCGTGCACAATTACACCTGGATAACATGTTTTATTTTTAATTACGTGCATATGCGTGCATGAGTGTAGGTTTGTGTAGAGGAGCGCAGGAGCGTGTGGAGTCCAGAAGAGGGCATGGAATCTCAGTGGACTCGAGTTACAGGTGGTAGCGAGCCAGTCTGTGTGGGTGCTGGAAACTCAGCTCTGGTCGTCTCTAAGAGTGATGCATATTCTTAACCATGGGCTCTCCAGCTTAACCATGGAGAACAGAGACATTAACCTGCACGTGATAAAATGCTATGCTGCAGGCATTGCATGTCGTAACAGTATTAAATCCGTGGTCTGACTTTTTACAGCAGCTTTGTCAGATGTCCCCTTGTGGGGCAGGTTGGGAAGAGTATGCAAACCCTCACTGTACCACGTTTTAGTTTATTTATTCACTTATATTAATTTTATTTAATTATTTCATTTTTTTAAAAGAAAACAAACTACCTTTTTTCATTTTACACACCAATTCCAGTTCCCTCTCCCTTCCCTCCTCCCATTCCTTCTACCTATCCCCCCCACCCCCCATCCATTCCTCAGAGAGGGTAAGGCGCATTGCTTTGGGGAAGGTCCAAGGCCCTCCCTACTATATCTAGGTTGATCAAGGTAACCATTCAAAGGGAATAGGTTCTCCAAAAGCCAGTACAAGCAATAGGGATAAATCCTGGTACCACTTTCAGTGGCCCCTCATTCTACCCCAGCCACACAACTGTCACCCACATTCAGAGAGACTAGTTTGAACCTATGCTGGTTCCTTCCTTGTCCAGCTATAGTTAGTGAGCTCCCATTAGCTCAGGTAAACTGTTTCCGTGGGTGTCCTCATCATGGTCTTGACCTCTTTGCTCCCAGGTGAACAATTTAACTAGACCTATAATCTGCAAGGAAATAGAAGCTGTCATCCAAAACCTCCCAATCAAAAAGAGTCCAGGGCCAGATGGGTTTAGTGCAGGATTCTACCAGAACTTCCAAGAAGAGCTGATACCTACACCCCTCAAAGTGGTCCAGAGAAGAGAAACAGGAGGAACGTTGCCAAACTCTTTTTATGAGGCTATAGTTACCCTGATACCAAAACCACACAAAGACTCAACCAAGAAAGAGAATTACAGACCAGTCTCATTCATGAACATAGATGCAAAAATACTCAATAAAATGCTGGCAAACTGAATCCAAGAACATATCAAAAAATTATCCACTATGATCAAGTCGGCTTTATCCCAGAGATGCAGAGATGATTCAACATGCGAAAATTTATCAATGTAAGCCACCATATAAATAAACTGAAAGGAAAAAAAGCATATAATCATCTCATTAGATGCTGATAAAGCATTTGACAAAATCCAACACCACTTCATGATAAAGTTCTTGGAAAGATCAGGGATACAAGGGACATATCTAAACATAATAAAAGCAATATACAGCAAGCCAACAGTCAACATCAAATTAAGTGGAGAGAAACTCAAAGTGATTCCACTAAAATCAGGAACAAGACAAGGCTGTCCACTCTCTTCATATCTATTCAACATAGTTCTTGAAGTTCTGGCTAGAGCAATAAAACAATAAAGGAGATCAAGGGGATACAAACTGGAAAGGAAGAAGTCAAACTTTTGCCATTTCTATTATTTTTATATGTGTGGGTGTTTCATCTGCATGTATGTCCGTGCACCACATGCGTGTCTGGTACCTGTGAATGCCAGAAGATGGCACTAGATCCCCTAGAATTAGAGTTACAGACAATTGTGAGCTGCCATGTGGATGCAGGGAATCGAACTCTGGTCCTTCTAGAACAGCAGCAAGTGCTCCTGACAGACGAGCCATGGCTCCAGCTCTGTCTCACCATACTGCTTTGTCACTGTCTATGTGTCTCTCTGACCACTAAGCTTCCACCTAGCATTCTATCTATTCTGTGGTCCGCCCCAAAATCAGTGAACCACACTAAACATCTTCCGGGTGAAGTGCAGGCAGGTAGCGATCTGTTGGCTTCTGGTGAGCTCTGCGCTCCGGCATTGTTCTGTCAGAGACAAGTGGGATCCAGATGGTGATGAACTAGCTGAGGAAACCGATAAGGAAATGTCATGAGTGTGCTTGAACAGTTCACAGATACTGATGACACAGTGAGTCTATACAGAGGCTCAGAGGTTAAAGCCAGGGCTGGTGGGTAGGAAGAACCCAGACTAACACCCGTAACGTGACCCTGACTCCATATTCCTGTCACTGTCCAGAGAGGAAACAGGCATGACTTATCTCTGATTCACGTGGGCCTGTAGTAGTGAGTGGAGACTGGTGATACCTGTTGGGGTGCTGGGGCTGTGGGGTAACTGTAGTGGCCAAAGTGGGGATTCCAGTGGACCTTTCCAGGGTGGACACCAAAGGTGATGGTTAGGTCAGCATGAAAGAAACCTACTACCAGGTAGGTCAGACCTAACCCAAACCACAAAACGGGCCATTTCTTTTCCTCTGTGCTATTTAGAGAAACTTAAACTGGGCAAGATGACTTGCACCATAGAATACGATGTCCAGGGGGTTGAGTAAGTCGTGAGGATTTGAGGGCGGTGTTATAGTGAAGTCTCTCAGAATGGAAAGCAGTGCCGGAGCATGGTGGGTGAGTCCTGGGAGAGACCAGGCTCTGATGTGGCCCTAGAGGAGAGGCCTGGGACAGCTGGGAGGGCCCCGAGGATCCAATGGCTTCCCGGTCACCTCGGCCTTCAGGTTGCCTGCATTTAAATCACAACCCCTTTCATTACGATGTTATGTTGTTCCAGCAAATGCGCTTTCTGCAGATCAAAGCAGATTCCTTGATGACACACGTCAGGACTGTGGGCGTGGGGTGGCGTGGGCGGGAGCATTAGGCAGGTTTGTAGGGCCATTCCCAGGATGTTTCCCATGTCGGCTTACTTGCCAGGAGTCAGGGTAGCCTGGCGGACAAGATGAGAACATAGGCTAGTTCGTAGAATAAATGCCTCACAGACAAATGCTAGGTGCTTAGACATTGGGCGTCATTGTGGCCAGCAGTTGGGGTATTGGACCTGGAGTTTTCATAGAATTGAGTTGTATCTTGGGAGAAAGGGTTCAGGGTGTGAAAGGCACCTCGGAACTCAGCATGGATGGGACTTTGCTGAAGGAGGGAAGGCAGCATGTGTGAGGTCATTTGACTCCACTGCTTCTCCGCCTGCTCATGGTATCAGTGTCTTCTCCTTACTCAGGGGTGCAAATGACTGAAGTGGACACAGGGAACAGTGGCTGGAGGGGGCAGGAGGAGAAAGGGGAGCTGGAAAAGCAAGGCGCATTTCAAGGAAGGTGCGCTAAAGAGGCGGCCCATAGCTGACCCACTGACATCCCTGGTCCAGCTCTCAGAGCAAAGCTCATCCATTTATTCCCAGCAGGCCTCTCCCTTCCTCTCCATGTCGACCCCTCAGCAACAGGGAGTCCATTAGGTTCCACTCTCGTTCTGTTCCTGTGGGTGAAGAGTCACTGCTATGCATTTTTGAGGGGACTTGAAATGCTTGTGACAAAAATCAGAAATAAAATAGAAATGTATGTTTATTCATCCTTAATGAACTGGGAAATGAATGAGTGGTCAGGCAAACGTGGGCCGTGTCTGTAGGACACCAGGATTATGGGGAGTTGTTCCAAAGTTGGGGTTATAGATCTATGATTTCCTAAAGCCTTTTAAAAGGTCTAAGGTCTAACCTTTTTAAAAGTTGGAATTAAATCCTACAGCCATTGTGTGGGGGCAGAATTGGAATTGAAGTCTAGAATTCAACTGAACTAAATCTCCGGATTATCTGCCTTTGGAATCCTGAAAATTAATGCCCTTCTTTTAAGTAGTTCAAGATCTTCTGGTGCTACTGCTCCACTCCTGGGAAGAGCCCTCTGTTCCTGTCTTGTCCTGAGGGAGAGGTAGAAGGGCTGTGGCCGCATCTGAAGGCTCCCTGCAAGCATGCACCCTTGCCAGTCCGGTCCCCACATCAAAGCTCATTTGCAGATGGGAATTTGGATTCCATTGGGTAACACTGGAATTAAAGAGCCAGCAGGCCGTGGTAGGGCTATTTATAATGAGGGTGGCTCTAATGGGTTTCCCATGGCTCTTTGTAGTGAGCACTGTCCTTGTCTTTCACAGAGACACGTCCTGTGGAAATGGGCTGGGTCTGAACTGGAGTCAGACAGGAAGTAGAATTCACCGGGGTTTCCGTGGTTCAGTGTCCTTCATCTTCCAGATGCCAGGGAGAGAGAGGCAAAGATGTCTCTCTCATGGACAAACTCAGATTTCCACTATAAACAGTGAAGAAATTAGCTTTTTATCTAGTAGTTTTCAATAAAAATGATAGCCTTTGAATGCTATTGGTTTCTAAAAATACAATAAAATGGGAGGTCATTTCAGTGAGTATCTGTGTCAGATTATATGGATTTTAATCTTTTACTTTGTGGATGAACACACATATATATAACAAGATATTTTATATAATATATAATTTGCATATCCAGTCATGTTATTTATATGTATACATTATATGTATACACATACATACTTAGTGCTTTTTTAGCACTTTTTTATGCTGCTTCTCAACCACCTTGCTAAAAAGGAGTCGCGGTGGAAGGAAGCTTTACTGTTTCACAGGTTAGACACTTGCATCCTCCAGGAAAAAATAAAACAGGAAAATTTAAACCACTGATTGTGTGCACGTATGTATGTGTGGGTGTGCTCATCCATGTGTACATGTATGGAGACTGGGAGTCGGTGTTGGATGTCGTCCTCTGTCATTCTTCACTTCTCTTTTTCAGACCTGGTTTCAATAACCTGGAGCTTTCTGCTCCAGCTGGTCCTTGAGCCCCTGGGATCTTCCTGTCTCCATGTCCCCAGCGGTGGGCTGCAGACACATGCTCCCATCCCCAGCTGACCTCCTCTCTCCATGTCCCCAGCGGTGGGCTGCAGATGCATGCTCCCATCCCCAGCTGACCTCCTCTCTCCATGTCCCCAGCAGTGGGCTGCAGATGCATGCTCCCATCCCCAGCTGACCCACCTGTCTCCATGGCCCTAGCGATGGGCTGCAGACGCATGCTCCCATCCCCAGCTGACCTGCCTGTCTCCATGTCCCCAGCGATGGGCTGCAGATGCATGCTCCCATCCCCAGCTGACCTGGCTGTCTCCATGCCCCCAGCGATGGGTTGCAGATGCATGCTCCCATCCCCAGCTGACCTGCCTGTCTCCATGCCCCCAGCGATGGGCTGCAGACGCATGCTCCCATCCCCAGCTTTCACATGGGTGCTGGGGATCTGAAATCAGGTCATCAGCATGCTTGTGCATCAGACACTTTACCCACTGAGCCATCTCTCCAGGATCTAGATCATAAATTCCTAAACTTAAAGTCTGTACATCAAGGGATGAAGGTGTAAACTGTTAGTGTTATGACCCACTGTCTGCCGCCACCAGCATCCCTCAACAAGCTGCCTGGACATGCTGCAACGACCTTGGTTTGTGGACCTGCTGCCACCAGGACCCCGCAGCAAGCTGCTCTGGGACCCGCAACAAATCCATAACAACAGTTAGCTGGTTTTACAGATTTCTGAATTGTAAGGGGGTACCAGTATCACAAGAAAAAGCATCTCGCAATAGTATACTTAAAACACAGTTAGTGTAAGTGGAAGTCAAATGTGAGAGAGGAGTGTGTGCATGTCACATGGTGGTTAATTTTACATATCAGCTTATTTGGACCATGTTTTCAGAGTCATGGTTCAGCATTTTTCTGAGAGTTACCATGAAGAGATGAGTCTGCTGTCTTGATGAGACTAACTTTCCAAGGCTAGCAAACAGATTGCCTTCCTTCATTGGTGAGGCTGGGGTGAGCACAAGACTGGTTTCTCCAGAGCAAGAAGGAGTTTTGCAATGAACAGCCCATAGGAAAAGGAGGTTAGAGGTTTTTCTGAGTCTCTAGCACAAGTCTTTGTCCCTGAATTTCTATATCAGCTCTTTACTGAGTCACCAGCTCATCAGCTCAACCTTCAGATGGTGAACATGTAAGCCTTCATAATTGCGTGAGCCAGTTCCTCAATGTGTACACATATATTACACAGAGTTTATATCAAGTAAATATGTACTTTATAGACCCTCACTGCTGGTTCAGAAAGTGCTAACACTCTTTTTTTTTTTTTTTTTTTTTTTTTTTTTTTTTTTTTTTTTGAGAGTAGCTCTTTGGTGAAAAACTCTGTGGCCAAAAAATTAAATTGAATGGTGTTTTCCTTCAAACCTAACTGGATCCTATACAGCCAAGAAGAAATTTTAATCTGCCTAAAGTGAACAAAAAAAAAAAGCATATTTTAGGTTAGGTGTATGTGTGTGCATGCATGTGTGATTTTTATTTTTAGATTACCGTACAAAGTAGCAGGATTCTTTATTGTATTTTCATGTATACTTGGTGTTGGTTGCTTCTGCTCCCCTTCCCCCATCTCCCTGGCCTCCCACCCCTCAGTATTCTCTGTTCTGTCTTTCACGTGTTCTTCCACACTCTCTGTCCTTCTTAAGCTTCTTTCCCCATCTCATGATCTACTTCCTGATTTCCTGACATTTACCCACACTCATGTCCACAAAAATAACAACTAAGAAGCTAGGACCTGAATCTGAGAGAAAGCATGCCACATTGGTCTATGCCTTTTACCTTAATATATTCTCCAGAATAAAATTCCATTGTGTTGAGGCACCTCATTCCTAGTGTCCACCAGTTGATGGGCTTCTAGGCTATGACGAGAGCAACAGTTAACATGGTGTGCAGGTGTCTCTGCGACGGGATTTAAAGTGGTGGATCCTGCCTCTGAGCATGGTGGCTGCACGTCTTTTGTCCCAGCTCTCGGGAGGCAGAGGTAGACAGATCTTTGTGAGTTCTAGGCCAACCAGGGCTGCATAGCTCAAGGGGAAAAAAAGTAGAATAAAGTGTAATATAGCTAGGTCATAAAGCGTTTCTATTTTTAGTTTAAATATTTAAAGTGGTCTAACATTCTTAGCCATCAGGCAAATTAAAACTGCATTGAGATTCCACCTCGCACCAGTCACAATGGTGGTCATCAGGAAAACAAAGGACATCAAATGCTGGCCAGGATGTGGGAAGAGAGAAAACCTTACTTACTATTGCTGATGGTGTGGGGATCAGGATGGAGGAATCTCCATAAAGAAAATTGAAATTCGCAGACTCTACAAAGGTTTTGAAGCCTACTGGCCAGGGGTATTCAGGGAACTGTGTTGGAGTCAAAGAAGGCAGTATATTGGCTCAAGTGAGCTCCGATGTGTACCAGGGCACAACACACAATGTGTTGAAGGGCTCGATATCCCCAAACTTGAATTAGCATTTGGAATAACTTCACATCTTAAAAGTGTTTATGGGCAAACATCATGCTTTGCATCTCTCTCCTGTGATGTATGCTGGGTACGGTGTGTCTAAAACCTCGATTAAGCCCCTAGAGTTGGGTGGATAGGGAAATGGAACATTACTGCAGCAAGTTAAGTCTTCAAACGAAACATATAAAATGGCTTTCCAGTCTTTTATAGGCTTCTGGCACACAGTAGGTGTTTGTAAAACATGCCATACAAAAGATGAGATTCCTGGGTTGTTCAGCAGCATCTCAGCCTAGGGAACAGGTGGTGCAGGTGTTGCTGAAGATGGGGATGCCGAGCACACTGTAAGGATGCTGGTGGAAAGGCCATGCTAGCTAGGAGGTACCGGCCAGCTCCTCTTACAGCTGAGCCTCCCTGGCTGAGCCTCCTTTCAGCCCACGGCCGGCGCTGTTAACGAGGGGACCCAGACGCTACTGGCTCAGCCACTTGCTCACTGCCTGTCAACTTTCCTTTTTACTTCTTGTTTGTTTCCTGGTTAATTGCCTCTGGTCTGTGGGTAATGCTTTATGATTGGAGCCTAAGCCCGGGCATTCCCTGGACCTGATGAATCAGTCTGCGTCTCTAGGTGGCTTTCAGTGTGAGGTGCCGGGCCCCTGAGTCACTGGCCAGTCCAGCAGTTGCAGAACACGAAAACTAGATCCCTAGCGCCCGTGGACTCGGCAGGAGTTTGGGTGAGCTGGGAAGGGGGCCACAGGCTGGAAGGAGCTGAAGAGAAACCCAAGAAGGGTGGCAGACTGGCCAGCGTGTTTTGGTGGAAACCTGAAAGGCAGGTGAGTGTGTGTGGGCAAGCTGGGGCTTGGCTGCCATGCGCTGGGCTCCCTTCCTGGTGGAATCTCTCCCGTCCGCCTCCTCCTTCTCAAGTATTTTTGCCTGAGCAGACCAATGGCTTCTTGCCATCCAGATGCTTTTAAATAGAGAGGTTTCGAAGTAATGTGTACAAGTGTGAACAAATGAGATTTATTAGATTAAATCTTTGATACATTTAACTTCCAACACCACTTTCTCGTGTCTGAGACCCGGTGGTTGGCGAGGACTCCATGGGAAGGTGCCCATAGCTTGTGACACCGGAGTCTGTGTAGTCAGTAGACTGTGGCATTGATGTGTTGCCTTCAGGCCTCGGCATTCACAGTTTACGTGTGCTCCCCCTGTCTCCTCTCCTCTTCGTGCCGCCTCCCTCTGCTTCTTTCAGTCCCCCGGGCTTTAACTTTTGGTCAACGAAAGTTCGTTTTGTGTCCAACGGGAGGACTTGGGCATTCAGATACAAATGGGACAGGTATGCTTCTGCCTTGTGGAACTTTCCATGTTGGCCTAAGGAGAGGCAAGGAACTGATAAAGGATATCATGGATAATGGCAGGTTGTGTGACTGCTGTGAAGGCCGAGTGTGGGGATGGAGGGTGGTGGGATGAGATGGGCCAAAGCCGTTTTCTGTATGGTGGACAAGGAAGGCTTCTCTGAGAGATGGCAATCTACCAAAGAAACGGAGGGGGCTGGAGCTGAAGGTCCATTCCAAATGTTGGAAAGGTTGCACTGGGGGTGAGGCTGGGGGGTGAGGAGAAACATCTTTCCTGACCCTCAGCAGCCTGTAGACTGAGAGCACATTAGCTCAAAGATGCTTATCTTTAATTACTCCCCACACCTGTAATTTTTCATACTTTGCCTATATTTACTAGCTCATTAGCCCCCCCCCATTGCCCCCCTTTCTACTCTTCTTCCTCCTCACAAATGATTGCCCGTCTGAGGGAGTATTTTTAACTTCCAGAAATTCTGTCTTCCTCCCTGTGTATACACACGTTTCTGATGTGTGTACTGGGAAAGCGCCCTCTTCCCCTTCTGAATCCTCTCTGTCTTATGACCCCTGGAAGCCCAGCTCTGCCCAGTTTGGGTGACAAGGAAGGCAGAGTGCAGAAGGTGTCTGAGCTGTCTTCTCTAAGTCTTCGTGAAAAGGAATTGTTGAATCCTTACCTCTTTGCCTTGTGGGAATGAGTAACAACCTCACATGTCATGTTTTTAAAAGTACCTGGTTAAAGATAAGCACATGTCGCTACTGGCATAGGGAAAGCTAGGTCAGGGCTAGCTTCTTGTGAGCAGCCACGGAGAGTGTCCCTGGAAACCCCTTTGCTGGAGAGGACCTGCCTCACAAAGCCTAGAGCATCTTTCAGACACTGTGGAACTCCTGCTGAATCTGTGAGTATGTTGGGGAGACTTTCCTCGTGGTGGGGAGGTAAGTGTGGGAGCCTTAGGCTGCAGCTCACCTTCACTGGTAACCATCAGGGGCAGCTCCCCACACTGGGAAGCACCTGCCACCCCGGTGCTCCATGGGACTTTGGCTATAATCACCTCATGTCTGGATTTAGTCTTAGCTTCCTGGTCCATGACAGTAGCTCCTGCCATTTGCAACTTAGAATTTTGATATTTCATTTGTAAGACTGACCTGGGCCATCTCGTCGCAGCTTTGAGCACAGCTGTGGAGATCATCCACGTCCTCAGAAGCTCTCAGAGGTGGGGCATCCCAGGAGCACAGCAGTTTTGCAGATGTTGGGCTATTGTTTTCTCCCCAGACAATGGCATTCTTAAGATGATCTGGGAAGCGCATTCTATTCTGCAATGGTCCCAGGAATGGTACTCTAGTGGCGTAGTGGAATGGCCATTCAAGTACTTTTGTTACAAGATGAGGCAAGATGGTTGATTTAAAATTGGACTTTTGGATCACGAGTCCATTTAGGGGGATGGAGTGTTTGCTTGTTTATTGGTGTTTCCATTGTGTGCATATGCTGTGTTTTGATACAATATTTGCCGGGTGCCATAAGTAGACCCAAAATATTATCATAGAACATCTGATCTGGAATGCTCTTTCTGCTTCTCACTGAGTCTTTGATGCTGCTGGGGGAAATTGGTGTAGAACCCCAAAGGAGAAATGGCTGTAATGTTGATGTTGCTTATGCAGTGTAGACGCTGAGTAAAATGCCTGCTTTTCCTGCCTCTCCGAGCTGAGAGTGATGGAAAGGCTCCCTCTCTGTTTTACTTGCAGGAGCCAGGTTGGTAGCTGAGCCCCCATGCTGTGTGACAACACAGATGGTAGTGACCTCTCTGTGGAGACACAGGATAGCATAGGGCCTGGGTGAGCAGAGACTAAAGCTTGGGCAGTTGCCAGGTTGGGCTGTTTCTAGGTAAAATCTAAGGCTTTACAAGCCCAGAAAGCCTGAAGCCCTCACCCACCCACCCACTCGTGAGACTTAAAGGCCATTATTTCAAACCTCCCAACATTTCTGACTGAGAGATTTCCCCTACAAAAACAGAAAGAGCTTCCTTTCTCTTTGGGGGAGGCACATTCATCACCGAGTTAAAACATCTTTTTTTTTTTTTTTATTGAAAAGAAAGAAAAAGTTTCCGCCTCCTCCCAGCCTCCCATTTCCCTCCCCCTCCTCACGCCCCTCTCCCCCTCCCCCCACTCCTCTCCCCCTCCCTCTCCGGTCCGAAGAGCAGTCAGGGTTCCCTGCCCCGTGGAAAATCCAAGGTCCTCCCCCCTCCATCCAGATCTAGGAAGGTGAACATCCAAACTGGTTAGGCTCCCACAAAGCCAGAACATGAAGTAGGATCAAAACCCCGTGCCATTGTCCTTGGCTTCTCATCAGTCCTCATTGTTCGCCATGCTCAGAGAGTCCGGTTTTATCCTATGCTTTTTCAGTCACAGACCAGCTGGCCTTGGTGAGCTTCCAATAGATCAGCCCCACTGTCTCAGTGGGTGGGTGCACCCCTCGTGGTCTTATTTTGAACCAAGTGCAAGGACTTTAGATGTCTGTTTCCTCAAATGCTGAGGAAAAGGAAGGACGAATAAAGGAAGGAGGGATCCTCGGGGAAGTTTGGGAAGCTGCGTAGCGGAGTTGGAGGGAACCGTGGCATCCTATGGCTTTACCACAGTCACTGTTGGTGCTGGAAAGGCTGAAGTCCCTGGCCGGTGCCCTCCTGGAGCCTGAAGTCTCCGCTCAGCCTGGGACAGGGAGATAATTAAGGGGAGGAGTGCAATTTGCTTCGGTGAGAGTTTAAAACAAAACAAGTTTGTTTACATACTCAGCAAGCTTCAACTTAAATCGATTTCTCAGTTACTCTTCTTCCTCTGGGAAAAGCCCTTGAACTGCTTCGCTGGGGAGAAGATATTTGTTATGGTGGGTGGTTCGGTGGCAGAATCCTTTTGTTACGTGCGACTTGATATTTGGAGGCGTTGGTGGTAATTATTTGCCAACTTAACTGTTAATGATAAGAGCAGAGACAGGCAAAACCATCACTAAAATTAAGATTAATGAAGATACCGCTCACCCCTAAACATTGCATGATGCACCCTCATGGTCACACTAGTCCCCAATGTCCCATTCTGTCCCTTAGACACTGTGAAAAATCTCTGTCACCACAGCTTATCTTGTATGTGTAGAATTGTAATATAACTCAATCATATAGGATATGTTTTATAGTCTGACTTTTTATTCAAAAGACCTTTAAAAACAATTCAGTACCTATGTGGGTTATTAGTCATTCATTGTTTGATGCTGCCGCTGTATTGCATCTGGAGTCTTCCTAAAGGCCGATGTGTCAAACTCATGACTAAGCCCTGCAGTGCCTGAAGAAATGTTGGGGCCTAGGAGAAGAAAATTCTGGGATACGTGCCCCAGAATGAATATTGGGATCATGGCCCCTTCCTGTCTCTGGTGACCATAGGTGACCAGGACTTCTGTGTTGTGACCAGTCCATGGTGTTGCCACAAGCCCAAAGTAGCAAGGCAAACACTGAAAACCGTAAGCAACAAAACAAATCTTTCTGTTAAGTTGGCTTTCTCGGATGTTTTGTTGAGTCCCATAAAGCTGAGCAACAGAAGAGCAGCCCCCCATTGTGCAGACATGCCAAGGTTAAGCCACTCACATGTTGATGGAAGTTTTATCTTTCTAGTTTTGTCTTCTTCAGAATAAAGCTATTGTGAGCATTTGGTAGCAAGTGCCTATGTGAAGACAAGTTTCTCTGTGGGAAATATCTAAGAGGGAAAGGTTGAATCATGAATTAGGGTTATAGTATTTTAAAATTTATTTGTTTATTTATCTTTATTATTGTGTGTGTGCTCAGGCTCGCATGTGTGGGCGGATGTGAATCATCCTGTACAGGAAGGTCAGGGCAGCTTTGTGGAATGGGTCTCTCCTTCCATTTACACAGGCTCTGGGCATTGAACCCGGGTCAGCAGGCTTGCACAGCTGCTGCCTTCCCCTGCTGTGCCTCTGCCATCCCTGCTTTCCCTGCTGTGCCTCCCACCATCCTGTTTTCCCTGCTGTGCCTGCCACCATCCCTGATTTCCCTGCTGTGCCTCTCCCCATCCCTGCTTCCCCTGCTGTGCCTCTGCCATCCCTGTTTTCCCTGCTGTGCCTCTGCCATCCCTGTTTTCCCTGCTGTGCCTCTCCCCATCCCTATTTGCCCTGCTGTGCCTCTCCCCATCCCCATTTGCCCTGCTGTGCCTCACCATCCCTATTTTCGTTTTCTGTTTTTATTTCCACAGTAGTTGTGGTATGTTAGTTCTGCAGTGACTTCTCCATAGCATCCTTCCGCTACATAAGGTGGTTAGTCTGATTTCGGACGTTCTACCAGGTGAGCAGTGAAGCGATGAAAACCTTGGGTTCTCATTTACATTTACCTGGTGACAAATGAGTTCGAGCCATCCCTTTGTGTCTCTGTTTGCCATCCCTCTGTCTTCTTTGGGTAAAATGCTTGTTCATATACTTTGCCACTTTTAAAATGAAGCATGTGTTTCTTTCAAGACTTATTGTTTGGTGTTTTGTATTATTGTTCTTTTTGAGTGTTGAGAACTTGCATTAGTTGCTCCTCCTATTACTGCTATGACAAAATACCTGATAAGCCACATCAGGTGGGAAGAGCTGCCAGTGGGCGTGGTTTGTCCCTACCCCCTTTCCTTAAGTTCATTGCACCTGCGTTCAGGAGAGGGACCAGTTTGCGCTTCCTCCTTTCTCTAACACCTGGGTTCATTGCAGTCATTCTTATCTTGTTGGGTAACTAGGGGAATATGCTATTTCCCTTTTAATTAACTGGGAGAGAGAATATGTGTAGAATTGATCTTTTTCATCTTCAAATGTCTGGTGGATTCACCAGTACAGACAGCTTCCTAGACTTTGCACTCGATTCTTAGAAAACACTTGGCTGTATATTTTGTTTCTCTAGTGAATATTGGTCCATCCTGATTCTCTACTTAGGCTTCAGCGAGGTTTTATTACTTTACATCTTCCCAAGGAGTTTGTGGGGTTTTATCTGAGGGGCTCAGTATGTAGTCATGGAGTAGACATTTCTTCTCTTCTAGCGCCTGCTCCATCTGACTGTTGTCCACCCTAAGCTACACTTCCTATCCTCTGGATATCCCTTGGTTAACTAAAGATGTCTGTCAAATAACCAGGCTTTCTTAGTCATTTTCCTTTTGATCACTGTTTTTCTGTGTTCTCTAGACCAGTGGTCCCTAATCTCCCTAATGCTGTCATCCTTGAATATAGTCCCTCATGTTGTGCTAAACCCGACCATAAAATTATGTCATTGCTACTTCATGACTGTAATTTTGCTACTGCTATGAATCATAATGTAAATATCTGATATGTGACCCCCATGAAAGGTTTGCTTGACCCCCAAAGGGATCCTGTCCAACAGCTTGGGAACCACTGCTCTAGACTTAACTTGCTTTTCTTTTCCTAGATTTTTTAAAAACTTATTTTCATTTTGTATTTTTATGACTGTATCTTGTTTGTATATTTTTGCCCATATGCATGCCATGTCCCAGAAGAAGGTGTCACACTCCCTGAAATTGGAATTACAGATGGTTGTGAGCTGCCAAGTAGTTGCTGGGAATCAAACCTGGGTCCTCTAGAAGAGCAGCTAGTGCTCTTAACCACTGAGCAATCTCTCTAGCCCTTCCCTAGGTTCTTAGAGAGAGAGCTTTAGCCAGGGATTTGATTCCTTGTTTTCTGTAGCCCAGCCTACAGTGCAGGGACATCCCATCTCTACGCTTCCTGTGCGCATCCTTTAAATTTATTGAGAGTATTTTCGATGGGTCAGGATCTGATCTGTTTTTGAGTGCATGTTCTATTGTGTGAAAGTCTAAAATGTGTTTGTGTGTGCATGCATGTGTGTGCTTGTGTGTGTGCATGAGTGTGTGTGCACGTGTGTGTGTTTGTGTGTGTGTGAGTGTGTGTGTGTGTGTGTTCCTCTTTTAAAGTGTTAGGGCTAGTGAGAAGGCTCAAGCCTGACAACATGAATTTAGTCCCTGGAATCTGTTAAGAGAAGCGACTCCCACAAACTGTCCTCTGCCTTCCAAGTGTGCCATGGCAACCCCCCTTCCATAATACACACATAATACATGTATACATACATTTAATTTTTTAAGCTTTAGAAAGGAATTTCTTCTTTTTTAATTTTAGCTCTGTCTCTTTATGTGAGTGTCTTCTTTTGTAAGAATTACACTGGCTCTTGCATTTTAGATCCAATCTAACTTAGCATCTTGGGTTTCCTGTACCTAATGGTGCAGTGAGACCGAGGTCGGTCATTTTACTGCTCTGTGTCCCATCTGTACTTTATTTCCCCCGTTTCCTGTTTTGTCAGTTACGTGAATGTTTAAGATTCTGTTTTGTCTCTTTTTTTTTCCTACAGTCCTTTGCTTCTGGTTGCTTTTTGGTTTCTAGAGCAAATCTTTATTTAACCTACCACAGACGTGAGTGATTTTTAAAGCACTTCTTGCCGGGCGGTGGTGGCGCACGCCTTTAATCCCAGCACTTGGGAGGCAGAGGCAGGCGGATCTTTGTGAGTTCGAGACCAGCCTGGTCTACAAGAGCTAGTTCCAGGACAGGCTCCAAAACCACAGAGAAACCCTGTCTCGAAAAACCAAAAAAAAAAAAAAGCACTTCTTCTCCACTATAAGAAGTTCAGGCACTTCATTCCCCTCCCACTTCTGTGCCTGGTACCATACCTGGGATCACACGCATTGTGATGTATGTGTTTAAGGAACCAGTTGTTTTTGAACAATATCTAAATACTAATTTTAAAAACCGTTACATATTGATCCACACAATTGCCTCTCCTGTGGCCTTTATTCCTTTCTGTGACTTCTGACTCTATCTGGCACTGTTTTCCTCAGGCTTCACGGATTCCCTTGCAGTGAAGCCTGCCTCTGGTGAATTAGTTTATCCTGTATGACAAAAATGTCCCAATTTCACTTGTTCTTTTCAAATATATCTACTGGGTATCAAAATCAGGGCCAATAGGCTGACGAGATGGCTCAGCAGATGTGTGATTGCCACTAAGCCTGATGACCTGGGTTTGACTCTGGGACCCACATGATAGAAGGAAAGCCTCTATTCCACAATTGTCTTCTGACCTCCACATGCGTGCCACGGCACACGTCATCGCCTCTTTCCACTAGAATAAGTATAAACAGAATTGTAAGATTCTGGGTTGCTCGGCAGTTTTCTCTTTGGCATGTGCAGATGTGTGCATCTGTCTGTATGTGTAGGCCCAAAGCTGACTCTGGGTGTCTCTCTTGACTCTGCTTTATGTACTGAAGTAAGGTCTCCTGCTGAACCCATAGCTGGCAGTTCCAGCTAGTGTAGACAGTCGCCTTGCCCCAGGATCCCCTGTCTCTACTTCTGAAGAGTACAGGTGGCTGCCATGCCTGCCAACTTTTATATTGTTCTAGCGATCCAAACGTCAGTCCTCAGGCTTGATCAGCAAGTGTGTTATCCGCTGAGCCACCAGCCAGCCCAAGGCTGTTCTCTGGGTGTAGTCAGCACACCGTTCCGTTTTCCTCTCGTGGCTGTTGTCAACAGGTCAGCTATGGCTCTTGTCTTTGCTCCTCATGCCCATTTCCTCCCTCACTGTGTCTCCTTCTCAGTCTGACCACTTTGTGCCCTGCAGTGCCAGCTTCTTTTCATGCTTTCTGCTTGCTGTAGGTTGAGCATCTTAAATCCATTGCTTTGTAGGTTCTGTTTTTATCAAATTTGTATCCACTCACCATTTCTTCGAGTGTTTTTGTGTTATCTCCTCTATCTCACCCTTTCAGGGTCTCAGTGAGTTCCATAGATGACTGGTGCTCCATTTGTTTTTAAATAATTCTCCTCTGTTTATTTAAATATCTCCTTTGCTGTGTCTTCCGTCTCAGAGATCTTTCCTTCTTCTGTATCTAACATATCATTAGTCCTCTCCATATAAATGTCATTCTCTTTTTATTTATTTATTTTTTTTGTTTGTTTGCTTTTTTTATTTTTTTTATTTAAATTTATTTATTTATTAAGGATTTCTGCCTCGTCCCCGCAACCGCTTCCCATTTCCCTCCCCCTCCCCCGATCAAGTCCCCCTCCCTCATCTGCTCGAAGAGCAATCAGGGTTCCCTGACCTGTGGGAAGCCCAAGGACTGCCCACCTCTATCCACGTCTCGTAAGGTGAGCATCCAAACTGCCTAGGCTCCCACAAAGCCAGTACGTGCAGTAGGATCAAAAACCCACTGCAATTGTTCTTGAATTCTCAGTATTCCTCATTGTCCGCTATGTTCAGCTAGTCCGGATTTATCCCATGCTTTTTCAGACCTAGGCCAGCTGGCGTTGGTGAGATCCCAATAGAACATCCCCATTGTCTTAGTGTGTGGGTGCACCCCTCGTGGTCCTGAGTTCCTTGCTCGTGCTCCGTCTCCTTCTGCTCCTGATTTGGACCTTGAGATTTCTGTCCGGTGCTCCCATGTGGGTCTCTGTCTCTGTCTCCTTTCATCGCCTGATGAAGGTTAATATTCATGAGGATGCCTATGTGTTTGTCTTTGGATTCACCTTCTTATTTAGCTTCTCTAGGAACATGAATTATAAGCTCAATGTCCTTTATTTATGGCTAGAAACCAAATATGAGTGAGTACATCCCATGTTCCTCTTTTTGGGTCTGGCTTAAAATATCATTCTCTTTACTGTGTTTCTTTTCTGGGGCTTCAGTGTGGGCACTTTAGGTATCATTTGGATTCCCACTTAGCATTCTGAATACATAGAATGCTGTTACTTCCTTGTCCGATAATTCTCAGTTTTAATGGATCTATTTTCATCTAAATTTGGGTCATATTCTCCTCCTTATTTGAATGCCTGGTAATTTAAAAAACCTCTAATACCATATGCCGCATACAACGTGTCCCTTGCTGCATGGGAATTTGCATGTTTTTATAGGTAGTTGTAAAGCTTACTCTGGAACAGCGACTTGGAAATGGCTTGGGTCTTTGCGTGCTGCTTTTTAAGTTGTTAGGGAGGGTCCAGGGAAACATTTAGTCTAGGGCTATGTTACCAATAATCACTTTTCTCTGTGATCAAATACCTAAATACCTGGCAGGAAGCAACTTAATGGGGGAAGCATTTATTTTGGCTCACAGTTTGAGAGTACAGCCCATCATGTTAGGAACAACGTGGCCATAGGAGCACAAGGCTGCTTGTTCATTCTGGGCAGGCCAGGAGGTAAAGAGCAGGGAATGTTGGTACTCAGCTGGCTTTCTCTTTGTCCCGTGTTGGAGTCGGTCTTCCCTCCTCAATTTAAGCCTCTCTGGAATGCCTTCATAGACACACCTAGAGGTGTGTCTTCTAGGTGGTTCTAAATCTAATCAAGATGCCAATGAAGAGCAACCATCACAAGGGCCAGTTATCCCCCCCACAACCAATGTCCTCCTGCATCCTCTACCACTGCCTGATGAACTGACATGTTATCTCCAGGTGGAAGGGATACCCTACACGCCTGGTCATTTTCTTTCCCTTCCATTTGGATGGTTCTTTTCCCGGTCAGGTATATCCTATGCCAGTGAGTGCCCTCCTGAATACTCTAAAGGAGGGCCCTCCAGTCTCCTGAGTTCTTCCTTGAGGTGGCTCTCTTCCATTATGTCTGGTGAATCCTCTGCTTGGCTCTTCCAGGTCTCGACTCCAGCGGTCTGCAGAGCCTGGCAGGTTCTGTCCTCCCGGTATCATGGCATGGGAGTCTTCTCAAGGCAGCAGTCTGAGCTGTTTGAAGGCTCATTTCTTCAATTTTCAGCTTTCTTGAACAGCATGGTCTGTTGCCTGAAGCCCAGTGTCTTCAAAAGAGCTGTAATATTTAGTCTAGAATTTGAATGTCTCTGGCAGAAAGGGAAACTTGATCTTTGTTCTCTCTTGTCCAGAAGCAGAAGGCTTGTAAACACTGCATTTAAATATACTGACAGTGTTCAGTGACTCACAAAAGATGATTAAACTGTTTGGACTAACAAATAATTCTGCCTTTGAGAGTGAATCTTTAAAAAAAAATCTAAAAGAAAAAAAAACATGCTACATGCAGAAAAATTCTCAGAATGGCATCATTTATATTAGGATCTGGGGAGAATTTAACAAAAAGACAGTAGCTAAAATTAAGACCTATATATCCAGCTAAATATCACATATTTATGGGATAATTTCTAAGATTTTCAATATTCAAAAAGCTTAGTATTTAATATCAAGGTCATTAACCTTGATATTAAAGACACATTAATCTTCCATATTATATGATCATTACAGCATCACACAAACAAACTTTCCTTGAGACTAAGACTTAAACAATTCATACCCCATATCCATGGGTTCTGCACCATGGATACAACCAACTGTAGAGGGAAAATGTTAATTACTTTTCACTGTGCTGAGCATAAATGAGCTTGCCATTGTCTCCTGAGCTACAGAGTGGAGTCACCTGCACTTATCAGCTGTTAGAAGTTGTGGGGAGGATTTGGAGTATAAGGGAGGATGTGTCTATAGTAACTTTCAAAGGCTGTGCCATTTTTCACAAAGGACTTGATGCTTGTAGGAAGTCCTAGAATGGATCTCTTCCCACACTGACGGATGAATGTCCACAAGTGATGTAACTTCTCAAGGAAGCCAAATCAAGCATTCTCTCCTCACTGTAAAGTGCCACAGGGAAGTAGATCTGAATACTTCCGTCACTCACTAAACAATGTTCGCATCAGGCTGGCAAGATGGCTCAGGGGTAAGGATGCTTGACACTAAGGCTGATGATCTGACTTCAGTCTCTGGGAACCACATGGTGGAGAGACCTGATGACCCCCTCTGCCTGTGTGCTGCGGGATGTGCTTGGCCACACACACACAATGAATAAAATTGAAGGATATATAGTCATTATTGCCTTAGAAACTATCATTTTGGAGTTACTTTCACAATCGCTCATCTATTACGAAACACTACAGCTTAGCAAAGAAGCGTAGAGAATAATAGAGAGACGTGTGGGTGCATTTTGCCCTTTAGAAGTCAGAGTTAGTCGTGTAGTTGAAGATCCCTGTGTAGCCTTCTGCTGTTGCCGATCTCCTTCTCCAGAGGTGACAAACTGCATTTAGAGTCTTTAAATGCTCTCTGTCTCTCAGCTGTTAGGGAAGTGTTCTGTATGTCTTTCTGTGGCTTGGTGTCATCACTCAGCATCGTACTAGACAGGAATCCTTTGGGCTTTTCTTTATGTGGCACTTCTGGGTACCCCAGGACCATCATCCACTCTCCTGATAGAGAGCTAGGTTATGGTTTACTGTTGTAGGGAGGATAAACCCATCTCCTTTTGCACGCATCTGTGTGTGTTTCTCTAAGGTACAATATATGAGAAAATGCCCAGGAGGTAGGGTCAGCTAGTATGTTTCATGGAGTTAGAGTTGGACACTCCTGGCTTTACTGTTCTCTAGAAGAAATACTTCCAGGTTCACTTTCAAATTTTCCCCATAGGATCAGTAAAAAGTACCATGAGCTACGTAATTGTTCAGATGCTCTGACACTTAAATGAAAATCTGGAATCTTACTGATTTATCTAGATAGCTATGCCATAGTTACCTAGTACTCGGGCCATCTCTTTGGGGTTTGAGGTCAATCTGTGCATCCCCTTGTACCTAATTCCTTGTGTATCACACTGACTAATGAAGCTCTTGGAATTTGCCCGTTGGGTCCACCTTTGGCTGAATTCCGTAGTTATATCCCTGTTGAGTGGTGCACTTTCCTGCCTCTGCTCTGTTCACTCCCATGCCTGCCTTCTGGTGGCACCATGTTTCCATAGGATGGGCAACATCACCCGACTGTCACCAGCTCAGCCACCCTTAACATGTTCTCCATGTTACCATAGCGCTGTTTATGCCTCCCGACTTGACCAGACACTGCCAGTCTTCACTGGCGACTGTTCCTTGACGGTTTCATCAAGTGAGATTTTTCTTCTGGGGTTTGTACATGCTTTCAAGAATGATAAGGGTGACAAGGGTCACGTGCTTTCAAACTCCTCAAGCCTTGGGTCAGCATGCAAGACCACCCACCAGCCTACAGTCTGGCAGCACCGTTCCCCCCCCCCCCCCCCGAGAGATAAAGTTTCCCAGCTTAAACGAGGGAGGACAGCGGTGTCCCTGCCACATCCGTCCTTCCTCCCTGGAAAGGAAGCTGCTCAAGTTGGCCCAGCTGACTTTGCCCTCACCTGCTCTCTGGTTAGCAGACTACCACTGGTGTGTGATTAGCGTTCATTGATTAGGTACCATTCATTTGCAGTCCTGCTGATCCTTACACCTCCCCTTTGACCTTTTGTAGAAGCTAGCACCTCACCTTTCAGAACATAGTCTAACTCAGTGTGCCTGTGACTGCAGAGGGTGGTCTATATGCCCGGGAATGCGTCTGTTGTGGTTCTCCTCGGTGCCTTACTCTAAGTAAAGAGAACAAGAGAGAGGGAAGCAGCAAGGTTTGAGACCACAGCTTAACCTTCCTTTGACAAATTAAAGGACTAGAACTCTGTTGAGGCCCTTGTCCCCCCCGGGTCTAGGGAAAGGCCCGTAGGAGGGAGTGACTCGGAGGAGTTAGCTCTGTTATTATGCTGTCCCGTAGCCTGGATTGCAGCGTATTAATTGCCTGCCCATGCACATTTGAGCCTCAGCCTCTCCTTATGACATGTATACAAGGCAAGGAGAGGCAGCCGTGCTTTTCAAAGTCTGTTCTTGCTGGACCTCTGGAGTCACACTCCACACAGCCAGCTTCTTCACCAACTTGCAAGTCCACATTTTGGGAAGCGACCGATCCCAGCGTGTCTTGAGCACCCAGAGTGCGCATTGCATCATCTTGGCTGATGAATTAGCCTTAAAACAGAGGACACGCCTGCTCGCCCTGTGCTCCGCTCACAAGTCTGCTTGCTGCTGCTCCAGTTTTATAGGCTGGCCTACCTGTAAAAGCCCAAAGCTTGCTCCGGGGCCAAGTCTTGCTCAAGAAGATCTAAGGGCAGGCTCTGGACTCAGGACTGCAGAGAGTGGGCACATGTAGGAGCCACTGATGGAGAGCAGGGAAATAGGTGCCTCTTCCTGACACGGAGACTTCTCCCTCTCTGTCCCTTGGCATCACTGGCAGATGCTCGAGCTTGCCAGAGACTAGCACATGAGGCCATCTCTCATTTGGCTTTCACTGTGGCCCTCTTGAGGCAACACCACCACTTCTGTTTGTTTGTTTTTCTCACAGAAGAGTAATTTGAGGCAACAGGGATCAAGTCACACCTGCATTGGTGCTCAGTGCTTAGGTGCTCGTTCAGGAAGAGGCAGGGCTCCTTTGGCTTGAGAGCCCAGGTTTGAAATCCTGCCCCCACTTGCCTGCTGAACCTTTCTAAGACTCGGATGAGGCATGGGGTCCAACTGGTGCTCTGTCTATCTGGCCAAGGAGGTGCTGCCCAGGGGGCTAGCAGGGATCCTGGCATTCAGCAAGTCATGGGACTCCTCTTGTGAGCCGGTGGGCATGTCAGGCTCAGAAAGGCTAAAGGTGTGGGAAATATGGAGGGTCCTGCCCCTCACAGACAGCTCCCACTGGGCTGAACAGACTGAGAGGCCCAGAGAAGGCTGCGAGGACTTTGACCTGGCCCGTCTTCTCACAGGTGTGTGTGTGTGTGTGTGTGTGTGTGTGTGTGTGTGAACAGCTGGGGTTTGTGTGTGACATTAAGGGACATATTTAACTGTAGAGCTTTAAAGCATTGTTTGTAAACTCCTTTAAACTCATCCCCCTAAGGAGCCTTTGAGTACGTTTTTGTCTCAGTCACCTGTGTAATCACCACTGTGTGAAGTTTGGGTGTCGCCGATGTCCTGGACACCTGTCGATGCCCCTGTGCCTGTGAAGGCTCGTAAGGCACTGTGGTCTGTAAGCCACCTCAGCTCCCCATCCCAGCTTCCTTACTCCTCATTCCTGTAGAGAATTTGTGGTCTGAAGCATTTCTTCAGTTTCGGTAGTGATGACATGTGAAATGCTTGTGTATTTATAGAAATGAAAACAAAATACTAATCATCGGCAACCAGTCCTGACTCTTAGGATGGCAAAACAATCCCCTGCTAATGAGCGTGTGATTACAGCTGCCAGGAAATAGCTATTAAAGAGATGGAATCTGCCATACAGGCCAAGAAGGCGGGATGGGTGAAGGCGCATGCGCCTGCTGCCTTGCTCGCCATGCAAGGGCTGCAAGGTTCATTTGTATCAGTACACACTGTCTCGCTGCCAGGTCAGAAAGCCAGGACACCTGAGGTCACAACCATATTTCTTACTGTTGAGATTTTTCTCCTATTAGGTCTTGGTTTTCCGCCAGGTAGATGGGATTGTTGATGGTTTTGTCATTCCTGTGGTGATGGCGTTCTAAACATGCACACATTGTAAACCCATTTTTGTCACTTTAGGTTGTGTCATCTACTGACGTTTGTCACCACTATGCTGTGCTGTCATCACTGCCACCAGTTCTGATACTGGCGTCCCCATAAACAAAGTCTGTCTCCATTAGACACAACTCTAGCCTCCCCCACTTTCCGTCTCTCTGAACGTAGCTGTTCTAGCCATTCATGTGAGTGCAGGCATTCGATGTGTGTCCCTTAGTGTCTGGCTCATTCCATCCATCAAAATGTCTTTCTTCGAGGTCTGTCCATGTTATGGCACATAGCTGGCAATTTTTCACAATGAAGTGCAAATGTATCTGTACCTATTACTGATGCATGTATATTTCAGCTTTGGAAGCCAGATAATGATGTATTCACATAACCACTAGAGGGTAAATCACTGTGTCTTTTTCATCTTTTAAAAGAAATATTATCTTTATTTTCCTCCTTGGAGCATCAACAGATTCGGTCTAGCAGGTGATTATGGGGCCAGGAGGAGGGCTTCTGTTCATGCTGTTCTGGAATGTCTTGGTATTGCTCTAGATCTGGGTTCTCAAGCTGTGGGTTGCTACTCCTTGAGGATCACATGTTGGATATCCTGTCTATCAGATATTTATATTACAATTCATAAAAGTAGCAAAATTACAATTATGGACCAGCAACAAAGGTAATTTTATGGTTGGGGATCGTCACAACATGAGGAACTATATTAAAGGTTACAGAATTAGGGAGGTTGAAAACCACTGCTCTGGAGCATCGGATAGCATCATTAAAGTACATTAGGCAAATGTACACCACAAAGTTTAGATTTAACCCGGGGGTTGGGCCAGTGATGGCCGTACTGAATCTGCATTTTTCTAAAGTTCCCCCTTCTGGAGGTCTTCGGTGCAGTCAATATTCCAAGAGGAAATGAAGGTTTTGTCCTGTGTTGTACCTTCACTGTGCTGCATGACGTGGGGACGGTCACATCATGCTCGAATTGAGCTTTTGAAATTGTCTGTGCAGCGTGCTTCTGTGTATAGCTAGCGGCACACTGATGGCTGGGGGAAACTAGTTCTAGTAACCTGGAGCATAGAAAAAGCAGACTGGGAGGACAAGGAACAGTGCCACCCACCACGCCCCTGTCCTCAGTCCGTCTTATTGGAGAATGTGAAGGACAGTCTTCAGGATGCTGGAACTCTGATTTCCCCCATGCTTGTCTTCAGTTTGGTTCTGGTTAGAAGCAGATGAATAGCACTGAGACCATTGGAAAAGCCTGGTTAGGAAGGTCCTTACTGAATACTGGCCTTCAGTGGAACGAACCAGGGAGCATCACAGCCCAAAACCAGCCTCACACCCACGTGTAGATAACTCAGGTAGTGGAGGCTAGGCTCCCCAGGGGTGGAAGCATTGTGACTCAAGACTTCTACCATGGTGACTGTTCTCTGTGAGTAGCCTAGGAACTCAGAGCCTGGGCTGTGTCATGGCAGTGGCGGGGACGCTAGCTGTAAGGTAATCACAGGACACAGGTCCCGCAGCCTTCTCATTGGATACACAGCAAGTGCTCCAGAGAGTGTGTCATGGGATGAAGATTTACAGAAATCAGTGGAATTTTAATAAGTTAATACATGTATTAGGTTGAAGGTTTCAACAAAGTTAAAATTCAACGCTGAAATTCTAAATACAAATACAGGATTAAATATGTTGGCACATGTTTTGTTATTTTTTAAAAAATTCACAAAAGTGTGTTACAGATTTTTTTTTTGATGCTCTGTCTACATATGGTTGCTTATTAATAAAGCAGATTTGTGCCACTTGGGAAGCTGGGACTTATGGTGGTAATGTCTAATAGAAGAGCGCTCCCTAGTGCCCAAAACTTCACATTACAGCCCTATAAGCACCCAGAGTAAAGTTAGGAGTTGGGAAGCTTTGGGGGGTGTTCAGGTGAAGTCTCTTGTCTCTCAGATGATACAGCTGAAGGTCAGACATTAGTTAGCTTTGAACCCTCAGGAGAATTAGACACCCTGACCATCAGCCTGCTGTGCTGGACTCAAACACTGCTCCTCGCTCCATGATGGAATCCATGCTGTCCTTGTTCTTTGGGAAGGCATGGCTGAGTCCTTTCAGTTTTCCTTGGTGATGCCCTTCCCTGAACACAGAAGCCAGAGGACCATTTATATACTTCTTTGCTCATCACATCCGGGACTCTGGTCCACTGTCTGCAAGCCACAGGTGTTGGTGCAGGCAGGTGTGTCTCTCAGCCTCTTCCTCTAACCTTCTCTGGTTTCTCAGGCTCACAATAGCCATATGCTTCTGCAATCTGGGGTACTATGAACCCTGTTCTGCTTGCTTGGGCTTAATACTCTATATTTCGTATGTTTTGCTTTTAGAAGGTGAGCCAGAGGCAGGATTCCATTCATGGACTGATCCTTTGTGCAAGGAGGAGTTACTTGTTCGTGCTGGCCTCTCTGCTAGCTTAGCTCTGAAATAACCACAAGAAATTGTATTAATTAATCAATGCTTGGCCCATTAGCGGTAGCCTCTTATTGGCTAACTCTCACATCTTGATTTAACCCATTTCTAATAATCTGTATATCGCCACGTGGCAGTGGCTTACCGGGAAAGATTCAGCATGTCTGACTCTGGTGGCTCCATAGCGTCTCTCTGACTCTGCTCTTCTTTCTCCCAGCATTCTGCTTAGTTTTCCTGGCCTACCTAAGTTCTGCCCTATCAAGGGCCCAAAGCAGTTTCTCTATTAACCAATGAAAGGGACACAAAGACAGAAGGACTTCCTACAGCAATCCTTTCCCTAAATATACTTCCTACATGGACTCTCCCAGTACAAGAAGCCACATTTCCCAGGGTCACTCACTGGTTAAGCCTTTGTCACCGACCCAGAGTGCTGCCCCAGGTCCATGTGGAGAAAGCTATGATGAACTTGAGCACAGGAGGGGGACCTCTATCATCCTGACCCCAATGCTCTGCTCTTTGTCTTTCTATCATTTCCTTTCTAACTGAGTCAATATAGTGAGTGCCCACTGGTATTTCATGGGTTGTAAGTCCTTGGCAATCATTACAAAACAAAGAATTAAAATGACTCTTTTTTTCCATAGAGGATCTAGGAATCTGCCAAAAGGTTTTGGAGATTTAAAACCTATTAATCTATTACATGTTTTGTCTTTTTGGGGTTTTCCTTATCTAAAAAGTATGGGAAATGTGGACTAGGAAAGATTGAGAGAGGCTGGGGTACATAGATGTCATCGAGACTATCATGGCTTTGTATAATGAGGCCATTTCTGTGCCAGTGGCTGATAAGGGCCTTTGAAACCAGCTGTAAAGGTGAGTGTGGAATTTCAAGTGTTATTGGTGGAGGGGTAAACAGAGAAGCCAGACATAGGTCAGTCCTCTGGTGGCATTAAATGGAAGAAAAGGCCGAGCCCTTGGTGCCATGACACCCTGAGAAAAGGAAGGTCAACCAGGAAGACCCATGAGAGAAACCTTACTAATTAGCTTCTGAGTGTTCAGAGAAGCCCTTCATCCTGTTGTTTGCTTCCTTCAGTTTTATCTTGGTGAAGTTTTTTTTTTGTTTTGTTTTTGTTTTTTTCTTTTTTTTGGGGGGGGGGTGGTCGGCAACATTCTAGGGAGGAGAAAGGTTAGTTCTCTTTTCTAAATTTGGAAAATTTGCATTGGAAATTCTGTTCAAGTGCAAGCCCGGAGCCCAGAACTTTGACACCTCATTGGCGCTCTTCATGTTGATTAAATTCCTGTCTCCAGCCCAGAATTGGCAGCTTATTCTACTTAATTTTCATGGAGTAATCGGTGTTGAAAGAGCATTTCTTTGACAGTTGCCCTTGGGGAGAACTGGGCTGGGTCTGTTATTTAGGCCAGACAATTAAGTGGAAGAAAATAATAATAAGGCAAACTGCGAGGTCTTCACTTTGTTCCAAAAATGGTTACATTACCAGCCTCCTTTTCCAATATTTAAGGGGGCGGGGCTGGTGGAATAATGGAAATTGGAGATGAACAAATCCATTTCAGACTTCACAGTGAGTTTCAATGATCACATTAAAGTAGGTTGGGATCCCGTCTTCAAGTTAGAAAACCTTCCCCAAAGTCAGTCAGGATTGAGTCATCATGTGCGTGTGTGTGTGTGTGTGTGTGTGTGTGTGTGTGTTTGTGCATGTGTGTGTTTGTGCATGTGTGTGTTTGTGCCTGTGTGTGTGCGCGTGCATTTGCACACACATTGCTCTCTGAGGCTAACTTGGATTTGAAAAGTCGTAGCAGGTGTCTATTCTAGTTGAAGAAAGCATCGTCAGTCTTCATGCTTATTCTGCCTGCCTTTTAGTGCTGTCTGTGTCCGACCCCATGACAGCATCCCTGTCTCCATGGGCAAGTCACACGTTGTCTCCACCCACACTTACCTGGCAGCTGAATGATGTTTGTGGTAAGGGAATAACTTTTTTCAAAGAATTTGCTTTTCTTTTGTAATTTTAGTAGAAATAAATAGGAGTTATTCAAGCTACATTCTCAAATGACAACATGTCTTATGGAGACATTATGGAGAATTTTCTAGAACATTCTGTTACTGATCCAGGCCCATATTTTGTACATTATACCAGAAACTAAAAGAGTTTATTTGTAAGGTAGTCAGATGTAAGAAAAAGGAATCCCCAAGTTTCAATCCTTCTCCCCAAGGATAGGCTAAAGATGTTTTAAATATAGGGGAAAAAGGGTGATTTGGTGCCTGGGAAATGCCTGGAGTGAGAAAGGACCCAATACTGTGCATGTGTGTGAGCAGATTTCATGTCTTTTCATGGAATAGATCTTCAGAAAAATGCCAGTGCTGGTGTATTTTAAGGGGAGAGCTTTGTCGTTTTGATGTCAAAAGTTACCCAGTGGATACTTGCACAACCCAAGTGAAGGTTGGGGAGCTTTGGCCAGTTTGAAATCAGCAAAATTTGTCTCCAGATTTCTAAGAAGCAACAGAGGCAACCACTGTTATTGCCTATGCCATAAAGAGCAGAAGAGGGGCCAGAGAGGTGACTCAGCCCTCAAGAGAACGAACCTGAGTTTGTTTCCCAACATCTGTTTCTGATGGTTCTCAGCTACCTCAGCCTCTAGCTCCAGAGAATCTAACGCCACCTCCTGGATTCCGTGGGTGCCTGGATTCCATGGGTGCCTGGATTCCATGGGTGCCTGGATTCCATGGGTGCCTGGATTCCGTGGGAGCCTGAACTCACCTGTACACAGATATTCGTACATTACATACAGAAAATTAAAAAATAAAAAGAAATCTTTTTTCCAAAGAGTGAAAGGATGGATGAGGGTTTGATTAAACGATGACCCAGGGCAGGAAAATGTAAGAGCTTTTTGTCAAGAAAGTTGGGTGCCTCTGCCAAGAAGGGATTTCCTCCTCACTGGGCCATGGCATTTTTGGTATCTTTGGCTATAGCAAAGGGCATGAACAAGCAGGCAAACAGCTAATTTTGGATTGTATCCTTCAGTGTGTTCAATGTGTAAGAAATTCTTTCTTAAAAGAACAAATTGGGACTGAGAATGTGTCTGGGTGGTAGAGTGCTTGCTAGCATATACAAGGCCCTTGTTTTAATAGCCCCCACTGCAAAAATCTACACATTAAAGAGGAAGCAGCAAGCTAGGGAAATGACTCAGAGGGCAGAGTGCTTGCTGCAAAAAACATAAGGACTCGAATTCACTTCCCCTCAGAACCTCAGAACCTAGGTGTGAGCCTATAATTTTGGTGTTGGGAGCAGAAGCAGAGAGTTTCCTGGGGGACACAAGTCAGTTAGTCTAGCCTAATTGTTGAGATCCAGGTCTAGTGAAGGATTCTATCTCATAATATGAGGTGCAGTGTGATTGAAGATGCTTTGACATGGACTGCTGGCCTCTGTGTACGCAGGTGTATTCATGCATTGGTGAAGAAAAACAAAATGAAAATCAGGTCTATAGCTAGTCTGTTGAGTAAATGTCCATTGTCTAAGTACTTTACATTAGCATAAGGTATTCATCTCGCTGGATATTAGCAGGTTTGGAATTGAAACCCTGAGATGACAGACCAAGGCTCAGAGACAGGGATCCAAGTAGTGTGAACAAGATGCAAGGAAGGACAGCAGGTTGTGGGTATAAAGGCTGTGTGGAGCCACAGACTCTGTCCTTTGGCCACGGGGAGACAGAGTCTTGTTCAGCTTCAACTAAGATGTTTAACACACTATCTAGTGTGTATTGGGAAGGGAGTGACAAGCCAGAGTTAGACTAGCCAAGACCAGCAGTTCCTTTCATACAAAGAGTGGGCCACATGTGACCTGGAATAGTCACAGCTCTCTCTCTCTCTCTCTCTCTCTCTCTCTCTCTCTCTCTCTCTCTCTCTGAATTTTGTAACTCAGTTATACAGTGAACTTTGAGAATGGCTACATCTATAGAAGTGCTAAGAGGTTAGACATACTTCTATATTAACAATGACAGCAATATGGAAGAGACGTGGTAGTGTTAGAAGGAAGTCCCCATGTTGTGGTGACCCCCACCATAGAATTACCTCACAACTGTAGTTTTGTTACTGTTATGAATTATAATGTAAATATCTGATATGAAATATAACTGATATGTGGCCCCAAAGTGGTCACAGCCCACAGGTTGAGAACTGGGGTGTTTGAGGCAGCATGGAGGAGGGAGGCAAGGAACTCACTAGAGGTGAAAAGTGAGGAAGGACACTGAGTCTGGCATAGTTAACTAATTGCAAGCATTATCAGTGGAAGACATGCAGGATAGAAGCATGTATATAAATTCAGTGAAAACAAAGACAACCCCTTCCTCCCTAAGCACAAGGCTCCATTTCCCACTGTTTTATTTACTAAAAACAATGCATTTTTGGTTGAGACTCATGGAATTGATTTCACAACTTATTAGTACTGTCTGGAATTGTAAGTATGGAATGGGCTCCAGCTGGAGCCTGGGTGGTTGAGGACTGTGTGCTGTAACAGGGCCCCTGAGGACCCCAGAAGGAGGCAAGTTGCGGAGGGTATAGAGTCGGATGGAGGACATTTGGAGTCTCTCAGCACTGCTTCAGCAAAGCCCCTAGGGTGACCTATGCTCTGGACCAACTTTTACTTGGAAGAAAGGGTCTCAAGCTGCAGGAAGGAGAGAGAAAGGGGGTAAGGAGGAGAAAGATGAAGAAAGGAAGGATGGCAGATCACAGGCTTAAACGATGAGGTGAGATGCAGAGTGGACCTCATCAAGGGTTCACTGTCCACGGAGAGGCTGCGGCACAGGAGTTAGTTGGGTCATTGGTGAGATGGCATAAACACACAGCAACCGCTATGCTGAGGGAAGAGACATGGGCAAATATATCTGAAGGCCCAAGAATAAATGTGAACAGCAAACTGGGAAAGAAATATAGAATGTGAAAGGGCACCACATTGATGGTGTGTTCATCAAACACTCCATGCCTGTATTCTTTCTTCTCTGTGTTGCCGACCCCACTGTCTCTGAGTAATCCCTAGGCGAGACTAGCTGTGGGGACACTTGGGAAAAGCAGGAGCCTGAGGATGCCGAATAGTCTGTTTAGGAAGACATTGGTCTCAAGAGGGTGGGACTGGTGGTGTCTGGTGTAGAAACTATTACAGATGGCTGGTCACAGAGCAGGTTCAGTATGCCCAGCCTTCTGAAGGGGTGGCTCAGAGGACCTAGAGATAGCAAGATACTGAAGAAGGTGTGTGTGTGTGTGCGTGTGTGTCAGATTTATATGAATCCCAGGCTCATCACAAGCTGTATCTGAGTGAATTCATGCCCTAAAGAATTCACCAGAGAGTCAGAAATCTAAGCAAGTTTAAACAGAGTCCATGTCCCCACTGGCCATTCTGTGATCCTCACATCGGACCAGACTTAGAGAGCCAAACAAAATAAACCTCAGCCCGGATCCCATTCTGGCCACTATACGATTCTTTGATCCTTTTGAAGAGCCCGTCCAGACACACAACAAAGGCTTGACAAATTGCTGGTTTGGGGAGCCACAGCCTAATGAAAGGAGGTTAGAACTCAGGGCCCAAACTGAGTCAGGTGAACTGCCTGCTTAAATAAAACAATGTTCTCTGTGGTCCTTAAACAAAAGCCAAAGTTTCTTGACATAACTTTCAAATTATCCAGGATCTAAGCCAATGTTACTTGTCATGTAATAAGCTTGGAAAGTTTTGTCTTCTTGGGAAAGAAAAACCAGTAGATCCCAGTGCCAAGATGATGCAGACATTGGATTTGTGAAAGTCTTAAAAATAGCATAAAAGTGTTTCAGGTAGAAGATAAATAGAAAACGAGAAAGTCCATGCAAAGAAGTAAACTGAATCTGTGATGAGTCGTATAATAAATAGAATTAGTAACTTGGCAGATATTCTCATTAGCAGATAGACCTAAATTCAAACACATCAATAATTGTGTGATATGTGACTAGCTTAGTCACTGCAATTAAAGGCAGGGCCTATCAAGATAGACAAACTAAAGAAGACCCAGATAAATGTCACAAGAAACTTATCTTAGTATTCACGGTTCAAGAGCAAGGATCTAATCACAATGCAAAAAAAAAAATGTTACTATTAATCAAAATAAAGCAAAAAAAAAAAAGTGGCCACGTCACTATGGGTGGAGTTGAGAGAATCAAGTGGTAAACAGGACTTCACCATGACACAAGGGCTGGTGCTTCAGACAACTAGAGCTCAACATACATGGCACCCAAGAGGAAATTGGAATAAGAAGTAGAAAATCCCATTTCACTTGGAGAATTCACTTTCCCCACTTGATGATCAGCAGACATGGTAGAATAAAAATCAGCAAGGCTATCGAGGAACGGAATGGCGTCACCAGCCAGCTGGCCCCAAGGGACATCTCCAAAGCCTTCCACCCAGCTGCAGGAGAACGTGTACCTTTTCACATACAGGCAAAACAGTCACCAGAATAGGTCATATCCTAAAGCCCGAAACAAACCATGACAAATCTTAATGGATTAGAATCAGATGATGTGTTTTCTGGTTGTAATGGAATTAAACTAAATCAGTGACAAAGATAATAGGAATATGTCCAACCACTTGAAATGAACGTGCTTCAGAATCACCCATGTGTCAAGGAGAAATTCTCAAAGGAAATTAGAAAATAGTTTGTACCAAATAAACAGACACTGTACTAAACGCTGTGGGATGTGATACAGGAGGGAAAATTGCAACACCACAGACTTACGCTAGAAAAAAAAGAAAACCATGTAAACACCCAAATTTAAAAAAATAAAAGACTAAGAATAAAAATGATCTGAAAGGTAGAAGGAAATAGTAATGGAAAATATTGAAATGGAAACATTAGAAAAAATCAAGAGAAAAAACCTTTTTTAAAAAGAAAAATAAAATTGATGAAGAATAATGGGAGAAGACAGAGTTGCCAGCACTAGGAAAGAAAGATAAGACCAGTGCAAGCTCAGCAGCAGAGTCTTGCTAATAACTCTAAGTTAAAAATGGACAGCTTAGAAAAATGGACCCATTCCTTACTGACCACAAACTACCAAACCCTAGATGGAGCCAGATAAGCTGAGACCTTATAACTATGGCTAATGATGACTTCAAAAGAGAAGAGCTTGCAGTTAACTTTGAAAAAAAGACTCTCTAGGTCCAGATGGCTTCCTGGCAAGTTCTACCAAACAATTCAAGACAAAACAAAACCGATGTTATAAAATCCCATCCAGAAAAAAGGAAGAGAAATACTTCCCAACTCTTGTCATGACGCCACAGTCCCCATGATGTGAAAACCAGACAGACAGGATGGTACAGGCCGATATCCTGAGCAAAGATGCAAAACTCCTTAAGAAGATGTTAGCGAATCAGATCCAGCAGCAAGTAACAAGATTAATGCACCATGACCAAATGAGGTGCAAGGCTCATCGGATGCTGAGATTCGGGCAGCATGAACCAGTTGTATCAGCAGTCTGAAGAAAAACCACAATCATGTCAGGTAATGTCAAAAGGGCACCTAACTAACGCCAGTCATCATCACTTGTGATCACAGATCCTTCCAGGATTCACAAAAACCTGCTTCTGACATTACAGTTAGCAGTGAAGATCTAAACAGACTTCCTCTTGATACTGGGAACAGGAAAAGTATCCACTTTCTCCACTCCTATTGACTATTAACACAAAGTCCTAACTCGCAGAGGAAGGAAAGCTCAGGTGTAACCACCTGGTGAGGAAGAAACAAAAACATTTTTTTTTCACAGATAATATTATTGCCTGTGTAAGCAGTGCAAGAAACAAAACCAAAACCAAAAACTAAAGCCTCCTAGAATTAATACATTAACGAAGTCAGAGGATCCAAGAACAACACACCAAAGCCATTATTCCCGTCTCCTAATAAGCAACGGGGAATGGAAAAATAACAAACAAAAACTTTCTACAACAACTTCAAAGGGCAGGGACTACTTATATAAATTTAGGAAACAAAACCAGAAAACATATACCACATCTACAGCTGAAAGCTAAGCACAGTTTACAGCAGTCAGAGGAAATCTACATTAATGAACATAGTGGATTTATGAATTGGAAGTCACCTGCTAAAACTGTCCTCTCAAAATTTATCCATAAATCTTAACATTCCAGAGTTTGTGTCCTTTTCCTTTTCCACATGTGTGTGGGTTGTACCTGCATGTGTATATTTGTGCACACGCATGCATGCATGCACGTGTGTGTGTGTGTGGTGAGCTCATGCCCATATGCGTGGGCTGGACGTTGATATCAGGTATCCTCTAGATTGTTCTTTCTTCATTCTGGCAGAGTCATTCAGTCAAACGCAGAGCTCACCTTTATGGCTGGTCTAGCTAACTGTTTGCTCGTCCATGGGCTGGGATTACAGGCAGACCTTCAGGCACTCCTGTGAGATCCGGGGATCTGAACTCTGGTCCTCAGTTGTGTGACAAGCACTTTAACCCCTGAGCCATCTCCTTAGCCCTGTCTCAGGAATCTTTTTAGTAATATAGACAAACTGCTTCCGGACTTTAAACAAAGTTTACTTGAAAAGGAACATAAATAGTCAAAATAGTACTGAGGGAGAAAAATGACATAGAAGGTATCAACAGCATACATAAATGTAAAATCTTTACAGTAAGCTGTAACTGAGATAATGTGATATTGGCAAATAGATCAATGGAGAGAAATCAGCATGCACAAGCATAATCTTTTTTTGCTACCTTGCAAAAGCATTGAAATAAATAAAGTCTCTTAACAAATGGCCTTAAGTCAATTGGGCAGTTAAATGAAGAAAATGAAGAGAAAAGAACTTTAAACTTTGTATAATCTCAAAAATGGATCATATGGCCAAGTATAAAAACTAAAACATAGCAGTTGTGTTAAAAGTCTTGGAGACCTGAGTCAGGCAGGAGTTGCTCCCTGGAATCCTGTCCCCTGCACCTGGTAGAGGTGAGCAGTAAGGGGCTCAGCCTTCGAGAGGCTGATGTTCAGCATACACTTCCAGTCAGGGCACAATTGATGTCGGAACACATTGTGGGCACCAATGTCTGGGCAGCATTCTTACTCAGCCCCCACCAATGCAAGATGGGCCTCTCGCTACTGTCTCAGTTTTTAGATACGTGGAAGCAATCAGTATGTTCCAGCTGTGGCGGAGCCAGGAGTGTCCAAGGGACCTCCTTTTGCGACTAGGGTGTCCCCCACCACACTGTTCTGCCTGTTCTTGACAATACAGATCACACACACACACACACACACACACACCCCACCAAACAAAGAAGCACTAATAAACAAAAAACAAAAACACCTGGCTCTTGTGACCCAGATGCAGGTATGTTACCATGACATCCACTTCTTTTTCTCTTGTGATTTCTTTTCCTCAGGTTTTTGTTTGGTGAGTCTTTGCTGTTGATTCCTTTTGCAGCTTCTGCTTCGTTAGTGCCATCTTGTGTCTAGAGTGGGCATTGCAGGAAGAAAGCTCCAGCATTTTTTTTTTTAAATTTATTTATTTATTAAGGATTTCTGCCTCGTCCCCGCAACCGCTTCCCATTTCCCTCCCCCTCCCCCGATCAAGTCCCCCTCCCTCATCTGCTCGAAGAGCAATCAGGGTTCCCTGACCTGTGGGAAGCCCAAGGACTGCCCACCTCTATCCACGTCTCGTAAGGTGAGCATCCAAACTGTCTAGGCTCCCACACAGCCATTACGTGCAGTAGGATCAAAAACCCACTGCAATTGTTCTTGAATTCTCAGTATTTAAACATCTATTTTTGGATTGTTCAGGTGTTAGGCCAAGTCATTAGACACGAACATTCTGGTAAGTGCCATCTTCAGTGTGAGAAGCTGATAGAATCAACCAGGTTTTAAATCCTCATCTGCTTGTCCCTTTTTGTAGAAGGGCCCAGCTTCTCACATCTGTTGTCTAGAGTCCCCTGAGCAGTTTGGGTGTAAACCATCATTCCAGAATTTGGGTCTTGTGTGCGGAGGGTGAGCCTTACAGGCTGGACTTTTCAGGGGGCTATAGGGTCCAGTCAGCACCTCTTGTGGCCTTGGGTGGACTTAGCGGAAGTCAGGACTGGCGTTTCTGAAGGAGGAAGTGACAGACGGTAGAAAGCTCACAAGCTTACAAGATGCATACTTCCTTCGCCTTGTTTTTGACCTTTACTGCTTGTTTTTCTACTGCCAAAGTATCGTGATGCACACAGTAGGAAGACAGAGAAAGAGAAGAGAACGAACGTGCACCTAGTCAGCCCTTTCTTCCCTCCCCTCTGCAGCACCACAGAGTTTAGATCTGAGCAAGTCCCTGCCCACTGAGCCACATGCCACTTGTAATAAATTACTCTTCTATTGGCTTGCGACAGGTGTTAGATTTTACTTGTCATAGAAATGGCACTTTAGGGGAAATCTTTACTTTCTTATGTATGCAGGGATTTTTTTGTTTTTGTTTTCTTTTTTTAATGTAGAGGCCTCTTATTAAGACAGTTCTTCAAGCCACGTGAAGAAACATGTAAAGAGGACTTAGTGTCTTAGCACAGGTACCTGGAAGGAGAGCCGTCCTGTCTGTTTAAACCCTGCTTTTAGGAAGAATATATCCAGTGTTTAGATATTAGCTAGACTCTGAACCTGTCGTGTAATGTTTATTGTGTTTTGAGTACACTCAAAATGCCTTTTTTTTTAGCTTTGAGTATTCAGATATTCAGATGCAGCTTTCCTTGAATGTCTGTTTGTCTGTTTGGTCCTTTGTTTGGTGGGTAATGCTGGAGCTTTTGACAAAACACACACACATTTGCCTATCTTGATCCCTGACATGTCCCTATTTTGGGTTGTACTTTTTTCAGTCAGTGCCATTTCATGCAGATTGTTTCCTAAAACCTACATGCCAGCTTTGTATTAAAGAAAGTCTGTCAGTACATTAAAATGATTATCCTTAAATTATGGGATTAGGGATCATTTTGTTTTCTTTTCTATAATTTCCAATTTTCAAAATGATATGTTCTGTTAAAAATGAAGTTTAATAAACTATTGATACCATGTCAACTACTCATGGGTGAAAGATTGTTAGGATGGTAGATATGAACTAAGGAAACCTGCTTAATTTGGATCGTCACCACCTATCTGTGCAGTGTCTACAGAAGAAAATTATTTTACTATTACTTGAGCTGTTTAAAGACAATACGTTGCACTTTCTTCTTGGAGAATGATGATAGAGTGAATTATGTTTTCTTAAACTGAGAGTTTAAAACTTTGTGTATGGCAGGTTATTTGGAGGGTTTCCAGGGCCATGCGCACTAGGGAAGCACTCTGTCAGGAAGTTACAACCTCAGCCCTCGTTGCAATGTTTAAAATGTTCAGTCTCTCTAAGGTAGACACCCTGGCCTTGAACTTCCACTCTGCCTACCTCAGCTCCCAGAGAAGCTGGCATCGCAGGTCTGCACCTCTAGACTGGTCAGAAGATAATTTTTTTCAAGTCTGATGTTTTCCATCATATCAGCTTTGAACTTAAGAAAATTCAAAGTAACACTTAAATGTGGTGTTGTCTTTTCTCTAAGGGAACAGAGTTGTATTCACACAGGATGGTTTTACAAGACATGGGGTCTGCTGTCTGCAGCCTGGGGCACTGGTTGCTTTGGGAAGCTTCGTGTGCCCTCTTGGTTTCAGCTGTCATCTCTTACAGCCTTGTTCTGTCTTGTCCAGCATATGCATCAGAATGGAGGAGAATGTGTTTATACACCAGGTTGCATACACCCAGAAATCAGGGATTCCAATGCCTTGGGTACACCCTTCGCGTGTCATGGATAGCCCCCACTGCTTTTAGTTCTGAAATAAGATTCAATCAGATCCTCACACTTACCTTCAGAGCTGGTTCTCTATAGATGGTGCCCTTAACTTGATGAAAATCTCAGTTGGCCTCCTGATCATTGAAGATCGCACTTCTATATAAACCCATAACATCTCCTTGTCTCTTTTCCCTGTCTGCAGCACTGGGACAGATTATGTTGTATGTGGATGGGATGAATGGAGTCATCAACCACAGTGAGACCATCCAGTGGCTTTACACTCTTGTTGGGTCAAAGGTAAGACAAGTTTTTTTTTTCTTTTCTTTTTGGAACATCTTGTTCATTTTGCAAATCATTGCCTTTTTGTTTAATTCCTCTCTGAAATGTTTTCACAAAGCGAAGTCCTATCAGCTTTGTTCAAGCCCTGTCTTGGTATAAACGATGAGTAATGCTTTGTAGGTTTTCAAGCCCACGCCAATCACAGCTTTATAACGTTTTAATGCACTTCTGCCTTTTCTTCTCCTAAGCTGTAATCAAATACTTAATTAAAATGTTATACCATAGATAAAGTACCTATGTACGCCTTATATTTTGTAACCTCAATGGTAGGATCTATGTGAGGTCATAGATACCAGACGAGAGCCCCGGTGCCATTACTGGCCCTTGGATTTCCTTTCCCAGTGTTGTGATGTGAAAAAAATCTCTCCCATTTCATAATGGAAAAACTATTTTCCCTTGGGCAACTGAAATGTTTTTTTCTCCTCTATCTTTTTAGCTTTGTTTTCTATGGAAAATGGAAGCAACTCTGTTTTGATGTTAGTGCGCGTGGTCTTGGATGTGGAGTGGAATGCTGGGTCTCTGAGGTTGACTTAGCGAGGCTGGAGGGAGATTTGTATCTGCTCTCCTGTGGTGGAGGTTTCTGTTTTCCTTGCATCTGCTTGGAGGCCTCCCTGGCTGATGGGTCGTCTGGAAGCAGTTCCTTCCATAGCTCTCTGATTGATGTCCATGACCTTAAAGTCTAGAGAGATGGGCGAGATTTTTTCAATTAAAAAGGGACTCTTAATACATGTTACAAATGAATTAATAAATCTTTGTAGTTCTGTTGCGGTCCTGACAAGACTGATGTGGTGGCATGGGGACAGGGAAGAGCACAGATGAGCGCAGGGGAAGGGGAGTACCGTGGCCTGAGGACATTCCCTGAACCCCTGTGCTGGGAGCTCATGCAGCCCTGTGGGAAGGTGTGGCCTTTTGTGAGCAGCTCAGGCCATGAGGGCTCTTCTCTTGGTAATGGATTGTTGCTGTTGTAGCAGAAGCCTTGTTCTCTGCTCTTCTCTTATGTCAGAAGATGACCTCTGTCCTTCTGGTATCTGCAGCGACCAGTTCCCATCTTCCTATCTGGAATGTGCTATGAAGATCTTGCATGTGTCCCTGCCTGTCAACCTATGCAAAATGCAGTTCTGTTCTCTAAAAAAAAAAAAATCATATAGTCTCAGGTGTTGTGTGATGACACTAATGGAGTAAGATAGGAGAAAGTTCCAGAGACGAGGAAGGTTTACAAAGAACTGGAAACTGTGGGGGAGGGGATAAAAAGACATGGTGGCTCATATCTAAAACCTCAATTCTTGGAAGGGGTGAGGCAGAGGATTACTGTGGGTTCAAGACCAGCCTAGGTTATAGTGTAAGGTCCTGGCGCAAAACCCCAAAAGAAAAAGAAAAATAGGAAATGAGACGGAACGAGCAGGAGGTAACAAATTCATCTCTTAGCCTCTAGCCTGTGGCATCACTGCAGCCTGTGGTGTCTGTCCCTATGTCGTCCCCCTCCCCGCTTTAGGATCACTCTTGAGGGTAAAGGATCTGAAAAGAAGAACAGGGGAATCCGCATTGCATTTGAAGTGCAAAGAGAATCATTAAACCAGAGGAAGAAATTGGCAGAGCAATCTTGCCTTCCCTGGCTGGCCCTAAGAGCTCTTGCTTGCTCTGGGGTCCCTCCTCAGGCTCTGTCCAGGGTTGACCAGATATCTCTTTCCCTACCCTCTGGCTTCATTAGCACTAGACTGTCTAGAACATGTGGGTTTTGTCTCCACCTTTCATTTTTCCCAAGAGCTGGTCTTTAGTGCCCGATGACTTCCTGGCATTGCAAGGCTGGGCAAATAGCGTTTAGTGAGCTTGCGCCTTGGGGCCTATGGTGATGCTAAAAAGGCTGACACCAGAAGCTGCTGTCCCATTTACTGTGATGTCAGACACGATCTTGAATCAGGCTACCAGGTATACTCAGTTCAGGTCAGCAGCTGAATGCAGGAAGCAAGCAGCCATTGGCAAGTGTTTTTCCAGCACAGTCCTCCTGAGATGTTCCCTTCTCTACAAAACCTGCCGCCGTCCCTTCCCTCTCTTTCATCTGGGTAGTGAAGGATCCCGAAGACTAGGTGCCTGAGCCTACCAAGGACCCTTAGGTTTAGAGAATGATGCCTCAGTTCTGTCCTCAGCACACAGATTAACCAATGCAGCTACTGTAGGTTTCCCTAGCTCAGGTGGAGAAGGCAGGGAAGCTGTGTTCGAGCCTTGTCTGTTGGCAGAGTCACGGCTTCTAAACTAAAAGGTTTGCCTTGACAGCCTGCTGGCTTTGCCTTATACAGGCACAATGTAGATAAAGGAAGTGCTGGTTAGAAAAAAATTCCTGTTATTCTGTTTTCATAGCGGTTGATTTTCCTCCCATGAAAGGCAACAAGATGTGAGTTTGCCGCCTGCCAGAGGGGCATTATGCCATGCACATTTGCAGTTACTTGAAACTCCAGAGAAGAAAAGGATGCATTTGGCTTTAAAAGAGAAAGCACAGAGTGTTTTCTTTGAGGTCTTTCTGTTTACATGGGCCCCATCTCGAAACTCCTCAGCCAGAGGGAAGATTTGGGTGCCCCTGCAATGACTTATTAAGGGTGTGTTGTTGTTTTCTTCCCGGACCTGTAATTTTAATTAATTGGGGTAAGCTGATTCTGTTTGTACAGCGTGGCCTGCCACTCTGCCTTCCATTCTGGCCCTGAGGAAGACCCTCTCATCTCCTGACCAGAGATGGTCTTGATGTTGCCATGGAAACCACCCTTTTGATTCCTTTCTGCCTTCTCTCACCCTGCTGCCTATTTCTGCCCACCCCACGAAACCTCATTCTTCCAGCTGTGTGTCAGGCAGCTGACGGACATCAGTGGGCTTCCTCTGCATCTGTGTGAAGATGGACACGCTATTCTGCTCTGACGTAACCCTGCTAACTAACATACGGCGGGATGAAAAGAGCCGCGGCCATGCTGCCTTCTCCTCACACGTTCTGCATTCTCTCTGTGAACCCTCATTAGGGCACAATCTGAGCTACACGGCATGGAGGACATAGGATTAGAGGAGGGAGAAGATGGGAGGGCCGGGGACAGTTACTATGAAGCGATAGGGCCTGGGAAAGGTAGCAGCCAAGGTGAGGAAGGTGTGGAGACATCTTGAGGAACAGCTTGCGAGGCCTAGCTTTCTGGATTTAGAAAACGTGAGTCATATCTCAGAGTGGGACAGCGACTCTGGCAGGAGCAAGAAAGCTCATATAAATTTTGGAGGGATATTTTTGAAATGAAGGGAATGCCCCCAAGTAGAGCCCCTGTGTCGGGAAAGTGTGCTGGTTGCTCAGGAGAGGAGAGTGAGTAGACATTTGGGTCTGTATTCACTACTGCGTCACTGGTAAGTGACACTCAAGTGACCCACATATAGGCTGAGGCATGAAGAATGTCATTAGTACCTACAGTTATAGAATCCTAGCTGTGACGAACGCTGAGTCGTGTTAAAGTTGCTCTTGTTATCTTGAGTTACAATCCAGATATTTCTAGAAAAAAATATCAACTAGCTCCACCCTAGTGGGACATGGGACTTGATGGGAAGCCATTCTTCTGGGGGAAGCACCTTCATCTAGACCATTACCAAACACTGTGCATATGTCAGTCACGCTGAATTCCCTATGCACTGCTCTGAGCATTTGAGGGTGGCTGTCAGGGACTGAGGATATACATATATAGATATATCTATGTATACGTGTGTGCATATGCACATGCACATACATAGCCAAATCATTAAAGTGCCTAAATGTAAGCACAAGGACCTTAGGTTGCTTCCTGGGACCCACATTTAACAACAAACAAACAAACCATGTTGGGTGTGGAGGTGTGCTTATAATCCCAGCACTGGGGAGGCTGCACAGCTACCCTGGACTACTTGGCCAGCTTTAGGCCAATGAGAGACCCCATTTCAAAATAGATGAAAATAAAGGTGAATAGCTCCTAAGCAGTGGCATGTGAGGTTGTCCTCTTGATTCCACATGTAGTCATGTGCACATAAACATACATACCCATCCACATGGAAAGATGGCTCTCCTGTGAGTCTGTCCAAGCTACAGCATATGCTTTACTGTAGCTGTCACAGGACCCTAATAACCAGTTCCATTTTCTCCTGGCCACCACCTTCTTTTTGCAACTGGTAGGAGGTGTACAGCAGCCTCCTGGGAGAGGACATTTTCTCCCACAAATTCCATCTTTTCTTTAGCGGGCCTTTTAAGCAGCAGCCCCAGGTGCTGGCTGAAGCTAGCCTGCAGTCTATGAAACTTCGCTGGCTTTTCCTCATACATCATGCCTGCCAGATCTTCTTTTCTGCGTGTCCATGACTGATGGTTGTGTATCTAAATGCAAAGCATTGCAATTTTCCTCATTGATCAGACCACAGTTCCAGCCTCAAGATAATTGTGAATTCTGCCTTGGCCATTTATCATCTTAACTGTTAGTGCCAGCTTTATATAACATAAATTCAATAAGTTATGCCTCTTTATTATAGACAGAATGCCGAGGGAGAGAGAGAGTGTGTGGATTAACCAGGACAAACTGCGTGATGACACTTATTAGCCGAGGTGTTCTAGGGTCACTGTGAAGTGAGTCGGGAGCTGCCTAGCTGACCATCAAGTCACTCCTTCATTGTCCCCAGTGCCTTCTCAAGATCCTTCTGAAATCAGGACATACTGCATCTCACAGCACAAGCTAGGGCTTTGGGGTCCAGTGCATCCTTCTTGTGGGTTGTCTTTTCATCTATAAATGGAGACAGTCTGTAGATGAGTAGATACGAATGTGGAAACTGAGCACTCTTCGTTCCTGGCCCTGTGTCCTGTATCATTTGTTAAAGGCTCTTCTTCCCCGAAGCACACTCAACATCCTAATTTAGAGATGTTCTCAGCTTAGACCATTGGGCATGGTGTTTCCCTCTCTCCCTTCCTTCCTCCTTCCCTCTCTCCCTCTTTCCTCCTCTCCCTCCCCCTCCCCATCTCTCCATCTCTCCCCCACCTTAAGCATAAATTTCCTGGGCTAATTTTTCAGGAATCAGTGGTAAGTTCAGAAAGCTATAGGATGTCATTTTAGGAGTCCACCTGCTTGCATCCCTTTTTGGTAGTTGCTTTAAGTCTGATTTTATACTGTGGGTGGCTTCTGTCCACCCTAACCCTGTCCCTTACTTGCCAGAGGAGTGCAAGGCACGTCCCTAGAGAGCAGCTCATAGCTGGTCTTTGTGCCTGTGGTTTCTGGGGATTTCATGCTGTGATGGTATACCACATGTGACTTCCATCACCCATGAGCATTTCTTGATGCTTGGCAGGGTGGCTCCACCTTCCTCCCCTTTGTCCTCGGCTAGACCATTGCAGCCATCTCCCCAGCCCTCTGTTGGGAGATTTTCTTGCTGCCAATCTGAGAGTGATACTCTCTGCAGCAAGGAAAAGTCAGAAAATATCTGAAAAAAATTATATATATTTTGAACTCACACTGTAAACATATTTAATACCATAATGTCTGCTCAGCCATTGAATTCTATATGGCCTAGCCAACGAAGTTACCAACACATTACTCAATTCCTTGAAAAGTACCTATTGTGTTAAATCAGCACTAGATTTGAATCTTGTATTTATTACTTCAAATGACTTGAATTAATATATGTTCCATTAATAGAAGTTGGGCTAATATTAATTTTCATAATGAAATTAATGACAACAGATTGAAGAAAAAAACCCAGGCTGATGGATGATCTCAACATCTTGGCAGCATTATAAAAACTAACATTTAAAGCTTTTTAGTGATTGTAAGAATAAAATGGTCTCTTTATATAAAGCTAGAAATTTTTAAAAGTAAAAACAAAATATACTATTTGGAGATGCTACTAAAATTAATGATGATAATTAACTTTGGAACCTTTCTATTTTCCTTTGTTTCTTATATAGTTAGCCCTAGACATAGTCTAACTATTTTCTGTGTCACTGTAATATTTAAAATATTGTTTGATGCCTGTATAATAGTCTCTAGCATGACTGTGCTGTGACTCACAGGAGTTCATTTCATGTTTCTCTTGTTGTTGGTCAAGTGGCTTCAGGTTCGACGCTATATTTGAAGATATTTTACTATCATTCAAACCTGTTTAGTGAGTGAAGTTGCTTTTGACTTGTATTTGTCAACATCCCATTAAGTAGTATTTCTGAGACTCCTTTCATTACCCCAGTGTGTTCATGTGCTGTTGGCAGGGTGACACTGTGCCTTCAGACCCAATGTCCCCTGTAGAGCTCACCCCCACCCCACTCCTCTGCCTGTGCACACACACCCAGAGCACAGATTCCGATGTGTATAGTTTCTTTTGCACATGTGGGCACATGTGTGCTGGTGTTTGGAGGCCAGAGCTCAGCCCCTGATGTCACTCTTAGACACTGTTCACCTTGTGTCTTACAGGCAGGGTCTCTCCCCATCTAGGCTAGACTGGCTGGCCAGTGGGGCCCCAGAGACCCTCTTGCCTCTTCAGCACTAGAATTACAAGCAAGCTACATCTTCCCTTTTTATTAGCATGGGTTCTGGAGATTGAACTCAGGTCCTTATACCTGCAGGGCAAACATGTTACCACCTGAGCCACTCCCCCAGTGTCATAGCAAGCTTGGTTTCTTAGATGCCCCAGTAGGAAACCATTCTCCTGGGAGAGGAGTAGGTTGAAGGTCGGGTTTCACAAGCACTTGCTTTAGGAGTGAGCGACCTGAGGGTGAGGCCAGGTCTTAGGGGAACAGCCAGCAGAGGCCCGGGTGGCAGAAGTATCTCTCCTTTAGTCCGTGGTATAACCTCAGGGAGCATAATTGGGTCCCCTCCACTCTCAAGAAGCTTCTCTATAAGTTAGCCTTGCTGCTTCATCACTCACAAATGGTTTTTCCCTATGAAAGCCAGAAATACAAGAGAGAGTGGAACTGTGACACTTCGCTCCTGTGGCCAGAGAAAGCGGCCATGTTCTCTCAGCATGAAAAAGAGTAGGAACTGCTGGTTCAAACCTGGGAACACATCTGGAAGATTGCAGAATCTCAGGCAGCCAGCATACCCTTTCTCCAATGAAAATAGTTTCCATCTTCTAGGGCAGTAGAAGAAGGAAGGACAACAGAGGCAGGAGTTCTGGGAGTCATCCCAGGAGGTGCCCTGCAGGCTTGGGTTCTATTTGTCAATGCTCTTAGCCTCCCCCTACCCCCTGCCCACTCCCTCTTCCACCCACCACCACCAGCCCCTGGACTTTGTTTTTGTCTGCCTGGCACCTGTATGCACTCACTTCATGGAGACTCCTGGCAACCAAGCTCTCCTGACAGCACATTCACCATGCCGGGCTTACCTGCTGTCTGCTGGCATGCCTCCAGGACTAGTTGTTTGTAGAAGGAAGTTATTTTACTTGGGAAATATTATCTGTCCTATTTCCACAATGCATATATTTCGAGCCAAAACATATGGAAGATGGGGCTTTTCACTGGCTAAGGGCAATAATCTAACCTGGTTTCCTTTGCTTCCACTTAGAAATTGGCCATGTAGCAAGTTATTCTAGCCTCCTAGACTGTGGGGTTTTGTACCCCCACCTGGGCATGCTGCTTCCTGTAAAAGCACCCAAGGTTGTTGATTTCCTTCAACCAATATTGCATTCTGCAAGCAGTAACAAGATGCCCCTTAGCTGGCATGTTCATGCAAGGGTTTGCTATCTCTTTCTCAATAGTAAAAAAACAAATAAATGTTATTTTATGAATTGAGCTGTTTTAGTTCTCACATTTTATTTGTTATGTTTGTGAATGTGTGGGCGTGTGCATACCATGCCCGTGTGCAGGTCAGAGGACAACTCGCATGTGGGTACCAGGGGTCAAACTCAGGTCATCATGTTGGGTAGCAACCCCCTTTACATGCTGAGCCATCTCTCGGGCCCTCAAATGACTCTTTGCAATGACCCTGGGTATCCTCTGGAAAATTTAGCCATGTGAATATTTCTAATGTTTGCACACTGCTATTTAAATAAAGTTTCAGCTAAACTCCAGCAGAATAAGTTATAATTTGTAACTTTTTGTTTTGCTTTTATCTTCCATCATCTTTGGACAGCTTGCTCTGTTTTATACCGTACAAAATGTCTTACTCACCGGTTAGTACCTTCAGGGCTAGCCAGCTTCCCCTGGGTTACTTCACTGTTCATAGCGTTGGTCTCCTTTCTGTAGACTGCACTGTCAGAAGCATGCAGCTGTCACTCAGGCAGAGCACAGGGACTTGGTGCAGGTGACTTCCTGTTCTGACTGATGTGCCAACCCTGATCCTTTTATTCCCCATGAATCCTTGCAGGCCAAGGCCCAGAGTTCTGTGCTTGAGGCACTGTCTGAGCCTCTGTTTTATTTCTGATAATCGCCCACACCATGTTCAAACAGTCTGTTAGAGGTTGAGAAGGGAAAGATTCTGGAGCCTAAGATTTTTGTTGAGCCATTTAATAATTATGAAGGCCCTTGGGCCTGAATTTGAACTGCTGGCTTAGAAAGTCACAACTTGAGAGTATGACATTAGAATAAAAAGTTAAATGAGGAGTCTTAATGATGCATAACTAGGGGCTGCAATTTTTTCATGGAAGAAGAGACAGGGTCTCACTCTGTGGAGCAGGCTGATCTGGAATTAACTTTATAGGCCAGGCTGGCTGCAAACTCAACAGAGATCCCCTCCTGCTCAGCTTCTAGTGTTGGCATTACAGGCATGAGCCAACGTGTCTGGTTTGATTTTTTCCCCGATACCTAGTTTGTTCTAGAGTATAGGTAAATGTATAAATAGTACAATAAAGATCTATAGATCAGGATGTCTTACAGTTTCTATGCTAGTTTAAAGGTCAGCACTTGTCTATAGCACACATCTATGCTACCTTTAGTGGGACATGAAGCAAAATCATAAGTATTTCTCTAGACCTCTTTGTAACTTAAATCCTAAGGCAACTAGAAGGCTTTGGATACTTGAATTTGAACTCAGTGAGCAGCATATGTTACCCACTTGCTGGATTTCTTTTGCTTCCTTAAATCCAGTGAGCTGCGTGCGAAGTCTTAAGAAACTGCCTTGTATTCCTTTCCCAGGTCTCTGGTAGCTGCATTCTAAAACCTAGATGCTTCCTGCACAATGACCAGGAAAACCAAACCCTAGGCAAGCACCATGGTGGTACTGCTCCCCCACCCCCAGCCTCTCTGAAATGGACGTGACATTGGATCCAGAGTATGGGGGATATGGATGCTGTCCTTGGTTCCTTTCTTGGTTACTTACCTGGTACTTTGGCCTTCACATAGGTCTTTCAGCCTATATTTTATGATGACTAGGAACATAAAGTCCAAAATAGTGGGTGCAGCAGAGTCCAGCCACCCTGAAAATGCATTAAATCTTCATGAAGTATGGTGGAGGCATGTTAATACAAAGGGACTAGCGCAGATTCCTGCTTAGCTATATGTTTTAGGAAAGCATAAAACACTTTTCTTGGGCTGGGAATGTAGCTCAGTTGGCAGAGTGCTTGCCTAGTGCCTGTAGTACCTGTGAAGTGGAAGCAAAGATGTGTGGATTGGAAGGGACGCAAGCACAGCCAGCCAGTCTACCCCACCCAGGTTTACCCCCTGCGGGGATGTGCCTTCCTCTTCAACCCACTAGGTTTTGAGCCGCTGAGGCTGATTCCCTGTTGTCATATTGCCTGTCTGCTTCATGATGCTGAACCAGTGCATGGTGTCACATGCTTCATGGGGACTGGATCAGCCCTTCCAGGGCTAGACAGATTGCCAGGTGCTGGATGCATTGTCGTGACACTGTGCTTGTTAGGATAGGAAGGGGCTTTGGTCGGAGCTGAAAATTGTGCGTTTGGGGTTGGAATGATACTCTGAGGATTGATGTGTCTAAGCCATGTGATGGTGTATGCCCTGACTGCTTTGGAGCTTACTCCCACCCCTCCTTTTTTGGGGTTGCTCCTTCCTGCAGCCATCTTAAGCCCACCTCCCCTGCTCTACCACTGCCTCCCATGTTTGCCTCTTCCCAGTGAATATGGGCTAGGACTCCTAACAGCGGTTCCTATTCAAATGTGCAAATATACCTAAGATGAATCTGGGAATAAAGCAAGGGCCTTGTGCATTCTACAAAAGCACTTTACTGCCCAATTAGTCCTCGGCACCAAGAAAAGATTTCTCAAGAACTGTGGAAAAGGCAATGTGCTGGTCTTTGAGGAGGAGTAATGTGGCCCCTGTGCTGGTTGCTTCGCACTCCGGAGCGTGTGGTTATATTCTCCATACAGAAGGGTATCAAAGAGAGTAACTCTTGGATAAATGAAGGATTCTATAGCAGTATTTAGAAGCAGTGTCCCCTCCCTACTTTCAAACCTTCACAACATTGCTAATGTGGAATTTCTGAGTAGGAGCCCCGGATGCATCTGAAGATGAGCTGTGACATGCTTTCAATTAGTACCAGGAATTTGCCCCAAATTAACGTTCCGATGTTCTTGCCTCTAAAGCGCTTTAATTGTCTAATGTGCTTGCTATTCGTTGGCATAGTAAAGCTTCCGAAAGCACCAAACATAAACTAACTAGAAGCTGAAGTCACAGAACTCCTGATCATAGGAATTATGTTTAAGAAATTTTTCAAAATAAAATTGCGGTGCCCGAAGAACTCCCAACAGAGCCTTTCCAGCAAAGGGGAGGAACACATGAAAAGGAAAGCTTCTGTGGGAAAGCAGGTTCTCCAGCAGAAGCATCCATGGCTTACGGATTCTGGGTACTAGGGACCACATCATGATAGTCAAGGCCTGTGACCCCACAGATGCTCAGAAGGGCTCTATGGGACCAACAAAGCGGGCCCTGCCAAGACCAGCCTCATGGGAGCACACTGCACAGCTGCCAGGTTCCTTTCAGGAACCACAAAAGGAATTTCTGCCTCCCGGGGAAGCCTCCAAGCCTGGACATGCTGGGTTTGTGTTTACTTAAAGACACTTCTCTGGCTTTAAACATACAAAACATAGTTCATTCTTCTGGACTGCTGCCCCCCAAAGCCTTGTACCTGTTGGGAAAATACTGTGGAATTTGGCCTCTTCCTAGACAGGAAGGAGCAGGGAAATGGTAGGACTGGAGTTAGGGGTAGGAACCCTCTAAAATGCTTAGAGTCCCCCCCCCCCAGAGTACACAGTTCCCTTGGTGGTGGGAACACAAAAGGAAGGGGAAACCTGGGACTTCTTGACCTTCACCTGACTGTGAAGGGCCTTAGCTTGGTTAGGGGCTATGACCGGTCCCATGCCACTGTGATGGGTTAGAAGGAGAAACTCAGTGAAGATATGCCACCTTCACTATGTAGTGTTGCTAGTGGGGGTGGCATGCACGGGCCAGGCTGGTAGTGGAGGGTGGCATGCACGGGCCAGGCTGGTAGTGGAGGGTGGCATGCACGGGCCAGGCTGGTAGTGGCGGGTGGCATGCATGGGCCAGGCTGGTAGTGGAGGGTGGCATGCATGGGCCAGGCTGGTAGTGGGGGTGGCATGTGGTGAGAATGAATGAAAATCAAGTTTTAGTCACAGTGAATCTGAGGTGTGGGTTAGCACCCGAGAGATGTCAAAGTTATAAGACAACCCAGCCCAGGAATTGGGTCAGGCCTGGAAAGCAACAGACATTTAACATTCGATCTTAGATGAGCTTTAAAACCCAGGGGTAAGATAAACTTGTCAGAGAGTGTGTGGTGAGATGAGGAATGAATGCCCAGGCAGAAACCCTTAGGTCTTCACAGAGCCATCCTGAATACCCTGGAAATAGCAGTGAAGGAGTCGCCATCAGGTGGGAGACTAGCTGTCCTCTCCCGAGAGAGAGCAACTGAGTGTGTCACGTGCTACGAGGGCCGAATGAAATCCATGAAGAGGTAACTGCTGGATTTGACAACATGCAGGCCACCATGAACCTGAATAGCTAAACTGAGTAGTGGAGACACAGTTAAATTCCCATCAAGTTGGGCTGGAGAGCATCTGGTTGCTTTTCTAGTTGGTGGGACAAAAATACTTGAATAAAATGAACTTAGGAAGGAATGGTTGATTTTTGTCTTGTATTTTTAGGATATAGTCCATGATGGCAGGGATGGTGGCAGGAGCTGGGGCGGCTGGTCACAAGGCAATCACAGCCGGGAAGCAGAGGGAGACAGATGCTGTGCTCAGGTCTCTTTCTGCTTTTGGTTGAGTCTGGGATTCCAGCTCATGGAATGGTGCTGCCTATACTTAAGAGACTTCCCACATCCCTTAACCCAGTCTAGAAAATCCCGTACAGATATGCCGAGCAGTTTGTTTCAGCGGAGATTCTAAATCCTGTCAAGTTGAGCATCAGGATTCATGATCACAGGGCATCCCTGGCAAGCTGGGAAATGAAGCCATACACCTTTGAGCTGTACAGTGCGGTTCTTTGCTTGGGGTTCCCTCACTTTCCCCATCAAGTCTGTTTCCCTGTCATTGTGATGGGAGCGCAGGCCTCATGGAGTCCCTGGGTCTTCCTCGAGGTGCAGGGCAAATGAAGACGCGGGAACTGATTTCCACAATGTGGTGGGCAAAATGGGACTGATGGTTTGACCTGGCCATTGACTGACAGATCAGAGCAGCTAGCAGACACCCCTAAACCCACTCTGAGTCGTGTGTAGTTCTTGGCCTTGAAGGAAAACATGTAAACAACTCCATCTCAATTTAGAAGAGGTCTGTGGGGTTGAAAGGGGCAACAACAGCTTGGGAAAGGATGGACAGCCTGAGGTTGGTGTGGTGTTCTCAGGCGCATCATTCGTGCGATCCTCAGGAGGTATGTGTGTAAGGTCACTGAGGACAAGATTCTTGGAAGAAAATGGGATAAAGGGAAGGGAGGCTTTGAGGGAGAGAGAGAGAGGAGCAGCTGGGGGGGGGTAGAGAAACTGACCCAGAACCCCTCAGTACCAAAGGAGCTGGAGTTAGAAAGCCATGGTAGCTTCCACTGAGTGAGTCACTCATGGTCTCTCCAAGGGTAAGTTCTACTGTGGGAAAGAAAGTACTGAGCTGGCTTCAGCCCCTCACAAATGCTGAGCCTTGAATCCAGGGTCTGTGAGTTCCAAGGCCCCAGGCAGCCTGCTCTGTCTGCTTTAAGTACTGGGTACTTGGCTCAGGATCCTGCTTACCCAAGCTTGCACTTGTGCCTAATCCAAGTGTTTGACCTACCGTACCTGCTTCCTCATTGGAAAAATATGAATTGTGCCTGTTGTCATTGGGATCAAATGAAGTCCCCAGTTCAGCATGCATGTCTTACTTGTTGGAAGCCGAATGTGAATCCCAGGGTCAAATGTCCTGGGTTCGAATTCCTGGTTCCATTGCTCACTAGATGTGTGATCATGGACAGCGTACTCTGCCTCAGTTTCCCAATCTTCACAGTTGGGGCGGGGGACTAATACCTATCTGCTGAGGTGTTTCTGATAAGAGGTGAGTGAGGAACCAATAAAGGAATCTAGATGACCTCTGAGTTGACTGACGGTGGGTGCTGGCTGTGGGGGAGGGAAGAGTGCTTTCAAGTGGGCAGGGCCGCCTATGCTTCTCTGTGATGGTTTCATCTTCTCTCCAGTTCCGCCTGGTGGTGAAGACAGCCCTGAAGCTTCTGCTCGTCTTTGTGGAGTACTCTGAGTCCAATGCACCGCTCCTCATTCAGGCCGTTTCTGCTGTCGACACCAAAAGAGGTGAGTAGTCCCGCCGTGGGGCCATCAAGGTCACGATGTTGCATATAGGGAGGCTTCCCCTCTTCTGCTGAGTTATTGGGAGCATTCTGTGTGTAGACATCACCATAAGGGGTCCAGGGTGGTGACTGTGGAGATTTGGGCAGGGATGTGACGTGACAGTGAAGAAAATGGACGTGAGGACTTAGCCAGGACATGACAGCGGACCTGTCCTTTTGATCCAGATTAAATCACTGTGGGTCTTTCCTTCTCTTCCTGTCCTATGTAACACTGACCCATAGATGTTCCTTGAGCTTTCTGCCCTTCTCCCTGCCATCCCATACTGGAGTCTGGAAGGCGGGTCGCAGACCACAGCCACTTTCCCTCTACAATGACATGTTGTCATCTGGTACCAGACAGGAGATGTCTTATAGTAAGAACAGGTTATAGTGCCACTAACAGTCCTGAATAAGGACAGCCAGCAGCTCAGAAACCATGTCTGGCTTTCGCAGAGCCAGGTGGGCATTTGGGAACATGGTGATTCACTTGGTTCATCCTTGCAGGATGTGGGTTCTATCTCCCAACTCTGGAGTTCCTTTAGGACGATGCTTGGACGTTTTGGTAGCCTCTTTTAAATTGTGGGTATCAACGACACTTATCATTGGGCCATAATATAGGGACATCCTTTTCATAGCTTTGAGGTTCTCCTTTGGCCTTGTTGAGTAGGAACTCCTAGCATTTTTCATTGGAGTTCCACTGCACATAGGGCATGGTGTAGAGTGGGAATGACCTTCAGATGAACCTGGGGCTTTGTTTCCCACATGCAAGCTTCATTCCGCGGTCTCAGCCTGAGGCCTCTACTATCCCAAGTCTCTCCAACAAGACAAAATGATGGCCATCTTTTTTCAATTAGTAAAAAAAAAAAAATTCCCATCGATCGTTTTCTCAGCTTGGTAGATTTTGCCTATAAAATTTCTTCAACCTTTGGCAGCTGCTATCATCTGCCTGCCACTAAACATGAAGAGCTGCAAACAGAGGAACATCACTAATGAAACAGCTCAGAGAAAGTTCATCATGTGTGGCTCAATAGCGCATTTCTTCATGGACATGTGTGGTCTTGGCTGTGATTTTGAAATACATACATATAGCGTCATCCGGGTTTGCTGCTAGTAAACTTGTCCAGGGATTCTGTGATGGAATTAAACATACCAGTGTGTCAGGGAATTCTGAAGAGAGCAGCATGAATGCCAGGTGTTTCCAGCAGCAGGGTTTAGAACAGTCTCCGGTTCCCGGCATGCCGGAGATGACTGAAGGAGGGCTGAGCGTGTCCACGTGGGCACACGTGCAAACAGTCCATAAATTCTGCTCCGTAGTGTCTCCAGACTCGTTCCTTGGCAGGAGGGACTGGCATGGGAAAGACAGTTGTCTTTCCATTTTTTTTTATTGGACAGGAAAACTCTGACTTGAGGAATCAGCAACTATAAAACTAAGAAAATAAACGAAAAGTCATTAGCACCAAGGTAGTTGAAGTCATTCTAGACTAGATCCCCTTGGTGGATTTATGAACACTATGCATGGCCATCTATTAGTTAGTCAGGAGTGTGACATGGACTAGAGTATGCCACTTAGAGAGCCTAGAAAGAAAAGTTCATCAAAGGAGCCCGGAAGTATAGCTCAGTGGAAGAGTGCCTGTTGGGTATGCATGAGGGTCTGTGTTCAGTCCTCATTACCACAAAACAAACAAACCGAAAGGTACATCGTAGGTAGTAACTCATATTTATGAATATGTGAACATTTTAAATGCCTCATTTGGTCTAGTCCACTATACTTTAGCTTTGGGGCTATAATAAAAAGTGAGTTTGATTAGCCCTGAATGTGTCATGAATCACAACTGACTTTTCAGATCCTCTGGATCATCTTCACCTCTGTGTGTGTGTGTGTGTGTGTGTGTGTGTGTGTATGTGCATGCATGTGTAGGTCAGAAGTTGACCTAGGATGTCATCTTTAATTGCTCTCTGGATTAGTTTTCACACGGTCTCTGGCTGAACCTGAAGCGAGATCACTGATTTGTCTAGACCGACTGGCCAGAGCGCCCCGGGGATCTGCTTGTCTCTGACTCCTTCTCACAGGGATTATAGTCACACACCACCATCTCTAGATTTATTAGGTGGGTCCTAGGACTCAAACCCAGGACCTTGTGCCTGGACATCAAGCACTTTATACCATTCCCCAACACACACACACTCTCTCTCTCTTATATCTTTATGTCACTTTCTTTGGACAGATGCCTGACGGGAAGAGAGAAAGACGGTAAGTCATGGAAGCTTTTAGGAGATGGTTGGGTTGTCATTCTACCTTGTCAAGTTCTTTCCTAAGATTTGCCCTGTGGTGGGTTATCTTGAAGCTAGGTAGAGTGACAGACAGTCCCTTGGACATGTAGTTAGCCTCTCCCACAGAGAGCGAGCTTGGGGAACAGACAAGTTTACTCATTTTTTCATAAATCTTGGGATCTATTGATTTGGTCCAACATAGCTTTTGAACTTATATTTTTCATTTGAATGTAAAGTGATGAATATGACTTAATTTATGTACATGCATATCATACATGATGATCATGGGGTAGAGTCTATCATCCCTTCAAGCAATCCTGTCTCTGACTCTGCTTGAGGGTGAATTGAATGGTGAAGGATGTCTAAAGTATGGTGGATGCTAGAGGTTACACACTTGAACTGAACGGACTGTTCAATGTCAAAAGTCTCTGTGGAGACTATATAGATCTGTTACCTGGAAAGATCCAGAATGTGCTGGAAGGATTGTCCAACATGTGTTTGACCATTAGTACAAGGCATCATGTAAAATGTCTGATGAAGTTTAATATAGGAACCTATCATGAAAATAAATGGGAAATGTCTCAATCATGTATTAAGTGTATTTATCTTTAATCCTAGTTAAAGAAAGAAGCACTGTGCCTTCGTGGCAAAGGACTGGCCTGGAGCCTTGTGGAAAGTGAGCATTTTAAGTATTGGTGTCATCACTAACCATGACCTTGATAATGGCACCTACTGATGTTTGGGTGTCTGTGGTGCAACAGTCAGTGTGCACACACAGATCAGTCAAATGTCTGAGTCAACTATGTGCTTGCCAACATCAGGAGGCACCGGGCTCTTATGAAACCTATATTGCAGTGTTTAGGGTGGATCTTGAGGGAGACCGATGACAATGACAACCTTGTCTTCCAATGTACCCCATGAATGCTAAGAAAGGATCTAGAAATGCTTCGTCTCCTGGACACCTTGCAGTAATCTCTTAAGACAAACACTTGATTCTCAGCTTAGATATGTCCCTAACCTGCCTTAATTCCCCAACCTAATTTTTTTTCTTTTTACATTATGTATTTATGTATTGTGTGTGTGTGTGTGTGTGTGTGTGTGTGTGTGTGTGAAAGTGTGGTAGGGATCTGGCTCCCTTTTTCTGGGACACCTGCCTCTGTTGCTTGGCTTTCTCTTCCCCAGCCCCCACAGGGCACTTTGGATTCAAAGTCAACAATGAGGAAGTAATTCTGAGTCCAGAAGCACCATAAAAATTAGAAACTACAGATTAAGTGTTTCTCCCAGGCACTTTGCCCAGCATCTCCTGGGAGTGCTCTAGTCCTTGAGATTGATGCCCCATTAGAAACACAAGCAGATGTTTCCTGAATTCATAGGGATAGCGAGGCCCAGGGTCTACTGGCTACCTTGGTTGGCTGTCTTGAAGGCTGAAATGGTCACTCTGTTGACACTTGAAGAACAACTATACCCTGGTGCTAACTGCAAAAGAGTTTGACAATAAATGTCCAGATACAATTCAGTAGGTCTTGAGAGGGAGAGCATATCTGCACATTCAGAATTAAAAATAGATGCAGAAGATTGCTTGGGTCTAACTTGCTGGATAACTCAGCTAAAGGATGAAACCAGGTTCATTTGCTGGAAGAGCTGACATATTTGCATGTGGAATTAATCTGTGTGTGTCATGTCTTCTAGAAGGTGCCTATTTTTCAGTCCTTCTTTTTTCTTCCTGTGTGTATCTTCCCTCTCATTCTTGTAAAGCTGTTCCATCTTCACATACCAAATGCCCTCTGAGAAATCATTACTGTTCTCTGATATTTTATTGACCTTGTCCTCTACAGCAGGCATTGTGCTGAAAGCAGAGATGAATGAGAGTGATACCATTTCTGCCTTTGGGAAATGTTTATTTATCTCAAGGCCAGGATCAGCTTTGTCACAAACCATTCAAGGACCAGCATTTGGAAACTGCTGTGTTTAGGCTATTTACAAGTTTACTTTATCAAACAAAGATAAGTGATATCCTTTTGAGATAATTTATAGAGGAATCACACAGGAAAGAGGGTCACATTCCAGCCCCCAACCCAAGGGCAAGCCAATGCTTCTATCACTTCTAATATTTATCCCGGGCATGGAGCCATGCCAGAAGACTGCTTTTTCCTTCATGGCCTTGACTTGACTTGATGGTCTAAAATGTGACGTGTTTTCTACCTCTATCCTAGAGGCCGGAGAGAGCAGCTCATGTGCCTTCAGAAGTGGGGCTCACTCGAGAGGAACCTCACTTCCCAAGCCTTCCATATCCATCTTTACTGCATTTCCCTTGCCAGCATCATAGCTAAATATGTCTTCTGCTTCTTAGATGGGGGCTCTGTGCTTGTATCTATGTTTGTGCCTTTTGTCTAACTACGTCACTAGATTCTAAACCCATCAAGGGAAGTTACCCACCAGACTCTATACCTAGCTAATGCCCTGACAATATCTGTACCCTGATGGATTAGAAGTAGCATTCTCCTGTTACTGCTTGGAACTGCGAGTAAATAAAGGTCTTCATGCCTTGCTCAGTGTCTGCTGCTGGGCTTTTAGCAATGACTTAGAAAGGGTTTTAGTCTGCATCCCAAAAGTGTGCACATGAACAGACTTAAAAACTGTGTATTTAATATAAAGGAGACTTCTCAAGCAAATAATTATGGATATAATGAGCACAAGACAGGAAAGTGTTTTGGTTGCTAGGAAATACAGTTTATTAGGATAGGCACAAGTCCAGCTTAAAGACGTGTCCACCCTACACATGCAGGGATGGACAGACATTGCCATCCCCAAAGGAGAGCTCCTTGGTGAAACTCCAGTGTGACTGGATAATGAGTGTCATTGAATTGCTGCTGCTAATGATTTTTGCTTCACCTGTAGGCATCAAACCCTGGTCCAACATCATGGAAATCCTGGAAGAAAAAGATGGAGTTGACACGGAGCTGTTGGTTTATGCGATGACTCTAGTAAACAAGGTTGGTTGATGTGTGCTCTAGGTTGAATTGTTACCCCTTCAAAAATAGGTATGAAAGCCTTAAACCCCAGTACCTATGAAGAGGGTCTTTGCAGATATAACTTAGGTATTAGGACAACTCTAACCAAATATGACTGATGGCCTTACAGGAGGAAGAGAGAGCGAAAGAGGCAGAGAGAGACAGAGACACAGAGAGAGAGAGACACACACACACACACAGAGAGAGAGAGAGAGAGAGAGAGAGAGAGAGAGAGAGACACACACACAGAGAGAGAGAGAGAGAGAGAGAGAGAGAGAGAGAGGAAAAGAAAATATGAATACGTACAGGGAAGATAGCCACGTGAAGACAGAGGCAGAGATTAGAACGGTGCATCTGTGAGCCAAGTAGTACCAAAGTTGACTGATAGCCAGCCTAGAAATAGTCAAGGAAGGATCAGTCCATGGAACTGTTACAGAGAACCTAGTTCTGCTAACCCCTTGGTTTCAGACCATGAAGTTCTGGCATGTTAAGACACCTAGCTCATGGTAGCAAGTTGCACCAGCTGTAGGAGACTAATACCACGTGAAAATGTTAAATTGTTCCTCATGAGCCCCAGCTTTGTTATTGGAAGGCAATAGCAAGAAATGTAAGAAGATGTTTCCTGCCGAGTCTCACCTGTAATGACATTTCCCCGTTAGAATTAGCAACTTGACCTAGAAGAAGTCAGGAAGATGCAAGACTTCTTCTAGGTCAAGAATTCAGACTCTGTGGAATTCAGACTCTGAGACTGTAGCAGACAGCAGGGAAGAGGTGGGGAACAGAGTGTGTGGCTCTCTGTCATCTGTAGAAATCTTGGTGCTGGAAAGTCTGTTGGCCAGATACCCATAGGCAGTGCTCTTCAAACGGCGCTTGTCTGTGTCTGTGTCCGTGAGAGAGGAAGGGCTGCTGCAGGAACTGTGGCCTGAGTGAGATCCAAACAGTGGGGAGACTGGCTCACCTAAACAAATCTATTTGGAAATAGTTGGAAGTAGCAAGGGGTGGCAATGTGGGGTAGATATGTGATGGGAAGACACCAAAGGCACAATTTCAGAGGCTGAGGTTAGGACACCTTCAGAGGAAAGGAAGCCACATGTAAGCCACTTTGAAACAAAGGCCATTGGTAAGGGGACTTTAGTTGGTGTTAGCTCATTGGTGGAGGCAGCTCTCCTTAGACAAGGGTTACGGCATAAACAGCCTCTCTGGAGTTCTGTGGATAATTCTTAACCTGGGCATACTTACATAAGTGACCCTGCAGTGTGGCACAGACTGTCCATTTGCCTTGGATTGGACATAAATGACTCCATTTTGATACTGACAACTTTTTGTTTTATTTCAAGTTTACTTCGATTTTAACACCAGCAAAAGATTGCAAAGAAACTATTTAAATATATTACTGAATAAAATCATCAAGGGTCTTGTTCGTAAAATGAAAATCTCAAAGCTATAGGCAGATGACAAACTAGAAAGCTATTGGCCAAAAAAAAAAAAAACAACAAACCCCACAATATCCTGAATATATTAATAAAGTAAAAAAAAGGGGGGGTAAGGAGAGAATGAAAGTCCTTTCTTTAGTCAACCGTGAATGCACAGTAAAACAAAAAGACATTCTCCCAGGCCACATGACTGCCACCAGGGGTAGACCTGGGCCCTGTAGCCCTGACAAGTGAAGCTCGGCCACCTGTCCTTGAAATACCAGCTCAAGAATCAAGTCTGTGAAAAGCAGAGAAGCAAAAGTTAGTTAATGTGGCCACATTGGGAAGAGGAGCCAATAAAGAGGTCAGTGGTCGATTCTGGGCTAGTAACGTGAAGTTAAGGTTTAAACCATGGGCAAGACCTCTGCATTGCTGGGCAGGGTGTGGTCATTGGTGCATCATGGTCAGGGCTCTTGCGAGCCATCACTGCCATGGGAAGTCTCTGAAGGCACCTGAGCTTCAGCTTTTCTCTTCCTCAAGCTTAAGATTCCTGTAGAGTTTAAAATTCCTTGGGTGTCATTGTCAGATGGCTAAAGAGAAGGACACGGTGTCCCCCTTTAGGATAGTCTTACCTCTACCATGACAGTCACAGTTCTTGCTGCTTCTAAAAAAAAAAGAAAGAAAGAAAGAAAAGAAAAGAAAAGAATTTCCAGCAGTTTCTCCCTATATAGTCCTGGCTAAAACTTAAAGTGTAGAACAGGCTGGTCTTGAACTCATACTGATGCCCCATCTCTGTCTCAGCTTCCTGAGTGTTAAGATTAAGGGTGTGCGCCTTGTGTGAGCAGGTACCCTCAGAGACCATCTCTCCAGGCCCCTGCATTTGTTTCTTTGATTTTAAGATTTTTTTTTTGTGTGTGTATATGGGAGTTTTGTCTACGTGTCTGTTTGTCTGTGCAGCATGTGTGTGCCTGCTGCCCAGAGAGAGTAGAAAGGTTGGCCTTTGGAATTGGAGGTACAGATGTTTGTGAGTGACCACATGGGTGCCGGGAATTGAACCCAGGTTCTCTAGAAATGATCTTAACTGTGTGACGCCTCTCCAACCCTTGTATTTACTTATTAATGAAGTATTTGCTGCTGAGTGCAGAGCTAACTTACATGCTTGTGACAGGAGACAGCCACACTTTGGGTGAATAATCCTAAGAACTCTTATTTTCAAGTCTGTTCATTAGTTTTCTTTGCTGTGTGATTTGAAGCATGTGTTTGAGGATGAAGCTTCTCTTTCCTGTCCTTTACAGCCACTGGCCTTGCTCTGCAGAACTCTGAATTCAGCGAAAAAGAACATTCCCTCTTGCTCAGTGTTGTATGCTGTAGTTTTATCTTTCTCATTGGCAGAGACTGTAGTCACTTTCCTTACCGTGGCATCAGCACAAGGGCACTCTGTAGTCAGCCGCTGACAACACTCATCCTCTGCTGGACATGGTGTGGCACAAACCAGAGACTCTTCGCTTGTTCCTTCTTTTCTGGCTCTTCTGCTGTCTGCTCACAAAGGACAGTTCTCACCTTGAAGGGATATGAGTTTATTCTAGTCACAGATTTGAGTGACAGCTCTGGAAACAGGGACGTAGACTAATTCAGATTCCATGTCCCAAGGTGGATGTAGCTTCATGAAGCTTTATAGTTTTTAAAACAAAGAAAGTCATTAATAAAGGCAAGTTTAAAATGTATTGTTGGACGCACAGAAGGTGGTTACGGCGGGATGGGGAAAGCGCTCCACAGGCTACAGGTGCTAGCTCATGGCAACCTTAGCCTTTTGAGTTGGTGGGAGTTAGGTGATGGTTAAGTTAATAGATTTCAAAAGGGTTTTGCCTATTAGTCAGTTTTTGTCTATTAGTGTATTTATTAGTTCTGAGAAAGAGGTGGGGAAGGAGCAGCTATAGGTGGGGTAAAGCTAGCCAGTATAAGGTAATGGGCCTCTGGACCTGCAACCTTTCCATCCTCCCACGTCACTGCAGCTGCCCTTCTACACAGACACAGCCACCCCTCCACACCACTGCAGCTGGAATAAGCCACCTGTCTATGCAGGCACAGCTTCCCCCCTAGGAATTCTTGTTGAAATGCCTCATCTATGCCCATCCTGATTAGTTTTTAATATCAATTTGATATAAGATGAGTCACCTGGAAAGAGAAAATCTCAAATGAAGAATTTCCTTGATCAAATTGGCCTATGACCATGTCTGTAAGGGAATTATCTCTACTGATGATGGATGTGAGAGGGCCCAGCCCGCTATGGGCAGCACCATCCCCAGGCAATTGGGCTTAAGCTATGAATCAAGAAAGCCAAACGCGTGCGAGAGGACAGGCTGCCAGGCAGAGTTCCTCCGTGTTCTGCTTCAGTTCCTACTTAGATTCCTGTCCCAGGTTGCCTCAGTGACGGACTGTGACCTGGAAGTGTAAACCAAATGGGTCCTTTCCAACCCTAAGCTGCTTTTGGTCAGTGTTTTATTAGAGCAAGAGACAAGCCAACTAGAACAATGGCTGGTCTTACACGTGGAAAAGGCTCTGGAGAGGTCATTCCAGACAGATACAGCCATTCCTGGAAAAGCCCACAGCCCACTCAAGGGTTCATTTTGCTTTATGAATTGCAGTCATGTTTACGGCTCCAGTGAGTCAAATGCATCAAGCTACCAAACAGAGCAGCAAACTGGAATGTTAATGCGAGTATGTAATAAACAAAAACAAAAATAAAAAGCACCAGATCCTAAAGTCTGGGAAATTCTATTGCAAGTTGGGTGGTTTCTAACCAGAATCAATCTTAGCAAAATAAATGGTGGTATAATAACATGAATTTAAAAACTGACATTTTCATAATTTAAAAAAGGCAGTAAACCCTAGCCTGCCTTGGATTCTGAGACCAGAGTGGCGTTGTTGTTGTTGTTGTTGTTGTTGTCTACCAGAGACATCAAGCAGAACCTCTACCTTTCTGCATCCCTATCCAAGTCTTGAAAAGAATTGAGGGAAAGAAATGTCAAAAAGAGACAGAAACCTCCTCTACCATAGCCGAAACCCTCCTGGGTAGAGCCCTTGCTTGGAATAGGGTCTCATGTAGGAGTCATCTCATAGACTAAGATGAGGTAGATGGGGGAAGCAATGGTAGGACCCCAGGGAGCTCTGAGAAGAGGCATTGCTTCATTAGGACCTAAGGCTAGTTAATCATGTGGAATTCAGGGTAAGTAGATAACTGTTTTAAACATTTAATTTTATTTCTTTATACATTAGATGGATCTTTCTTAACCCCCATCCATAACCCTTGGCAACCACTAATTATCAATGTACTATTATCAATCATGTCTTTCAGGGTCAAATGGAATCTTGTAGCACGTAACCCTTTGAGGCTGGCTTTCCTCTCTGTATAAAACTCACTCGGGTCTGTTATTGTCGATGTTAATGACGCGCTCCCTTTGGGGAGTATATATGATTGTGCTGCACAGGTACACCCCAGTATATTCACCCATCTGTCTTTGAGGGAGACTAGGGTTCTCTAACTTACCCATTTGCTTGTGGAAGAGGTTGAAGGTCACAGTTCTTGACTTCCACGGGTGATACCTGGGAGAGTGTGGAGCATGGACTTTACCACGCTGGTTTGATCCCGTGTGAAGGTTTTAATCCTCTGAAACCCAAGGAGGGACAAATTTCTTTGAAGACAGAGTTTGGTCTCTGATTAATGCCAGTAAAGAATTGTTAGTGACAGATCCGGGCAAGACAAAACTCTGAAAGAAACGGAGGTCAGGAATGCCAGATGTGAGGCAGCTGTGGGGCGTTCCCAGCCTCAGGAAACTCACGCCTCCAGCACTTTCTGGCAAGGTCATGTCTTTGCCAGCTGTAGGTGTCCAACGGTGATCAAGCAGGGGAACTGGGAAAGGCCCAGGTGGGAATGCGGTGAGGGTAGCTGAGCAAATTAGAGTGGCAGCCTGGAAAAGTTGACTTTTTGTCTAGGATGTAGGACCTTCCTGCACAGAGGAAAATGCCACAGTCCCATTGCAGCCTGCGTGAATACCGGAGGGCCACAGGTTCAACTCTAACTCACAGTTTTCATGGTGGGGTTGAAAATGGCTACTTGCAACTTCAGTTCTGTTCCTGCTATTTGGCAAAGGTCTCAGTGACTGTTTATTATAGAGAGCTGGCTGTCTCATTATTTAAAAGCTGGCTCTCTAAACAAGGGAATTAGATATAGAATTCCAGCTTAGTCCCCAGGGTTTTTAAGTGAAAAAGAAACTATGGGGATGGGGAGATGGTTCAGTCAGTAAAGTGCCTGCCTTAAGGACAGAAGGACTTGAGGACCTGAGTGTAGGTCCCTAGCACCCATGCAAAGCACCCAGGTTGGTATGTGTGAGCTAGGTGAATCCCTGAAGCTCATTGGTCAGCTAGCCTCGCTGAAATAGTGAGTTTCTACCTCAGTGAGACTCCCTATCTTAAAGGTTATGATCAAAAGTCATTGAAGAAAACAATGGAGCAAAAAATCCTCTGACCTACACACACACACACACACACACACACACACACACACACACACCACTGCCTGTTGATGCCAGATATGGAAATGGAAGGTGGGGGAGTGGAGGGATAGAGTGGAGGCCAACTAGCCTGCCTTCTTTGAGTTGCCTGCTCTATGGTCATTACGTAGTTTGGGGGATCCAGTTACCCTCTATGCTCCTGCCTAGCATTGCCACCCCTCCTGTTTTGTCCTTTAATAAATGTTACAGTTTTCCTGGAAACCAGGGGGTGAGCTTGTGGTGACAATAAGAGTCTCTGAGTGCATGCCAGGTGGGGTGGTGTTGGTGGCAGCGGCGGTGGCATTGGCCTAGTTATTGGTCGTTCTCAGGTAAAGTCCAGTTGACCACCACTGTGGCAGACACAGGTGTCTGCTGTCCACATGTATGAGTATCTCTTGTAGCTTCCAAGTCACAACCTCCTGTTTTGGACCCTTTTTGGGTCTCTTGAGTGATCAAGATGATCACGTCTCTGACCTCAGTCATTGTGAGTTGTATCCTCTTTGATCAGCATAAAAAGCTAAAAGCCGTTGTTTAGTGTACAAATAAAGACAATCTTTCTACCATTGGCAGAGGTTGTCAGAGAAATCGGGGCCATGAGGTGATCTATGCAAGTGTCTGTCAGTGTCTTCTGAAGCAAACTAACATGTTGAAAATAAATTTCAAATCCATGTGGTCTTCTTAGAAATCCAAAGGCAGGGAAATAAATAGGGGCCAAAGAGCAGGGCCTGGATTCCAGGCTGGAATAACCTGTGTGGAGGCTGGGCTGGTGGCCCTGAGAGGGGCTTCCCCACAGTCTACAGTAATTTCTGGTCCCTCTCCTCCCTGAGCCTTCATCTCCCTGGCATGTAAGATGTGGGGCTCGCACTAGCTCTCCAGGCTTCTTGTGTTCTGAGAGGACCCTTGTTGAAATAAGGAGCGGTGGGCTGCGTCCCCGGCACCTGGCCGTCCCCACGGCTAGCTTTACCCGAAATAATTACACGGAAACTGTATTCTTTTAAACACCGCTTAGCCCATTTCTATCTAGCCTCTTCTAGGCTAGCTCTCGCACCTGGACTAGCCCATTTCTAATAATCTGCTGTAGTCCACGAACTGGCTTACCAGGAATGATTTTAACCTGCGTCTGTCTGGAGTGTGAGAATCATGGCGACTCCCTGACTCAGCTTCTTTCTCCCAGCATTCCGTTCTGTTTACTCTGCCTACCTAAGGGTGGGCCTATCAAATGGGCCTAGCAGTTTCTTTATTGCTTAACCAATGAAATCAACAGATTGATATATGACACTCCCACATCAGACCCTGCTGAGATTATCCTCTGGTACGAGAGGTAGAACTCAGAAAAGTCTGCTGCTTTCTCCCCACCCCTCTCTGTCTTATTGGCTCTTGGTTGCTGCTTTGAAATTTCTCATGTTTCCCAAAGTTTCACAGAGCAAAGAGAGGCCCTGCTGAACTTCAATGGGAGAGAATCATCAAATTATAACCCACACTGTTCCATTGATTATAACTGAAACGTCAAACCTAGAAGCACGTTAACTTTCTTCTGGCACGTGACAAATCCCACACGCTAGGTCACTTGGAGCAATGAAGGCACGCTGCTCCTCTCACAGTTTCCAAGGGGCAGGCGTTCAGACAGGTCCTTGCTGGGTTGTCTGCACAAAGTCTTCCAAGGCTACAGTCAAGATCTGGCCAGGATGGACTCTGGCAGCCTTTTGTGGTTGTCTGCTGGACTCCTTTCCAGACAGCTGTTCAGCTCATTGTGTCTTGCTCTTTTCTTCCAAACCAGCCTGAGCTCAGGGGAGACCTACGCCTTCTTTTAAAGGCTTTGCCCACTTACCACGGGGGATTATGTGATTTGGAACCTTGACAACACCTGCTAAATCCCTTCTCCTAGCTAGCCTAATGAGTGTCACAACTCACCCACAGGAGTTCCCAGCCCCCACTAGGTTGCAGGTTGCCCCCAGGGGCAAGAATCCTGAGTTCACCTTGCTGGCTTCCAGGAGATTTCCTCATTGAATGAACTTGTCATGTGTCTTGCGCTGTTGTGGGTTGTTAGAACTGAGACCACTGGACCCTATGAACATGTCTTCATTGCCTTGTGATGTTCCCCTAAGATATGGCTGTATCCTTTTCTTCTCTTGCAGACATTGGCAGGACTGCCCGACCAAGACACCTTCTATGATGTGGTAGACTGCTTGGAGGAGCTGGGCATCGCCGCTGTGTCCCAGAGACACTTGAACAAGAAAGGGACAGACTTGGACTTGCTGGAGCAGTTTAATATCTATGAGGTAACAAATGCGCCATTTCTAAGTCATCCACAGCATCAGAAAAGGTCAAAGGATGATGTCACATGTCCTCCAGGCCCAGGTTCTAAGTGTGGTACAAGGGGCTTCCACACCATGAGAAATTTTCTAGAAATGCAAGGTTTCAGATCCTACTCTGTCCTCCTGAATCAGGAACTCAAGAGTGGGACCAGAAATCTTGCCCTAACAAACCTTCCAGGAGACCCCAGTATGTGTTCAAGCTTACGAACCTTCGACACAGAGAAAACTCAGAGCTATTCTGTTTTGAAGAACATGTGCTCTGTTGTCAGGACCTCTACTCAAGGAGAAATCAGGTGGAGAGGCAGGATCAGGGAGGAGGAAGGGGAGGAAGGGAGGGGCTGAAGGAGAAAGCAAGGGGGAGGACAGTGCGAAGTGGAAATTCATAGGGTATTTTTTAGAAAAACCTCATCCCCCATGTTAAAGACAGAGTTTCATGTAGCCCAGGCTAGCCTCAGATTCCACATGAGGCCAGGGTGACCTTTAATACCAAAAATATCCTGCTGGCTTCACTTCCCAAGTGCTAGAATTGCAGGCGCATGCCCATTCCTGGGACAGAAGACAGTGCTTTAATGACGCTGCCCAGCATGTGCTCTCTTCTGGGCTTTCTCTTGCCTTATTGGAGTGCTTTTCTCTTTGCTCCGGTATGTCACAAGGAAAGAAAAATCAAAATTGAACATCAAATTCCACTGTTTGTCTTTGTACCATGTGACATTATTTAAAACACAAATATGACAGTATTTTGTAGGCAGAGTTGTCAAAAGTTCCTGGCTCCTATTTGGAAGCTGCCATTTGCAAACATGGTTAGTCATACCAGGACAGAGGAAACAGTATTAGAATCATCCATTTCTCTTTTGTGTCTGGGTAAGTGAGTGCCCTACCAGCACTCTGTCCCCAGCTTTCCTGTCAGTCATTAATAAAAGGATGGGTAGGGAAGGAATCCTGAGCTGCTCTGTCTCCATGTTGTTCTGTGCTGTAGAAGGAGCTGCAGGCAGGCCTGCTTTTCGTCCCGCCCAGCTCCTGCACGGCTAGCTTAGCCCCAGAATAATTACACAGAAACTGTATTTATTTAAACACTGCCTGGCCCGTCATCTGTAGCCTCTTATTGGCTAATTCTCATATCTTGCTTTAACCCGTATCTAATAATCTGTGTAGCACCATGAAGTGATGGCTTACCGGGAAGATTCTAACCTATGTCCATCTTGGACAGGAGCTTCATGTGTCTGTCCTGGAGAGGGGAGGTATGGCGTCTGCCTTACTTCCCTTCTTTCCAGAATTTTGTTCTGTCTTCCCTGCCTACCTATGTTCTGACCTATCAGGCCAAGCAGTTTTCTTTATTAATTAACCAATGAAAGCAACAGATAGAAGACCCACCTACATCACTGTGCAATGGGTCAGCATATGTGATTGGCTAATCCTGCAAAGTAGCAGGGATGGGAAGGATGCATGAGAGCTCCCCTCTGTGTCCATCTTCAGGGAAGCAAAGCTCTCGGGGTTGCTCAGTGGTGGGTATTGCTGCCTCCCATTTCACGGTTAAGTTAGGCTTGACATGGCACTGGTCTCCACTGATGCCTTTGGTGGTTCAGCTATACCCAACTTCCCTGTATCTTATATGTGGAAATTGGGTCATTTGAGGAAGCTTTCTTTACTTTCTTCTCCACTTTATGTGGGTTTCTTTTCCCTACTCTCCAGTTGGCAAACTCCTTAAGTATCATCTCCATGAAGTCTTGCTCCCCATTCCCACTGTTCATAAGCGAATGTCTCTGCAGCTCTGTCCAGCAGTTCTCATGACAACCCTGTCTGTCTGTCACTTTGAGCTACACTGAGTCCTGTGTCTCCTGCCTCTTTCTAATGCCAGGGCCTAGCACAGCTGCCTAGAGTTTATTAAAGGCTTGGATGCCTCCCTCTTGTGAGCATCACACATGTGGATACTAGTGTCTCCAGGCATGGTTTATTCTGATGCCCGAGCAATAACTCAGGGTGACAACCCCATGCTTTAGGTAGCAGACAGAATCTGGATCCTCATTCCAGTCTGAAAGTTAATGCATTCTAGAAAACATTTACTGACATAGGCAGCCAATTTTAAATATGTGCATGGAGAGCTAGAAGAATCAACATGCAGAGCCAATACTTTCCTCAAAAAGACTTTGAACTTCTCAAGTGCCTGCAGAAAGCTCGGGTAGACTTCTTGGGTGCTTCCTTATGGGGCAGGATGTCTGGTGGCCATATGTCTCGGGCTTTCTGGGACAGGCCTTGTTTTGTGTAATTTAATTCCATTTCAGAAAGGTGATTTGATCCATGTTTAATTAAATTCGTTGAAATTTCTTAGCCACATGTGATTTTTCAAATACATAAATGGCCAAAATAAAAAAAATCTTTTGTCAGATCAGATGTGTTAACTTTTGGTTCTAAAAATGTTCTTTCTCTATGGGGAAAGACATCTTGCTGCTGGAGACTTCCAGCTAAGAAATAGCTGTTACTTTTAAAACTTGTTTACTAATGGTTTCCCTTCCCTGAGAGCTTTCCATCTCATCGGTGATTAAAAATGTGTATCAGTTATCTTTTGCCGTGTCCCCAACACACCATAAACAACTGGTCTAAAAAACTTCACTGATCTTGGTTCTTGGAATCAGGAATTTGGCCTGGCTCAACTAAGATGCTTTTAGGTGGTTCAGCTACCTGGTGGCCTTACTGGGCCTGAAAGGTCTCATTTAGCCTTGATCATCTGGTTTTCAATTTGATTTGGGCTCTTGTCTAGACCACATGTGATCAGCTAGCTCACTCCCACTTCTTCACAGGATAGCAACATTTGTGAGAAGCAAGACTAGCACAAATACTTCCAGGCTTGGTGTCGTGTTTGCCGATGGTTCACTGGCCAAAGAAAGTCAGTCGCATGGTCACGCCTAACCTCTGTATGGGAGGGGTTGGCACAGAGTAAGGAAGAAAGGAGGTGTGAGTGTCTATGTGGATAGGTTGTGACCCTGACATGCACCTCACCTAAGAGCTGAACTGAACTGTGTAAGCGTGAGACAGCCATGTGGAAAAGGGTCGCATCCATTACTAAGATGGCTGTCCATCATGGGTCACAGTCATATTATGATAAAAACTCAGAAAAAGTTCAGAGGTAGTGGTTTTGAGCCCCATTAAAAATGTTCAAATTGTTCAGAGCAAGTTATACAACTAAGTCTAGACTCAAGGATGACACAGGGTGGCGTCTAAGTCCCTGGAGACCTAACACTGTACAGTCTTCAGTGTAGCTCAATGGTAGAGCATGCGCATACCATGCACGAGGCCCAGAGCTCCCCTCTAGCGCCTCTCGTCAAATCTTAATATTTGATAATATTAAGATCTTATTATGTTAAGCAGGATAATAATAGTGTGTTTATGGTTTAGCAATCTTTTTAGGGATATATGTTAAACTATTTACAGATGATAATAATCTTAGACATTTCATTGAAAAATTGACCATGGGTTTGAAGGCAAAATGTGACATGTAAATGAGCAAATCTTGATTCTGAACTAACAAGTGTGAGACGACTGTGGGTGACCCGTGGTGGCCGTGGGTGACTGTAGGTGACTGTGGTGACTGTGGGTGATTGTGGGTGGCTGTGGGTGACCATGGGTGACTGTGAGTGACTGTGGGTGGCTCTGAGTGACTGACCATGGGTGACTATGGGTAACTGATGACTGTGGGTGACCGTGGGTGACTGTGGGTGACTGATGACTGTGGGTGACCGTGGGTGACCGTGGGTGACCGTGGGTGACCGTGGGTGAACGTGGGTGACTGTGGGTGACCGTGGGTGACCGTGGGTGACTGTGGGTGACTGTGGGTGATTATGGGTGGCTGTGGGTGACCATGGGTGACTGTGAGTGACTGTGGGTGGCTCTGAGTCACTGACCATGGGTGACTATGGGTAACTGATGACTGTGGGTGACCGTGGGTGACCATGGGTGACTGTGGGTGACCGTGGGTGACCATGGGTGACTGTGGGTGACCATGGGTGGCTGTGGGTGACTGTGGGTGCTGTACCATCACACATTCTCTACTCATCCCTGTCTGTTGTATATATCTGAAATTTCCACAGTAAATGAGGCTTAAAATACTGTGAAAAAAATCATAATGAAACCACCCATCTCTGAATATTTACTAAAAAGCACACGAATCAAAGATATCAGCATCTTGTAATAATTGCAGCATAATTTGCTATAGCTCCCCTTCTTGTCTTCTTTACAAAGAGAGGCTTGTTACACAGTCCAGGCTGGCCCTGCCCTTGGAATACTCCTGCCTCACCTCCTTAGTTGCTGGGACTATAAGCTGTACCACCACACCTGGCTACACCCCTCCTCCCCATCTTCCCTCTTCTTCCCCCAGTTCCCTCCTCCTCCCTTCATCCTCCAATCCCTCTGTTCTCTTCCCCCCTCCGTCCTTCTCCTCCCCCTCCATCCTCCCCTTTGTCTTCCTCTTTGGCAAGTGTTTTGTCATGGATCTGAATCTGTGATATTCCCAAATGAATTACACATCACAGTGATGCCTAGATCATTGCCTCTGATTCCTCTCTTCACTAGAACTTTCTGGTCAGTCTCCCCTTTCCTCGACATGGAGCAGTGAAAGTGACTCCCCCCACCCTGCCCCACACACTGCTTCTCGGGAAGGCACTGTGAGAGGAACATCACTCGATCTTTGGACCTTTGGGGTTAGACAAGAAGTTAGGAGTATCTGAACTGTGATTTAGACCTTCTCATATCACTGCAAATGTGTGCTTAATAGAAACAGTCAACAGCTCAGGCCAGGGGAAGTTCAGATGGTCTAAGAGCCTTCTGTCAGAAATGGAGGGAAAAACAGACTGGACACTCTCAGAAGTGCTGCCACTGGGAAGGTGTTCTCATTCCCAAATTTGCCCACACAGCACTGCTTAGGGTTTTAAAGTTTTGATGGCAGACATGACTGGCCAATTATTGAACTTCACTTTTAATGTTTGTGCTTCCAGACGGAACACTTGAGAACAGGAATTTCCAGGGAGACTATGCAGAGATGAGCCTTGGGGAACTCGTCAGTTCTCACCTCAAGCCTTTAACACCATGTTCGGGAATAAATTCTAGGGGCACTAAAATGGCCAAAAGATTTTCAAATATCGTCACTTAGATAGGTCACACGAAATCCATCTTATCTAAATGCTGGGGCTGGAGGAAGTAGGGAATGAAGGGTGGAGATGGATGACCTGTTGTCCATCAGCCGTGTGTCTTGGGGACTGATCTATCTGTCAGGGGAAGAACACAGGTGTGAAAATGTCTGGTGATTGCTTCTGTGGAAGCCACCTCTCCTGTCCTGGAGAACATACAATATGCCCAAATTTAATACATTTTTCTTACTTAGCTCTCTTTCTATACAGATCTCTATACAGATACCCGTTTGATCCATAGAATGCATTGTGACAGGCACGGTGCAATCACAGATTGAACTGACTTCTGGACACACGTAGGGGTCTTTGAGATTGAGTAGAGGCCTTCAATACAGGGAAAACAGCAACAACAAAAAAGCAGTTTTAAATCCACTTATAGGTGACATATAGTCAGTCACAATCCGGACTGGAAAAAAGCTCTCAAGTTTGGCTTGCCTGATACACTCTGCTTTTTCAGGTGGCACTCAGGCATGAGGATGGTGATGAGACAGCTGAGCCACCCCCCAGTGGGCACCGAGACCGGAGGAGAGCCAGCATGTGTTCTGGTGGCAGTGTGGGTGAGCACCAGGGCCTTGACCGCAGAAGGAGCCGTAGACACTCAATCCAGAACATCAAGAGCCCACTGTCAGCTCCCACCAGCCCTTGCTCCCAGTCAGTTCCTGCCTTCAAACCCAGCCAAGTTCGAGATCTCTGTGAAAAGTAAGCTCAACCCCAGTGATGGGGAGGGAATACCACTGGGGAGAGGGAAAGAGAGACTGCGAGTCACATGTACTGACCATGACTCCCTCCCCACTAGATGGTTAGGGTGTCCTGGCCTTGCTTCCTTCCTTTCCTCTACCACTAAACCATTCCTCCCCCAGGGAACTTCCCACTCAATCTGCTCTTGATGGCAAGCATAGATTGGACCTTGCCAAACTCATTTTGTATTTTATAGAATAGCAAAGAGTCCAAAGTACAAAACCATGGCCTAGAAATAAATGGTATGCCACACAGCAATGAGAGACTGGAATGGTTCTTGAGATAATATAGCCTTATTCAGATTGGCTTTAGATATGTGAACATACATATGTAAATTTAAAGATATTTATTTTTATGCAGCACCTACTCATTTGATCATTTAGCCACTCAGTAAACATTTTATTGAGTGTCCAATATAGGTCAGGACCATACAAAGGTATAAAGACACATACACAACAAGAGTATGATCTTTATCTTCATGAACCGTACATCTCAGCTGGGGAAAGAGAATAAGGTAGATGAAAAGAAATATAAGAAGCTTGACTCTACCTCTGGTGGCCTGGAAGGATTGGGGAAAACAGGTGCAACAGAAGGATGGCTGGGCTTCACAGTCCTGAGACAGCTGCTCCAGGTGGATGCTGTCTGTTTCTGAACCACAGAGCTTGACCATCCATCCCATTCATGGTGGTGCGGTAGGATGCATATCATGCTCCCATCAGTATCAGTAACAAAGGTTCCACCATTCTCTCTCAGCCTGGAAATATTTCTGGGAGTCAAATTTAGCTTACCTAGCTACATGGTGATGGAGAAAATAACTCAGCGTACATCAGGCCACCTTTAGAAAGTCAATCATCAAGAATATTTGGGTTTCCCCAGCCTCCATCGCAGAGAGAATAACCCAGCATCTCCATCATCAAGGCACAGCTCAAGCAGTCTGGTGCAGATGTACCTGTTAACCAGGAAGTGGGAGTGGTCCTGGTTTGAGAGTCATGTGCAGCATGCATGGTCTCTTTCTGTGTTATGGCCCTAGACATGGTCCTGTTTCTGAGTTCGTGTGACCAGCTCTACTCTAGTGAAAACCCCTAACTTCTGAAAAGATTAAAATAAGAAAGCTGCTAGCTAGGGGCTGTGCTGGGAGAAGGCTTCAGGTACAGTGTGGTTCAGCCCTGGGTAAGTTTCTTCAAGATCCTGGATCACAAAATACACAGCCCCTAGCTAGCAGCTTGAGGAATTGACTCAGAGGAGGTCGAGGAAAATGTACACAGTAATTGAATACTGTTTAAAAACCAATGGAGATGCTGAAGGCAGGGGTGCGGTGAGCCTCGTTGGCCCCACTGGTTCTTCACTGTCTGATTCTGTGCTTGTTTCTGGTCTCTTCATTTCTCTTCTGCTTTTAAAAGGTCCTTATGTTGTGTACTTGAGTAACAGCATCTTCTGATACACTAGCAAAGATGACAGCAGTTCGGGGGGACTGTCCTGAGAACAGTTCATTATCTCCAAGTTCTGAGCTCAGCAGGAATTCAATCTGGGATGGGGAGAAGATGAAGAGATGCTACTCTAAACAATGCTTGCTTTGTTCTTTTCAAACGCGATGCAATTTTCATTGTGCTGAAGCTATTGCTTTAATGTAAATTTTGTAGTGTTTGGGGAAAGTGTTTTCCAGTTTGTAAAGATAGAAAACACTGAAAAGAGCTGGGATGTAGCTCAGCATGGAGTGCTTGCCTAGCACACATGGTGAGGCCCTGAGTTTGATCCTTAGCATTGCAAAAATAAGCAAATGAATGTAAATTAAAAATATAAACCTAAAAAGAGAAGACATCCAACAACCTTGTAACTTTAAAATGATTTTGTTCATAAAGCCTGTTGGAGAGAGGCTGGGTGGCATCACCATGGTGCAGTTCTCCTCAAGACAAGACTGCAATGGGGGAAAGGATGGCAAAGAAAGGGATGGGGGAATGGTCCTGTGTGCTTAGCAATGTCCCCTGCTCAACATCTGTGACTTAAACTATACTTCAGACTCAAGCAGCTGTTAGGATCCATTTTTTGGAGGCCTGGGAAGCAATGCCTGTGAACTCCCTGGACATACTTGGTGCTCGTCTGTAGCAAGGTTCCTGTGGGTGCCACATAGGAGGAGGACTCGGAGGCTGGATTTTATCCTTCTGTGACACAAGTCGTACCAACCCTCTAGCAAAGATGGGAGAGTGTGAGAGGGCAGAAAGGAAGTCGTGTGGGAAATGTGCGTGGAACTCCTTGCTCATTTCATTTGAGTTCAGTTCTAGAAAAGACCCTCTTGTACAGGAGGGCAGGAGAGGTGCCAGACAGCAGGTAGGGTGGGCTTTGCGGTGAATAGCAGGAGTAAGGGATGGGCTGAGCCAGGAGTTAAGCTCAAATCTTGACTCAGTGCTCAAAACTACTTCCCACCTTCCCACTCTTAAACATATTCACTGAACAAGACTTAACACGTCAGACTTTTTAGGAAAGAGAATTGGTTGGCATACTATATGGACATCATCTTTACTGAGGTAAATATAAATATTCAAGAATTGAAAAGGACACCATGTCACATACCACAAACATGTATGCTTCCTTGCACATGTAACCCTGCCAGATTGTTACTACCATTTTAGTGATGTTAGTGCGACCCTGAACCCACATTACTGGGCCATGGCTTCTACACTGGCCCTTGGCCAAAATCAGGTAGAGTTTATTGATCATCTGTCACCTGAAAAATTTTTGTATGATGTGTGTACCATAAAGAATTTCATCTCTGCACTTACTTTTTGCAGACTTGATTATAAGAAGAAAAATTACAGCCTTTTTATTTACTGCTGAGAAAATTATTTGGGGTCATCTAATTAGCAAAAATGAACAACCCCCTCCCCACACACAAACTCCAGCAGTGTATCTGACTCCCATTGCCGCCATTCCCAGGGCTAAAATGTTCTTGAAGTTTGTCTAGCCTGAAGCAGGAACCCAGTGGAGTTCACGTACAGGCTGGGGTTCTTTTCTTCATGAATATCCCATTCTATCCTGTATTCCTGCTTGTTAGAGCAGTCTCTAACCTTAATTTGCGTCCCTAAGCATGCTCCTGTTCAACGAGGTGCTTGCTTTCAACACATAATAGATCTCCATCTGTCCCGTCTTCCAGTGTTTCTGATATGAAATACTGCACAGGACCTAGTGTGCAACTCTGAATTCCACCCCGTTGAGCTACACACAACATTCCACTCTCCAGAGGTAATTCCGAACTTCACTGAGTCAACTGATGCTTGCATGGTACCATCTAGCTCTCAGTCATGTGTGTATTTGAAGGACACGGAAGAGTAAGCTGGTGAATTGTGCACAGTGACAGCTGGCTGGGGAATGGAACATAGAGATTTATGCCATGTACACCAAAGGGCGGTAATGGCGGGTTGTCATGTAAATTTCATAAGTCATGAAATACTAATTTGATGTTTTTCAACTGCTAAAAATGTAAAATATATATTAATGTTCAGATTCTCCAGAACAGATCTTAGGCCAGATTGAGCTCACTGGTTATATTTTACCAACTACTGTTCTGAGGAGACAGACATTTTTAGAGAAATGGAGGGGAAATGGGCTAAAATTGCCAATGAGCATTATGTGAGGAAGAAGGGGGGGAACCCACCATGCCACATGAGATGACTGCGGGGATCTTATAGTTGAGGTTACAACAAGAAAGTAAAAGGAGGCTGTGATGTGGCACAGGCTTGATCCCTGGCATCACATAAGCCAGATGTGGTGGTAGATACTTATAGTCCAGATGTGGTGGTAGATACTTTATAGTCCTGGCACTCAAATAGTAGACAGGAAGATTGAGAGTTCAAGGTCATCATCAGCTACATAGCAAGTCTGAGGGCAGCTTGGGACTTAAGAGATCTTGGGAAGAAAATTCCATGAAGAGATTATGAGGATCTTATTGATCATAAATTCCTATGATGCAGGTGAAGCTGGAGATGGGTGGATGAAAAGTTGGGGTGGGGGTATACAGAGCTTGGTGAGAAGAAAGGGCTAATGACACATGCAGGGAAAACGAGGCCATTAAGGAGGTTACAGCAAGATAAGCTTAGCTCTAGAAACCCCTAGGGAAGAAGGAAGTAGTTCTCAACCAGGGATGGCATTGCCACCCAAGGGACACCTGGGCATGCGTGTTTTTGGTTGTGGCTACTGGTGCTGGGTTGCAGTGGGCATGTGGTAGGACAAATTCGGGAATGTTGTCCCATCGTGCACAGGGCACCCGTCAACTAAAGAGAATTAGTTCTCTGCAATGTGTTGGTGCTGCATCTGGGTCAGCACCTTAGCAGGCTGAGTATTTGGCTGGAATTTTCACCCGCTACTTGGGAGGCTTCCAAGGTTGGGAACAACTGTTGGACAAGATAGCTCTTTTATAAGAACGCAGGATTCTGTACCTGCCTCAAGTTCACATAGCAAACTTTGGATCAAAAGTAACTTCATTCAGAAATTATCACGAATCAGTTAAAATTAGAGTCTGTACATGATATTCCTGGAATAAAGATTTCATTGACATTTTACAACCATCACAGAGACAGCACTTTTTAGCAAGAATGGAGATATGGAATGTCTTACCTGTTACCCGGACTCTCTGGCCTACATAGGTTATAGCAGAATCCTTTTCCTGGTATTGGTTTTATCTCTGTTTAGCAAATTTTTACTCCTCAAATTCTTAGCAAATACACCGAATTTGGTTAAGGACAGGCTTGACTTAATCTAATGAATCAACCAGTAACCAAACACAGCCAGTTCTAATCAGCTTTGAGTCTATCACATTCCAGAATTTTGACATCATGGAATGTGACACCTGCGTGAAACAAACTGGCAAGACAGAAATATATGACAGAGTGGTGCAATCTGAGGCTGGAGCCCGAGATCCTGTGTGGGGTAGGAATCATATGACTCTGTGTGCGCGCAGTCATATGTGTGTGCGCATATACTCAGAGATGTGCAGGTGGAATTGGGGACCAGCATGGAGGGGCAGCTCCGCAAAGTCGCCTTCAGCTGCTGATGTGGTCAACCATTGACCCAGAAGCAAAAGAGTAAATAGAAGAGTTGCTGTGTCCCCGCGTAAGTTAGAAGATGCATAAAGATAGGGATGTGCCTGCTGCATTTGAAATAGAAGTATTCATTCTAATAAATTGCAAAGTCACTAGGATAAAAACACAGGTTGTTGTGTGAGCTTTGGTTGAGGCGATGAAAACAAACATCCCCCTGCCCCAGATAGCACACCAATGACAGGAACAAATAATTCCACCCAAGTATAGCTTAAAGTACCAGTGAGTCTAACTCGTGTAACTTTTAGGAGCCTGGGAAACTTATGGATGGTTACACCACTGAAGGAAAAAAAATCACCCAGCAACCATTAGGTGCCTATTACTGCCTGGTGGATGGTTGTGCATTCAATAAAGCTTTCCAAGTATTGCAGCTGTCAGTATTGCTGAGATGCTCTCTGGTCCCTATGATGCAGCCATGGTCGTGTGTAAGATGCTATGAAGCTGAAATAGTGGATTCAGGCTCTGACCTCATACTCCTACCTCCCTGAAGCAGGTGTGGCCTTGTGAACCCTTTCCCCTACAACAATCAGCTTTATAAATCCTTAAGGGAGGGGTGGGTCTTCATGAGCACCTCTTCCCAGAAACTATTAACTGTCTATGGGACCTCAGAGAGGGATAGAGCCTTGTAAGCTCCTCCCTGCCCATGGTGAAAAATTAATGGGCCTAACTTTCTGCAAGTCTTCTGCTTGTCATCACAAAGTTAATGACCCTGTCATGTCCAAAGGACAGCATTCCACTAATACAGGTGTACACAGAGGTCGGTTGCTGATAGGCATTGACCTTGTAGCCAGGAACCCAGAAGTATCAAGCAACTGTGAGAAGATGTGGTCTTGTCTCTGCCATCCTAAGGCTGAGGCCTAGTCCATCTGAGATGCAGGGAGGAGTTTAACAGAGGGTATTTGTGGGCCTTTGAGGGATGCTAATGTCTGGAGCTCCATCTGGACTTGTTGACTGAGAAAAACCATGGCTCCTAAGGAGTTCTTGATCTTCCCAAGTCTACCACCATTTGGGTCGCATTCAGAATCACTTTGGAGTTGAGCATCAGATAGACATATCTGAGCATAGGAGACTAAAGTTCAGAGCCTGGTACCACTATTATAGGCTTATGTCAGTTAACATATTGCCGTTGCCTTATAATCCGATCAAATAGCATCTCAGCAGTAGTGACAGCTACAATACCCACAAGCCTTTATTGAGCGCATACCCATCCACGAGGCAATTTGCCGAACACCTGAGATGTTTTGTCTTTGCCCTTGGGGTGAGTACTGTTTTTATTTGCCATGTGGTAGCAGGAGAGGCGGAGGCAGGTGGAGTTGAAGTTCCTTGCCTGAGGACTGACAGCTAGTATGATGGGATTGGTTTTAGGGTTTTGTGGGTCCAGCTTCAGATTGAGGAGCTCACTGTTTTGTCTGACTGCACTTGTTTTCGTGATTCTGTAGATCTAATCTCCTGCGCGAAGCAATGCCTGTGTTAGTCCCTTTTTCAGCAAAGATGGGTGCTGAGTGCTGACACCCAAGGTTGTCTTCTGATCACAACACGTGCTGTGGCATGTGCATGCCTACACACATACTTGAACATTCAACATATCACACATCAGGAAAGTATTTCCCAGTGTCCTACTATGTAGATGGACCACGTGCCATACTATCAGTCATTTTGCCTTGGTTTCTTCGGTTTTTCCTGGTGCTGTTTGCAGTAGTGAACATCTGTGCACACATTCCCGTGCATTTGCTCGCAGCTGCACTCTTCTGGGATAAATGCTTAGAAGTGGAAATCTAGATGCAAAGGACGTACATTTCAATGCTGTGGGACTCTGGAGCGAAGAAAACTTATTTCAGCATCACCATCACACCTAAAAGGCTGTACTTTGTGCTTTCCCATCAGCCTGTAGCTGGGCGTTTTCATACTTCCTTGCTTGCACTTGGTGTTAGGAGTTCTTCAGAGGTTTTTTTTTTTTTAATTCCATGAGGTCACATGCAGTTACCTGGGGTTTTGCGGTTGTGACTGCACATCCCCCGTTTAGATCCTCTACTCTTTTATCCTGTCTGTTGGTGTTGATGTATAGGTATTCTTTATTGTTTGCATGGAAAGACAATATACTTGTTCTTGCTTTGTTTTAAATATTAGCCTTTGGACATTTTATCCCCATCTCTCCGATATCTTTTAAAAAACATGGTATTTCTCACTTTCTACATAAAACATTCTGTCAGCATGGCCATCCATGAGTGGTTTCCTGTGTGGATTTGATTCCATGCTTGCACAGGAATGTATGTTCTCTGACCTGCAGCCTCTCTGGGCTGTTCTTCCTTCCCTTAAGACAAGTAACAGCAGGGGTAGCACTTAGGAAGCACCCACTGTATGCTGGCTGAGGTAACACTTAGGAAGCACCCACTGTGTGCTGGTTAAGATAGCACTTATGAAGTACTCACTGTGTGCTGGCTGAGGTAGCGCTTAGGAAGCACCCACTGTGTGCTATCTGAGGTAGCGCTTAGGAAGCACCCACTGTGTGCTGGCTGTGGTGCTAAATTTCATGTGTTGAGAATTCCGTGGTGAAAGGTTTAGTATCCTGTTTATTTAAGAGACAAGGAAACTGAAGCACAGAGAGACAAGGAGCTTGCCCTACATCAGACTGCCGATCAGGGACACTTCTGGCTTGGAACCCAGGCAGTCATGGCTTAGAACTTACATCCAGTCCAGCAGGACTGGAAAGGGTGTCTGATGGGCCTGAATGTGTTTGAGAAGGATGATGATTTAGCTTTGGAGGGTGAATTAGATTCCCGAGAAAGAAGTCATCAGAATAAACGATTACTTGAGCATGGTAATCTTAAAGAGTTGTATTTTTTATTGGCTTTGATATTGAAGTTATCATTGGGTTTGCTTTTCTCATGAATGGGCACTGACATGGCTTCTGAAAAGGACTTCTGAAGATATAATTCTGGAGCAAGCGTACAGTGACTAACTGGCCGTTCTGGAAGAGATCAGAAAGGAAGGTGCAGAGAACAGACACCCACTGAAGAAGCCTCAGCTGGGTTGCAATGACTGGATGCTGAGGAGGATGCTGAGGAGAAGCAGGGTCTAAGTCATCCTAAAGTTTAGCATCTCGTAGTCAGTGCACACCAATTAGTGACCCAGTGGGTGGTGGGATAAGGGGTGCCAAGCCTTCAGGGGAGCCTGTGGGTGTCAGTACAGGGAGGAGATGGGGGGATGTTCACTGTACTCCTATAAAGTGGGCAAGGGCATTGGCATCACTTCACCAGCCACAGGAAGCAGTAGGCAAACAGGAGCCTAATTATGAAACCCACTGGACCGATGAGCACAGCTTCCTATATTCTGATGAGAAGGAGATATATTTGGTTGCTTCAGTTTTAGGACAGGACTTGCCCACGGGGCTCTGTTGCCAGGGTTACAGGATTCATTCAGTGATTACCCGTAGAGTCTGCAACAGAGTAATGAAGCTGACCTATCTCTGGGAAGGAGCTGGCAATAGGCAACCTGTTTACAAGGGAAGAGCGTACGATGAGACGCGTAGGTGTTACACAAGGTTAACTTGTGAAAGTGGCTGGCTTAGGTGACCTGTTAAGTGCTGGCTCCTACAGCTAGGCTTGGCCAGGTACAGTAAGGGAGAGATGTGTGGTCAGGAGCAGAGGTCCGACCCTCAGGCTTCATCTCGGCCTCTTGTGGACTCCTAATATGGATGGCTCTTTAAGAGGGTGGTAGAAGAGTTAGGATAGACAGAAAAAATGAGTGCGTGGCCGGGTGAGGGTTATATTGACGCTTCCCCAGAGGTTGTTCTATTAAAGAAGGTAATTGTTAAATAACTATGGACACGAGCTGGAGAGAATGTTTTTATGTTCCAGCATAAACTTGCTAGAGGATTTCATAACAACCAGATTAACAACCAGTGGTACCACGGGCAGCAAGTAGCTACTTGGGGAAGTTTATCTGATGGGAAGTGGTTTGTTATGAATGAGAAGCCCTGATGGGGCCTGTGACGTCCCGAAGTATTATTGGATGGCAGCCAGGGGTGTGGAGATGTCCGAGGCTCTTCCTGAGTATTCTCTAGCAAATGGTGGGCTGGAAGAAACAAAGATGGGATCAAGGAAGAAGGAGCTTGGGGGGGAGGGTGGTAGCAGTAAAGAGGGAAGACTGGGGGTGGAGGAAGAAGTGAGCTTGTAAAGTTCCTCACTGTTGGAAAACTTTCCATGATTAGATAGCTAATGTCTCGGGACTTGTCTTTGCTTGGGTATATTTGGGGATCTTTAGAGATTCTGGGTGACCACACAGATCCAACAGTGAGTCTCAAATGGAAAAGCGGGTATGTGTATGTGTTGGGGGGTCCTGGAAGCATTGGGGCAGAGCTGGGTCAGGTGAGGAGGTTGGGAAAACCTAGAAATGCTCTCAGAGTATCTAGAAGTGGAAAGGTGGGGAGGATGGAAAGTAGGGGGATGTCATGGGATACAAGAAAGCATGGTTTATAGGATACTGTATCCAGTCTTATTCAGTGTCAATTCCCAAGCAGCCAGTAAGGCAGGATCCTGGGCTGGCTCACTCAGGAAACTCTGGGTGTGGTGTGTTTGAGGAACCTATGAATGGAAATCCTAGCCATTTGGACAAGCACCTGTGGGATCCAAACATGTACAGCTGATTCGTGATACCCAGACTGTAACCCAGGAAAAAAAAAAGCAAGAGGTGGAGAAAGGATGATGAATCCCTGGGAAAGAAAGCGCTGGATCATCATCTTTTGATATGTTACCAATGAGGCGGCTACACAGTTTCCCAGTCAGGGAGCCTTTAAAGAGCTCATCTTCAGGTGTGAGTCGGCTCTGATGGGGTGAGGCTTCACAAGGGGACCAGATATTCAAGTGTGGGTTAGAGGAAAGGCCTGGCTGATGTTCCTATTCAGTCTTGGTTTGGTTGGTGAAGGGCTGAGCTTGCTTCCCTTTGACCTGTACAGACCCTGTGTTTTCCTTAAGACACACCTTCCCTTCCAGGGTCTACACACTCATAGCCTTTACTGCTGAACTTGGATTTCTGAGGTGATCCATGATGATGTAGACAATGGGACATGTGGTTCTCAACATGTCTTTGGGAACAGAGCCAGACTTTTCCAAGAGTTGTTGATTGATTAGATCCAGTCATGGAAGGAATAATTATCAGTCTTGCTTCCAATGTGCTATGATCAGGCTGGGCATGGTGGTGCATATGTTGCCAGAAGGCCACTTGTTCATCCTGGCCGCCCAGCTAACTTAGCCCCAAAATAACCACACAGAAACTGTATTCATTAAATCCCTGCTTGGCCCATCAGCTCTAGTTTCTTATTGGCTAACTCTTATATTAATTTAACCCATTTCTATTGATCTGTATATTGCCACAGTGGCTTACCAGCAAAGATTCAGCATGTCTTACTCTGGCAGTGGCTCCATGGTGGCTTCCTGACTCCGCCCATCTTTCTCCCCACATTCAGTTCTGTTTCCCCAGCCTACCTAAGTTCTGCCCTATCAACAGGCCAATGCAGTTTCTTTTCTCATTAACCAAGAAAAGCAACACACAGACAGAAGAACCTCCCATACCACATACATGTTCTTCTAGTACTTGAGAAACAGAGGCAGGAGGATCTCTGAGAGTTTAGGGTCAGCCAGCTGGGGTTACATAGCAAGACACTATACGAGATATGGGGCTGGGAGGTGGGTAAGGGACAGAAAAAGAAAGACCTATATGGAGAGAGTCTAGAGTTAATTCTAGACAAATGAAGATTGAGCCTGAAGATAAAAGCCCAAGAGGTCAAACCTGAGAGCAAAGTTAAGTCACTACTGAACACAGCTGGTAAAGTATTGTCAAGGGCCCTTGGGGGACTGAAGAGGACACATCTGGCCTGTAGCCACACTGTCGCTCCATATTCCCAAGAGATGGTATCAGTTGTGTAAACACCATTCTCATGCTGAAAACAATTTTTTTTATTTCAAAATGAGGTCATCATTATGAGAGACGTATCAGAATGGACATGGGCCATAACTGTAGTCCAGGTGTGGCTTATGGTGTCATGGATATCCATTGCATGTCTTTGCTTCCTGGTGGATGCAGGACATTAATGGGATGGAGAAGGAGAGTGATTGGCAGGAGAGGTGAGCTGGTGGGCTTCTCATGCATGTGAGTACGGGCATAAGAGCATAGAATTCAGGGGGAGAAGAAGGCAGGGAGGCTAAGTGGCTTCATAAGGAAAAGAGGCATTTTCTCCAGCTGCTTGTCCTAAGCAGAGGTAGCATGTCAAAGCTGTTAGGCACATGATGCTAGGGTTGGATCCTGGGTTTAATCCGAGTTTAATGCCAGGGGTCCCTGGGATTGTCCTTGGCCTCTCAGTGCACGAACAGAACCTGTTCCAGAGGTTGACCAGGAGAGAGATGAACTATGGGAACTGGCTTACATAGGTACCCAGTACAGAGCTTAAATAAGAAGAGTCAGTAAACAGCTGCAGAGAGGTCACACAGTAGGACCAAGCCCAGAGCAGGGGACCTGCTTCTGTACCCCAGACCATGGCCTTTAGAGCTCAGGGGTCTCTGGTACCTTTTGGAAGGTGACTGCCTTTGTTATCCTAAGAAAGCTGCTTCCTAAGGACATAGTGTCTCAGTAGGGGCCAGAGGCAATTCTAGGAACTTTGGGAAGGCTTGGTGACAGAATCCACATTGCCCCGAGACAGCAATTCATTCCTGAGCTCTTTGCTCCTGCCATGCGGTTTTGGTTTTATAAACATGGGATTTAAAGGTGACTAGAGAGGAGCCCTCTGGAGGAAGTGGCTAGTCCGGGCCTGCTGCTTGCTGGCACTTCTCCCCCACAGATCCATGGGCAGGACAGGGCAAGGTTGGGGAGCAGACAGCATGGCATGGCCATATGCCACGGGCAAGTCTCCTGAAAGGGAAGCAGATGCTTATGAGACTTGAGAAGCCATTTTCTTTTCCTACACTTCTTAAATTTAGGACCATTTTTGCAAATCTGCTTTCTCAGTTGAGGGGGAACAATTTGAATCATGACATCAGAAGAAGAAAATTATCAATTGCCCCAGACCTGGTATTGTTTGTGCTTTAGGACTTGTCTGCAACCTGAGAGCTTTTGTCACCAAGCAGATGAGCAAGGAGCCTCCACTAGAGAAGCCCAAACTGCCTGCTTTGACTGAGCAGCCTTGCAGGAACACTTGGCAGTAGCACGTGTTCTGAGCTTTGCCTTTCGTGACTGACCAAGTTTGGTGAGCTAGGAATATTAGTGCCTTTTATCAACAGGCCCAAATCATGTGCACTTATTACTCTACTCATACTTTTTCCTGCCTACATAGTCTAGGATTTGGATCTGTGATCTTTACAAAGGAAGCAGTTTCATAGGACAATGTGCAGATGAATAGGACAGCAATACACATGCATGGCTTTGGAAGGGGAGCAATGAGCTGTGTGTAAGAGGGCAAGGCAGAAACAAGCATGGGCTCTCGGGGAGAACCTGAAGAAGTGTGCAGGGGCAGCCATTGCAATATCATTGGTGGCAGCAAAGAACCGCTGTTATAGCTACCTGTGTGCCATGGAGTGTTGCATGATGGGTGTAGGTACCACTGTAAGAAATGCCTGACACTGGAAAGACCAGCACACTTGCCAATTATCAGGTGTCAAACATTTGTATATTATGCTTCATTGGTTTGTGTTTCTTTGAAGCTAGGGCTCATGGAGTCCAAAGTGGCCTTGTGATTCTTGACTCTTGATTTATCTTCATCTGCCTCTCAGTTCCCTCCTGGAACAATAAGTGCTCACGCCCAACGTCAATATTTTCAGTCCAGACATTTATTCACTAAATTCATATCAGTATTTTTGATAAAAGAGGACTTTACTTTTTGTTACTAATAATACACCCTCTCAAAAAGACTATCACATCCTAGAATTTAATATTAATGTAAAAATTCTTTTAGAAAAGAGAATAGTGGTCCAAGAAAGGATAAGAAGCACTGAGTCTTGATGGGTAAGAATGAGAAGACCTCTTCAGCCCACGGGAATACCATGTTCAATAGGAAATGGGGAGGAGGGCTTGGTGTGCCTGAGTGTCCTCTAGGCAGCTGAAAAGGCAAGACTGTAGAATGTGGAGGGAGGCAGAAGTGGCAGGAGATGAGCTCATGTGGTACGCAGGTAGAGACATGCAAGGCCTTGGAACTCCTAACATGACGTCTGGTAATTGTTTGGTATGTGAGTTCAGCCATGCTGGCCCTGCATACTTGAAGCAATGCCCATCTTCCTGATAGGAATTGGGTTGGAGGTCAGGGAGAGTAGCAATGGGAGCCCAGGTGGACGCTATTGAGACAAAACTTCTGAAAAACAGTGGTATCTTGGATCCAGGGCAATGTTTCTGAACCTTTTAATATTCCACGTTCAAGCTTAACCCTCGGATAAGATTTGCAAAAGCAAGACCTGAGCCTCTGTGTTTTCAAACATCTCTCAACGGTGTGAATCACTAGTCTGAGGTGGCCATTGCTCCTGGAGAGTCTTAGGGGTTTAAAAGCATATGTTGGGGAAAGAGTTGGTAACCCTGTCACTTGATCTCCCAGGAGCTGCTTCAGGACTACAGTGAGCCTAACCCTGCGGCCCAGTGAGACTCAGCAATGTGCACTGAGTTCTCTGTTAGCGTTTCATTGCTATAACCAAACATCTGAGCCAAACCAGTTAAGGGAGGAGAGATCTGGACCATGGATCCAGAGGGTCTGCCCTTCATGGCTGAGCAGAGCAGCTCACCTCCTGGATGAACAGGGAGCAAAGAGAAAATTTCTTCACTGATGGGCTTTCTCTTTCCCAACTCTCTATTCCATCTGAGCCACTAGCCTATAGAATGGTTCCATCCGCGGTCAGGATCAGTCTTCCCCATTCTGCTAATTCTCTCAGGAAAGGCTCTCAACACACAGAACCAGAGGTGAGCCTCACCAGTCTCTGAAGCATTTCTCATTCTAATCAAGCTGAAAATTGAGATTAAGCATCAAGTGGTCCTTGGGTATGACAACACAAAAATAGTTCTCATAGCAAAGGGAATATGATATGTCATTCTGGAGCCAAATATGAATGATCATGGCCCAGGAACATAGCTTTAGATCTCCCCAAATACTATGTTTCATCCATGAAAGTAGTCACATGAGATTTTTATTAGTTATAGTACTTAGGAAGTTATAAATCAAAACGTTCATTAGCTATATTAGTGGAGAGGGCAAACTGTTATGGGTTTCAGATGCTATCTTATGACAAATTAGCTTTGATCTTTATTGGTCTGCTAAGAATGCATTGTAAAGCTGTGATGGCCACAAGGGTGTTAGTCAGGACCCAGGGTTGGATAGTACATAGTTTTCAAATGGACTGAAAATAGTTCAAGATAATTTTGCTCTGGTCTGCAGCGTGTCACCTGTTCAGAATCTTGAGGTTCACTCATTTGACCTTGTAGCGTCTTTAACATGGGTGTAGCTTCTGTCTCTTTGTCTCCTCTCTTTATCTGTGTCCCTTCCCTCCTCCCCTCCTCCTTCTCCTTCCCCCTCTTGCCCTCTCAGCCTCTCCACATCTCCCTCCTCCTCCCTCCCCTATGGAACTTCAGCTCATAGGTGATAATCTTTGTAGATAGTTCTGGCTCTTGCTCTTTAGAAGTCTTGCAGTTACCTCCTTTATAGGCGATTCATTTCTCATGGCTGTTTCCTCCAGCAGATGGAGAGTAATGCAGAAAGCCACTGCTAGCCACACAACTCCAGTGGTTACCGCTGGCAATTTAGCAGGCATGACTGGGGACAGAAAACAGAAATGAGGTTGCTGGGAAGAAGCCTGGCTGCCAAGCAGGATTTGGGGTTTATCTCTACACACCAATCTACACGATTACCATATTAAAAGCTGATTGTGGAATGTTCAATCAAAGCACATGAAAGGGCAATTAGCTGTAGACTCAAACAGGGTCACATATCGAACGGATCTTACTTCACACTGAAGCTCCAAAGAACCTTTGGGCTTCCTTGTGGTAGCTTTACTTGATATCTGCTTCTAAACACACAATACCCTGTCTTGTTCATATCTAAGAGACAGCATAAGTTCATGCATCATGAATTATACTTCTCATTGGTGGAAAGCCTGGGACAGTAGAGAGCACAGGAGAATGCCATTAGAGTGGCCACCTATCCTTACCCATAATGCTTTGAGAACACATGGTGAGCTGCCTTAGGCACCTGACCCAAGTCTAAGCATGAAGCTCACTTCAGTTCTGTGTCTACTGCATACACCTAACGTGAAGACACTTTTGGTGCCTGTGTTCTGATTGAAATCTATCACATGACTTCAGATTTGAAGTTTCCACTTAGAATAAACTGCCAGTACTCAGAAAGTTTCAGGTTTTGAGGGTTTCAGAGTTCTCACTTTCAGGGGTGATGCTCAACCTATGATTGACTTTTAAAAAAAGCCTGTTCAGAGAAGGTACATGTCAGATGTGTCATTGGTAGAATAGCATTGTGGTCATGTGTTTCATTTCCTCAGTGACACGGGCCAGAAGTAGAGGTTCCCACTTGGCTGTGACGTGTTCTTTCAGGTGTGATAGAAGAGAGAGCCTTGAGTGGACCAAGGATTTAGATAGATTGAAGCCATACCTGAGGCAGGTCCTCTGAGGCTAGCAGCCTGGCACTCTGCTTGCTGCCTTCTAGAAGCATTTGGAAAACCTCAATCTACCTCCTTCGGGTTGGTCTCTTCAGGCTAGCGACTGTGGCTAAGAGAAATGTCTTTTACATGCATGAAATTAAATTGTGTGCAGAAGAAAGGAAAGAGGCTTCTAGCCTGTGACTCTCACTGTTTATACCTGTTTATCTATTCGCACCTGAGCAGATCTGCAGCCCCAGCTACCAATTGTGTTTCTTCCTGTTGATGTTTACCCTCTGCAGATTGAATTTAGCCTATTACAAGACCTTGTTTTTTCAACAGGAACGTGCTGGAATCATTAGTGTTTGACTCTCATCAAAATAGCAAATGTAAGGGCTTTTGCCTTGAGATGCCAGCCAGTCAGCCAGCTTCTGGGGTGTATTTGGGATTCCTGGTATGTGCTCCATGCTCTTTCTGAGTGGTATAGGTTGCAGGGACAATAAATACTTTCCTGTCTAACTTTGGGTTGTCACCATGGAAACGTTGGAGCCGCAGCTGGACTCTGTCAGCTGTCTCTCATTCACTTGGCTGGTGTAGATCTTTTGAGGGAGCTTTAATTCCGTTTGGCAGATGGCAAATCTCTGTTTTTAAATGACATCACCACTGCACTTGGTCGGATATTTGTCGTAACTGATTAAGAACACTAATTGGAACTCTTCAGGCTTGGGCCCCGTGTATCCTAGAAACAACCTTAATGCTAACAGGAAGCGTGAGTCACGGAGACAGAGTGGAAACTACAAGTCAAGCATTTGCTAATGCAGAGCCATGAGAACCAAGCCCGAGGGGGCACTTTTTGTCTTTAGCTCAGCAGAGTATTTCAATGAAATGTTTTTCATCTAATTGTGATATAAGATGCCCTAATCGTATGGAACTAGAAGAGTCGTCATCCTTGCTTCACAGGGTTCTGTCATCACTGGCCTGTGCTTCTAGTCTGGCTTACTTTATATAGTATTTATTAACATAAAAAACATTGGCAAAGCTGTGACCTCCCTGGAAAACTGACGGAGATGCCCACTGACATTGAGACATGGTATTGTCAACTGCAAGTGTGCTGGGCCGTGTACCTATCTCCGTGGGTTGCATTCAGCCTGCGTGTGGACTCCCTTGACGCTGGCATCTATGCCACTCCTCTCTGACATCTGTCTGCATGCCTGTTGCCCTATACTCCGAGACCTGGAGTGACAGGCTTAGCTATGCCTTTGTCATTGTCTTTTTGGTTGTTCTGTTTCCTATAATTAGGACAAATTATGACAAATGTGTTATTAAGCAGTGTATTATTCAGATTTGCTTTTTAAAATTGATTAAAATAGATGTCATACTGTGTGCCTGTTTTTCTCCGAGCACATCCTGCTTCTGATGGGCTCTGGTGATCGTGGGAAGCTGTTCCTCGTTTGTTTTCCATGCGTGGACGTTATCATAGTCCATTCATTCAGTTTTCTCTTCGTGGATATTTTAATCACTTCAAGTTTTGGAATGTGACACACACTGCTGCTGAGAGCATTATTGGGTTCTTTCTTGTGTTCAAATATTTGAGGACCCTGAGGTCCTTGGGCATTGTGGACACCTTGGACCTAATGTTCCTCGCTGGGGACTCCTTTATTTCTGCCCACTAGATGCCAGTATCTCCCCAGTCACACAGGTGGGGCAAAGTCTCCTTTGGGTTGAGAGGGGCCATCTTGGTTCAGAATGTCTTCCTAAGGGTACAGCAAGTGTGGCCTCTTGGTCAGGACATAAATGTGTTTATAGGCTAGTTCTAGCTACAGTGTTAAAGTGCTTAACCCCTTCACTTCCTGCTGCAATGCAGAGGAAGGAGGCAGCCTATACTCCCTTCCGCCATGTAGTATGTCAGACAATTTTGCATGGCAGAAATGAAATGGTGTCTCAGTATGGTGTTAATATAGCTACCCAACTTAGAGGTTAAAACAGAATTTTATAGTTTACCAGAGGTGATAATCTTGCCCACCTTCATTGTTGTGCTTTGTACCTTTAGGTGTATAGTTACTGTATCTTTCCTTATAGTTGACATTTTCATACATGCACGCCTGATCCGAGAGGGTTCACCATGCCATTTTCATAGATGCACACTTGATCTAAGAGGGTTCACCATGCTATTTTCATATATGTACATCTGATATGAGGGCTCACCGTGCCATTTTATACATGCACACCAGGTATGTATCTTCCTAAGTGAGTTCATCTGTTTTTGTCCACCTTTGTTCTGAAAGTTTGCACCGTGATTTTGAAACAGCTTGGCAACGTTCATTATCCTCTGTTAGTGCTTGGAATCTAAGAGACATGCCATTACCCTGAGATGCAGATTTGGGAAAATTAAATTGACTATGGTGGAAACTATGTCCTGCAGAACTGAACAGGCTGTGGGCCTCTGGCTTTTCCAGCATGGGTGGGGATGAGGTGGACGCAAATCTGGCGTTATTTTTTGTTTAAAGGAAAATACAGACAAATTCATAGTAAGCTTGTGCCTGTGAGTAATTCCTCATCAATTGAAACCAAGCAAAATCAAGCTATGTGTGGAGACTCACATAATACCTGAAAAGCTAAAGGTGCATGATTGTCATGAGTTCAAGACCATCCTGTAATATAGGGTAAGGCTGGCCTTGTTTTATAGCAAAACCCAATAAAAGAAACATTCGAAACCTAGAGGCCAAACACCCAGAATTTCGTAGCAAAATAGGATCAACCATGAGCGGTCACGCTTTAGGAGAAAAGCCAGCTTGGAAAAAACTAAGTGATCCGGACCATTCTTTCAGCCTGTAACATTATTAGCATGGGAATCATCTGGTTTGCCTATTGTATCACAGACTTAATGAAACTAAATCAAATCAGCATAGGTAGTCTAAGGTCATGGGAGACATGTTTCCTTCTCTACCCTGTGGCATCATTGGACAAGGCCAGTGCTTCTCCCATAGAGGTGGGCCTCCTAGTGTGTCAATGTGCCACCTGCCTTTTGTCCTGCCCTGCCATTGTGATTGCAAGGCTACACATATCACTCGTGCTGTGCGATGGTTGGTTGTGTGATGGGATCTAAGCAGGCAGCATTGCGTTTATGTCAGGGAAGTCATCTTCAGACGTCGGGGAGAGAAGACTCAAAGGGCAGAGCCAGCAAAGACGGGAGCTTGCTGCTGGTGATAGGGGAGAATCAAGGAGCAGAGCCAGCAGAGACGGGAGCTTGCTGCTGGCGATAGGGGAGAATCAAGGAGCAGAGTCAGCAGAGACGGGAGCTTGCTGCTGGCGATAGGGGAGAATGCTTAGCAGTGTGTTGTGCCTCTTCTCTTTGCGAATCTCACAGCTCTGAGTCTGCATCAGTAGGGAGGTTAGAGTTTTCCTCAGAGGACCAGGAGGAATAGGGGACAAGAGGAGGAGAAGGGAGAGGAGATGATGACGAAGATGGTGATGATTTTCCAGTGTTGTTGGTGGCAATGACAGCAAGTAGTTCTAGCCTGTTTACTGTCCTCAAAACTTTTCAATGTATTTTTCATTGACAACACGACTCTCTTAGGAGGCGGTCACTATCACTGCGTAAAGGAACAAGGAAATTGAGGCCCACGGGTGGCATTGCTCAGAAGTGGTCAGGGTAGAGAGCAAAGGCAGGCAGCCTGGCTTCAGAACCTCCCTGGCTCTACCTGTGAGTGTACATGGACTCAGGTAATTTTAGAGGGGAGGCTCCGTTGTTACAAAGAAGCCCATTAGATCAGTGAGACCGATGGAATTTGGGGTAGACCAGAAGTCACATCTCCGGCAAATTCTCCATCAAGCTGAGGGATGATGACCTCCAGCTAGCGACTGTGAATGGCGAGCGTGGTGCTGTGGGAGCAGGGGAAGGAGAAAGGAACCAGTGGTGAGCTGTGGAGTGTGAGCCCGGGCTGTGCAGGCTTGGCAGGCAGATGGGCTGTACTCGTCTGGGCCTTTGGCACTGCAGGAAGGCTGCTACCCCGATGTCCGCTGGTCTCTGTCTTTGTGAGAGAGGCACCTAACAGGCACTGAGACACAACCCTATGATTGTGGCTGTGTCACAATCTTTCTGTCTGCCATATCTGGCCAGTCACAAACACGTGGCAACAGAGCCATGTTTATTGTATGCAAGGTTGGCTTGATGGTTTTAAAACATCAGTCTTTGTAGTTTGTTAGATTTTTTTTTCAGAAAAAACGGGAAAATGATGTGGTCATCTTAACAAGTGAATGAAAAATACTTAATAAAACGAAGGTTTGATGTGAGAAAAAGAAAAAAACACCACAAAATGTAAAAAGCACTAATCACCAAAGATGAACTGGATCTTACTAAGAATTTTGCTCATAAAAAAAGACCCCACAAAGTAAATTCAAAAACAATACACAGAGCAGAGAGTTAACAAGACATAAGTGTCAAAGGAACTTATAATCATAATTCCAAATTGTGTGGAAGAAAATTCAAAAATAAAAGAGAGCTTTTCATACCATTGCAGATGGGGACATAGAAAGGTGGCGGGAACCAGGGCCTGGGGTCCACAGTCACCTTCCAGAGCCACCCCTCCTGACCCACCTACTACGTAAGCCTGGCTTCCCCAGATACACCATCAAACGGGGAGCAAGAGTTCAAAATGGGACTGGTGGGGCCCCTTTTAGAACCACAGCATCTTCCATCTGCGAGAGCTGTTGGGTACAGGTGTCAAAGTCACCAGAGAACTGCTTTCTTCTGTCCTTGCCTTCTGTCCTTCTGTGTGTATTTCGATGGGGTTCTTTTGTTTGAAGCAGTGTCTTAATATATAGCTCTGGCTGACTGGAAACTCACTATATGAACCAGCTTGTCCTTGAACTTGCCTCTGCCTCTTGAGTACTGGGATAACAGGTATGTGCCCCCATGCCCAGCAATTGGTTGTTCCTTGTAACTCAGAAGTTACAGACCACTCCAGACTAAAACTATCCCCATAGCGAGTCAATTCCTGAATAGATTAGGAAAAATCCCAGAGATGGTGTTAAATACATCTTTGAAATAGGGGATGAGTCTAGAGCACTCACTGAAATGGAGGGCATATCCTTCTAGAAAGGTGAGCTAGTCCACACCAGATGGTCAGCCTCTCAGTGAAGCCGACTGTGTTTGCAGCAGGAGCTTGCATCACGAGGACCGTTGACCAGGTGACTGACAGAAGTGGGATAAGCCACACGGAAGGTTCTCCCCAGGCAGGAAGCTTCTCTGGATTGTATGTGAAGGGCTCAGGGTAATGGCATTCATCGTGATGACAAAGAAGTCCTCTTACGGTTGCGTCATCTCCTCCCCACACTGAAGGTCCCTTAGAACCACATGGGCTACGCTAATGAACCGTGAGGCCTTCTGCTTTCACTCCGATGTGTTTCTGTGCTTTGGCGTCCTGTTCATGCTATCCATCTCGCTTTTCCATCTTGTTTCTGTGTGTTTCTTCTCTCCTGGTCTTATCTCAGGGATGAGGAGGAGGAGGAGGAGGAGGAAGAGCCAATCACGGAGCCCAATTCAGAGGAGGAGAGAGAGGACGATGCCCAATGTCAGGGCAAGGACAGGTACTGAGGGCTAGACCCACCTCATATCAAAAGTCAGAGGGTCCTTCCTTCTAGACCTTTGCTGCCGCTGCTTCATGATCTCCTGTCCTTAACGAGCTCCCAAGGGCAAGAGCTCACATCCCTGTGCATAGCTGCAGAATGAGCACTTTTGTAGAAATGCCTGAACACACTTTGATCTGAGGCCTGCACTCTTCACTCAAATCCTCCCTGTATGACCATGACCACTATTTATTGGGGGGCGGGGATCAAAATCACACAACTAATACCCCTCCCTCCATCACCAAGGCATTTGCTCAACCAGATTGGTGGTGATTAGAAAGACTTATTTCCTCTTCGGAGGTTAAGATCTTTCCAGGAAGTACCACAGTAAGAATTCCACATTTCCCCCTTCCTAATTTTGCTAGTACAGCTAATATCTGTGGGAACTGCTTTGCTATACTAATTCAGATATCATTCTATACAAGTGGAAGGGAATAGTTTTTATTCTATATAGCACAGAAAACTTACCCAGTGTTCATGTTTATAGCCAGGACACCTAACAGGCCTACAGCCTTTCAGAGAGCTTGCCGTCATCTGTTCGCCTGGGTATAGCCCATTCTGTCCCTGCTCAGTGTACCCAGAAGAGAAACAGTGAGGGTGCAGAAAGTGGGCACAGAAGAGACTGCAGGGCACAGTAAACCCCTCCCAGATGCCTAAGATTTTATGAGTATTTATCTCAAATCGTCTTTTTATAAGCGAGAATGTCCACAAGTAATTACATCTTCCACTATTCAAAAATGGTTTTGGACTTAAATAATTTTCTTCACTTAATTGATTGTCACTACAAAATGATGTTTTTACTCAGGGACGTGTTGTTAAGTTAGAGTGAAATGTTTCTCTTCCCAGCTTCAAAGTTCAGGGTACTTAGCATAACACTTCACCTATCTTGTTCTCCATACACGTAAAAGGCCTGATTTCATACTAAGTTGCCCTCCTGTTCCTAAGTATTATAGAATCCTTTGGAAATTGACAAAACAATGGTTTCCTTCTCCTTTGGGAAGGCCTGCAAAGGAGCCATCCAGCACACAGAGGAGAAAGCAAAGAACCAATGATGGAGAACTAGTCATACATTTTGAAATGAGAGAGGAAGGAGGATCAGCAGGAAACAGCCCTGCCTTATGATGTGCTAGACTTGTGGGTAGTGATGGGTCAGTTGGGGACGTGGGAATGGGATAGGTTTGACAGTCCCACCTTAGCATGAAAATGAGCCACGAGGAATTATGTAGACTCTATAAGCACACTGGAATGCCTTTGGATGTGTTCAACAGTGTATGCTCTGTCCCAGAAACCTTGAACCCAAAGGTTCGGTATCTGCAGAATAGACGGGAGGAATCTCATTGGGAAAGATGCCCTTTGGTGCTGCCCCTGTTGCAAACAGGCAGAGAACTCTGAGTTTGACCCCAGAAAGGAAGCAGTTTACCTTCTATTCCCAAACCTGTATGGCTGTCAATCAGGTTGTCTGAGAGAAGGGAGTATGGTTTTCAAACATGCAATTTTACTTAGGTTCTCATATGATAAATGTGTTAACATTTTCAAATGTCTAGCTCCAGTTCTCTGGATGTATTTTTTAATTTAAAATTGATTTCACTGAAAAACACTGAATATATTTAAGGCAGTCACATAACAAATTTGTATATCTACATCTTGCACCATGACACAACCAAGTTACTAAGCGTATATCCCATTCCCTGTGATGGCCCTGTTTGGGGATGGAGCATGCCACTGTAGCTGTAGACCTGACTGGAGGAGCCCAGCTAGTGAAGGGCTACTGTTGGGCCCTGGAAAAAGAAAGGGGCAGAATTAGTCTTCCTTACGATGTTGCCTCTCTTTAGCGTGGTATATTCCTTGCTTCCCCTTTTCCCATGTCTATGTCTAGATTGGAAAGAGCTCTGAAAGCCATTACTAAAGCACACACAGCTAGTGTACCCAGAAGAGAAACAGGGAGGGATTAGAAAGTGGGCACAGAAGAGCCTGCTAGAGCCCTTGTCTGCCCAGAGGCACACTCTCGTGCTCAGGGGTGACTGGGCACGTGGATGTTTCTGCTGGTGGACGCTTCCTGTGTCTCAAGAAACACACGACTCGACGCGTGCAGTCACCGCACAGTGAGGCTTCCCCAGTCTTTCTCCTTTTCCTAACCTTTGCTCACTCTCTCTCCAATCTCTTTCTCTCTCTGCACCTGGCCTTTCTGGGCCAACAGCAAGGCCAGCTCTGTCTCCAGGCACAGCTCCCCTGGGAAGGATGCTGATGCAGAGAGTTCTGCACTCCCCACCACCACACAGGGGAGGCACCCTCCAGCTGGCACAGCCGCACGGACCCCTGTGTCTGGAGGGGCCTCTGGGTCTGAGGCCAGCCGGCCCGCTCTTCTGCCACCTCCCAGCCCTGGCTTGGCTCCTCGGCCCTCCAGCGCACTAAAGGTGTCACCGTCCAGAGACAAGCTGCCCTACGTGCCCCACAGCCCCTTCCATCTCTTCTCCTATGACTTTGAAGATTCACCTCTCCTCACCAAGGACAAGGGAGGAGACTCTCAGACAGAAAACAGGTAGATTGGCCTGCAGTTGAGGCCTGTGTGTGACTAACCCAGGGACGAAGACACAACTGAGGGCCTGTGTCCCATGCTTGTCTTGTGTGGATTCACTCAGATACAGAGGCACTGGGGCTGAACTAACTCTCTGATCACTGACTTAACGGGCACAGTGAGATGAAAAAGAGAAAGTCCCCTGTGTGAACTAAGGAGCACCTGATTTTAGTGCGACTACTAATAATGGCTTTTAGACTACACTCTGCCAGGATCTCGTGTCCACCCCATCACTCAGCACAAACTTTCTGAGCTGCAAGGTGAGGGGAGGGTTGCACCCTCTTTCTGTAGCATGGCCAGAGTGCCGCTCTTGTCTCCCACATGTCCCTCAAGCCCTCCCGCTGACTGCTGCTGCAAAACCTGACTTCTGGTCTTTCCCCATCTGTTCTTTATCTTTCCGGTCGCTTCCTGCTTTGTTTTCTGGCATATGTGTTTGTGTTTCCTAAGGCTTCTAATGCTATAGAATTGTAGATTGTACCCACTTCCGGATACTTAAGATGCTCGTATTATGTACTTATGAACCCTCCAGTATTGGACTAAGAAATTGTCGTGGTGGTAGGTTGAAGGGAGGCGTGCAGAGCCAGACTGCACAGGGGAAGTGTAACTGTGGCTTGCTCCCATGCACCTCACTGCCTTTACTGCTGCTTCAGGCAGGTGTGCTGCTCACGTGCAGAGTGGGTGATCCTTGTACACATTTTCATTTTTCTAATGGCTGTATATTCTATTTTTAAAATTTCTTTTATTGCATTTATTTGTTGGGTGGGGCATGTGTGGAGGGTCAAAAGGCAGGATGTGAACATCGGTTCTCTCCTTCCTGTGAGTCCTGGAGAACAGACTCAGGTCATCAGGTTTGGCAGCAAGGGTCTTCACCCATTGAATCATCTCACTAGCTCCAAATAATTACCTTTGAAGTGCTTAACTAGGCAGGTAAAATCCATTATAATAATATACTTCTTTTAACATATATATCTAAAATCTTGTATTTCTGCAGCCTGTATCCACAGTCATTGGTTATGTTAGAATATTGGAATAATAATAAGAGAGCAAACTTTGCTATGCATTTATTATGGGCCAGGCTCTCCATCTCCCCTGAAGTTGGAACTTCAAAGTATCACTTGATCCTTAAGAAACAGATTGTAAGCTGTGCGGTGGTGGCACACGCCTTTAATCCCAGAACTCAGGAGGCAGAGGCAGGCAGATCTCTGTGAGTTTGAAGCCAGCCTGGTCTACAAGAGCTAGTTCCAGGACAGGCTCCAAAACTACAGAGAAACCCTGTTTATACAAGCCAAAAAAAAAAAAAAAAAAAAGGAAAAGAAAAGAAAGAAAGACACAGGTTATATCACTATATCACTATGTCAGGTAAAGAACCTGAGGCTGAGAGACTTAATAACTTAGCCCGAGTCAACCTGTGTGCAGCGAGAGGTAGTTACAGTACTAGGAGGCCTGTCCCAGAGTCAGGTTCTCCTCTGTAAGTTTTCCCCCTGTGGCTCCATGTTCTCCTGGGCTTGAAACACCCATGTCAGTCTTCAGGCAGAGTCTTGTCAACAAGGGTGAAATGTTTACCAAAGCTTGTGATGTAGGTACTGGCAAGAATTTTAACTTTGTTCAAAATAGAACCTTATAAAACTTAACCAAGAGGCAGCTCTTCCCACCATGAAATGGCCAGTCTTCCAGGGTAATCAGACCTCCCATCTGATAACTGAAAGATTAATTTGTGACTGCTAACCCCTCTCGGTTACATAAAACATAAAAGAATCTTGAAATGTCCCTTTCATTGGCACCTTTAAGGTTTTCCAGTGTCTTAGGTAGGCCTTACTATTGCTGTGATGAGACAGCATGACCATGGCAACTCTTATTTATTTATTAAAGATTTCTGTCTCTTCCCCGCCACCGCCTCCCATTTCCCCCCCCCCTCGCCCAATCAAGTCCCCCTCCCTCGTCAGCCCAAAGAGCAATCAGGGTTGCCTGTCCTGTGGGAAGTCCAAGGACCACCCACCTCCATCCAGGTCTAGTAAGGTGAGCATCCAAACTGCCATGGCAACTCTTATAAAGGAAAACATTTAACTGGTCTGGCTTACAGTTCAGAGGTTCAGTCCATTATCATCATGGTTTGTCATGGTGGCATGCAGGCAGACATGATGCTGGAGATGGAGATGAGAGTTTTATATCTTGATCCAAAGACAACAGGAAGTAAACTGTGACATTGGGCATAATTTGAGCATAAAAGACCTCAGCGTCCACCCCCACAGTGACACACTTCCTCCAGCGAGGTCCCACCTCCTAATAGTGCCACTCCTTTTGGGGGCCATTTTTTTTCAAACCACCGCTGCCAGGCACACATGGATTCAGCCTGCTGGAGGGTGTTTCTTCACCTTTCTGAGATTGGGAGGCCATGGTGGGAGGAGAGGCTAACTGGAGAAGGGGGCCCTTAAAGCAGCTCGGGTGGAGCCAGCTGAAGAAGAAGCCATACTTAGGCCGCATTTAAGACCTAGTTCGTCTTGCTCAGTACTCTGGGTTCCCTATAGGTCTTTCCCAAGTCCCAAATCCTGACATTGTTGTGTCTTGCACACAGTTTTTAGCCCAGTGAGTCCAGCATGAGCCTTCCATCCTCCTAGAGAGTATCTGTATGCATGTTACGAGCTAGCTGGGTCGGCCTAGAAGACATTACTGGCAACCTCAGCTTTCCCAGCAAGGGATTAGCCTTTTGTGGCTATTCTGTACTTCCTGGGAGTGATGTCAGCACCTGAAGGCTCTTTTCTGGGTCCTTGGTTCTTCCAAGCTTCGTTAGTGCATGTAGTCCTTGGGAATGAGAATAACAGGAACCTGTAAATTACTCAGTTGTCTGTGTTTGAGTGTTGTAAAACCCAGTCACACGCTGCTGAGTGAAGACTGCCGTAGTTTAACTAAGTGAAGCCGGTTCTTCATCTGAGAAGACTCTCAGTATTGTCGGTGGGGGTTGGCTTTCTGATGGATGTCCAGTTGTTGTGATTTTTGTGGGTCTGTACAGCCACAGATCTGGCTACTCAGTAGCTTCCTGCAATTGAATAGGTTGTAATAGAGACCAACCCGTTAGTCATTATAATGAATCCTCCCTCCTCACACACAAAAATGCTGAATAGTGAATTATGATCTGGTAAGTTTGGTTGAAACTGAGAAGCCAAAATTGGGCAGGCTCTGAGGCACTTGAATTAATTACTTGGCCATTAGGAAAACCAAAGGAGGGGAAAACACACTGTGCATGGTCTATCTCCATAACATCATTTAAACAGAATTTCAGCAACATGATCCCATGAAAACATTCAGCAGGATGTCCACAAGCAGTTTGAGGGTGAGTTTCAGTGGCATGAGTAGCAAGCCAGTGTCCAGGCAGCTGGGACAGCCAAGCTGGGCGCCTGTGTTGTGGCAGCACCCGGCTCTACTTGGTTCTCGTCATCCTTTTCTGCATCCCTTTCTGGGGCATCAATTAATGCCCTGTCTTTAACTTCATTCTTTGCTTCTCTGCCTTCTCCATAGCCTGTGGTTTGTGACTCCCTCTGAAAAATTAATCCAGTGCTGATCTGGAGAATGAATTAACATATTAGACATAGGGAATGATAATTTTTAAAGAAAAAAGAAAATCCTGCAACCGCAGCTATTCCAGAGAATCACAGGTTCAAGGCCAGTTTGGGCTCTATATGAGTTCAAGGTCAGCCTTGGAAACATATGAAGATCTTGTCTCAGAATAAGAAATGAAAAACAGAAAATACAGCTCTGTGTTAGAGTATTCATCTATAAAGCCCCATGTTCCATCTCAGTGTGACCTGAGAAGGGTTGGAGAAAGGGGATCAAGTCCTCAGAACCAAGGACCATGAAGGTGACTTAGTAACAGAAAAGGACACTGGCCAGCCTTGTGGTCTGAGTCTTAGTGGAGAAGGTGCATTTCTGCGTACACACCTGACATGTGAACACACAGATTGATGAAGCGATGGCCAAGCTGCCAGAGTTAGGAACCTAGAATTAGAGTGGGGGGATATGAATATTTTCTGTTGTCGCAATTTATTATTAAAACTTGAAATTTTGTACCCATCTCCCACTTTTTAGAAGTAGATAGCGAATGAACATACTTTTTAAAATTTATTTTTACGTTTTAGAGTATTTTTACACAATGTGACGCAACTGTGTCTTGGTGTTTCCATCTAGCCCATTTATCAACATTTCCCATGATGCCAGTTACAAAATTGGTCAGCTTTTATGGTTGCAGAATCAATGATATGTCAACGAATAAGAAGCCATGCTTCCTTGGCTGTTCTATCTCATACCTGGTTGAGCTATCACCATGAGCTAAATAATGCACCATTGAGCATTTTCCTATGTGTTATTTTTTCATGTAAATGTTAGAAATGCTAAAGTGGTTTTTCTGGTGCTAATATCTTGTGGGAAATCTCTAAAGTCCAGTCGCTTCTCACAAGTCTCTGCTGACGGGAGTTCAGCCTGCACTTCTCATGTCCAAGACCTTTGTGAATGTTCATCACGGTGACCCTCGGGGTCCCACACATCCTAATGCAGTGTCCCTAAACAGTTTAAGAAATGAGTTGGCCTCACCTGTGACATGTAGGGGTAGATGCTGCCTTACGTGAATGCCAGCTCTATATGAGGCTTCAGGTGGTGATCTGTTTCCTGGGAGCCACCCTCAGTGACGACACCTACACAGAAGAAACTGCTGAAGGATATTTCTGCACACAGGAAGCTCCCGGATTCTACAAATCTTGATGTCTGTTAAATAGAGATGGCTGGGAGAAGATCAAAGTTCATTTTATTGTAACCACTGCAGGTTTCAGTTGGGATAAGTGTTGGATGAAGTCTGGATGCCTTCATCTCTTAGCGTAGGCTAGTCCAGAAGGCCTGGCGACAGACTGGCCATGGGGTGAAAGGAGAGGAACATGATAGATTCGAAACGACCTGCAGCAGAATGTACAATAATAAGCTGTTTCTTTAGTCAGGCAAACATTTCCACAGGTCTTCAATGGTATTATAATTGTGTCATCCTAAGTAGTTAGAGAGAAAGATTACCATAGTACAGATGAACACAGTTCGAGTTCTTGATTTATGTCCACAATTAATTTTAATGTGCATTTATAAAGTAATAGGAGACATGCTGGTTCTTCTGAAACCCTTTGTTATGAATCTTCCTACCCTGTGGGTTTTGGAGTTTGGGGAACATTTTTAATGAAGACTCATCAAAATTCAATACTTAGTAAGTCTCTGTACCTTTAAATAATCATGCTTTGCAGTAGAATCTTCAGAAATATTTTTCTTGCAAAAAGCTAGATGGTTTTCTAAATCTTATATTTAGAAAAAAAAAACACTTCTTTTGTCTTTTTTTTTTTTGTCTCCAATCTAAACCTCTGTGCTTTTAGATACAGCAACTTCAGCAACAACTCTTTCCACTCCGCTGGACCCTCATCTGGACCAAGTGTGTCCCCATCATCTGCATCATCCTTCTCATCCCCACAGGAAGCCAGGTGAGTCTGGGGCATGGTGAAAATCAATTACCCTGAGCAGTCAGAGGAGGCCAGTGGTGCTCATGTCTGCCTGTAATCCTAGCACTTGGTAGGTTAGTGCAGGAGAAACCCAGAGTTCAAAGTCATGCTCAGCTATATAGTGAATTTGATGACAGCCTGGGCTACGTGAAACCCTATCACAAAATAAAGAGCCAGGAGTGGTGTTGCACACCTGTGACCCAGCACTCTGGAGGCAGAAGCACCTGATCTCTGTTTGCAGCTAGCCTGCTCTATAGAGCAAGTTCCAAGATAACCAGGGTTACACAGAGAAGCCACCCTCTCTCAAAACAAACAAACAAAAACCCCAAAACAAATGAATAAATAATAAAATATAAAAAAAAAGGAAAACAAAGAAAGGTCTAAAAAACGTAAGTAAAAGGTATATTATGAAGAATTTTTCTTTAGAAGATCAGTTTTTCTGACAGTCACACTACTTACTAAGCAAGTATTTCATTTGAGAAGATGATTTGTTCTTATTATTATGCTAGCTCCCATATACTTCCCATAGATATTATAAACATTTCTTCTGGGGCTGGAGAGATGGCTCAGCCATTGAGATCACTGGCTTCTCTTCCAGAAGACCTGGTTTGATTCCCAGCATCCAAATGGTGACTCACAATTGTCTGTAATACTAGGCCCAGGGGATCCATACCGTCCTCTGTCCTCTGTGGGCACCAAGCTTGCATGTGGTACACATGTATGCACACAGACAAAACACTTATGCACATAAAAAATAAAAACAAAAAGTATAAACATATGTAAGTATGAATGTCTTGATTTGCCCTTTAAAGATTATTCTGACTATTACATGAGCTCTGAAATTTGTCTGAGAGACAATGTTTTATCTTCAAATGAGTAAATCTATGTAGATCAGAAGGAAGTGGGCCCACCGAGGTGCTATGCAATTAGTCTAAGACCTACCCAAGGAGAATAGAATTGTATGGGTGCGTGGAAGCAATGTAACTTGGCAAGTGCATTAGACCACCAGAACTCCTTGCTGATTATTACTCCTGGAAGCCAGTGGTTATGCAAGGATGTGTTTACAAGGGAAAGGTAAGACCTGTAATTTTAGAGCAATTAAAAGCAGTTACCCTTAATGGCAAGAGTGCAGGAGTTGGAGACGAGAAGGCCTTTAGATTTCCAGCTCACTCTCTAGGATACTACTCACCCCCTGAGGGTGAAATGCTGATTGTACCAACCCTTTCCCTTAAAGGGGGATTTTGGTGAGGAAAGAATATTGACCACACAGGAATACTGCAAGAAGCCATTGTTTGCAGCCAGCAGAGAGGGTAAGGAAAGGATGGGGGCATATCACTGGGAATCTAAACATGGGTGACTACAGAGATCACTTGCCTCAACCATTGTTTTTAAATAGGACCTGTATTTCACATTCATATTCTCTTTTACGTATGTGGAAGTGTTTTACTAAACATCTCTGGAGCTAGGTGTCTTAGTTAAGGTACTTATTGCTGTGAAGAGACACCATGACCATGGCAACTCTTATAAAGAAAACATTTAATTGGGGTGGCTTACTTACAGTTTCAGAGGTTCAGTTCATTATCATCATGACAGGGAGCATGGTGGCATGCAGTGGCATGCAGGCAGACGTGGTGATGAAACTGAGAGCTCTGCATCTTGCAGGCAACAGGAAGTCAACTGACTGTTACCCTGAAGGAAGCTTGAGCAAAAGAGACCTTAAAGCCTGCCTGCACAGTGACATGCTTTCCCCAGCAAGACCACACCTCCCAATGGTGCCATTCTCTTTGGGGGCCGTTTTCTTTCAAACCACCACACAAAGTTTGACTGGGGTGTGGAACAAACAAAATCTTATAGTTACAGGGAGAAGAGGTGTCCAGTGGAGTTGGCCTATAAGGGGTATCCAACTCAAGCCTCATGAATATAACCCAACGCAAAATTGTAAACTTATTTAATAGATTAAGAGGTGTGTGTGTGTGTGTGTGTGTGTGTGTGTGTGTTGAGAGAGAGAGAGAGAGAGAGAGAGAGAGAGAGAGAGAGAGATATGTGAGCATGTGTGGGTGTGTTGTAACTTGATTCTTTTTCTTATATATGAATTTTATAGGTGACAACCTTGTATCACAGTGTCATGCAAAATGAATGCATGCATTCCTCCACAAATAGAGTAAGGATCAGATACCCCTGGCACACAAAACTAATGAACCCATGTTAAACTCTCAGATTTCACAGCCAACAGTGACCCTGAATTCAAGATTCTTAAGCAAAGTCAGGACTTGGTAATAGGGAAGTCAGTTAAGGATACTGTCTTTAGCATAGGTTCCAGTCCCCTTAGGATTAGGTGAGGTCACTTGGTGTTGTTACCATGGAGATGATCCTTGTCATACCAGATACAAGGTTAGGATGCACAGTGAGGAATGTTGGAGTATGCCTGGCATTACAAGTCTCATGTCTGCTAGATGGCTTAGGGTTTCTATTGCTGGATGAAACACAATGACCAAAAAAGCAAGCTGGGTAGAAAAGGGTTTATTTAGCCTATACTTCCACATTACTGTTCATCACTGAAGTAAGTCAGGACAGGAATTCAAACAGGGCAGTATTCTGGAGACAGGAGCTGATGCAGAGGTCATAGAGGGTTGCTGCTTACTGACTTGCTCACATTTCAGAGCTTTAGTCCATTATTATGGTGGGAAGCGAGGTAGCATGCAGGCAGACATACTGGAGAAGGAGCTGAGGGTTCTAACGTCTTGACTGGCAGGTGACAGAAAGTGGTCTATCTCACTGGGTGTTGCTTGAGCATACATGAGACCTCAAAGTCTGCCTCCACGGTGACATACTTCCTCCAATAAAGCCAGACCTATTCCAACAAGGTCACACTTCCTAACAGTGCCACCTCCTTTGAGGGTCATTTTCTTTCAAACTACCCTACTAGGTAACCAGTCCTTTTGGGACTAAACCAGGTTCTGCCATTATGTCCTCCACAGTACCCGGGTCTATCCATGGTAGAAGCAGGGTAAACACTGGCTAAAGAATCCAGCGAGTCAACGCTCATTGCTGTGGGAACTCCTTCAGCCAATGACCTTGAAGATACTGGCCCACTTTGGGTGTGGTCACATGTACTATATATGCAGATGTAAAAGCATGTGCTGCCCCTTGGCTGCTCATTCATTCCATTCACCCAGACCCAAATAATCACACAGAAACTGTTTCAATTGCAACACTCCTTAATCAATAGCTTAGGCTTCTTCTTAACTAACTCTTACATCTTAAATTAACCCATTCCACTTTCTAGGCTCCTGTTCTCTTTCATGGCATGCTATTGCCATAGGAATTTGGTCACTTTGGCCACTGTCCACTGGCTAGACTAGCTTTCTAGAGCTTATTCTTTTCTTTATTTTGCATATCCTTTCTGGACGTCCTTCCTATGAGGATTTGAAAATTGTGTGATGATACCATGAAATGACAAAAGCTCAGTTTCATTGTGCCAGGAATCCAGTGAACCTGATTACTACTTGTTCTAACCTTGCTAGCTTGTTATTTTGTGCCTGTAATGATAGAGAAATAGATGACAGATAGATTGATAGACTCATATGCTATAGAAGATAAATGATAGATAAATGGAAAGATAGGTGAATGTTATATAGATGTAAATATAATCAAAAGATGATAACTGATAGGCAGATAGGTAGGTAGAAATATATATATAGGTAGATGACAGGTAGGTGGGTATATAGTAGGAATGTAGGATGAATGGATGGATGGATTATAGGCAGGTAGTTAGATAATAGGTAGATAAATGTAAATAGATGCTAGATAACTAGACAGACAGACAGACAGAAGGCAGATGGATGCAGTAGAGCCCTGGATCACAAGTCACATTTTTCTGCTGTTGCCTGAGTGTATTGCATCAATTGCACTCACAATAATGGACATTTTATGAAGTTTATTGCTTGAAAGCTGAATTCTTTGTATATTATTTATAATGCAATTGAACATCTATCACTATTTTTTGCTCTGTTGAGACATATAGCTATTTTTACTGAGATACATACTCAATATAATTTTTAAGATTCATTACTGAAATATATGCTTAGAGTGAAAAGAAGCATCTCAGGATACTTCTTATGAACAATAGGCATGGTTTTGCAAGGAAAGATGTGTACCTTTTGTTAGCAATCACCTCCACACCTCAACTAGTAAACGTAATGCCTGAACCCTGCACAAGTCTGTAACTTTAGAACTCTCATAATCTTGATTTGGAAATGAGATTGGATTTTCAAAGTCGTAGGAAAAAATGGCCATCATCATGAGCTTAGTTTTCCATTCCTCAGGCTTGTTTAGGCATGTTAATGTGTTGGATGTCAATAAAACTTGGCATTACTTTGTATTAATCAGGGTTCTAGAGGAACACAACTGATAGAATAAATTTATATACTAAAAAGAGTTTTATGGGCATGAGTTACAGGTTGTGGTCTGGTTAGTGGGACAAAAGCTGTCTCCTGACTAGAAGGCTAGGAGTCTAGTAATTATCCATGAGACTTGTTTCCAGTCTGTGCGGACATCTAAAAGAAATAGATGCTAATGCCAGTAAAGTAATGCCTTAGCAGCAGGATAGGTGAACTTGCCAACAAGAGTGAGGGCAAGCGGACAAAAGAAAAATCTTCTGTCATGTCCTTTTATGTTGATGACCACCAACTATGACCGAATTACAGTGGCTTTTCTGATCTCATGATCTGGATTTAGGGTGCATTTTCCCACTTTGAATCGTCTGGATTTAGGGTACATCTTCACACCTCACAGTCCACTCTAAAAAAATTCCTCACAGGTGTGCCCACATGCTTATATTTTAGTTAGTTCCAGATCTAGTCAATTTGACAACCAAGATTAGCCATCACAGATATATTGACCCCGGAAAGAAATTCTGATGAAAACTTTATACAATCAAACCAATACAAGGATATTCAGGTAAATCCATTTCTCATTCAGTGACAGAGTCGTTTAAAGTAGTCTTCTAGAAACAGAGAGCACAGCACTAATTTTCATGAAATTGGAATTTAGATTGTGCCAAAACAAAACGAGAAAGCTGGAACTGTTTACAATATCCTCAAGGCTTTAGGACGCAAGTGTGTAATGAAATCAGACTTTGAAAAAGCCCCAATTTGGAAAATGTGCTTTTTGAGCAGAGAAGGTCTAAATATTTTCTTTCTGAAAGACAACAAAATTAAAGGAATATTTGAACCATTCGTCTCAAGTATTCCAAGGAGACAAATGAGCGCTAACTACAGCACAGGGAAGTTTGGGGCCATCGGCCTGGAGAGAGGCAGAACACATGCCCATTCCCTCCCTGCGGGCGGTAGAAGGCAGCTGGGTAGCGATTAGACTGAGCCAGCTGAGTGAGTGGACACAATGGACTAAAGGTAACTTAAGACAATCAGTCCTTGTGCTTAGACTAGAGAGTTCACTTTTAGTGAGGCCTGGGCAGAACTGCCTAGGAGGAGGACCTTGGAGGATCCTGGACCAGATTTTAGGAGGGACTTCCTATGGACATGGCTGAGATGAACCCCAGGTCCCTTGTGTACGGTTAGCACTAATTCTGTCTTCCTGCTAGAGCTACCGCCGCTGATTGCTTACCATAAGCAGGAGTTGCCTATCTGCCTTCTAGCACAGTGTGTTCAGAAACCTTGCTCAGAATGGCCTGGCTTCTAGGGTTGTCCCTGCCGAGCTTTTTCCTCTTCCTGGGGGAAGATAAACCAGTAATGGCATCCACTAGGCAGTTAGAAGGGGTAGTAAGGTACATGGGGTGTGGTACATTGTGGTGACCACGTGAGAGCCACCCTGCCAAGTAGTAGCATCTTAGCTGTTATAGTGTGTCTCTTACTTATCTGTATAGCTGTCACTGTACACCCATTCAGCAGTAATTTCCCATCCTCCTCTCCCCCGTACTTGTAACCCCTGTTCTAGTCTTTATCTACATCTGTGATGTCTTAGATGTCTCATACCAGAGGGATTATGCAGGCTTGGGGACATAGCTCAGTAATAAAATGCTTACCTACCATGTGAGAGGCCCTAGATTCAATCTCTAGTATTGCATGGCAGATAGATAAATAGATAGAAGATAGAGAGATGATAGATAGATAGATAGATAGATAGATAGATAGATAGAAGAGCCGTGTGGTATTTTGTATGTTGTCTTTATGGATGACTTAATAAACTTAGTACAAACTCCACCTATGTATATTATAGATAGCAATATGTCTTCTTTTTAAATGCTTTTCCCATTAAGTTTTCATATGGCACTTCCTCACCCACTGCTCTTTTGCTGAACATATGACTTGTACTCATATACTACTGCTGTCTGCAATGCCCTGATGAGCATGGGCATGCAGATATCTTTTTAGATAACTCTTGAATATATGATCTCAGAAGTGGAGCTACGAGAATATAACACAAGAGAAGCTATTTAAAATTCCTATGGACTTTACAATGTATAAAATGTTAAGTTGTATACAGGGAGGGAGGATGTGGTGGTGGCACTGCCTCCTGTTTTTGAAAAGGGACAATCCTAGTGACTCAATGTGTATACCTCTGGGACCAGCACACATCTATTATAATGACACCAGCGTTCTAGATCATTTAGACAGATATTAACCCAAGCTTTCCCTTGTCTTCCTTTTTCTCTTGGTGATGCTGTCTTGGTTCTCTTTCCATAGCAGTGCTTGGAGCTGAAGCACTCTTTTTAACAGCTTGCCTCGCTGTTTTTCTCTGTGCGCTGCTTCATCCCAGCCCATCCATAGTAATGCACCCAGTCTGTTGCTGATATATGTAAGGTAGTGAGGGTGGTTCCTAGAACATGTCATGTTGCACATATGCCATTATCTGACGGATCCTAATATACTCCCCACAAATGGGTTTGGTAAATCAAAATAGTGCTGTATGCTCAGCACTTCAGGAGGCAGAGGCAGGAGGATTTTGAATTAAAGATCATCCTTAGCTACATAGTGAATTGTAGGCCATCTTGGGCTACATGAGATCCTGTATCAAAAAAAAAGTGATAGTTTTTAAATTTTGATGACTTTTTTGGCACTGTGATCCATAAAGACTATATCAATTTCGGTTTTCAATATAGTGGTGAGAGCCTAGTTTTCCATCTCTTTGTCAAGAGGTAACCCTCTGACTGTGTAGTTGTACATAAGTAAATCTGTGACTTGCACTTTTCTCACTTGCATTGTGTTGAATGTTTTCTCTTTCCTTTTCTACTTTTGGCTCATTGTCCTCATGCTCTTTACATGATGAGTTGCAGAAGCACTTCATAAGCGACAGTGAGATCCTTTAAATTCTATTTATGAAGTTGTTGATGTTGTATTAGTTTGAGGAAGTATTTACTATGGTTCCCCCATTGGAGAAGACGGTCCATCATTATAAGGAAGTCTGGTTGCATATACAAGAGGCAGCTAGCCATGCTGCTTCTGTAATCAAGAAGCAGAGAGTGGTGAATGCAGGTAACCTGCTCATTTTCTCCTTTTTTTTTCCAATCTAGGACTCCAGCCAATGGGATGCTTACTTCCACACTTAGGGTAGGTCTCCTCATGTTTATTAAATGAACATAGAAACTCCATCACAGACATGCCCGTATGTTTATCTCCTAGGATTCTAGATTCGGTCAAGTTGACAGTTGAACAGGTAGACACATTTCAACCTTACCAGATAAATGTAATAGACATCAATTCTTCCTGTCTTCTGTGTTTTATGTTTCTATTGAAGAAAGCGGTTTCTCTGTGGTTCCTTGTAACATTGCTGTCTCTACATTTTTCACATCTAAATACTTTACCTGCCTGGAAATTACTCTGGCAGAGGAAGAATCTTATGTTTTTCTCCTTGTTCCAATACCATATTTGTCTTAACCAATAGGAAGGACGGCAGGTTTGTTGATGCATTGATGTGTCCAGACCCCTTTCTGAGGAATGACTCCCATCTTCTGGAAACAGTCACTCTAGGCTATCAGGGGCTCCCCTTTCTGCCAGTGTTTGTAACTGAAACACGACTATACAGCATTGTTTTGAAAGCTTGGAGTGGTGATTGGCAGCGTTGAAATAAAGGGGACAATGATATTTGGGGATACGGGGACCAGGAAGCTGGCCTAAGCAGTTGCTTCTGCTTCCAGCTCAAGCCCCTAAATGAACTCTCGCTTCCACTGACCCTCTTGAAAACCCATCTGCTCCAGCTGTACAGTGACCTCCTGTCCTTGTGGCCATCTCTACTTTCATGTACGTCCTTCAGTGCTAGTTGCTGCTCTCCCTGTGTTCTCCTGTTAGGTATGCTTGTGTCTTTTGTCCTCTGTGTAACTTGCTGGCACTGGTGTCTTCCTCACCCTACTGGCCTTCTCCAGATGGACATCTGTTCTGTGTGGTCTCCATTACTGGTGTCTTCCCTCCCCATCTTCTTTAAGATGATTTCTTGTGCTGACCTTGCTAGTATCAACATGTGTCTCAATGTCCTCCTTGCCTGGGGTTTCAAGTCTCAGCATCTAACAGAAATGTGATCTCTGAGATTGTCTGGGTCCCAAATACTTGCTGGCTGTGTTCTATCACTTGATCTGCTTAGAATTTTTTGTTGTTGTTTTTAATTGTGTCAGTGGAGTTGAGATTTCTACTCTCCAATGGAGCATTTTAAAAAATTAGATTGATTGATCAACTTAGATAAAGAAAAAAACCCCACTAAACTAAACATTGCTGAGGAAAACTCCAAATAGCATGGAGTGTAGTGTAAAGAGGATCGATTAGCTTTCTTCATGATGACACCTCATGTCACCCTGACAAAAAGAAGTCAATGGCCACATGTAGTGAAAGTTATAGAAGTTATAGAAGCTGTCTGCTCTTTGTGCTGTGGGATTCCTGCCTGCATGCCACTAGGTCTTGATAGCAATCTCATTACAAGCAATAAGAGTCTCTGGAAAGCAAAATGTGGTCCTAATTAATCCACTGCATTCCATCCAGAGTGCACAAGAGGAGGAAAGCAGGTTCCATTGGTGGAGTATGTTTATGTAGGGTCTGGTGAAATCACATAGTGACTGTGTGCTCTAGAGTCCTGGGGTTCTTCACCAGTCCCTGAACTACTCAATAATGCCTGTCTTCAGCAGATACTAGGGATTTTTGTTCTTGCACATGTGTGGGGTCTGGCTCGTCACCATTACTGCTCAAGTTCAAGAACTAAATCATGCCGGGAATTGGATACTGCAGTAGGCTATGTCCTTTCCTTTATGAACTACAGCTCTGAGTGGGTAGCTTTTCCTTCTTGGAAACCTTGACTGCCCCCTTGCTGGCGAGTGGCAGGTCCTGTGTGATTAAGTTTGCAGGTGGGAGCTCTCCCATCTGAATTCTGCACGGATCTTCCAACCGTGTTGCTATTTGTATGCACATCCTTACTGTAGTTCAGTCCCAAGGAAATTGTTCAAAGAACAAACTAGGATGTCCAGGGGCTCTTCTTCTTTTTTTTTTTTTTTTTTTTTTTTTTTTGGTTTTTCGAGACAGGGTTTCTCTGTGGCTTTGGTGCCTGTCCTGGCACTAGCTCTTGTAGACCAGGCTGGTCTCGAACTCAAAGAGATCCGCCTGCCTCTGCCTCCTGAGTGCTGGGATTAAAGGCGTGTGCCACCATCGCCCGGCTCAGGGACTCCTCTTCTAAACTCAATGTATCTTCTCTCCTCTCTCCTTATGTGATTCTTTTTATATTCCAAGACCAAAGAAAATTACATTTGTCCCATATAAAGCCCCTGAGTTGTTCACATTGAACATATTGTGGATATATACTCTTGTCCCTCTATTTCAGCTTTTGGCACTTAATACTTACACATTTATCCCTAGTCTTCTAAACCAGGACTCACTTAACTCCTGTGGTCTAAAACTAAACATGTTGGACCTGTAAAACCTTGCAGTGAGGGCGCTGGAGAGATGGCTCAGTGGTTAAGAGCATTGCCTGCTCTTCCAAAGGTCCTGAGTTCAATTTTCAGCAACCACATGGTGGCTCATAACCATCTGTAATGAGGTCTGGCGCCCTCTTCTGGCCTTCAGGCATACTCATAGACAGAATATTGTATACATAATAAATAAGTATATTAAAAAACTATGCAGTGAAGATGCTCACTTTGTTGAAGACATGGAGACAATTTTAAGTAGGACTGTAGCCCAGAGAACCCAGTGTTCATGTGACTTTCCAAGTGTGTGCTTGCTGGGAGCATTTCATGCTGCCCTGTGTTCTTGGTCTTCTGTCTTCCGGGCTTCCCACTCCAACAGTACTCCTTTCTGCCCGTTCCATGTCCTTCCTGCTAGGTGATCGTTAGCCACAAGTTGTGCTTTCCCATCAAACAACCAGCTCACTGTCCTCTTCCTATACCTTTGCCTAATAACAAGTACATGGACTGCTTGAAACCTCTCTTCCTGTTTTCTTCCTGTGGACAGTGCATAGTTTTCCTCCCTTTCCTTCCTACAAAGTTTATTAGAGATGGGTTGATGGGGATATCAGAATTAGCCAGTAAGGGCTAGAGCTAATGGGCCAAGCAGTGTTTAAATGAATACAGTTTGTGTGTTGTTATTTCTGGTGTAAAGCTAGCCGTGCGGGAGCTGGGCGGGACGAAAAGCAGGCCAGCAGCTCCCACAACAGAATTTTGCTATGTTAAAGTTAAGCCTTTCCTTTTTGTTTGAACAGAAAAAGGGGAAATGATGGAGGAAGGTCATTGGTTAAGTAATAAAGAAACTGCTTGGCTTCATAGGTTAAAACATAGGTGGGAGGAGTAAACAGAACAGAATGCTGGGAGGAAGAGGAAGTGAGCTCAGAGGCCATGCTCCCCTCTCCCTGGCAGACACGATGTAGCAAGACACCAGGTCAGACATGCTGAATCTTTCCTGGTAAGACCGGTGCTACACAGTTTATTAGAGATGGGTTGATGGGGATATCAGAATTAGCCAGTAAGGGCTAGAGCTAAAGGGCCAAGAAGTGTTTAAATGAATACAGTTTGTGTGCTGTTATTTCCCAGTTCTTTAGTACTGTACACTTCCGCTTTCCCCACCATTCCCTCCATGCCCAGCAATGAGAAGTAACTAAGTGTTGTCTTATAATAGAGGCTCCTGTGCTTCTGGCTTGCTTTTGGACATGCTGTGTACAGGGGACACTAGTCCTAAAGACCCATGGTTTGCATATAGCAGCCGTGTGTGTGCCTTGTGCTTGGACATGCTAATGCAGCATTGCTGGAATCACACCCAGTCCTTAGCTTCCTATGGCTTACATATGTATGTACAGAAAAAGGAGTCACCAAATATAGTTTCCATTGTCATAACTACTACGAAGAAAATGAGCCTTCATAGAAGAGCCAGGAAAAGATGGGACATCTAGGATTGGTGGTATAGCTTAGTGGTAGAGAGCTAGTCTCACCTGAATGAGGCCCTAGGTTCAGTGCCAGTACTTTGAATACACACACACACACACACACACACAGAGAGAGAGAGAGAGAGAGAGAGAGAGAGAGAGAGAGAGAGAGAGATTACATTGACCTTAAAACTGTATGGGCTTGCATACCTATACACATATATATCATACACACATGAAAGGAAGGAAGGAAGGAAGGAAGGAAGGAAGGAAGGAAGGAGGAGGGAGGGAGGGAGGGAAGGAGGGAGAGAGGGAGGAAGGAAGGAAAGAAAGGAAGGAAGAGAAGGAAGGAAAGGAAGGAAGGAAGGAAGTAAAGGAAGGAAGGAAGGAAGGAAGGAAAAAAGGAAGGAAGGAAAGGTGAGAGAGAGGGAGAATAGGCCATGCAGTAGGGAGAGCCTTCTTTCAGAGGGATACCCTTCAAGGAGTATGGGAAATTGAGCTAGCTGCCAACATTGCTTTACTGGTGAGGGTTGGAGGCAAGGGGCAGACAGTCAAGAGGAGCTGAGGAGATGGGATGAGTCTATACCTTTCTTTAAACCATGGTCTAGAAGAGCTGGACAGGATGTGAGACTGGGGAATGGCATGGAGTGAATCTGGTGTTCAGAGATGAGAGAACAGAGGGAGCATTGACCCCAAGTGGGAGACAGGGATGTGCAGGGTGGACATCAGTCTGTCAGCCAACCTGCCAGACAGCTTGTGGCAGTCAGTGCTTCTGGAAGCTGCCAGAATAGTGGAGTCGTGAAGCTGTGCAAGGGGGACCTGGAGCCGTGACAAGAGAGGACTGGCCTCCTTTTGTGCTGGAGAACTCAGGGTCTTGGACAGAAGGCTGGAAAGTCAGAAGGGAGGAGAAAACGGGCAAGATTTGCTCAGTGCTAAGGTCAGGGCCAGCAACAGCAGCCAGCAGATGGCTGAAGCCTGAGGACAGCAGGGCCTGAAGGAATGGCCCTGTGCCTTCTCATGAGCCAGTCAGGTAACCTGAGACTCCTTGGGGGACCAACCTCCCTGCGTGAATCCTCTGATTCCCACCCATGGCCTGGAAGCTCAGTACTGCACAGAAACCAAGTGTGTAGCCTGCTGAAGAAGACACCAGGACCAGTGCCAGCCTTCTGGACAGCGGGTGTCCTCGGGGTCGCTGCAGTGGTGACAGTGGAGGGCAGCAGCATGTTCTTGGCGTTAGCTCCGGGACTTGTTTCCTCACTGTTTTACTGGCTGCAGCCCAGATGTGAAAGGTGTTTACATTTCCTGACCTAGGGTACTCTAGTTTGGTTGCTGAGTGTCCACCAAAGGATCAAGTGTTAATGGCTTGGTGCTCCTGGGAGGGAGTTGGGCCCTTAGGAGGTGGAGCCTAGAGAAAGGCCTTAAGGTCATTGGGGACATGTTCTCTAGAAGGATTATGGATCCCCTAGCTCTTTCCCTTCTCTCTTCCTGGCTGTGTGAAGTGAGCAGTTTGGGCCTGCCACCTGAACTGGGGCGCTGGATAGCACAGTGCCCCAGCTGTGAGCTACGACAGTCCTGGGCAGAAGTTACTGCCCTTGCCACTTCCTCCTTTATTCCCCAGGTCATGTGACACTCAGTTTCACAGTCAGGTGGGGGAGCCATCCCACTGCTCGGTGTAATTATCCTCATTCTACTGTTCTGTGATCATATAAATCTTTGTGGAAAAATTGCATTTTCCCCTTGTGAATTAAGTGATAATTTGAAATATCAGACGCAGTGAAGACTTCACTTGGCTTTTTGTTAATATTTAATTAGAGATTACATTTTTATGTGGGAAACATTTGCTTCTTTTACCAATAAGATTTTATTTCACTTGAACCAATCAAAGGATATTGTTCCCAACCATTTTCACAGTAAAATTGACAAATGAAAATTCCATAGGAATTCTGTCATATATGTCCCAGCAAAGCCATTCGCACCACCAAGGTAATGCACGTGGGTGCATCTCTCACCTTCAATAATACTCTCATGCCTCCCTAAGCAACCACCATCATTATGGATTCAGTTGCATGTTTAAATGAGGTTTCTGTTAACATGATGTTATATTCTCCTGAGGGATTGGCACAACTCCTTTCTAAATAGTCTTTAGAATTTGCCCATGAAGACAACTGGACTTTTCTTCTTGCAAAGCTTGTAACCATACGTTTCATTTCTTCAACAGATGCTCCTCCACTATGAACAGTTAAGGTTCTCCTTTCCTTTTTCTTTGTCTTTCAGAGGTTTTTAGTTGATCAAGTTAATTAGCCACCCTCGTCTATAGTTGCCTCTTGTTCCTTCAGTAGCTATATGTGTTACAGTGATGTCATCTCTCTGTGCTTGGTACTGTTGTTTTATGTCCTTTTTCATTATCTTTCTGGCTAGAGGCTTATACATTTTATCAAGCTCAAAAATATTTTTATGTTTTCTTAAATTTTTTAAAAGTCAAATAGAATATTATCACTTTCCCATTCCCTTCCTCTCTACAGCCCCTCCCAGCAATGCCCACTTGAACCACTTTCCATGCCTCTCCTCAACTCCCACGTTGATAGCCTCTTTTTCTTCTGATTATTATTGCATACATATATGGAACATATATATGTATGTGTGCATGTACAATTACATATAAATAAAACCTGCTGGGTCCATTTTTTTCTGTATGTATAGTTCCAAGGCTGGTTGCCTTTGGCAACCAGTAAGGGGGTTCATCCCTGGGAAAGGCTAATTCTGCTTCTCCCAGTAGTCATTAGCTGTCTCTAGTTCTTTATCTGGGGCGGGGCCCCCAAGCTTTCCTCTTTACATGTTTATGTGTCCATTAATATTGCCATTGTTCCCATCTTATTCATGTGGCCATTTCTGAGAGAGACTAGTTCACAGCCGACTTCCCAGTGCTCTTGTGCTTACAGCATTTCCATCCCCATTTTGGAGATTTTCCCTGAACCACAGATACAGGAACTGAGATGTACTTGTGCCCAATTGGGCTGGACTCTCTGAGATCCGTTGCTCTCTGCATTGTGTCCAGTTGTAGTTTTCTGTGATGGTCTTCATTTGTCAGACTTCTTTGCTAAGAGAAGGCAACTATATACCCTTATATCATCTGTAGATATAAGGAGAAGATTTAGGATGTAGGATGAGATTATGCTTGTCTAGCAGAGTGGTAATAGATTCTTTTTTAAGGCCCATGACCTTCCATAGGAAGCTGCTAGATTTCTACTATCCGGTGTGACTTTCCTCCTGTTGAGTGTGCCTCAAGTCCAATTAGACAGCTGTTGATTGCCACTGATGATATGAGTGCCGCTTATTGTACCTTTATCCAAGTCTTGCCATGTTGGTCATTGTCGAGATTCTATAAATTGCTTTTGGTAGAATGGTCATTTTCACAATATTATTTCTACAAATCCATGAACAAGGATGCCTTTCCATTTTCTAGTGTCTATCTTATTTGTAGGTGGAACTTTCTGTCCCGCTTGCAAGCTCCCAAATGAATGACACAGAAACTTGTTATTAATTGTAAAAGCTTAACCATAGCTTAGGTTTATTACTAAATCACTCTTACAACTTAACCCATTTTTATCAATCTATGTATTGCCACATGACTCAACACTTTATCTGTCTTCCAACCTGTCTTGTTCTCCCTGTGTCTCCTGGCAACCTCACCTTTCTTCTTCCCAGAGTTCTCTGTGTCTGACTGTCCCTCCTATACCTCCTACCTAGCTAGTGATTGTTTAGTTTTTAATTAAATCGATGAGAAGGTGCCTTGGCAAAGATACTTCATGGTATAAAAAGAGATTATTCCACAACACTCTTTCTTCAAATGTTTTAAGTTTTTGTTATAGAGATCTTTCCTATCCTTGGTTAGGTTTATTTCAAGACAATTGATTGTCTTCGGTGCTATTGTAAATAGGAGTGCTTCCATGATCTCTTTCTTAGTGTGTTTGTTGTTGTATGGAAGACTACCGATTTCTAAAGTTGATTTTTGTGCCCTGATTCTTTGCTGAAATTGTTGAATGTTTCTGAGTGTTTTCTGTATATTCTGTAAATTTTTGTATAATATCATCTGCAAATAAGGATAATTTGACTTTGTCTATTCTTTTTGTGTCTCTTTCATTTCCTTCTCTTGCCTTATTTCTCCAGTTAGTGTTTCCAGAACTGTTTTTAAAAAGGAGTGGAGGTAGTGGACAGCTCTGCCTCATTCCTGACTTTAATAATATTGCTTTGAGTTTTTCTCCATTTAGGATAATATTGGCTGTACATATCTCCGATTTTAACTAATGCGAGTTGGTAACCAAGAGGCTTGATTAAAAGGGCAGTAAAATATATCATGCCATCTCTCCTTACCTTGTCTTAGAAGCATTTATAGAAATCCATGGCATATTAAATACCAAAAATTGCTAGCCATTTCCATGTCTAAAAACATATTCAACAATCTAAATATATATAATAAAATGACTAAAATGCCTAATAAAGGAAGAAATAAAACATTCAGTTTTGTAGTTGTATAGCTCTGTATAGAAAAATACATTAGTCTAAAGGGCAACTTAAAATGTCAATTACAAAATATTTACATTTTTATAAACACTAACAGAAACACTGCGTAAATCTGCAGGCTGTTAGACGCTGCAGTGGCGGCTCTGGCTTCTGTGAGTTCCGCTATGAAAAGAATAATGTGTTTGACCTTTACAAACTCCTTGTAACTTCCTCAGGATGTATTCAGAACTGCACATTTGGGACAAAGAGTTCCTGAGGAAGGGGGGTTTTCTTTTTAGTGTATTGCATGTATTTTCAGATAGCTATTTCAACTTGTGTTTCCATAGGAATTTGCTACTTCTACAAACCCATATAAACTAGATAATTCTTGGTGCAATGTAAACAAAATACATTTTCTAGTTTAAATAAAGTATGACTGTCCTCCATGCTCCCCAAAAGAATTATTGATGAAGTTCTCTGCTTTTCATCTCTTTTTTTCTACATTTCTTCTTTGAATTTCATCTCTTTCCCATCAATTTTGACAATAATTTGCCATGTTTACTGTTGTTCTTTGTGCAGTGCATCTGTTTTCTCTGATTGTTTTTAAGATTATCTTTTTGTCATTGATTTTTTTCAATTTGAGTTTGATATGAATTGCTATGGTCTTCTTGATATTTCTTGTATGTGGGGATTAATGAAATTTCTATACATAGTGGTTTATAGTTCTCAGTGTTTGGGAAACTTTTCAGTGTCTATTTCTCTAAAAAAAATTTAATCTCTCCTTTCTTATGATCACTCCAGTTACATGTTGAGTGGTTTTCCAAGCATTATTAGTGTTCTTTGGATTCTTCTTTTTCTTGGAATTTTAGTGTGTTGCTTTTATTGATTTCATTGTTTGTTCAAGTTCACTAATTAGTTTTCTGCATTGCCAATTTACTCTTTTGACTGGGCTCTTACACCTATTGTGTGTGCTTCCTTGGGTATATAAGCTTTAGTTACAAGGACTATTCACATGACTTGGTGTGTGTGTCCTTTCTTTTCCTACATTGGCATTTTTAATCAGTATTTCACAAATCTTGCCTTGTTGGGAACCCAATATTCCTTTATTCTTGGGTTTATTGTGTAATACACCTTTCTGAGGTCTTACACTTTTAGCCCTGTTAGCCCCAGCTGTACCAAGCTGTACCACTTGAGGTCTGTCTCTAGAAGATGCTGTGTGTCCATCTGAATTCACTGTGCAACAAACAAACAAGACTAAGCTGCTGGCTCCTGAGCTTGGCCCAGCAGCTGCAGGCTAGCTGGCAGACTGAGACTGTCTTGAATGATTCTGTTTTAAAAACTGAAGCTAGCATTCCTCTCTCCCGTTTGCCTCAGCTTTGTCTTCAGAAAGACTTCCAATCTCATGTTTAGTCTGTCTGCAGATTCTTAGATCAACAAGGTGCCAATTCATCATCAAAAGGGAAAGATCACTGATGACAGAGAGCCCTCCATCTCCACTTCAGGTCAGATCATCTGTCTTGTGTTCACTCAGCCCAGATCTAAGTCTGTTCGCTAGGAGCTAAGAGGCATCCCAAACCACTCAAGTCATGATTGAACTGGCTGTATCAGCTTGTTGGGCAGAATGCTTTTTTACTGGGAAAGAAGGGATGTCTTTCACAGCGTGGAGCTAAAGGACCTGCTCGTTTCCAAACCTAAGAAATCTAAAAAAAAGAAAAAAGAAACTCTTTTTCACTCTCACGTCTATCATTTCATTTCTTTCTGAAACCAGTCTTGTATTGCTGACATTAGTGTAATTGAAAAATGTTCAATTCCTATGAGAAAAATAATGTCCTTCAAGTTTCTCTTTCCTCTCAAAAACAAACAAACAAACAAACAAAACAAAATCCCTGCGGTCAAATATCAGAAAGAGATAGAGGAAGATATTCCTTATTGCTAATTAGCATGCGGGAGATTTCTGGATCCCTGGTGATAGTGCAAAGTTCCAGGAGGAACATTCCAGGGATCTTCAGCAAGCGTGAAGCTCAGGAAAACACCATCACCCAGACAAGCAGGGATGTGAGTGACAGTAGCCTAGATGGTGAGGGCAGCATTTACCTCAGCTCAGAGGACTCCTGGGAAGACCAAAGCATGAGTCGGCAGATGCTGTGTCCCTGGGAGGAATGGTGTGGTCACACCGCTTCTACTACAAGAGGAAGGCATGTTTTGTAGCACTCTACATAGCATAGGTTGATTTCATATACGGTTCACTTTTGGCTTAACTGTTTAGAATTTTTTCCCCATGTTTGGTATGAGGAAAGGCTCCCTGAATTCTGTGACTGACACCATTTGTACAGGGCCTATCAGTGCCCCTGCTGATGTGTGTTGACATGCGTGTATGATCTAGTAGTGTGTGTGTGTGTGTGTGTGTCTGTCTGTCTGTCTGTCTGTGTGCTAGGCAGTGAGCTCCTTCCATGAATCCATTTCACTTATGAATCAAGATCACATTCACATCTGGCCGCTGTGGTTTGTGAATGGGTTTTAGCATTTCATGAGACAAAGCTCTGCTTTGTTTTATTCAAATTAATAATAACAATAATAGTAAGAACACTAGTCTCAGATCCTCTGCAAAGATTTTAGACTCATTTGTAAAGTTCCCTGAAAATCCCATTTGAGGTGGTGATTTAGATATGGATTAGCTTAAGAGAATCAAATTCTTGGCCTGATTTTATATATTTGTGTATGAAGACAAAATTTAGTAGTGTGTTAAATTTTACAGTTAATGAGGATTTTATTTCAGATTTATCTCCTTACTGTTTATTTTCAATTTAACTGCATTATGATCACATGACATGGGTACTGGTCATCTATCTGTTCATGTTCTTAGTGATCCAATGACAGGTTTTAAATCTTTGTGTGTATAAGAAGAGCATATTTTCTCTATTGCGGGGCATCAGATTGATATACTATATAAATTTATTATATAATATTATATATAAATTATTATATTAATATCCTTAATATCAATCACTATGCAAGAGACTAAAGGAATCCCTTTACACTGTTTGTGCATCAGGTTTACCTGCATATAGCATTTTAAAAATAAAATTGTAAAATTACAGCAGCTCAGAAAATATAGACTCTATACAGCATAGTATGGACTTCTTAGGGTGAAAATTAAATAAATTCTGTCTATGCCTATGTGTCCAGGGCTCATTAAGACATTCCCTGTGAGCCTGGGTTATAAAGATAATGAGTTGCAATCCTCTGTCTTCCCATCCATTTTGTAACTTACATTTACGCGAAGATGACTTGGATGTGTGTGACATGGGATCCCATCTTTCTCAGCACTGAGGAGTGCCATGTCCCCAACTGTGCAAATCTATTGTCTCTGAACTTACATATGTTTTGCCCCCTCTGCGTCCTTGGATAAAGAGACAGTATATTTCAAAGGTGCTTGATCTTATATTTGGAAAACTTAGTTGACAAGCAGAAGCAATAGCTGTTCATGGTGTATTTTATTCCCCAGAGACCCAGCTGACTCCCCAGCTCATCCCCTTTTTACATTTTTGCTGAGTTTCCAGTAACCTCATCTCTCACCCATTCTCTTCCTTGACATTCCTGTGATTTTCATACTAGGCTGCCCACCCCCACATTGAGGCCTCCACTCAGTTGAGAATGGTCTAGTTTTTACATGAACTCTGGCTAGAAATAAGAGCTGGTCTTTGACATACAGAGTGTCCCTGGATGATTCTTAAAACTGAAGAAAATTCCTTAATTGGATTCACTTCTTAAGCCTCTCTCATGTCTTTTCTGTCTGTCTTCCAAGCTCCAGGTTTTCAGATGATGCCATTATTTTGAGATGTACAGAGAAGTTAGTATACGGTAGAATGTGTAAACGGATTAGGCTGAAAGTTGATTGTAGTCAAAGTTCCAACATAGAACTTTAAATATAAATTAAAATTTAAAATAAATTTAAATTTAAATATAAAGGTACCCATCTATTGTATAAATATATGTGCATACATGTAATGGCCCAGCCTGGTCTATATATTTATAGTGGTTCCCATGACTACAACTGATGATCACTTACAGGCCAAGCATGTTGCTTGGTGTTTATATACATTGCCATCTTCAGTCCCACCAATATAGGAAGCAGTTTGCTTATCACCGTCTACAGACAAGGCTTCTCAACTAGAAGGGTTTTAGATGCCCACTGATTGTGTAAGACTACTTGGGTGCTGGTAGACCCTCCATTCAAACCAAGCTGAAGCTTAATTCCTGCTTCTATGCTTTTTTTCCTTCTCTCTCTCTCTCTCTCTCTCTCTCTCTCTCTCTCTCTCTCTCTCTGTGTGTGTGTGTGTGTGTGCATGTGTATAGTATGCATATATGGACATACTTGTTTTCCTACATGTATCGTGTATGTTGGGGAAGTACATATACATATGTGCATACATGTTGGTAGAAGTCCTAAATTGATGTTGAGAATCATCCCCTATGGCTCCTCTACCTTTGCTCACTGAGGCAGGGGATCTCAAAGCCAAGGCTTCTGCTATGGCCCACTTGCTAGCCAGCTTGCTCTGGGGAACCCCCTGTCTCTACCATCCCAGACTGGAATTTACCGGCAGTCTGCCAAACTAATAATTCATCATTTACATGGATTCTAGGCATTTGAGCTCTGGTCCTCACATCCATGGGACAAAAGATTTAACCACTGAATGAATCGTCTCCCCAGGGCCTGCTCCATGTTTCCACCCACAACGAAAGCAACTGAAACATGATTGCTGTGTTTTCAGGTCGTCGTCAAGTAGTCTTCTCACATCCTCCTTTAGGCAGCACCAGGAGTCGCTGGCAGCAGAGAGAGAGCGGAGGCGACAGGAGAGAGAAGAAAGGCTGCAGAGGATAGAGCGGGAAGAGCGGAACAGATTCAAGTAAGGGGCTCCAGACACTTCTGTGCTTTCAGACTTAAGACGGACAGGCGTCCTAAGCGGGTCGGGAAAGGATACATTTGTTCCCCATTCTGTCTGTATCTTGAAGAAGAGAAAGATTCACCTGCAGCAGACTTCTCGGGTGTGGTGTGTTCTGGCTTCCTCTAGCCATGTGGCAGGAAGCACAGACAGCCAAATACAATTAGAGTTCTGTGCAGCCTTGGTCACCATCCGTTAAAGGGGCTTTACCCAGGACACAGAGCCTAATTGCCTCAATGTAATTTGCCATTTCTCCCTGAAGGTCCTCATGTTTTATGCACATTCTGTTAGCTGTAGAAAGAAAATCTTTATTTCCAACTCTCTGGTTCTTTTCTCCCTGTAGTAACCTATATTCATATATGTGGATGTATTATATATAAAATATATTACAATAATTACAAAGTACAACATATATAATACAATAATAATACCATTTATCTTATATAATATGTTTTGCTTTTTCCTGGGGAGAATTTTTGTACCAATTACTCCCAACCTATGCCATGTTCTCTGTGCCCCTCCATGGATGTCTCCCTGGGCATGGCCCATTAAGGTTCCATGTCTTAGCCTCTCTGTTCCCATTGAAGCCAGTGTCCCTCTGCTCCCCCTTTTAGCGGTTCACCTCTTGGCTGTTGTCTGGGCTCAGCTCTCCCCTCCTGAGCTGCACATGCTGCACTTCGCAGAGTGCACAACCCCAAGTTCCTCCTTACATTTCCTCCCTGCCCTTCTTTCTGTCTGTTTTTCCATCCCTCCTTCTCTACCTTTCCCCACCACACTCCTGTACCGTACGCCTTCTTCTCCTCCTCATTATCCCTCCCATAGCATCAACATGTTCCCTCTCTTCCTGTGTCTCCCCCTTTCTGTTTCCCATCTCATCAGTTTAGTTTCTTTGGCAAAGTCTCCCAATGATGATGCTAGTTTAGAGGACATAAGGCATGATCAGTGAGAACTTATAGATTCAGTGACTTCTGGCTTTCCCCAGAGGCCAAGAACATGTGTCATTGTAGAAATGATCCAAATATGATCAGAATCGTAACGCTGCATCGTGGCCACTTCCTAATTCATGCGGAGACACCCAGAGTCTCTTGGTGGAAGGGTGAGCCTGGCTTTGGTGAGAGAGGATGAGTAGGTGGCATGAAGTTAACCAACATCATTTTCTGCCGCACTTGTACGGTGTACTGTGAGCTGCCAGATTTCTACCAAATGATACCTGGAAACGCCAACCTGTCTGCACCCCTTCTGAGGCAGTTCCAGAAGTGGTTTATAAGATCCAATTTTTAAAACCTCTGGGACAAGTTAAATGCTTCTTGATTTATGGATCTCTGAGAAATCCCATATTTTACCACCAATTAGCAGCTGGGAATTTGCCTCAAAATATGTGGAAAATTCCGGTATTAAGTTATGCATCAAAAGTCTTATTGAAAATCCCTTACACCCACAAAACCAAACAAGGTGCAGAGTGATTTCCAGGGAATAACCCAAGGTTTTCTCTGACCTTCACACACACACACACACACACACACACACACACAAATAAGGTGCATAGTGACTTCTGAGGAATAACCCAAGGTTGTCCTCTGACCTTCATGCACACATACACACAGTAGAGAAAGAAACAGGGACAGACACATACATTACAGAGACAGAAAGACAGAGACAAGGAATACAAGAACAAGGAACTTCCTGAGGCACAACCCGCCCATCTCTGATTTGAACATGTGTAGCTCCTAGCATAAATAGCAAGCCCAGCTCTGAGGACTAGCTAGAGAGAGGACTATCACCCAGGCCCCATAATGGCTGCTGGGTGGCACACAGTGCCTGATAGAACACGGTAGAAACACCTGAGACCTGAGCTAACACGGGCGCCAACATCAGAAGCTGCTTCAGAACTCACAGGGGAACCCAACCTCTTTGATTAGCTGCAAAGACAAAACGAGAATGAGTATCATTTTTAGTCCTCAGGATCTTGTTGTAGGTTGAAGATGTACAGATGCAGTGTAAAACAGTCCGTCACAAACAGCTAGGGAAATTTTAGACAAAGAAGAAAGAATGAGCCGGGCGGTGGTGGCGCACGCCTTTAATCCCAGCACTTGGGAGGCAGAGGCAGGCAGATCTCTGTGAGTTCGAGACCAGCCTGGTCTACAAGAGCTAGTTCCAGGACAGGCTCCAAAACCACAGAGAAACCCTGTCTCGAAAAACCAAAAAAAAAAATAATAATAATAAAAGAAGAAAGAATGAAAAGCTGATAACTACAGAGGAGACGCGGATGGCGTTGTTATCAGGCCGATTTGAAAAGAGCTATTGTGGATGTGCTCCAAGAGGAAGGGCAGACACATCTCTGCCACAAGCTATTCTTGGAAATAATTGATCTATATGACAAACTATATTAGAATTCATTCCCGTTATATTACAGTGGAATGATAGAGTAAGGCCTTTTACTAGTAAGACTTAAAATAAAAGAGTACGAGAAGTATGCTTGAAATAACTGAAAAGACAAGGCTTTGTGAAGATCCGAAGAAGAGCCAGCTAGAAATACACTGAAATAACTGAAACATGGGAAAAATAAGGAATTCATTGGATGAGCCAGGCAGCAGAATTGAGATGAGGGAGGAAGGCCAGTTTGGAAACCAAGTGTGAGAAAGAAGTCTTAGAAACCCTTGGAGTAGCACCCGAATCCCTAACATTTGTGTCGCTGGATCCCAGTAAAGCAGGAAGAGGGGCTGAAAACACATAACATTCGAACCCATGTTGTACACACATCTACATGCATGCAGACTGGGGACTGGCCCCGATATCCCGTCTTCAGAGATGGTTTACCACCAGTCACCCTTTGCTCTGGTGTTCACGTGATTATCACTTGTCATTTAAGTGTGCAGAGAGAACCAGGTCAAGTGACCCCCTTTCTACGAAGAACGCTAGTCACCTCTCCGCAGGTGACAGTTAGTCACAGTGACCACGACTCCACATTTGAGACTGTGAATGGAAAGGGAAGTCAAGAGGGAAGCACAGAAAGCTGAGAGCCTCCGCTCCCCAGGGCTGATGCTTGCTCGGGCAGCCCAGCCACCTCTCAGTTGCTGAGTGAAGTGTTCAGGTGCCTCGGAACCTCTGCACACCTCAGAGTCACCCTCTGGCTTCGGGTGCTTTAGTGATAAAGCTTTAAGTTGTGGGTTGGAATACTGTGTTTCTAGCTCGGAAGGCACAGCACATCTGATCCTTGCTGCATTCTCCCCAGTTTACACCCGCTTTCGTCTCTCTGATGTTGTGTCCTTATGTCCAGTGGAGACGATGCTGAACAGACTCTTCAGGAAAACAGTCTGCTGAAAGGCAAGCGGCCAGCTAGTCCTAAACTTAGATTCGAACTGGAACCTCACCAGTAAGACCAGAAACATGAAACATTAAAATTGAACAATATTGGACATATCATGGGTGTAAATAAAGGCGAAAGCACCAAGTCAGGCCTCCTGGTGGCCTTGGGTGAGAACAGAACACTGGGTAGTCCCTGAGTGAGCCTGATGTTTTCCTGCTCTTCTGACTTCTTTGCCATTTTGTTGGAAAAAAAAATCCGTTGTGTTTAGCATGTTTGAAGTAGCCTCTAGACTTTTAACATCCAATTATTTTAGTTTTAATAATTGCTACTTAATCTTATGAACCTCTAAGTCTATTTTTCTCCTCTTTTCCTTTGTTCTGAACATTTCCGCTAGCCGGGAATATCTAGACAAAAGAGAGGAGCAAAGACAAGCAAGAGAAGAAAGGTGCGTACGTTTTCTTCACTTTGTAACGAGGTGTCACTTGACTTTGCACTGTTAACCAAGCATGCAGAGCCCTCTGAGATGCATTAACCTCGTCTTATCATTGCACGGCTGGTACTTGCAAACGCCTGTCCTCCTTACTTTATATGCTGAGAAAACTGGATTTGTGGTAGATGTGGCAGCTGACAGACATCAGAGATCAAAAGAGGCCTAGAGTGACCATCATGGCAAAATTTTTGCTCCAAAACCCTCCTCAAAATGAGCATATTATCATCTCCATCTTGACATATGATCGCTACCGTCATGTGTCACAATAATGGAGATGTGTTCTGAAAACTCCGTCGCTGGATGACTTTTGTCCTTGTCTGAATATCTTCGTGAGCACTAGCAAACAAAGATGGCAGCGCCAACACTAGGCACTAACTGCTCACGGACTCTCATTCCATGAGTAATCCATAACTGACCAAACACTACAATGCATCCATTAATCACACTGGAGGCCCCTGAGCCTGGCTTAGGCATTCTTAGTATGTGTTCCAGGTCACTTGGTCCATATTCATTTAATAATTGAGCACACGCGCCATGCCAGATATTGTCCCCAGTGTGCAGAAGACCCTTGAATTTTATAACTGATCAGTTCCCTTCCTCCTGAAATACTCTCCGTCCTACATGGAAGGAACCATTCTCAAACAGCCGCTGAAGTATTTGGTACTCACAGTGGGCACTGAGGAATAAAGTATAGAATGAATGAATAAATGACACCCTGCAGGAGGGCTCAGAGGGTAATGGCACTCGCTGCCAAGCCTGATGAACTGAGTTTGATCTCTGGGACCCACATGATGGAGAGATCCAACTTCTGCTCTCTGCAAGTTTTCCTTTGACCCCCCCATATGCATTTAGTGCACCAGAGGAAGAGAGAGAGAGAGAGAGAGAGAGGAAGAGGAGGAAGAGGAGGGGAGGGGAGAGGAGAGGAGAGAGAAGACGATGTAGTTTTAAAAATAAACAAATGACTTAACAACCTAGCAGCTTTATTTGAAGTCTTCAGGCTGCAGACTTAGTCCATTTTATTTTTTATGTGTATGGGTGTTTTGGCTGCATGGATATCTGTGCACCATATGCATGTCTGGTGCCCTCAGAGGCTAGAAAAGGACGTCAGATCCCCTGAGACTATAGTTACAAACTATTGTGAGCTGCCATGTAGGGTTTGAGGATAGAATATTGGTCTTTTGAAAGAGCAGCCAGTGCTCTTCACTGCTGAATCATCTCCCCAGCCTCATTTCATTAATTTAACTCCATTTAAAACGGTCAAGTTCACATATTAAGTGTGTGATAACTTGAGATAAACAAGGGACACTGGTCCTGGATGTCGACAGGCGGTTTTTACCCCTTCCCCACTACAGCCTGCAGTTACTAACTCTGTCACCAGATGGCGATATAGTATGCGGAGAGGGATAGGCTCAGTTTATGCCTTTTGTACTGGAGCCTAGGGGGAGCCTCACCATTTCTGGCCTGTGCCAATGGGATGTGGAATTGCGCTAATGTTTTAGACACCATCAGCTAAATAGATCAAGACAGTCTGAGTCAGGCAACAGCGGAGACTGTCTGTGCTCAATTAAAAAATTAGATGCTTAAGTCAGTCTCATGAATAAAACATTGGTTTATTTCCTACATTCTATTAGATTACTGTCATCCTAATCACCAGTGGTGGCCAGTAAAGCCAGAGCGAAAGGTGCTGGAGACAAAGCAACGAACTTCTCTTTGTCTGCTGAACTTCAGAGAAAGAGGAGACATACCCTTATTGAAGGACTCTTGACTTTTTGCCTGGGGTTAGAGAATTTTGAATGTTTTTATGTTTAGTTTTTCTTGGAGAGAGTCTGTACTTTGGAGCTTCTGACAGATAGACTGTCAGATTATGTCCACACAGGCAAGGGAGGCTTGGTGGCTTATTCTGGGAATGTCAATCTACGTCCACACAAGCAAGGTTCCCTGGCTCCTACAGGGAATGTCCAGTGTGTAGTCAAGAGTCAAGGTCAGAACTGGGCTCAGGCCGACTTCACAGAGCTCTCTAGCTATTCCCCATTCAGGCTTTTGCTTATTGCTGGCATATTCGCTACTTATTTATTTATTTAAGAAAACAAACTATCTTTTTTCATTTTATATACCAATCCCAGTTCCCACTCCCTCTCCTCCTCCCATTCCCTCCACTTAACCCCCACTGTGCCCATCCATTCCTTAGAGAGGGTAAGGCACATTGCTTTGAGGAAGGACCAAGGTCCTCCCTACTATATCTAGGCTGAGCAAGGTATCCATCCAAAAAGAATAGGTTCCCTAAAAGCCAGTACAAGCAGTAGTGATAAATCCTAGTGCCACTACCAGTGACCCCCCACCCAGTCTGTACCAGCTTGTCACTCGCCTCTCCCGCTCCTGCTCTGCACTTGATCTCCTCTTCTCTTCTCCCAGAATGCCCCTCTACACAGCAGGTGGTCACCTCAGCAGGTGCAAGAGCAGCTCTCTATGGCTGTACTGTAGCCCTCCCCCACATCCTACCTCTCAGTTTACACAGGGTTCAGTAAACAGAGCCAGGCAGACCCCCACAGTCTGAGCCAGCCCTTTTTCTTGTTTCAGTTTGACTCATCTGAGGAAACAAGGGGGTCCCAGGAAAAAAGCAGAATGGAAGATTGGGGGTGCGTGCATGACGATGATGGTCCAGGAACCATGAGAAAGGACACTGCATGCTGCTGGAGGCCCAGAGATATCAGAGGGCTTGAGCTCAATGGGAGGGACACCTGGGTAGGAGGACAGTAGGGAAAGTCATAGTGAATAGGACTGGCTCATACAGGGTGTGTGTGTGTGGCTCAGTGAAGAGACTGAGCAAAAAAAAATCTGGTCTGGCCCTGCCCTGGTGTATCTTCTGGGTGTCAGAGCTATTCCAAACATTTATTTACCTCTCCCAGTGTACCGTGAGCTGCAGGAGGGTGGAATATTTTTCTTGTTTGTTATTAATCCCTTAATACCTACTATGGTCCTGAGCACATAACAGACACATTGAACAAACGTTCACTAGACAAATGAAAAGATGATCGCATAAACAAAGGAGACAGGCACAGCAGAGCAGGGGTAGATGGAGGAGCCGAGGTAAGCGGTTGAGCTGCACATCATAGGTCGTGCTTCTGGCCGCAGCCTCATCGTGGTTGTATGGTTGGTGTTGCTTCACAAGGCGTTAGGGACCTGTGGTCAGAAGGGACAGTCACCTCATGAGCTAGTGACTCCCAGGACGATGTGTTTGAGCCCTTGAGTGCATGGCTGTAAGAGTCACTGTGGATGCAAAGGTCATGCCATAGGTCTAGCTTCCTGCCCAGGATGCTGGAAGTTCCTGTGTGTCACATGACATTCCTCACTGTGAGCTGTGACTTTGATGTGGACCAGCCTGCCACCCTCATCTCTCCAGTCCTTGCAGACAAACACTGCTGCTGCTCTTCCAGGAGAGTAAATGCTCCGGATCCGCATGGGCCCAGGGCAGCCCTGTTAAACTAAAGACGCGTGAGCTGGGGCTGTAAAGGCGGTTCCGTGCTTTAGAGCACTTGTTGCTTTCACAGAGGACACAGGTTCGGTTCCCAGCACCCACAAGGCGACTCACAACCATCTGTGACTCCGGTTCCAGGGGATCTCACTTCCCTCTTCTGACCTCCCCAGACACCAGGAACATGTGTGACGCATGCATACGCATATAGACAAACACTCATATGCATACAGTAAATAAACCTAAAAAAGTTACTTTAAAGAGTGTGTATGTATACCACATACACTTATCAAATACTTGACCACTTCAGGCATTTAAATGTATGGGCCAGTAATGTGAGGTATAGTCTCACAATTATATAGCTATAAGTCTCATTGTGTAAACTGAAGCTGTACCCCTGCTGACCCGCGCTGTTCTCCCCAGCCTAGAAATAAATATCCTCTTGTTACCCTAGAAATAAATATCCTCATTTTTGGGGGACAATTCTAGTTAAGTCTTTTGGCTCGTCTGTCCCATACATTTTTGGCAATGGCCTTTATGCACCTATGCACAGTCAGGAGTAGTCTTTGTGAATGTCTAACAATCTCTCGGAAGAGCAGCCCTTTCGATTCTTGTCAGAAACTGATCTGAACCCACTGGCTGGCAGCCCCTGCCTGCCAACCAAGCTGCCCACAGAATATGGTGTGGATAGACCAGATAAAAGGCCAGAATGGGTTGGTCGGATCACGTGTGAGACAAGATGTAGCCATCTAGGGAGCCAGTGGTTTTGTTCCGTTTGGTTTTTAATGGTTGAGTTGGCCTCTTGGCTCGAAGCCTTTCGTGTGAGAATGTGATTCCTGGGATGCTGACTTTTCTGCTCTGGGGTTCACATCTCCTAGACTACCCCTTTTAGCCGGGCAGACAGAGTAGAGCCTTTCTGAGGACAGCTCTGTCTCTTCTCTCTCTCTCTCTCTCTCTCTCTCTCTCTCTCTCTCTCTCTCTGAGGCAGCACTCTGCACCAAGTTTTGGGTGTTAGCATCCCGTCACTGCTCCTCGCAGGAAAGCAGACCCACTGGCCAGTGAGATGGGGCACGTGCCGCCCTAGGCCTCCTGACTGCAGGTGGGCCTCTGCAGGTCAGGGCTCCTCAGCAGCTTTCTCTGGGCACACTTTGCGGGCTTCTCATCAGTGGACACAGGAAGGCACCGACAGAAAGAACCAAGGAGGCTGCGCTCCCTGCCCTCCCAAATCACATTATCTGCTTGTTGAAAACAGGCACACACATGGGAAGAGCTGACTAACAATGCCAGGCAGTAAATGTAACATGCCATCCACGCGGAATGGGCTACATATCCGACATGAGTTCAGAGGCAAGACTTAGATTGCTTGCAGCTGTGCTGGTCCCAGCTGGCTCTGCAGAGGAAGCAGTACACACTGGCATAGCCTGAGGGCAGACTGCCTCTGTGGGGGAGCAGAGGGGTGAAGGTGACAGAGGAGGCCACACGCTCCTGAAGGGTGAGACTAGAAGTACATGCTCCTGTGTGTGCACACATGTGCTTGTGGGCAGGTCAGAGGTCAACCTCAAATGTTCCTTGGGTGTTGTCTGTGTTGCTTTTGAAGACAGTGCCTCTGAGTGGCCTGAGCTGCCCCCCGTATGCTGGGTTGATTGGTCAGTAAGCCTCAGAGATCTGCTGGTCTCTCATTTCCCAGAATGAAAATTATAAGAACAGGGCACCACATCTGGCTTTTATATGTGAATCCCAGGATCAAACTCAGGTCTTTATACGTGCAAGGTACACATTTGACCAACTGAGCTTCACACACACACACACACACACACACGCACGCACGCACGCACACACACGCACACACCCTGCCCCCGAGTTGCAGTCCTGCTTCTTAATTAAATTACTTTAGAGACTTTAACTATGCTCTCTGCCTTCGTCATGCTGGTGAGCGTGGAGTGTCAAGTCCAGGGTCCCTGGTGACCGCTGGAGGTGGCGTTTGTGAGGTGCCCTAAGGCACAGGCATGGAGCAACGCTGCCCACTGGGGAAGATGGAGACCTGCCCCAGCCTAACTCACGCATGATTTCTGTGTGGACATCTGGAGAAGCACACATTGCAAAGTTATTTTGGTCTGATCTATAAAGTGCACTGTGAGGAAGATGATTGGTAGCTGTTCTTAATAAACAGTTAGTGGGTTCTGCCTGTCTGCAATGCAAAACAGATGTATCTTTGTTCTTTTAAACTGACTTTGATGCATAAACTGTATGTGACGTCAGGTCCAAGCTATTGGATGTCTGAGTCCTGCTCAGAAATATTTTAGAATATAAAAAAAGTTTCCATGGGCTAATGCTGAGAGAACAAAGTGAATTCCACTTGCGTTGCTGTGAGCATTGAAGCAGGTTCAGGAATTCCAAGAGGCGTCTATCCAAGCAGCCCCATTTTGGTATTTGGGGGCACTGTTTCTCTCTACCACACCAAGAAACCCTCCCACTTCACAGCTGTGAACTCCACGGGGGTTCAGTTCTCAGCTGTCACTGCCAGAGCCTTTGGCGGCTCATTATTTGCTAGTTTATTGTTGTTGTTATTATTTGAGTCAGTGTGTCCTGAAAGGGGAATGGAGACTCTGCAGCAGTGAACCAGGATCCGGTTTTGTGTGATGTGGCCACTTGTCCTCCCTTCCTTGCTTATGAGTGATGCAGGCTTTTTAGTCGCTAGCATCTTGGCTTTGCTGTGCGCTTTTGGCAGACGGACCCTCCAGTCAGCCCTGCCCTCTGTTCAATGCATCAGGAAACCAGCTCACTCTGCAGGTGTTTCGTCCATAAACAAGCGTCAGCCACGGGCTCCTCTTTCTTTTTACGGAAACCCTTTGGAATTTAACTTTCAGATACAAATACTTGGAGCAGTTGGCAGCCGAGACGCAGGAGAAGGAGCTGAGAAGCCGGAGCGTGAGCCGGGGCAGAGCTGACCTCTCCTTGGACCTGGGCTTGCCAGCAGCCCCTGCCTCTTCCTCCCCATCAAGCCAGAGTCCTTCATCTTCTGACTCACAAGAGGCTCTCACGGTGCCCACCTCCCCACCCACTCTTCAGTACCCCCAAGGTGAGTGTTGGGAGAGCGGTGGGAAACGTGACCATCACCATCAAACAGGCTCCCTCAGGAGTCCAGCATGCAAGCTAACATGAAGATAACAGGACAGGTGAGCTTCAGGGTGGCTGCAGCCTGTGCTGCTACTGACAGCACTAGACGTTACCAGAGCAGCTTAGACGACAGCAAACTCATTGATAGAAGTCACCCACCTGTGGTCATTAAAAGATAAAAATATACAAAATTAGACTGATATTGACCATCCTAAATACCAGGCATTTAGTACTTCTTGATTCAGATGTACGTAGCTTTCCACTGCAAGGTGACAACTTTGGAATCCTCCTATCCTAAGAATCGTCTTTTGAAATTGATGAGGATAAAATAAATGAAAGCAAACAAAAAATCAGAACATAGTGATAATAGATGATAAATACTACAAAAGAAAAATAATGAAATTTGCTGATATGTATCGTGTGTGTGTGCGTGTGTGTGTGTATGTGTCCACAAGCTTGTGTGTAGACAGGCAGGTTTTCCCTGGAGAAATTTTGTTAGTGATATCATTCACTGCAGCCTTGAACCACAGCTGCCTTCCTGCCTGCTCTGTGCATTACACTGGGGGACTTTCTCTTTCATGTTAATACAAAGCACAGCTGCCGATGCAGGCGCTTGCACAATGTATTCACAGCACTGCGCCAGCTCTTTGGGCTTCACCGAGTGCTGTGGCTCAGCCTGATGTAGACATAGCCAACTGAAGGCAGCTGAGACACAGAGCTTTCGACTCTGGGAGGGTTGGCTATCACTCGCAGCAGCTTCCTCCAGGACTCCATGACCTCAACAGTACTGGGTGCTACGGAAAGATTGTCTATCCAACTTTCTGCCGGCTCGCCTAGCCTCGGGGTCCATTGGGCAGGAACAGGCTACCGTCCTCCAGACTTTGCAGTATGTCTAGTTACTCCTGGTTCCTGACCCCATGGAGGATCGTCCCAGGCAGATGGCTCAGTCACAGATGAGTAATTTCAGTCTGAAAATGCAAGCCTGAGTCGGAGAAGGCAGCCGTTCTGTGGCAACTGTAAGCTTTCCAAACACCGCCTTCAGGTTATTGTCTTCTCTGTGCTTGGCATTTCCACAGGCAGTATAAAAATTTGCCTCTAGCAGAGTTGTGGTTCAGTGCTTAATCTGGGGATTTTACACTCTAACATGTTCCTCCAGCTGTGGAGAACAACGTTGGTCTAAATGTGAAATAGTGGACAGTCCTAAAGAGAGGGGATTGGCGGTACCTATAAAATCTCGTTTGTCCTCAGAGTTTTTAACCATTCAGTGTTTGCTGCAGAAGACAGTTCCTCAAGGATTAGGTCTAATTAGAGTCCTGCCTGAGGCCATCCCATCTAAGGAGAAAAGAAAACTGTATTTTAAGCTCCCAGAAGAGCACAGAAAATAAAATAAACACGCACATATATTAGACTTATACACATATATATTTGCTATATTAGTCATACATATTAATCAACATGACCTTTTCCCAGTAAGCTTTCAGAGAGATAAATAGCGAATGTCATTGCTGTCTCCAGGGAAAGGATTAGGAGAGACGGAGAGGATGTTTGACTGAAAATCACACTGGTGCGGTTTCAATGTGAAACACGATACAAGGCTGGGATTTACACACCTGGACATCAATAAAACAACCTCTGTGGTATCGTTTGAATTCCCTTAGGGAGACCAGTGGGTCTTTCAAGACACAGGTGGCCGGCTCTCCTGCGTTAACTGTAGTCTGAATAAGCAGGACCACCACCTATTCCAACTTCCTTGTCCTCATGTGTAGTTGAGTTTTGCATTGGAGATGAGGGTCTGGGGAGACGACTCTGTCAGGAAAGTGTTTGCTGTGCAAATACAAGGGACCTGAGTTGGGATCAGATAAGTCAGATGTAGTGGTCACACCCATATTTCCAGCGTGGGGGCAGGGAGTGGGGAGAGACAGAGGAGTCCTTGGAGCCTGCTAGTCAGGGAGCCCAGCCAAACGGTAAGCCCCATGTTTAGTGGGAGATCCTGCTTCAGAAATTAAGATGGAAAAGTGATCAAAGCAGAAACACAGCACCCCCCTACACACACCTATTTACACACAAACACCCAAACACTACACATGATTACACACCATAAATCAAGAATGATAGATCTAAAATGAATTCCCTAAGAGGAAGATCAAGAACTGCTGGGAGTTCCTGCTGATTTGGGGCATTTTTTTTTGACAGAACTACAAAACTGAGGTGACAGGATTTAGCCCTTCTGCTTTGTTATTGCTTTGTTGTTGTTCTTTAAAACACTCCCACAGCCTCTGACCACTGGCCTCTTCTATCAGGTCTCATTTTCAAATTTCCCAAGTAACTTTTTGCTTACCCCTAATGTTTACAATAGTCCAACATCTGGAAGAAGAATAACACATATAACCACACATCCAGATGTTTGTCCTGCACCAAACACCTGGCACTGTTGTGTGCCCCATGTGCCAAGAGTTGGCGTGCTTCTTCATTCTTGGTCATTTCTGGAGCATATGACTACAGTGCATTTCGTGGTTCTCTCGTACCCTGTCCCTTCCTTCCCAGGCTCCTGTTGAATATTTGGTCATGTGTTTGGGTAGCATGGCATCATCTGCAGTGTCCTGAGGATAACTGCAAGGGAAGATTCATGGGACTGTTATGGGCTATGCCAGGGCTGGGAGAAGAGTCCATGGGTAGGGCTGCATCCCAGCATTTGAGGAGTCACAGTGGCACATGCCGTGTGTTGTGGTTGTAGTTTATGCCTGCCATCCCTTTGCCTACCCTCTCCCCAGTGTTTGCACAAAGCCAGCATTGCAGAGTCATATTGATAAGAAAAGGAAAAGCTAATATTTGTTCCTAACCTATGTATGCCTCAAGACAGTCGGTCATTTTGTGGCTGCTTTTTACTATGTTTGGTTTTAGCATTTTGAAACAGGGTCTCGTGTGTTGGCGGTAGGCTTCAAGCCTCTCTATGTAGCAGATCATGGCTTTGAATTACTGATCTTCCCGAGTTCACCTCAAGAATCTGTGGCATTAATGGCCACATCCAGCTTACAATTATTTACTCAAACACTGGAGGACTTTTAAAATCATAAGAACTAGGCTCTGTGGCACAGATCTATAATTCTAAGCACAAGTAAAGGTAGAGGCAGGAATATTAAGAGTTCAAAACTAGTCTTGGCAATATACCATGATCAAGGGCTACATAAGGCAGGCCCTGTCTCAAAAACACAAAGCAAGAAAGATATGAAAACATTGGAATTCCTTTTCATTCTCCTCACAAAATCCACTTGAGAAGGGAGGACCCAAAGGCATCCCATGTTGGCATCATGTACCATCTAGCGAGCCCTCCAAATCCGTCTCAGCTAAGTATGCTGTAACTTTTGTATAAGCGATGCCACTGGCCCCCACCATCAAGACAGTGTGTGCTGGAATTGTTTTCCCATCTGGTCCCTTTGCAGCTCTCAGCAGATGTGTGTCCCTAACTGCCTAGTCTTGGTTGTCATGGTCTGGGTATTTTTCCTTTTGTGTCAAGCTAGCAGACCAAGTGAGGTGCTGACATCTGCATGCGCTCTTCTTCCACTGTGCTCGCTGTAAGTTGTGCAAGCAGCGCCAGCGGTCAGTGAACATGGCAAAGCATCTCTCGCCAGCCATTGCTTTGGTAGGCTGGCATTGTACTGAGACCCGAGGGCTTGCACCAGAGTATATGATAAGTTTATTTCTTGTTGTGCCAAAACCCACAGATGACTCTGGCATCAAGGCTATTCTCACTGATCAAAGTGGAGGGTTCCAGTTAAGATAACATTCTTTGATATGATTTGTTTTTAATTTTTCGAAGAATTAAAAGGAATAATTCCTTTTTTGAGTAAGAAGAAGTCAGTATAGTCAATTGTGGTGCTTAAACTCAGTTGTCAACTTGATGGCATCTAGAATCTTCCGTGGGACAAGCCTCTCTGCATAGCTGTGAGGGGTCTGAATTAGACCAATTTTAGTTACTATGGGAAGATCCAGTCTCTGTGGGCGGCACTCTTCCACAGCCCGTGGTCCAGAACGCAACAAAAGAGAAACAGAAACTGGGCCCACCTGCTCATTTCCCTCTGTGATCTGACTGTGGATGCAATGTGTGGGCAGCTGCCTCAGGCCCCGCCCCGTGACTTCGCTAACACAGTGGACTGCACTCTCGAACTGTGGGCCAAAATAAGATGCTGTGTCAGACATTTTGTCAGAGCAATGAGACAAGTAACTGTCACACAAAGTATGATCACCAAATGAGTCGTTGCCAGGGGATTCATCTCATGGAAACAAAGTAAAACCATCGGCCCGAAAGGCAGCTATTGTCTTGCTGGTCCCGGCGATGTGTTCCGGCTAGACATATCCCCTTTAATATGTCTCTGGGGAATGGGAACTACGCTCCCACCATAATCCTTTCCTCAAACACACAGGACCTTCCTGAGGCCAGATGGAGAGGAGTTACTTTTCTCAATGGAGGAAAGCTACTGTTGAGAGTTTAGAAATACAACTCTTTTCCATACGCCTTACTGGGGAACATACACAGGCCAGGTTGTCTGTGTTGTTCCCCGTATGCGCATACTGAGAAAGGACTTTAGAGGTGCATCCGAAAATTTGGGCCTAGTACATAAAATTTAAATCAAGAAAAATATATTCACTAGCAGAGTTTCTTTTGCTGTCTTTAATTGGACCTTAAGGTATTACCAAAGGACCCATTGATACTGGGGCTATGAGGCTAATCCAATCACATATGCACCTGGAAGCATTTGCAGGAACAATTGACGGTGGCTTACTGCTACGTCTCTCTCAGATCCAGGAATTTAAAGTAAGACGGTTCTCCAGCGTATACTTCCTGGCACCTGGAAATAAAGAATAGACATGCAGTTCTGTCATAGAATATCCAGGCTATTTAAATGAATGATCATTTCTCACAGAGGCCTCCACCGATCGTCTTGACAGTAGTCCTCATGGGTAGTGCTGACTGGGTGTCCTGGTCGGCTTTGTTGTGTGCTGTTAGAGTCTCCTTCAGGTTACAGGCACTGTCTTCGTTGACCTAATCCCTGTGGCATGAGGTAGAAACATCTGGTGCCCTGTTCCCACCTGGCCTAGCAGCTGTGAACACTGTCAGTCATCAGCCTCATACTTGCCGGTCTGTGAGCGTGAAACTTTTGGGTACCTTTAGTCCAGTGTTTTATTAATTGGCTAGAAACTCGATTCCTGTGGCTTTGGGCCTCGGAGCTATACTCCTCCTCATTCCTCACCCGCCTGAAGCCACTTGATGCCATTCAGTCCCTTTGACCAAATCCTTCAGGAGCACCACCCGAAGGCAGGCTGCTGTTTCCTCTCTTGTGCATCCTCAGTGAAAGTCATTGTGCCCACCAGCAGTTCACTGGAAAAGGCGAAACTGTTCTAAGTTGGAGAGATGGATAGTTGCCTGCAATGTTTTTCTTGTGCTGTGTTTTTCTTTTTAAGGTTTATTTATTTTTATTTTATGTGTTGTGAGTGTTTTGTATGAATGTGTGCATGTACACCATGTACATACTGTGGTCAGAAGAGGGTAGTGGATTATCTGGACTGGAGCTAAAGACAGTTGTGAAGCACCAAGTGGGTACTGACAGTTAAACCTGGGTCTTCTGCAAGTGCAGCCAATATTCTTAACTGCTAAACTATCTCTCCAGCCCCTTTTATGCCATATTTTGGCATACTAAAGTTTTAAGTCTTTTGAAGTAGATAAAGTATAAATCTCAAGTGAAGAGAAAACATTGAACAACTTTGAGAAATCTGGTGAAGCTGGCACTTTTTGTTCAACGTGATGATCTCAAGAAACTGGTGTTAAGAACTGGGAAAGCCTTGGAACTTTACCCTACACATAAGCTGAGAAGCTGGGCTGTAAGAACTTCAGAGATGCTGGTAGACAGCATAGAACTCCAGGGCCAGAGATAAGAACTGTATGCAACAGAGGTGGTCAGAGAGCCTTCACTTGTGCCATTTTCCTAGCCCTGGTTCCCATGGTGATCCGAATATGGGCTAGTGTTGCCTAGACATGTACTGTGAGAAACCTGAATAGAGGAGCTCTGAGTTTAGGGGGTGTAGGTATGCTTTTCCTTCATCCCAGAGACACAGAATGGTGGACAGTGAAATGATTACTCTCACTCACGGTCATGTTCCTATTTCTTTTCTCTCCTATTTCTGCCTTTATGCATATCTTTAGAGATCTATTCCAGAAGAAGGGCTCTCAGTGCCTCCTCAAGGCTACAGGCACATGGGAATTCCATAGGCAGTTGTTACCCAACATTAAAGTAAAATGGTTTTTAAACAGACTTTACCATCAAGTTTATATTCTAATGTTATGTAAAAAAATCATGTTTTGAAGAGCAATGAATTTGCTTGTTCCTATTTAATAAAGAGGGTGTAAGGAACACAAGGTCCTACTTACATCGGGAGGCTAGGAGAGACATGAGTGCCTTTCATTGAAAGCAAGAACCTTAGACTGATGCTTTCAGTGTAGTCAGGAAGTTCTGTGAGCTGGGACAATGAGGATCTTTAGTCTTCTGCAACATGAGGGCCAGCTTGTTGGGGTTTATGTCCTGTCCAGTTCCCACAGCTGGTAAGCCCCAAAGAAAATCACACAGAGAGTCTACATTAGATATAAACTGATTGGCCCATTAGCTCAGGCTTTGTATTAGCTCTTATAACTTATATTAACCCATTATTCTTATCTATGATAGCCATATGACTCAGTACCTTTTTCAGCAGGGCAAGTCACAGTCCAATGACCAAAACCTTGGAAGCAACAATCAATGACAGTCTGAGTTCCTTGCTGGCATCTATCTCTCGCTCAGGACCCTAGTAACCACATGTTGTGTTCACAACTTCTATTTTCCTTGGGCGCCTCTCCCTGCTCGTATACACAGTGATCTAAAAGCTGCAGTGTAGCTGAGAAGCACATGCTGTCTTTACAGGCCCTAAAATCCTGATTCTGTAAGACTACCCCTGGACTCGGGGATCCTGCAAATACATTTTGTGTGTTTGAGACACATAGGCTTCCTTTATGACTTTCCTGGTTGGAGCTTCTCTGAGAAAGCTGCCTCAGTTTGATAGATCCACTGATTAGAAGGTTCTAGTAGCTTTTATGATGCAATCTCTTTGAAGCCCTTTACATCTTCAAGATAATATGCACAAGAAATGTGCTGCTTGCATTCTGGGTCCTCCCCTTGCCTTGCTGTTTCCTCATCATCTCATGTTTCTATGAGCTGTGTTGCTCCTTGGTGCTTCTCTTTGAGGGTTTACTCGGGCCAGAGAGGCTACTGGAAAGCTCCTCCATTTTGGAGTGTCTCCACTCTCAACAAAAGGCTGATCTGTGGATGAGTGAGAAGTAGGGCCTCTCCCATTCCACATGTTGGAACCAGAACAGCACCAGTGTGTGTGTGACTTTAGGAAAGACTTTCACACAGTTCAGAAGTCTTTGTAACCTAGTGTTTATGGTTCCATCACCTGATTCAGAAATCCAAAATCAGAACTCTGTCAGAAAACAGTGTACGAACCTGGGATAGCATCCCACTTTCTGTTTATCATATGAAATAGAATATTTACAGTATTTTATCAGGTGCACAATAACTGAACCAGAAACTGGATGTTTTATTTTGTGATACTACAGTGTTGAATTCAAGTCAGAAGTGTCACCTAGAAGGAAGAGAGGAACAGAAATTGTGTGTGTATGTGTGTATACATATATATTTCAATATAAGATAGGTTACATAGTGTATAAAAACATTTATTGTGTATACATGTGTGTGTGCTTATGCATGCATGTGGAGGTCAGATGTCAACATGAGTCATCATTCTGCAGTTTGCCATCCTCTCATTTGCTAAGCTAGGATTCCCTTGGCCTAATGCTTAAAGATTAGGCTAGACTTGCAGGCCAGAGATCCCCAGAGATCTGCCTGTCTCTGTCTTCCTAGTGCTAGGTTACAAGCGTGTACTGACAAGCCCAGCTTCTCTGTAAGTTCTGTGTACTGAATTCAGATCTTCATGATTGACTAAATGACAGGTACTTTAGAGACTAAACTATCTCTGCAGCTGTGTGAATGTGTGTGTGCATATGCATGCATGCGTGTGTGTGTGTGAGACAGAGAGAGAGAGACAGAGAGAGAGAGACACACACACACACAGAGAGAGAAAGAGAGAGAGAGAGAGAGAGAGAGAGCAAGAATGTGCTGTTGTTTATTTTGAACCTAGACCTCGCACAAGGCAGGCAGGTACTCTACCACCCCACTGCATGTCCAGCCTAGAAACCACCCTCCCTATAGCACTTGTGATCTTGCCTAACTTCGAGCCCAAGCGCACAGAGCAGTTGAATACACCAGGCATCAAGGTCCTAGATCTGTCTGCTTTGATGACCTTCATTGTCATTTCTTGACCTTGTCCTTATTCCCATGCGCTCTTTGGATTAAGATTAATATGTAAAATTGGATGTGATTTGAGAGTGTCAGAATTTGGATTTGGTGATGGCGCAGCCTATGAGTACAAGCCTGGAACTTCATATTGAGTTCCACGTTGCTAAATGAGAAAAGTCTTGGTGGTTTTGGGACTGTGGAGTTCAGTTATGGGTCTATAAAGTGGCGCTTTCTAAAGGTACCTTAGTGTATCTTAGATATAAACTTCTATGAACATCTAGATCTAAATTTTGAAGCAAGGCTGAGACCTTAGTTTCGAAGACCTATAAATTAACAGTAAAATTACTTTTTTGCTGGTGAAAACATGTTACATTGAAAATATTTATGTGTTTCTGTGTGTACTTACATTAGTTGATATGCACGGCATGCATGCAGTGTCCACAGGAGTCAGAAAAGGACATGGGTCCCCTGGAACTAGAGTTACAGAAGTTTGTGAACTACCATGTGGGTGCTGGGAACAAAACCCTGGTCCTAAGAGAGCGCTCAGTGCTCTTAACTGCTGAGCTGCTCTATCCCTGGCAACACAACATGCTACTTTTGTGAAACTTGCATAAGTCAGTTTGTACTCTGCTAATGAAAGTACTCCTGTGAGCAGAGATTCTGTTTGGGGGTGATTTTACACTTGGGGGAACATTTGACAGTGTCTGGGGACATCTTTGTTTGTCACAGTAATGCGAAGGTTGTGGGTGTAATGTTAAGGGTTCCTAGTGAGCAGAAACCAGAGGGCTACAAATCCTATAACACACAGGACTGCTTTCCATGACAAGGACTTGTTTGGCCCTAAATGCCCACAGTATTAGGGATGAGAACGCCTGCTTTAGATAAATCTTAGCGACCAGCGCAGCAAGCGTTGGCCCAACAACAAAGCAAAGTCTGAAGAATTTTCAGAGCTGTGAGTCTTTCCTCCTGGGACCATTCTCAGATTTATGCATTAAACCTCGAGTCTCAAGTCGATGGTGTTGGTTATTAGCTCTAAACTGGGGAGGTCCCTGGAACGTGCACTGTTTGAGCAGCTATTATAGAACAGCCTGGCCCAGCCTGTGGTTTCATAAGACTTGCCTGAAAGCCAAGCTCTGGCAGAGCCATTGGGACACTACCACAGACTAAAACTGATTAAAGCCACCCAGAGACTGATTGAATCTAGATGTTGTAAGTGAACATTGGGCTCCACTCTTGGGGACATTGAAGAAAACAGCCATTATTAGCACGACTATGTTTCTGGGTGTTTTCAGGACTATTGCATATTCCTCCTTTGTGGCTCAATCACCTTCTACACTGCAGAACCTGTTATTAACAGGACATTCAGGCAGGTCTATCTAGAGTCCCAGCAGTATCCATGTACTCTGCTTGACCGTGAGAGTCTGTGGGAAGACAGGTGCTCTAGACTCGAGATGTTTAGTGAAAGGCTGCTTGCAGAGGTGTAGGGAAGTCAAGGGGCCATCAGAGGTGCTCAAGCACCCCAAGGAAGCAGCTAAGGAAAGGAGGAAATGGTCTCACTGCTAGGCTTGAAGGTCTGTGGTGAGTGATCAGCATTCAGAGAGAGTCGTAAGCAAGGGAAGAAGCCATAGGACTGAACAGCTCCTGGTCCATGGTGCTCTGGTGTAGACATACCAGTCTCTCCTGTCTTGCTGGCTGCAGAAGGTACGGGGGACAGTCTGGCAATGGTGAATGTCCTGTTTTCATCCGTGCTATGGCAAGTAGATTGCCCCCTCTGAAGCTGCTTCCTCACTTCTTACATGGAGACAAGGGTCTCTACAGTGTAGACGAGGAAACTAAAAAGGGTAACATTTTAATATGCTTCCTAACACAACCTGCGGTTGGAAAAGATACTTAATACATGATAACTTCTGTCTTCACTCAAGGCCAAGTAGGGCCCAACGTCCAGCAGAGGTTTTGGAGAGCTGCTGAGGAGGTGGTATTGGCCTTTGGGAGGACTCTCTGCTCGGCTGCCTTTGGAATGCAGGAGGAGCTAGTGACCATGCTCAGGTCTTTCCTGCTATTTTCCGATGTCCAGTTCTCTGATGTACATGACAGCGTAGCCTTTTGTATCCACAGAATAAGGAGCCAGTTACCCCCTTGCTTCTCTGGCTTCTCACATCTGTGGGTCCCCTCGTGGATTCCTAAACTCCCTTGCTCCTGTAATGTTTGATTCTCTGGTGTGAAGAGATCCTTGGAGGGTTGGTTCCAGGGCTCAGTGGATAGAGAAGCTTGCTGAACAAGCTGGACGATCTGAGTTTGATCCCCAGGACCCAGGTTTAAAGGTGGAAGGAGAGCACTGACTCCATGAAGTTCTCTGACTTCTACACACACGCAGGCACATGTTCCACAATTAATAAACTAAACTAAAAGGAGCACTCCTTCGAGTGCGGCCCATTGGCCTTGCGGGTCCAGGACCCCTCCTGTCCCGGTACTTCTTCTTCTTTGCATAAATGACACATGGACACATCCTTTCGCTGGGTTAAGGTTTCTTATCCCTCCTCTCTTATCCTTCTCCCCAACCTTGAAGTCTGATTTCCACCCTCAGAATCAGGTCAGCGTGCTTCTGGCCAAGCACATTTTTCGAGGCGTTCCTAAGTGCATCCTGGCAATGCTGAGCTGTGGCTGTCTGCTCCCCAGGCTGCAGTCCAGCGGCACACATTCAGCTGTGGGCCCCTTGAATGTCACCCTCCCCTCCCTGCAGTGCTCTCCTTCCACTCCTGCCCAGTGGCCCCTGCTGGAGAAAGTGCGGCTGCTAGCACTGCTTGCAGTTCCCTCCCGCTGCCAGCCCTTGAGACACAAGCGGAGCTGCACGTCTCCTTTCTAGCCAGGATGTGAAGACAGTGCATGGTATCCTGGCAGCCCCTACCCCAGGTACCTGCTTCATCATGGTGGTCCCATGGGCAGGGCTGGAATCCTGATGAACACACGCTAAAGAGGTACCATACCCCACCCTGCCCCTTCTGCCCAGCCACATTGGCATAATGTCCCACTGTGATGTTTTGGCCCTCTGTGTGGCATGTGCGTGTGTGCAGGTGTGTGTGTGCAGGTGTGTGTGTGCAGGGGTGTGTGTGCAGGGGTGTGTGTGCAGGGGTGTGTGTGTGTATCTGTGTGTGGCATGTGTGTGTGTATCTGTGTGTGCAGGTGTGTGTGTGCAGGGGTGTGTGTGTGTATCTGTGTGTGGCATGTGTGTGTATCTGTGTGTGCAGGTGTGTGTGTGTGCAGGGGTGTGTGTGTGTATCTGTGTGTGGCATGTGTGTGTGTATCTGTGTGTGCAGGGGTGTGTGTGCAGGGGTGTGTGTGTATCTGTGTGTGGCATGTGCATGTGTGCAGGTGTGTGTGTGCAGGTGTGTGTGTGCAGGTGTGTGTGTGTGTGTGTGTATCTGTGTGTGGCATGTGTATGTGTAGGTGTTAAGTTTCTTCCTCAGTTATTTCTACCTTACTTTTTGAGACAGACCCTCTCCTGGAACCTGGAGCTCACTGATTGAGCTAGACTGGTTAGGCAGATGGCTATAGAAATCTACCTGTCTCTGTCTTCCCACAGCTGGTTTACAGATGTGCAGTGCTATGCCTGCCTTTCTATGTGGGTGCTGAGGATATCAACTCAGATCCTCATGTTCATACAGCAAGCACTTTACTGTCTGAGCCAGCCACCAGAGGCACCCCCTTTTCAACAGGGTCTTTCTTATGTAGTCCAGGCTAGCCTCTGACTCACTACGTAATTCAGGATCACTTCTAATTTCTTACCTCCCTGTCCCCTCGCGGCCTCTACCTCTTGATTGCTAGGATTATAGGTATGCATCATGACATCAAGTTTTAATGTGGTACCAAGGATGGAACCCATGCCTTTGTGCATTCTAGGCAAATACTCTACCAACTGAAGTGCACATCCCTGGCCCCTTGCCTTGACCTTCTGAGGATTATCACAGAGCTTTCCCTGTGGAGAGATCAGGAAGACCTCAGCAAACATTTTATACAAAATACTCAGTAAGTGTGGCCCAGAGGGTGCTGACAGTGCCTGCTCCCTCAAACTCAGCATAGCCCTTCCTCTAGCTGATACCTGGGAGGAAACCATCCCATTGTCCAGGGCCCATCTCTCACCTGTCCCAGATAGTCCTAGGTTATAAGCAGTCTTCCCCCATGGAGGACTTCCATCTCTCACCTGTCCCAGGTAGTCCTGGGTTATGAGCATTCTTCCCCTGTGGAGAGCTTCAATTTTTCACCTGTCCCGGGTAATTCTGGGTTATGACCATTCTTCCCCTGTGGAGGTTCCTTGACTGGCATTTGCTTCTTTCTAGTCTTCATTTCCAGTCTCGTCATTTGCAGGGTTGCTACCTGACTCTAGTCCATTTTGATTGGAGCTTCACCCTTACGTCTAAGCCTAGCTGTTCCCACAGGAAGCATGCTCGACCTGACAGAGGCGTAGACGGGGAGCTTGTAGACAGCACAACACATGCTTGCTCTCTACCTAAAGCAGCCGTCACTGCCCCTCAGGCAGGCTCTCAGGTGCTTTTCTAAGCACATAAGGCCAGTAGTCCTAGCCCTAGATAGATGGCCAAGTCCTTCTGACTGAGCTGAGCCAGCTGAGCAGCTCCCACATAGCATGCGCTCCAGGCTTCTGTGTGCGCTCTTCTCCCTTCTCACCACAGTGTCTGCCTCTTTAACTCCTCCTCATCCTCCGAAACTGCTAAAATGTCTTTTTGGAACGGGGACTTATAGATCCCATCTGGACTTCATGAAAGTGCCTTGCTATCCTTTCCCAGGGCATCAACTTCCCGGGGCATGGTGCTCTTGATACTGAAACATGCATCATGATGGTAGAAGTTTTATATTGTGTAGTAGGAACTAAATGGCTGGCATCATGCCATTCCCATGGGGCAATAGGACTTTTGTGCCTTGCCGTGCAAAACTTTAGGATCTCTTCTCTCTCACCCTGTGCAGTTATCATTGGTGTCACAGTGCAGCTGATTGGGCATCACTGTCCATGTCACCACCGACACTACTGTTGAACTGGAGAAATGCTTGTTAACTACGTGAACTTGGGGTAGCCCGGAGGCAGAAACACTTGTTTTCATCCAAGGCATTGATGAAAACCTTTGTTTCCTGCAGACTACAGACTCCATGCCTCCTCTATGTCCTGAAGCCTCTGGGATAGAGGATACTTCTCCTATTTATCCACAAGACAAGAGGCCCTTCAGAGGAAGAGTAACCCCAAAACAATGGCTGTGTGTATGAAGAGAGGCATTGCTAAGAGACGCCCTGATTAAAGAGAGTGAAAAAGAGGACAGAGAATACGGTGGGATTTAGTGTTGTGTCTCGGGGTCATCGTAGGTACTTGACCAGGAGTGACAGGAACTTTGTGAGGGAATGCTGGTTTCTGCACCAGATAGGGCTTCTTAGATGAAAGAAGAGAAGATGTGGTCCTTAAAGAACGTTTGCCCTAGCTGTGGCTCGGTTTAAGATGGCTAGAGAAGGGGGTCTACCATGACCTGCTGCTCCCTCCTGGTCTGCCTGTCATCTTGCCCAGTGACCTCCTACACACACACACACACACACACACACACACACACACACACACACGAGCCTGACTTCCCAAACAAGGCTCTCTAGCCAGTGTCGTCACTGCGTGGTAAACTTTTGAAGGCAGGGGGGCGACAGGGTTGAACATCACTGGCGGCTCATTACATGCTCCTAGGAACAAACCTCCATTCTTGTTTGCTGACTTGAGTCTTAATTCGTTGCTTGTTTTGTTTCATGTGGACGAGTATGAGCAGTACTTAATTAGCTCGTAAATTAGTCAGGACAGCCCCACATGCCGCAGCTTTCTAGCCAGACCCTATGGACACTGAGGCGCGTGTTCTAGGCAGGAGGTGACTTGGAAGATGATGGCCTTCCTACAACTCATGAGAAGAAATCCCCCCAATGTTTGGAATCACAGATCAACGGCCCAGCCTCTGTGCAGTTAGGTTCTGGCATGCTGGGGTGGCATTATGTTGTTTCTTCCCAGGAGTGCGTGGCTCATCCAGACCTAGCACATCTGTTACCACATCTGTCCAGACAGCCCTTGGCCAACCCGGGCCTGAGTTGTTGTCTGAGTTCTGTGGGTTAAGCGGGATGAGACGGCACAGGTGGTCCATGCCAGCTACAGTCAGGCAGCAGCAGCCATGCGTATTCCCTCTCCTTTGCGGGGTCTCCAGGGGCTGAGGAGCTGTTCTAGTCCACCCTGCCAGGGGCAGAGTCACTGGAAGACACCCTTGTCCAGGTCCCCCTCATGCTTCACCATGAATGCCCAAGTGCAGGCCACATGCTAGGCTGTCGCAGACACATTTTCATTTGATGTGGGTATTCTGAAGTGCGTGTGCATGTCCACATATGCTTTCTGTCAGCCCCATCATGACACCACCATTGCTCATGCTCCCTTTTGGCCTGGCGTGTAAAGCTCACAGAGGTTTGTCTCTTTCTGCTAAAGACTGGATGTTGAATTAGCATCGAGATCCTTCCACCCCAAAACAGGCTTCTCGGGAGGCCATACTGAGTCTTTCCCAGGATATGTCCTAAGCTTTGCCTTTACGAGACAGTGCAAGGCATGCCTGTTCTCAGGTGTGTGAGCTCGAAGGGCTGTGCTTTTTGGCTTCCTTCTGCTATCGGCCCTAACATCTTTGCTTGGGAAGTTGGCTGTCTGGGACAGCCTCTGGGCTCTAAAGCAGGTTCCTGTGCTAAGTGAGAGACCCCAGGGATAAACATATGGCAGGTCATCCATCAAGCAGGGGGAAGAAACACACTATCCCACCCCAAATTCATGCCTGAAGGCCACTGTGGGGTCCACACAGGACCCTGGGGTCCACACAGGGTGTTTCTCTGGTGGCTAGGAAGTGTCCAGAGTGTAAGAAAAGGCCACAGTTCTTCCCTTGCCCTTCCTCTGCCCTTCTCATCCTTCCTGCCCCTACCCATCTCCTTGATCCATCCCAGCATAACACAGGTACCAGACGGGGATGGGGTGCTGTCCCCAGTGACTCCTGGCACAGTGACTTCCTGCTAAGAAGCTGATGATGGTTGGGTCTCTGCCCAGTGAAGGCCGTTTTTCCTCCTGCTAAGAAGCTGATGATGGTTGAGTCTCTGCCCAGTGAAGGCCGTTTTTCCTCCTGTGGTAAAGGTAGAGCTTGGCTCACCCACAGGCTGAGAGGCCAACCCTAAGTACCCTGTGGCTACCTCTCCCCCACCCTGAAGGCAGCAATATGTTCCAAAGAGGGGGTGGGAGAAGGGAGAGGGAGGGAGAGGTTTCTTTCAGTCTTGCCTGAAGGTCTTCATCAACTTGAGTGGTGTGGTGTATGTGTGTATGTCTCTGTGTGTCTGTGTGTCTGTTTGTCTGTGCATGTGTCCCTAGACACTGGCAGTTTTAGCACTATAGCCTCATGCAGGGGGTTGCTGTCAGGAGGGACCCGACCTCATCTGGCCTATCCATATGGTGTTTGCCTGGAGGTTTTTGTATTTTCAGTCATTTTGTTACTTGTCCAAAGCTCAGAGCTGTGTGAGGCAGACAGCCATTTCCCTGCACCCTGGAGCAGCATGTGGCTGGAAACGGGCATTTTACGTTGGCACTGGCACCACGTTTCTAGTCTCCACAGGTTTACGTGGCCTCTGCCCACGAGTGGCCCTTTTATTGCAGTTTTTGTTGTGTTTTCAGAGTCTCACTGTGTAGCCCGTGCTGGTGGGGAACTCACTGCGTAGCCCTGCTAGCCACAGATTCTCAGGGGTACCAGGATTACATAAGCCACCATACCCAGTGCTTTTCTTATAAGCAAGCTAATTTATTTTATTTTATGTGTATGAATATTTAGCCTGCATGTATGTTTGTGCACCGCATGCATGCCTCTTGGATCTCCTGAAACTGGGTTTTCAGATGGCGTGAGCCACCATGCGGGTGCTGGAATTTGAACCAGGTCCTCTACAAAAGCAACAAGTGCTCCTATTTATCAAGCTATCTTTCCAACCCAATACTTACTTCAAAAGTATTTTTATAAGCAAAGTTGGAGCTTATTAAGAAAGGGGAAATATTTTTAAGCATAGGGAGAAGAAAGAAAGATACCTATGAAAAGAACATTTGTGTAGACAAGAGTGCAGGCCTGGGCTTCTCAAGGGTGAGACACCAAATGAGTCCGTGAAGCAGTTTTTGCAATTGAGGGCTAACTTCACACCGTGGGTAAGCAGTGTGTAAGCAAAGGGGGATTGGCCTTGCTGGGCTAACCCTTAGATGTACTGGCATTTCACCTGTATTTTAATAAATAAAACTAACCTGAAGGTCCGGAAAGCAAAAGAGCCACTTACTGGCTCTTACCTACCTCAGGCTGAAACGGTGATCCTGTCTCCAAGAATCTCAGACTAAGACTGTGACTGAGAGTTATCTCCTCCCGTTTTATAATCCTCTTTAGTTCTGGGATTAAAGTCATGTATGGCAAACTAGTATGGCTACCGTGATTAAAGGTGTGTGTTATTATGGCTTGGTCTGTAAGGCTGGCCAGTGTGACTGACTTTTCTGAACCTCAGGCAAGTTTTATTTATTAAAATTCAAATGCAATGCCCCTACACCTAAATGTCAAAAAGCTTTGGGCTGCAGCTTGCTAGTCAGCTTGGTTTAGTGTGGGTTCTGCTGTTTCCCTCCCAAAGACCGTGCATTCCATTCTGTGTTTGATTGAAAATGGTACCTGCATATTGTCTTGTAGTTTCCCAATTCGGCTCAGCTGGGGTCGTGGGGTCAGCTGGGCCTTGATCTCCAGGAGACCTGGGAAGACATCTTCCAGGTTTGCTCAGTGTGACTTTGTAGACCAGGTCCCTGTTCATTTTTGGCTGCCAGCCAGGGTGTCCTGTCAGCTTACAGAAGCCACCTGTATTCCTACCACATGGCCCGTTTCATCTGGAATGCCGGTGGTACATGTGGGGTCCTCAGGTTTCTAAGCCTGCTGGTACTTTTGTGCTGCTGTTTGGGCATCTCCAATTTCAGAGGCTCCCCTCGCTGGGGCTGGCTTGCCTGACTCCTCCACATTTTAAGGTTCACTGAGTGGACTCGCACGCCACCTGCGCAGTCCTGGTCACAGAAGCAGACATTAGCTCAGTAACCGCAAGGAGTCTTGGGGCTACTCTTAGACCTTGCCCAGTGGAATCCAACCCAATTCTTGTGTGACTCCTGCGCCCCAAAGAAATCTTTTGTTGATATAATCTCTACTCTTGTCTTCATCAGTGAGCGATAAGGACCACGAGCCTGAACTGGAGGCAGAAGCTGGGCAGGGTGCTGATGAAGCCAGCCGGGACATAACCTCTGCCCACCAGGGTGCAGAGAGCCAAGAAGAGCCGGCGCTGGAGCTGGAGCCTGAAGAGAGAGCCTCGCTGAGTGAAAAAGAGAGGCAAAATGAGGAGGTGAACGAGAGGGACAACTGCTCGGCCTCCAGCATCTCGTCCTCCAGTAGCACCTTGGAGAGGGAAGAGAAGGAAGGCAAACTGTCTGAGGACAGGACGACAGGTAAATGAAACCCCTTCTCCACATGCCGGTGTCCTGCTGGACAATAACCTGGCCACAGGCTAGCCTCCAAGGTGACCGGTGGGAAAGGCTCACTCCCTTCTCACCTGCCGCCTGTCTCACAGTGACAGCGAGTCAGAGTTCTGGCTCTGCGACCTCCTCCCGTGCTGTGGGATCTCTCATTCCCACAGGTGCTGAAGGAGGTTCACACGTCAGAACTGTGCCGAGGACTGAGATGTGGAAAAGAAACCACTCGTTTCCTTTGATCTGTCTCAAGGCCGATGATACCAAATGTGGCCCTTTCCAGTTCCCAATTGGTCTGTTGTCATGTTGTCTGTTCCCTTAGAAGACTTGTTGGAGGGAAGTGTATAAAACTGCCACCAAAATAGATTCAGCAAAGAAATTGATGGAGTACTTGTCAAACAGCATGCTTAACAGTGCATGGAGGAGAATTTGACAAACTGGACCAGCACATACAGGCTTTAGGTGTAGTGTTACACATTGTACTTAGACCCGCTCTTTAATGTAACCTATGTGTTTTCCTTATATTACTCTGTCTTTTTGGTGTTACACTCTGAAATCCATTCCTTTCGCTTATGACTGAGATCTTTACAGTCAGGGACCAAGAAGAAAGCTAGATTGTGTATCTGGCCACGAAGGACCTCACTGGGTCTTTAGAACTTGGTTCAGAGGGTAATTCGTACTACCAGTGACAGCACTGGGTTTGGTTTTCTCATCCATGACTTGTGGTAAAGTATAGCATCCCTTACTAGTGAAGGCACGGACTATGCTCTGACTTTCTTTTAACCACACATCAGAGCCCACACTCAAATCCCAAGGTTCCCCTTGCCATTCCGTGCCATGAGCCAGGAATTGATACTATAGTCTCTGAAGCCCAGAAGATTTAGTGAATGAATGAGACTATTCTTTTTCCCAACAGATCCATCAATGACCTAGTCAAAATAGTTACTGCCTATGTTTTTCCCAGTTAGAACATGCTACTGAATTTGACTTTACAAATGATTTATCACTATGATGTAACAAGACTCGAAGACTATTAGTGTATATCTTAGAACGTATTGCACTAAAGAGCTTGTTTATTTGAATACATATATGCTGAGAAGTACTATTTAGTTTCCTCAAAATAGTATTATAGTTATTTCTAAACACTAGATGTGCTACTCAAGTTTAACAGAATTACAATCACAGTGTCAGGGGGTAAGATAAGTTCTGGGTCGCTTTAGTACTAACCGATTTTCGTGTATTATGAGTAGCGTTATGAGTTATTCATCATAGTTGGGCTCAGCAGCCTAAAACACATCAACAAGTTGGATTAGGAAAACTAAAACAGGGAACAGAACTTTCTTGGATCTGAGCATGTAACATTCTTCCAAAAAAGGAAAACTGCAAAAATGGAACCTCTGAGCTCCCAGAGACCGACTATTAATTTTGCACAAAGAGCAAGTGAGATCCAAGTGTATAGATGCAGAAACTGGAGTTCCTGGAGACTCCTCTGCATCCCTCCAGGGTTGGGAAGATCTGTGGAAATTTACTGTTCCTGAAATTCCACAGTGTTCACAGTCTCCTTAGCAGCCGAGTCAAGGCCACTCTGTCATGACAGCTTTTGCTATTCCTCAAAGTCACCAAGACAATTAAAATTAGAGACAATTTAAAATGCCCCAAATCCTACTTTTAGCACCATTGTATCTGTTACTAAGAAGTGAATTTGAAGTCACCCAAAGTAAAGCTTGGAAGAGATCCAACTCATTTCAGGCACCTTTCTTCTTGTTTTGTGTGTTCAGCTCTGAACATATTTATCATATTTTGCTATATGATACTTGATGATCAGCTGGATGAGAGCTGGGGATATCTGTCCTGCTCACTGTGAACCCTTATTTCCTAGCTGTGTGCTCAGAACACAATCTTCCCAGAGGTTACTGAGAAGAAGCTTGGGGGTTGAAATGAAAGTCTCAATGCTATCTGACAGAAGGTGGATGGAGTAACTTATATTGTTAAACTAGTACTAGTAGACTGGAATAATTTAGGGGTGTTTATTGTAACACATGGAACAACCACTAAAAATAATATGTAGAGTCATTACTTTAAAACACTATTTAAAACAGGGTGAACTAAAAAAACAAAACAAAACAATGTTCAAGCAACCAACTGGAGACCAAGGAAAGAAAAACAAAAGGAATAAATTAACAAAACAACACATTTAAGTCCTAACATTTCAGTCATTAGTTTACATTAAAAGATTAGCAGTGGATTTTTAGAAACTCACCTATTGTATGCATCCTATACAAAACCATTTTTATTGCAAATTTTGTATACAATATACTCTCATCATGCTTTTCTCTCCCCCAACTCCTCCCAGATCTCTCCACCCCCTCAATCAACCAACTCCCTGCTCTTTCTTTCTCTTTCTCGTTAAAAAAAGAAACAGGCAAGCAAAAGACTCACCCCCCCCCAAAAGAAGCCAACAAGAAAGACACACATACACCCCACACACACCCCAAATATACACAAGACTTAAATGAGTAAAGAAATAAGCAAGAAGACCAACTTTTTAAAAACTAACCACCCTGTTATCATAATAAGAGAAGTCAGCATTTCCCAAACAATGGAGAAAGAATGTGACCATCTCTTGGGAAAGACCGGCGGCTTATCTGCTATCAAAGCAGTATCCCTGTTTGCAAGGAGAGCCATGCTAGTTTGAGCTGGGATTGAGCAAGAGAGGGGCGTGGGGAGCAAGGCTAGCTTCTGGCTGTGGCAGGCAGGAAGGTTTATCAGCAGGATGCCTGGATGCACTGCCTGGGAAGGATCACAAAGCAGATGGAGCAGAGTGAGTAAAACAGTGTTTAGAAGCAACATTATCTTAAAGGAAAGGATCAAAAGTTGGGAGAGTGGTGGAGATGTAAGAGGAGTCAAGAGAGGTTGTAAGATGGGAAAAAAATGATTAATATCAATGCCAAAGGAAAATTCTATGGGATGGGAGGGGTGGAAAGGACCTAGTGGGAGGAGCAGGAAGGATCTCCTGGGAGGGGCAGATAGGACCTAGTAGGAGGGGCTGAAAAGACCACCTAGTGGGAGGAGCAGGAAAGACCAGCTAGTGGGAGGGGCAGAAAGGAAGGACCTCCTGGGAAGGGCAGATAGGACCTAGTGGGAGGGGCAGAAAGGACCTAGTGGGAGGGGCTGAAAGGACCTAGTGGGAGGGGCAGAAAGGACCTAGTGGGAGGGGCAGGAAACACTGATGAGAGGGTCATGGAAGAAGCAGGGCAGAGAATTACCCCAGTGCTGTCCTAATACATAAGAGTCGTACTAAGGGACAGTTGTGGACTGTCACGAGAGAAAGGCTGTGACTGAGTTCACATGCAGGTAGGAGGCTGGAGGTTGAATGGCAGACCCCTTCGGACCTCATCTGTTAAACTGGTAAACTATAGAAGCAAGACAACTCAGAGGATGAGCTGTACAGGCAAGTGAAGGGAAAGAGGGGCCGTGGGGAAGCATTTTGGAGGAAGTAGCATTAAGTCCTCTAGAGATGAGACTGTGAGCTTGAACTGATGGCCTTGTGTAGAGCCAGGGAAGAGATGTCCTTCTAGCGCTTAGTTGCCTTGGACCAGGCGGGTACTTCCTGCCTTCCCTCGTCTAGATAGGACGGACATCTCTTAGCCATGGTGGAGGTAGATTCTGCCTTCCTGCCACAGCAGAAGAAAGGGAGGAAGTTACATAGTGCAGGCGGAAACCAGGAGTGCATGCATTTGGAAGAGTCTGGAGACCCGGAGTGAGTCCTCGGCTGTGAACATCTGCTTTGATTACCTTGTTTTTCTCGCGTTTTCTTCAGAGTTGCTCCTGTGTGTTCACCTGTTTTCATGCATAACTGGTTTTCTTGTGGAATGGAGGCCCTGCCCTCTTTCTTATCTCTTCCTTCCCATGTCCTTTCAGGTCTATGGTCCACCAGCCTTCAGGATGTGGGTGTGAATGGGCAGTGTGGCGACATCCTTACCAGCAAAAGGTTCATGCTGGACATGCTGTATGCCCATAACCGAAAGTCCACGGATGGTGAGGAGAAGGATGATGGCGAACCTGGGAGGGCTGTGCAGGAGGTGGAGGCAGTGGCCAGTCTCGCCACCAGGATATCCACCCTGCAGGCCAACTCTCAGGCCCCAGAGGAGAGCATCAAGAGAGTGGACATTGGCTGCTTGGACAACCGGGGCAGTGTAAAGGCCTTTGCTGAGAAATTCAACAGTGGGGACCTGGGGAGAGGGTCCACGTCTCCCGAGGCAGAGTCTCAGGACAAGGTCCCAGACACGACCCCTACGCAACTGAAGACTGAGTCTGACTACATCTGGGACCAGCTGATGGCCAATCCGAGGGAGCTCAGGATCCAAGACATGGATTTCACTGATCTGGGGGAGGAAGACGACATCGATGTTCTAGATGTGGACCTTGGCCCCCGTGAAGCCCCAGGGCCACCCCCTCCACCCCCTCCCACCTTTCTGGGTTTGCCACCCCCACCCCCTCCGCCGCTGTTGGACACTGTGCCTCCCCCACCAGTCCCCGGTAATTTATTGGCTTCTCCTGTGTTCAGCACTCCTCAGGGCTTAGGGTGGTCCCAGGTACCCAGGGGTCAGCCAGCATTCACCAAGAAAAAGAAGACTATCCGGCTATTCTGGAATGAAGTCCGGCCCTTTGAGTGGCCGAATAAGAACAATCGCCGATGCAGGGAATTCCTGTGGTCAAAACTGGAACCCATCAAGGTGGACACTTCCAGACTAGAGCACCTGTTTGAGTCCAAGTCTAAGGAGCTGTCTGTCACCAAGGTAGGCTGGGCCCTGGCATGTTCTTGATTAGCAGAGGAGAAGAGCTGGACAGGTTGGTTCTTGATGAAGCATGCTCGTTTGCGCTGCTTTAACTGTTTGGTAAGCAGTCCATTGGGATAAGAAGTCTAACTTTTCTGATAGTATTCCTTGGATCTATGGTACATCAAAAATGCACAGTAGCACACCAGATTACCCATGAAAAAAGCAAAATGGCTAATTATGGATGGCCCTGTAGCCCAGGAGCAATATCAGTGCTCTCCTGAGGAACTGAACCTCTTTGCTTACTGGGTGCACTGAATGTACTCATATAATGTCACCTCAAGTTCGGGATCATAGAAGCACTTTAAACTTAGCTGTAGCCACTCAGTGATTTTTAGAGATGATAATTTAGTCTCTTTGGATAATTCTCCGAGCCGACATACTGAATCTTATTTTCTATGAGTTCATGAGAACCTGCAGGCATTACTGTTGCAGTATTGTTAATGCTGGTTTTATATACAATTATTCATGGGGAGCATAATAAAATGATTGGACATAACACCATGGTCAGCAAATTCTGATATAGAAATTGCACAATGGATCGTATTTCCCACAGGGAAGTGCTTCAATAATGCCTCCATTTTGTATCTCAGCCCACAAAATGTGTGAGTCAGGGTATAGAGAACATTAAAAACAGGCTAGAAGCTACCTTCTCTTAGGAATTTGGGGTATGAGAAAGTACTCTCTAAAGTCTAATGTAGACAGGCGCAGCATGGTGTCATCGAGAAAGCGTATGCCCAAGAACCGTGCAACTGAGTCACCCGAACAATTGCAAAAGTTTTTAATGTTTTAAGTAACATTTTTGATTTTATGCTGAGCCAGATTCATAGCTATTCTGAGCTACAGGTTGGACACCTGCAGTGGAAAAGATAAGTAAGGGCTTGTCACTGTGAGTCAATTGTAGTCCCAGGTCGATTCAGCCATTTGTCATATAAATGTGAGCTGAGTTGGCCTCTCAGACTTAAGAGTCAGGTACCAGTTCTGAAGACAAGACAAGGTAGCAACCTCAGGGTTTGCGTGCGTGCGTGTGTGCGTGCGTGTGTGTGTGTGTGTGTGTGTGTGTGTGTGTGTGCGCGCGCGCGCACGCGTGTGTGTGTGTGTGTGTGTGTGTGTGTGTGTGTGTGCATGTGTTTCTATGGAGATGCCATGGCTGTTGGGTGATGCTGAGGGACCAGCAGGGGGCTAGTCATTGGTCAGTCTTCTTTTAAGTCCATGTGGAGATTCTTAAACTCCTTGCCACCCTTTGCCACTGGTGTTCATCCCCATGTCTGTTTCCCCAGGTTTGGAGAAGGTGTGACTTTTAATTATTTCTTGCCTCAGAAGCCTCCTTAAGTCAGAATTAAAGCTTCTTTACTTTAAAAGTCAATTCCTAAGCTTTAATATAAGCTCATCAGTCCAGTTCTTTTGGTTTAAGCAGGCCTAGACCTTGTTCTTTCCAGAACATGTCACTTGGGGATGAAATCTTAAACATCTACTCTCAATGTACCCATGTCCTGACCTCTTCAGGCTGATATCACATAGCACTTGAGTGCCCACATGTCCTCTCCCACTTCGTACAGTCAACCTGGCCTTGTGGAGAAGGCCAGCTGAGCGTTAGCTGGCAGCCTGCAGTTGTCAAGTATTCTTATGACCCACCTCATGCACTGTGCCGGATCCACTAATGAACTGGCCTCCTCCTCCTGTGCTCATTTGGCTAGCTCTGCTGCTGGCATCCTGGAAGTTGTTCGTACCCTGGAGGTTGTTGGGGGGAGGCTGCCCGTGGCCTCAGGACAGAGAAGGAAAAGGACAGCAGGTTGGTAGTGAAGCCATGTTTTACTTCCCTTGCGGTGAGCTTAAGTTTCCACGAGAAGACTTCCAATGAGTCTGTTGCTTCACCCATCCCCCTCCTCTCTTGGTTTCACTGTGGCTGATCTGGTCAGTGAAAAGACACTGGCTTCTGTCCTTTCTCTAACCCTGAGTGTGTTCTTACGTGTAGTAGGGACCACCTCTGAAAATACGGAAAGGCCTTGCTAGTGGCCAAATGTGTGTTTAGGTTTGGTAAAGTGGGGACCTAGGACAATAGTCACCCACACTGGCGGGTCCAACATCTTAAGATCACATGAGCTGCAGATGGAGCCCATTTTTAAAAATGTGCAACTTTGCTGAACATTTACAGAATGTTTCCTCGTCATTATTTCTAAAACAATACAACAGCTAGTACGTGGCATATGCATCGTGATAGGTACTATTAATAATCCAGAGACGATTTAGAGCACTCTAGAGGGTTTCAAGGGTTATATACAAAATATGTAAAAATCCATTTCATGTGAGGCAGTTGAGAATTATTGTACTCTCTGGTGGTCCTGTAACGAATCCCCTAGGGACACCAAGGGACAACTAAACTGAAACATTTATTAAATTGCTTCCAGAATGTTCTGCAATGAGACTCAGGAGCATATACCTTTGGGTGTGTGTTTGTGTGTTAGTGCTTGTTTGATTATCTTCAAAAAGAAAAGGAAATCTGAGCAGGAGCTAATTTTCAAAATGTTACAAGAAATGAGAATGCAAATTAATATTAGACATCACGCTGGAGAGGTGGATCCCGTGTGTATATGTTGCTAATTCCGATCTAACCGGATTCCACGTCTGGTTTTGATCGCTGACTGAGATTTCCGTGCAGCACAGCTGTAAACAGGCACTTCCGAACCCTGGCGCAGGAGAAGGTTCTCATTACAAACAACGGTCTACAGCAAAATGAAATTGACTCCACAAGATAATGCGAAACAAAGGAAAGTGCTTTTAGTTTCTGTTGGAAAGCTGACACCAGACCAAAGCAGTAGGGCATGGCTGTGATTAGCCAGTCACCCCCAGCCCAGATTCACGTGTGAGAGCCAGTGCCGGGGGGGGGGGGGGGGGGGGGGAACCACTTAATGAACACGAGGAGAGCAAAAGATGCCTTTCCTTCCTGGTTTCTTTACTAGTTTGTGGAACAGAGCCCACTTTGCTGACTTGGCAGCAAATGTGTTCACGGAGCTCTTCAGAGCATGCTGCTCATTGTGTTGTGTGGCGACACGAGCCCTGGGTGAAGCCTTACCATGCCGTATTCTTGCTGCTGCTCTGGGATGTGGTGGTGGATGTGCAAATGATTCCAGAGAACTATGTCAGGTAGAGTCCCCAAAGCGTCTGGACTCGACATGAGGAACCCTGTGAAATGTCCTTACCAATTCTGTTGTCCAATCAGGGGCTGGAAGACCCCGGATACTCTCAAAGGACACCTTCTTCATACCCCAACTAACTACCAGACCAAGGCAAGTTTGGAGAAAGCAAAAACTAGGCAAGGAGAGGACCCGTTTTTGCCTTTGAGGACACGGTGGTTTCTTGGGCTTATTTGGGGCAGGGTCTCCAGATGGAACTAGAGAAGTTTGCTTGGTTCTGTGTAGTAGGTACATTTCTATTAAGATACCATGATCAAAACAAACCATAGAATAGAGAATTTATTTGGGCTTCCAGTTCCAGAGAGTCAGAGTCCATGATGGCAGAGCAAAGATAAGGAAGCAGGGACAAGAAGCTGAGGGCTTGAGCTGCAAACACAAAGCAGAGAGCAAGCTGGAAATGGTTAGCCCCAGCGACAAGCCTCCTCTTAAGGCCACGCCTCCTAAACGAACCCAAGCAGTACCACTAACAAAACCAAGTACTCAAATAAATGCCTGGCATTCACATTGAAACTACCGTTTGCCCTGAAGTTTCTTAGTATATCAGAAACTACTATCAGAATTTTTAAAGAAATAGAGAGATAGAGATTTAATTGGCCAAGGTATAAGCCTCAGCCTGGGTGATTCTGCTTGTTTTGCGCCCCCCCCCCCCCACTCACACGTGTAGCCCTGGCAGGCCTGGAATTTACTGTGTAGACCAGGCTGGCTTCAACTTTGTAGTTGACCTTCCTGTTTATGTTGGGATTACAGGTCTAGGCTAGATGATTTGTAAATGCCGCAGAGATTATGGAGTAGGCCCACAGTTGTAAGCCCCTGCTTTAACGTGGCCTTTGAGCATGGCCTCCTGCCCCGATCTGGCCTCTTCCCAGAGAAGTAAAAAAAGTCTCCATGCTTCATATTTGGAATACAAAGAAGTTCGTTATGTTCTTAATGTCAACAACAGGAACCCCAAATTCTACCTAGAGATTAGAAACACAACGTTTTCCTCCTGTGGTGCTACCACAGTTAGTAACTGAGTCTGTGTGCTCCCTCTGCTTTCAGTGATCGGAAAGCACAGATTATCTTGTTGTTTAGCCGTTGGCCTCAGCCATCGGAGGCTCCAAAGTATGGGGAAATAATACTTTCCCCTTAATAATAAGGCAAGCCTGTTCTGGAATGGAAAGAACTCTTTTCTTTCACCCTCCCGTTATTTTTTTTTTTAAGACAGTCTTATAATTCCTTACTGGATTCAAACTCAAAACAATTGCCCTGTGTCAGCCTCCTACCTACTGGGGTTAAAGGCACGCACCACCATGCCAACTAAAAATCTTACTCTTAACTAATGAGGGCTTTTTTTTTTTTTGCCTTAATGTAGACTTAGGTTTTCATTTGTTTTTATTTTTATTTTTTTTATTTTTTGCTGGAAAGCTCTGCTGTGTATTTCTTTATTGTTCTTGCAGAAAGACTGGGAAAATTCTAGCCTTCTCTTCCTTGTGACATCTGTATCGTTGCACCTTGTAACCTTGTAGCTGTCAGTTTCTCAAGGGAGAGTTTTGAAAATATGTTGTGGTGTCATTCTTGGCGGGTGAGCAGGGAGTCGGGAGGCATGATTTACCATTTCTAGAATGGCCATGCTGAACCAGACCCAGACCCGGGGTCTCCAGCGCTGCTGCCAAGCTGCTCGCGCAGAGGCCAGTTGCCTTTCATGGAAGTGCTCTCAGACCCAGAGACATTCTTCAAGACTCAGGGAGTTCTCCAAATGCATCATGTCCCTAGACGAGTTTCTATTTTCAATCGCACCTCTGGGGTGACAAGTTCAGTGTGTTCAGCGTTCATTTTTTAAACATTTTGATCCTCTGTTCCTAATAAAATGACTCTTTAAAAATTCAAGAGGGTGAGCTCAAGACATAGCTCAGTAGTACAGTGGTTGCCTAATGTATGCAAGGCCCTGGGTTCTATCCCCAGCAAAGGGGGGACAAAGTCAAAGAAGTAACCTGTTGTGTCAGCATGTTAACAAACTTTAGGCGTAATGAAAGCTGTTTACTGTTTAAATGTCTTTCTGACTTTTCTCCCTGCTACCTGAATCTTCATCCTTCTGTTTTCCAAAGCTGAATGACTCAGAGGGGAAGTTAGAGCCTTTTCCTTTCCCTGGAATGTTGACTGAAATCAGGGTGCAATCACACTTGCATGTGGCCTCATACCCCCATAACCGTTCAGAGTCGAGTTGAGTCCTTATCTGCAGCTTCAAAACATTGGCTTTTAGGGATAACGGACTGACCTGCTCTTAAGCCCAGATTCTACATCTCTAGCCCAGGAAGCATCAGCCATCTGTCTCTGCAGCGAGCGCCCTTTTCGGCTAAGCCTAGCATGGCTTAGCTACTCCAGTCAATATTTACATTACCTTATGTGACTTTTTACTCTCTGGGAAGCAGATGTGCAGGCCTCTGGCTCTAGGAGGTGGACCCCTAGCCCAGGTAGCCAGCCACCCCCTAGGGCTGCAGTGAACAGCTGTCTCCCCTGGCTCATAGTCTGTGCCCTGAGCTTCAGCAGTGATCAGTCTCTGCTCAGGTGGCTGCCTCCTTTGCTTCCCAGAGGTCCTATAACTCCTTTGCACTAGTGCTGTCTGTTGAAACCTCATCCTAAAGACATTCAGTTTCGTCTTCTTATACACTGGACCCTCACCTCTCTGGGACAGCTTGAGAGAAAATGTTGTATTGCCCTCCTGTGTTCCTTCCCGTCTCTTCTCTCTGAGGTCTCTGTTCCCCTGGACATACAGGAGACCCTCTGATTCTCTCTCATCCATCTTGGCATGTTTGACATCTCACCCTTTCCCTGCAGGGTTTCTGGTCAAGAGCAAAACAAATGAACAACAAGCCCTGCAGGGCCTCTAGGCCTGAGGCAGGTCTCCAGAGACCGTCCTGGGGGCGGGGTGGTAAGAGGAGATGGAGGTTCTCAAGGGAGGACCTTGCCTTAATAGGCTTTCTGGAGCTAAAACAGCCTAGAGACTTTTCAAGGTCTCTCCCTTCTGAAATAAACAAACTGCCTTCTCCCTTGAACCCTTCGGTGGACACACTTGGGAAAGTAGCATGTTCCAACACTGCCCCGCAGCTGTTTCCCTCACAGGGCCGCACGCCTGCTATGCAGAAGCAGATGCACCCTAGAGATAGCCCTGTTTTCACGTCTTGTCACTGTAGTTGAGACCTCTATGCCTGGAGCCTGGGCAACAGGTACTTTCTGCTCCAGCATTCCTGCCACCCTGACCATTCTTGACACTTGCTGAAGAGGAGGGTAGAGGTTGGCTGTCTTCCATCTTTGATGAAGGACTAAGGCTGAAACCATCCTTCCTGTGGCCTAGAACAGCATTGGAGGCCTCCTGGTCCTCCGGGGATGGGGGGGATGCTCTTTTCACACTCGGACATGAAAAGTTCTCATTTGAGAACTAGACACCCAAAAGAGATAGCAAAGAGGGACAGTAAATACATCTGTAAAGGCAAGCAGCCAATTGGAAAAGAGACTCTTAGTGCCCAAAATCTGTTATCCCAGATGCCAGGAGGTTGACTGAGAGAAAAGGGCCATGGGTTAGAGAACAGCTTGGGCTGCAGAGTAAGTTGAGACTACCTAGAGAAATCTTATCAGTTAAACCAAATCAGAACAAACAGAACGGACTGCTGGAGAATTAGACTGGTCTCTAAACCTCTCGTGCAGTGTTCAAGCGTTGATCTCACTGTCCACTGATGTCTTGAGACAGCCGTCAGCAGAGATGGGCATCTGCCATATAGCAGTCAGGAAGGCAGGGTCTCCTTAGGTGTGGCCTCGTCCTTTTCACTGTGCCTCTGTGCTTGCTTTCTCCTTGACCTTTTCCTCAGAAGGAAGATGTTAAGTAAAAAATAAGAAGAGAGGTGGCTCCACTGGCACAAGAAATCAAATTAGGTCAAATCAAACCAAATCAAAATGCCCATCGTTTTATTAAGAATGACACTCGTGCGTGGCCAAGTACATGGCGGGGAGACAGGAAAGCAGGGAGCCCATGCAAAACCAGAACCACCAGTTTCTCCTCTGGGAGCCCATTTAAATACCCTCTGGGAGTGGTCCTGACCCTTCCCAGGGAGGGGTCAGGAACTGGCCTGCTGGGATTTGGAGTCCAGACCAAAGCAACTTCAAGGCCTGGAGGCTGGGATGGATGCCAGGGGCTGGGAGCTACGCTCCCAACTTAACAGTAGACCTCAGTGGATCCTCCACAGTCATGCTGCTGCTCACTTGCCGTGTTCAACCTGACTTTGTTTCTTGTTTTGGTTACAGGCTAGCTGCCATTCTTTCACGTTAGGTTTTGGTTCAGGGATTTCAGTCTTGGCGAGGATGACTGGGGCTGTGCTGTATGAGCCTTTCCGTACCATTGTACCGCACAGCTCTTTCAGTCCCGCTATCTCAGCACACCGGCTGACTGGCTCAGTAGTGCATAAAGCTCCATGGCCATTCAGAAAGAGATTATTAGTGCTTGACAAAAGAATATTGGTGGCTGGAGAGATGGCTCAGCAGTTAAGAGCACTTGCTGCTCTCTCAGAGGACCTGGGTTCAGTTCCTAGCACCTACTTGGTAGCTCACAACCATCCATAACTTCACTTCCAGGGAATTCAGTGCCTTCTCTGACACCAAGAATACAATACACGTGGTAAAATGTATACACACAGGCAAAATAGCTAGACAGATAAATAAATATAAAAGAATTGTAAGATATATTGTTGAGCTTGAAATGATTATGGTCTTTTATTAACTTTAGAATGGATTTTTAAAATCTCAAAACAAATCTTAATAGAATTTTGATAGAATTATTATTCCTTTGAGAGAGGTCGTATTGGTCAGGGTTCTCTAATAGCACAGAACTGATAAGATGATGTATGTTCCCACCGCCTCTTCCCCAGGCTGGGATGGTCTCAGTCACTTACTTCATGAGGAAATCTACATGCGTTGATTCCCAAACACATATTTAAGGACCTAAAGTAGCAGTTAAGTTTGAGGACCTGGGAGGGTCTGTAGAGCCATGATCTGATTCTCCTTTTAGACCACAGCTCTGCTGTTGTCCCCGTTGAGTGGCTCATCTGCCCCTGGGCTCAGGCAGCTTCAAAGGGGCAGTCCAGAGGGCACTTGTCTGCAGGTGTGGTCAGAGTTCCTCCCCAGGCTGGCCTGGGAGGTCTTTCAGGACATAGTCTCATCTAGCCTCATCACTGACAGCTCTCAGCCTGAACACAAGGGTATCTTTTTTGCTTGCTTTCTCCCTGGAGCCTGGCAGAACCCCAGAGACCGTAAAGGCGCAGTTGGAGAGTCACTGCTTACAGACCTGGCCTTTTCTAGACACAGCAGCTGCCCTGCCGTTGGCATCCTTGCTTAGTGAGCAGCGCCCACCATCACTGGCTGCGTTTTCTTTAAGAGAACCCCCCGACCTTCATCTTTGCCACCCTCAGAGGGTCCCAACTTCCCAGATGCCTTTCCACCAAGGGAACCTGAGCAGTTGTCGAGGCTCGTTGGACCAGTCTCCTCCCACGTCCCTCCATTGCCACCTACATATGACTTCCTGACATCTGAAGGAGAAAGTGGAGACTGCTTGTGTCACAGTCTGTGATTATCTGTCAGGACAGTCATGATAAAATACCATACCCCAGGCTGGAGAGATGGTTCCTTTTGTTGCTCTTCCAGATGAGTCAAGTTCAATTCCCAGCACCTACATGGCAGCTCACAACCATCATACCTCCAGTTCCAGGGGATTTGACACCCTTTTAACTCCACAGGCACCAGGCTTACACACACTACACATACATATATGTATACACACACTACACATACATATATGTATACCATTAATACCCATGAAATAACTAAATATAAAAATATTTTAAATACTATATACTCAGTGGTTTAAACAACAGGAATTCATTTCTTACAGTTCCTGAGACTGTGGAGTTGAAGATCAAGATGCTAGCCAGGTTAATTCTGCTTTCTTCCTGACTTTAAGATGTCGTCCTTCTTGCTGTGTTCCCATAAGAAGAACACCAATCCCATTGTCAAGATTCCATTCTTACCACCTTACCTAAGCCTAATTCCCTCCCAAGCCTGCGACCTTTGATACTAGATTCTACCTTTTTGGCTATCATGGGGCCAACGTATGTTTGGAGAAGGGATACAAACATTGAGTTTGAAAGGCACATAGAGTTCCAGCCCTATGCTAGCCATCATCTTGAGGTAGGCCCAGGGCGTGCCTCTGAAGAGCACCCATGCCATCAGGAAAGCCCCATCAGAGGGTTTTACAAGGCTGCTAGGACACCTCTGCTTCTCTGCCGTCCTCTTTGGCCTGTTCCTACTTACCACTCATACCTCTTCTTCTGCACAGGCCCTTTCTTTCCTCCTCCACCCTCCAGTGGATAGCTGTATGATGGTCACATGGACAGGAAAGATGGGCACACTCTGCTGTGAGGGGTGCAGGACATTTGGGTAGTAAACGATGCCCTGGGGAGATCCAGGGACCCGAGGACTAAAATGACACAGCAGCCACACAAAGAGGATGTCCTCCCTGTCCCCTCAGCCCCTGTGTTTATTTACTGTTATGGGCACACTGCACACACTGAGCCAACAAGACGCATCCAAATGCTTCACAGCACGCAAGAAAGGAACTCTAAAATGGTGGGGGAAAACAGGTTTTGTTCTTGCACAAAATGTTTTTCCTATTGAAAGAAAATCAATTTTATTTTGTAATGTAAAGGCTTGTAAAGTTCCATTGGAGGCAATTAAGTGCCTGAGCCTTGATCTTCCACTTCCCCATTCTCTTCCTATGCTGAGTGGCAGCCAGTTCTTCCCCGAGCTGAATTTGGGCCATTTGCTTTCTCTTTGAAATAAGGAGTGTGTCTGCTTTTAGTAATGAAACCCAGGAAGGACCCAGGATGATACACTAATCTTTTGACTTTCCTTGTTTTATCACAAAGAAAACAGCTGCAGATGGTAAAAGGCAGGAGATCATCGTTCTGGATTCCAAGAGGAGCAACGCCATCAACATCGGTCTGACAGTGCTGCCCCCTCCCAGGACTATCAAGATAGCCATTTTGAACTTTGATGAGTATGCCTTAAACAAAGAAGGGATCGAGGTAAGCCGGGTTCTATGAAGCATCGTTAGCGTTGCAAAATGTGCATCACATTAATGCATTGAATATCACTTTGGATGGTTTGTAATCTTTTTTACTCAACTGAACTCTGAAATATGTTAATGATTCTTAGATGTTTATCTGGGATGCGGAGATAAGCCCCTTTGCCTGTGAAGTTCAAAGATCTTGGCTCACTTATGGACCCCAGCTCTAACCAAACATTTCTTACCTCAGAATGAAAAAAGATCATCACGTCCTCCATATGAGGATGCTTAAGTCTCTTCCATGTCATGTCCATATGTCTAGGAACACTTAGGAATTGCAGTCTTTCATGTGGTGCTGAAGCCCACATAAAGGACATTGTTTTGATCTAATAAAAGATGTGATTTGGAGCTAGGGAGGTGGCTCCCTTACCATACACAAATCCCAGTTTAATCCCTAGCACTGCATAGTGTGAATGTGATGGCACCTGATGTGGTCTCCGAGCTTGGTAAGTGCAGGCAGAAGGATCAGAAAAGTACAAGGTCATCCGCAGTGGCACAGGGAGTCTGAGGCCAGCTTGGCTTCCATGAAACCCTGTGTTAAAAGGAAAAATAAACAGATATGTTTAGTTGGATCATCTGGAGAACAGAGCAAGCCTACTGAGGCTTTCATGCTTGCTGATATGAGAAAGCCTATCATATTTCACCTAACGTGCCACAGTTCCTGTCCTTGCATGTGCTTATGCTCTCCTGCCTCTGTGGGATGGTGCTGGATTATAGCAGGTGAAACCTGTTATCCTCATGATGGAAAAGGGAAGGAGCTACTGGACACTCTACAGATTGTGCCAAAGGGTGATATAACCTGGAGACATCTGGGTGTGGATAAGGCGTCTGGGGACACTGCTTTGTGGTCTCAGGTGATCCATCCTTCTATTGGTAAGAGGCCTTCACATCTGAGGTTTATTCAAACATAGTCTTGTTTGGAAAACTTCAACGTGGATGGAACCAGTGAAGCCTAACTCCAGAGGGAGTGCAAGCCTTTGTCAGGAAGGTCCCCCGAGAGGAAGCCTTGAGCCATGGTGTTAGACTCATCTACAGTCCTGGGTAGAGGAGAGGGCCGTGAGCAAACAGTACCTGCAAGGTTTGGAGCCCAGAAGACCGTGCACACCTTGCCACTTAGGGAAGAAGAGATGATAACAAGAAAAACTATCCACTGAAACAAGTACTTGGTTGAACATACAATATCTTTGCCAAGCTCATGACCATCCAGGAGGTGACTTGCTTGGAAAAATAGTTCCATTAGGATGGGCCATCAGTCTTCTGACTGGTATTCCTAAAAGAGGAGGGACATTTGGATACAGATAGGTGGGAGTGCCACTTGCATCAGAGAACAAACAGGGAGGTTCGCAGACTGGAAGTCCATGAGGTGACAGAGAAGGATGTTAGAGTGACATGCTTACAAACCAAGGGATGCCAAGAGTTGTGTTGAGTATCAGAAGAGGCAAGGAGACGTTCTCCTCTCCAGCCTCCGAAGAGAAATTGTGGGCTTCCCACAACCTTGATTTTGAATATTATGAGAGAATAAATTTACGCTGTTTTAAGCCACTTGACTTGAACAACGTTGTTACTTTGCCAGCAATAGGACATGCAACCAGTATAGCAGATGCTAGTGGTACCTACCCACCTCCACACTGACCCACAGCCAGAAATGTCTCCACACACTGCTAACCTCCTCAGGGAGTGAAAGCATCCCAGCCAAGAAGCCCTCATTGGAGCTGCTTCCGTATCCTAGGACTATGCTTATCCCTCAGCTGTTCTCAGGCAGAGCTGTGAAGACCATGGCAATAGGCCTCTTATAGAATGGGAAATGCAGGAGCCTCTGTCCTCTCCTGTTCATGACCACTGATGCCAGCTGCCTGAGGGGTATAAAAGATATACACTCATGCACGAGGGAGGACCCAAAGCTTGTTCTGGACTCTTGCCGTTCAAGAGTTAAAATGAGACCGGGAAGAAAAAGCAGTTGTCAACTTGCAGACCTTTGCTAATAAGATTTGCAGTTAATGCCCTCCGGCCTTCAGCCAGACCGTCTGCTTCCTGGACACACACATTATGTCACGGCATCGCAGCTTCACAGGGCGACTGGAAAGCTCTGTGTACCAAAACACAATTAGGATGTATTAAGTGACATCCTGGGCCATTGCCTAGCAACTTGCGGTATGAGTCTGGATTTGTCATACAAACCTGAGTAATTAACTCCATTAAGGAAGTGGCTTTCAGATGAGTATTAAACTGGAGGAAGTTATTTTAGGGTCATCTCTAGAGAGCATCTGTAATACTTTTTTTTCAAGTAAAATGCAGAGAATGATCACAAACAGAAGCGGGAAGACATCGCTTCATTGCTTTCCTTTTCCTCCTCTGCTTTTCTGAGTTTTAAGGCATAGTCCACTTAGAAGTAGGACAATACAGTTGTCTCTCATGGCATTTAACGTATCTCACTTTGGCTGTCAGATCCAGCAGAAATTTCCTTTAACTGTTTGGGCCACAGTGTCATTCTAAGGAGTTTATATGGCCTAAGACCCGTTCTTAGCTGACTTCATAGGTGCTGGATGTAGGTGAGTCTGCTCGTGAGCTACATAGCTGGCTCAGGGAACCAGAATGCATTGACAACGGGACCCAGCTGTTAATAGTGTTTGCACCTGCAGATGAGTATCCCTGGATGATGGAACCCCTGCTAGGACATGAGGCAGCCCCAGTAGCTCTCCGGCTCTGCTTGGGAGAGCTTCAGCCTAACCTCCAGCAAATTGTTTCTTCTCTTCTGGGCACAATAGTCTCTTGCCCCAGTGTGCTGCCCCAGAGTGCTCACAAGAACGAAAGGAGATATCATCAGGGCTGCTTTTTAAGTTGCTTTTGGAGAGAAGTGCAGGGAAAGAACCCATTTTCTCAGTAAATGCAGACTGTCAACAAACTAACCCCAGCCAAACTTTCCCGAGACCCTGATGCTCGACCCAAACCTTTGTAGTATATTCTTCATTGCCATAGCAAGAATTCTGCCAAAAACAAGTGAAATCTTATTTGCAGGTAAATGTAATGGCCTAGCATTTAGGTCCACAATAAAGGATATGTTTGCATTGTTTTCCTTTGGAGGGTACCTTCTGTTATAAAAACATGTGTAGTTATTGTAGTAATACAGAACAGTGATTCTCAACCTGTGGGTTGTGACCCCATCAACAAACTTGCATATTTGAAAATATTTATATTATGATTCCTAACAGTATCAAAATTATAGTTATGAGGTAACAACAACAACAAAAAATCTTAATGATTTCTGGGGGAGGGGCGGTTACCACAGCGTAACTGTGTTAAAGTGTTGCAGCATTAGGACGGCTGAGAACCATTGATCTAGAAAGAAGTAAACAAACAAACAAACAAACATTTGGGCTATTACATTTTGGTTTTGTTAGATGTTCCTTTCCTTTCATAACCAAGTGATAATTCAGAATAGCATCAAAGAAACTATAAACTATAAACATGGCAAGAGTCTGACATCAACCCTGCCTCTGCTCGCCAGAGGTGACTGACCTGGTCAGCTGTCCTGTAGCCTCTTTATTGACAGTAGTATACGGAATGAGAAAATAGACTAGCAGGTATCTGGTGAGCTCAGAATCCTCCGTGATGAAGAAATGGTTTGAAATAGAGAAGTAAAAAACAAAGGAAACACCATCAGTTCCTTCTTCAAAGGGAGAAAACTTGCAGGAACTTGTCTCCTGAAGGCTCTACTAGGTGTTGGCAAGCTTTTGTTTTGAAATTACTGTCGTGCCTAGAACAATTTAAGCATTATGAAAATTAAAGTATACTTTTTTACTAAATACTTTAAAAACTAGTCACGGTCCAACCATAGATGTTTTCCAACAGTGTTGTCTGTCTGAATTGTTTGGATAAGTGTTTTTTAAACACTATATTTGTGGTCAGTGTGACCTAGAGAATTTTGGCTAAATCTCTCCTTATACTCAAATTCTGCACACATAGCCTCATCCTGGAGCCGCAATGAAGGACAACTTGGCAGGAGATGTGCCTGAGTGTTTGCCAGGTGTCACCTTCTGCAGCCTCGCTCTGCAGTTTAGAATATAGCTTCAGTATAGCTGTGCTTCTGATACGCCGAGGCCAGTCCTCCCTGCCTGTTACGATGCATCAAGCTCAAGGTTGCTTCTGCTCAGATATACCCAGATGCATTGCGTTAGCATGTGCATATTTAATAGCAGCAGTTAATTTTATAGTTGTGATTTTAAACATTTTTGGAGTCGATATAGTATAAAGTTTATGTATCTGGATTCGTGCAATCTGGATTGAAACCCTCCCATCTCCCTTGCTGCCCTTCTGTAGTCCCAGCCTCTGGCAAGGAGAGATACATTTTCCATCACTGTGGTTGTGTCTTTTGGAGACTGCCATATGGACTCTCACCATGTAGAACCTGAAGAGATCGTCTTCTTTCACTCAGCATGACAGACAGCCTTGAGAGTCATCAAAGTATCATAGGCTCAAGAGCATCTTGATGTTACCACAGACAACAGTTCTCTTTGGGGATGTACCACAATTGGTTATCTGTTTATCCACTAAAAATAATTTGCTTGACCCAGCCTTGGTCCATTATGAATAAAGCAATTGCCAATATTTTGATAGTTTCCTGTGACTATCAGGTTTCATATTTCTGGAGTACATGTCCAGGAACAGAATGGCAAGGTCATAGGGTCCTCTATGTTGACAAAATAAAGCTTATGTTTTCATTCTTTTTACAGTGAAAAAATTTAACTAGGATACAGTTTATCAACTCCTTATCGGGGATTTTTTTTTTTTTGTCTACCATGGGTCACAAAAATTTTCTCCTGTTTCTTTCCATAATTTTTATGGTATTACATTTTCCTTTGAAACCCATGACCCATGTTGAGTTTCCTTATGTATATAAGAGAATTAAGCTGAGGTTCATTTTTCTCAAATATGGAATGTAGTTGTTTCCACAGCACTCGTTGGAAATTCTGTCCTCTCTGTTGAATAGTCTTCCACTTTGTCAGAATTAACAGACTGTATTTGTGCCCCGTGTCTGTGCTGTTCTGCCTGTTGATACAAGTATTTGTCCTAATTACTATGATTCTATAGTTCTTCGAGTTGGGTAGAGTGATACTTCTGAGGTCACCTTTCACCATGGTTCTTCCATTTCTTCTTCCTTACTACGTAGCATCTAGGTCCAGCTTGTCTGTGTCTATGCAAAGTCATGTTGGCCTTTTGGTTGGAACTGAGTTAAACCTATAGATCTGTCTGGGGAGACAGCATCCTGACTATAAATCTCAGCCCATAAGCATAGTATCCCACTCCAATCACTTAGATCATCTATGGTTGTTTTCATTAGCATTTATATTTCCAACATGTAGAGTTTATAAATTATTTATTAGATTTGTCACTTGTATATTTCATCATTAATAGCACTTTAAAATTTACTCATTACTATGTACCAATAAAGTAGGTTTTGTGTATAAGCCATGTATCATGAAACATTGTTAAACTCACTTCTGTGTTTTAGAAACATTTTTGTAGGTGCTTATAATTCTTTACATAGATTATCATAGCCTCTGTGAGTATGGATAATTTTACCTTTTTCTTTCCTCTCTCTCTCATCTGTATGTTTCTCATGTGTATTTGTAGAGGGGAAGAAAGGGTTTCCAAACAGAGCTAAAATAGGAATAATGAGGATGGATAAGAATTTTTTTCTCTTTCAAAAATGTGATAAATTAAGCATTTGAACCTGTAAAAAATCAAACGGATTCTAACATCCTTTGTCCTCTTGGTATTTCACAATTGGCTTTTATCCAAAGCAAATAGAAGTAGAAAGATAATACTGTTAGTCACCTGGAAAAAGGGAAATAGACAAGATCACCTGACAAAATTGGGAGCATAGGGGTAGGGGGGAGTAGGGGCGATGGAAGGAGAAGGTGAGGGAAGAAGGGGAAGGGGAAGGATAACTTGAAGGAACGGGATAGTCAAGATGGTGAAAGACAGAGATGAGAGCAAGGAAAGAGATAGTTTGATGGAGGGAGCCATTATGGGGCTAGCAAGAAACCCGGCACTAAAAAGATTTCCAGAAATCCACAAGGATGACCCCAGCTAAGACCCTAAACAACAGAGGAGAGGGTGCCCAAACTGGCCTTGCCCTGTAGTCAGACTGATGACTATCTTAAATGTCACCATAGAGCCTTCATCCAGTAGTTGATGGAACAGGCAGAGACCCGCAGTGGAGCACTGGAACTGAGCTAACAAAGTCCAGTTGAAGAGTGGGAGGAATGAGAATATGAACAAAGAGGTCAAGACCATGATGGGGACACCCACTGAAACAGCTTACCTGAGCTAATGGGAGCTCATCAACTCTAGTCAGTCAGGGAAGGAAACAGCATAAGTCCAAACTAGTCCCTCAGAATATGGGTGACAGTTGTATGGTTGGGGCAAACTGCGGGGCCACTGGGTGTGGCACCAGGATTTATCCCTACTGCTTGACCTGGATTTTTGGAATCTATACTCTTTAGAATGGATACCTTGCTCAGCCTAGATATAGTAGGGAAGGCATTGAATCTTCCCCAAAGCAGTGTGCCTTACCATCTCTGAGGAGTGGATGGGAGTTGGGATAGAAGGGTTAGATAGAGGGAAAGGGAGGAGGGGAGGGAGTGGGAACTGGGATTGGTATGTAAAATGAAGAAAGATTGTTTTTTTAAAATAAATAATATATAAATTTTAATATAACAAAATACTGTTAGATAATACTGTTTTCATCATTGAGCAGGTATTGTTTTATATATATCTATATCTATCTATATATGTATGTATATATATATGTTTTTCCTCAGATTTGTGTTTGATATTAACATATTATTTCTCTATGAGTTTTAGTTAAAATTTATAATTAATACAGAAAAATCAATCTAACTTCTTTGTATTTCATTTTTGAAATCTATTAAAATAATAGTTCATGAGTTGTGCAACAAAGCACACATTCTTGACACATGTTGCTGTATCTCACGAGCAGAAAGCTGTTCTCCAATATTGTCTTTTTTTTCTCATTTATCATTCCCTGTTCTTGCCTGGATGCCTTTTATGCCCTAGAAGGCCTACAGCAGAATACGTCAAGTTTACAGGTTATCATATCATAACACCTGCCTACTAATAAAAACAGAATGTTTTTAACTCTCTGCTTGGAAAATTGTAACAGAAATTTGAAAACATTGCAGGAGCAGAGTCCATTACTAACAAAGAATCATTACATCACCCTATCTTTCTAGAAAATTCTGACCATGATTCCAACTGAAGAAGAGAAGCAGAAAATCCAGGAAGCTCAGCTGGCCAACCCTGACGTGCCCCTGGGCAGCGCCGAGCAGTTCCTCCTCACACTCTCCTCCATCAGTGAGCTTTCAGCTCGGCTCCACCTCTGGGCATTCAAAATGGACTATGAGACCACAGAAAAGGTAGGCAGGCCACAGGAGCGTTCCCTAGCCCCATGTGGAGGCCAGGGTTTTTCACAGTTGGTGGATATTAACCTGGGCAAGACTCACTCTTGACACAGCATTTGGAGGGGCAGCTGATGGTGACTAAATCATAGCTCACACACTGGGGTGTGTGAATTGCATCTGTACTAGGTGATGCGTGCCTTCTTGATGCAGCCTCAGATGCTGATGGTGGGCAACAAATAAATGATGTTTAGCAATCAAAAGTTACTAGATTGTATTTTCACTGTAGAAAATAGAGAAAAGCAGAATGTGGGAAAAAACCTATTATCCTTCCACCTGATGACAATAACCTTAACTGGCACAGGCCATGGCAGTTGGCACCTTCACGGGTACTTTCAAGAGAATATTAGTAGCTACTTTCCCCATTGTTGTGACCAAATGTCTGGCAGGAATGACTTATGGGGTGAATTTTGTTTGGGCTCATGATTACAGAGGTCAAAGGCCTTCATGAAGGGAAAGGGATGGTGAGCGGGACAGCGCCTTCCGTGGTAACAACAGCTTGAGGCAGCAGACAGAAAACTGAATTATACCAGAACTAAAAAGCCACACACCATAGTGTGTGGCAAGATAGGACATAGCAACAGGAGAATCCGTGGACAGACAGAGACGGACACCTGACGGAGGTTGTCCTCTGACTCACATACATGTGGATGTGCAGACACAAAGACATGCACACACTGGTTGGGATGGGCTTAGATGGCAAAGGTACTGAGACCCTTCTAAAACAGCAGTGGAAGAGACATCGGCGTCCTTCCTGCACTGGCTATGCTGTGTGATTTCCCTAGGGAGCTGTGTACCAGTGTCTATCTACCCCAGACAGCAACAAGAGCAGACCAAAGAAGTCTTCCACCCAAGACTAACTCAGTGAACCAGAGTTTATCAGGGTCACTTACATGAGGGTGGGTCAGGGGTTAATTATAAGAACATAGATAACTCTAAGGGAGCTGTAGCACCATGAAGCCCATTCCTGAGTGGGCATTCCTGGCTTGCCCTGCCCCATACTAACAAACAGAACATTGGAAAAGTACCCCTTTCCCCAGAAGTCGTTAGGACTTAATGTAACTTGGGGAGGGGCCTTATGAATCTTGTGTTTAAGGAATTTCCTGAGACTTGTAAGTTTTAGTAACTTCCTAAGTCCCTCTTAGGGATTTTGATTTGGAAGGAGACATTAAAGAACAGGTCAGTGGAATGCTTTTGTGAGCTGAATAGGGGCCAGTGGGACTTAGTACCAGAGAAGATGGAAATTGGAGTCCAGAGGAGTTAACATACTGCTGCACTAGAGAACAGCCACAAACAGAGACGCTGGAGGAAAGGGTATGTGACTAGCTGTGGTTGAGCACTACACTGGCAAGGCAAGGCTGCTCGAGAGACTAAAGTTGAACCTCCTGATGTGGGGACTTCAGAGGTTGAGGCCACTGAGGCGCAGGGCAGGTCAAAGGTCTGAGGGAGTGAGAGTAACAAGAACTGGCTTTCCAGCATGCCCAATCCAAAGCCCAGAGGCTTCATGCACCTTAGGATAGCTATGCATATCCTTCAACACAAATTCTTAAATGTATTTAAAATATGGATCTGGGTTTCTGTAACTAAATTATGTGCTTCTTGACTGCCAACTTTGTAGATGACAATGCCATGTCACAGTGTCCAAATATTGGACACATCTATGTGAGTAACTTAGGCTAAGAGGTGGCCGGCATGGGATGCCTAGAGAGGACAGGAGGAAACTGTGATGCAGAGACTGTGAGGACACAGCATGTACAGTCATCTGCCACAAACAAGAAGGACAAAGAGGAACCTGTGATGCCGGTGCTGAGGGAACACGGAAAGAAAGAAAGATGGTCTCTGGAGGCAGCCGTGGCTGGCGGGGGAGAGGGAGTGGAGAGAAAGGCCTGAGGGTCCTGCTTGAGTTGCATAGGACCAAGGGTCTTCATTGCGATGTCTGCGGGTAGATTCCTATCTGCCGCCGTTCAGGACTGTCCTTATCTCAGATGCCTTATTGTTGTGGACCACGCAAACCTGGAAAAGGAAAACGGAAACCAAAATGTGTATTCTTTCTCATCTCCTGCTTTCTTTTTATCTGAAAGGAAGTGGCTGAACCACTTTTGGACCTGAAGGAAGGAATAGACCAGTTGGAGAACAACAAGACTCTGGGCTTCATCCTGTCCACACTCCTGGCCATTGGGAACTTTCTAAATGGAACCAACGTAAGATTTCCCAGTCCCTTACTCTCCGGCCTCCTTTGTCACAGTCTCTGCTGTCATTTATCAATGGATCTGTGCCTTTGATTCCCTGAAGGACAGTGGAACAAGCTGCTTTTATGTCTTCTTGCTTAAAATTCAAAGCTTTCTGTCCTCAAAGTATCAAGCCCCATTCATTTGAATAGGAACTCTTCTATAAGAAAGCTTGAAAAATAAGTACATGGCCCTTACAGGGTATGACTGCTCTAAGAAATTAACATCAGCGCATTTTTGTCTAGAAAGATTCTTTTTGTCTCTACACTTATCACTCAAATATTTAAGCTTATACACATTCAGATATTCTTTTAAAGACTGATTTTATTTCTAATTGAGTATGTGCATATACATGAGTGTATACACTCATGGAAGCTAGAGGCTTTGGATGCCTCGGAGATAACATTATCAGTGAAACTGCGAACCCTCCAGTGTAGGTGATCCAACCAGTCCTCTGCAACAGCGGTATGTCCTCTTTAGCCACTATAAGCCTTTTCTTCAGGCCTGATATTCTCTTTTAAAAAAGCAAACGTATTGGCTGCTGCTGTTGGCCTGAGTCTGGTCAGAAAGCAGACTTTCAGTAATGATCAGAGGAGAAAGAAACTGTTGGTATGCAGGTGTCAGCGACCTGTGAAAGCCCTGGGAGGTGACTCAGGGATGTGCTGGGTGTGGCTGTTCCAGTTTGAGCAGCAGAGGAAGGATTGTGTGGCTCACTGGTCTTGGAGAAACTAAACGTCAGGCTACTGTAGGACATTGATTCTAACCACCTGCCCTGTTGAAAGAGCCCATGTAATGCTGATTTTTCTCATGTCTTTATTCAATGTCACCAAACAGGCCAAAGCATTTGAGTTAAGCTACCTCGAGAAGGTTCCAGAGGTCAAAGATACCGTGCACAAGCAGTCACTTCTCCATCACGTGTGCACCATGGTGGTGGAGAACTTTCCAGACAGCTCAGATCTGTACTCAGAGATCGGGGCCATCACCAGGTCAGCCAAGGTACGTCCCTGACCTTGGAGGCACTGGCCTCGTGGGCCTCACTGTTGGGTCTTCTGCGTCATCTCAGAGGCATACGGCCTCTGTTCGCAAGCCATTTGGTGCAGCCTGTACTGCCTGCTCTGGAACTCACAATTATGATTCATTTCATGCCATTTCTAATGAACTTTTAAGATCTTTTTCCTATCTCTGGTTCTTGGTCGGATTCTTTCCTACTGAGGTATGCAGGGCAAGCTTGCCATGCAAGCCTCACTCCAGTGTCCACTGGCGAGAGAGAGTGCTAGTTTCCAGACTATTCTCTCCAATGTTGCAAATATTCAGCCTGCTTTAGGTAAGCATATCAGAGGCAAATATATCAAAAAGATGCCATCTGGCTCCTCCTGAGATGTCCCAGTACCCAGGATGAGATCTGGAGCCAGAAACCCAAGTATGCCTGGCCCCAATGCTCAGAGATTGGCTGTTCCAATGATCTTACACACAGGGAACATTTTTACAGGGCTATAAACAGTATATGGCTTTGGACCCTCGGCTGCAGGCTCTTAAAGTTCAGACTTAATATCTTTGAGCACATGGCTGGTTAGGGAAGAGACCATTGTGGTATGTGGTCACTTAGCTGCCTGCAAGATAGGGGGACCATTGAGGCAGAACAATACCCAGGGGAACCCCAAACACAACAGAATTTTGAAGGCTATAGAAGGTCTGGAAGCCAGGCCACTGTAGAGGAAACTTCTGGAAATATAGTAGGCTTGGACGTGTGAGTGGAAAGTATTAGGATCCATTGCACTTGAGGATGAGGTGTGACTGGAGAGTAGCATGGCCAGGAGTCAGGGTTACAGAGGTCTCCTTGAAGGAGCACCCTTCTCTGTCATCACCCATCGGATTGGCACGTGACCCGGTGACTAGGGCTTCCTTTACCTGCCCCAGGAATTACAACCTGGCAGTTACCAGGTACACCCAGAAGGAGCCCTCAGTTGGACTCATAGTGTCCCTGTCTTGAGGCAAGAAGAGGCCCAGCCAGTGGTTTTCTAGTCCTGAGAGAGCTCACAGAAGGCTTCTCAGAATGGAGTCCTCTGTTCTGTAGTGGGCACTAGGCTGTGGTCTTTACTTATATGAAGTGCCCTAAGCAATGCAGAAAACCCCTCAGATGGCCCCGTAGTCACTACTGTACCACCTCCACAAGTCATTCCTCAGAAGGCTTTGATAGCTATTCAAGACCAAAACCAGTTTGCCTAGAGTCCCTTCCTCTTGGCCTTGTTTCAGAGCCTCCCAGAACACCTGGGTTCTATTTGGTTCTGCCCAGGGTCTTCCCCAGCTGGAGCTGGTTAGCAACCAAAGTGACCCTGACACAGAATTACTGATACCAAACCAGATCTGTGGCCGTCCTGGGCCCGCATCAATACCAGCCTTCTCCCAATGCCCACTAGACATTTTCTTGTCATTTAAATAGTTGCTGCATAATGTACCTTGCCTACATACTGGCCACACTGACCCACACTGCCCACAATAGTTACACTAGATGATGGCTGTTCAAGATCCATGTCTTCCAACAGAAGACCGTGTGGTTATCTGCTGCCCTTTCCCAGACTTCACGGAGTGTTTGTAGCTTGGAGCACTAAGCCTTGCTTTCCTGGCCTCAGGAATCCTCTTACTCCTAGTTTTTCTCCCATGGCAGATCCTCCTTCAGGCTGCCTTTGTTGACTTGATTCTGTACCAGGCTTTTTCTTTTGGGCCATCAACCAGCTCCCAAATCATGACATTGAGACTTAATAGTTTTGAATGCTCGACCTAAGCTTAGCTTGTTTCTGACTAGTTCTTTTAACTTACATTACCTGTTTCTCTTTAGCTACCATTTGTCTTGGGTCTTTTTACTTTTCTTCCTTCTGTATATCTTACTTTCAGTGCTTCTCATGTCTGACTGACTGGGTGCTGCATGGCTTCTGGCCCCAGGTGTCTCCCTTGTTCTCTCTTCCTCCTCCTCTCGTTCTTCGTTTTAAGTCTAGATTTCTCCTCCTATTTATTCTCTCTCCCTTCCAGCCCCATATATCCTCTGTCTGCCTAGCTATTGGCCACTTAGCTTTTTATCAGACCAATCAGATGCCTTAGGCAGGCAAGGTGAAACAGATGCAGCACATGTTTACATAATTAGACAAACGCAGAATAAACAAATGTAACACACCTTTACACAGTTAAATATTCTGCAGCATAAACAAAGGTAACACATCTTTGCCCAGTTAAAATAATATTAATATTAAGATAATATTCCACAACATGTCCCTTCCCTTGTCTTCTTTGGGTGGGGCTGGAAGTACAAGGTCATTCCTGCTAATCCTGTGTGGGTCTTCCCTTGTAGCCCTACTGCTCTCCCTGTATTGACCATCAAGGTCATCTCCTTGATCTGCTCTTTCAGAAATCTGTCTGTCTCACTTTTACCCCCTCCCACTGCTGCTCACTTCTTGTCCACCTCGGCCCCTACATACAGCCCATTTCCACTTGCTTATCTAGTTCTTTTCCTGTCCCTTTCAGTGTCCTGCCCACTCCTCATCTCATTCTACCAAACCTGGTGCTCAAAGGGTATTTTTTCTGGACTAACTAACCCTCTACATTACCTTATAAAGCCTCAGATGGGGTTTATTGTCCTTCTGAACTCTTTGCACTTCCCAGAATACTTGTTCACGCTCTGTCTCAAGTGTGTGTGCGTGTGTAGCTTGCATTAACTCTCAAGCCACTCTACCTCCACACAAACAGTGTTGAAGGTACTGTAGACCCCTCAGAGCTTAGTCTATGGGATAAAGTTATTTGATGACAGGAATTCAGTTTGCATCCTGCACTTGTCTCTGTGTACTTATGGGGTCTCTGTGCATTTAGTACCTGATATAGGGAGTGTTGTGCAGTAGGTATTCCGTGAGTGTTGGATGGATTTATTAATGATGGATGAAACCAATCATTTTTTCATATAAATTGTGAATTGTGGTGAAGAGAAGTCAGCTGTCTGTTGCTGGCTGGGCACAGCAGAGCCATCCATGGCTGAGCACAGCAGGGCCTCTCTGACTGGGAGAAGTTCCTTAGCCTTTAGTAAAATATTAGCCCTGGAGAACAAGAGGACCCTGAAAAGGTTTATGAGACATCTACTCAGCTCATCGTGTACTAGGTTCCTTCATTTCACATTTGAATTTACAGTTCCCAAAGATTCTCAGGACACTTCTTCCCAAACAAGGCAAGAAAAGGTGACTCCTGTATTGGATTCACTTGGAGAACGGTTTTATCACTAAATAAATTGATGTGGAGATAATGAAAAATACACATGTGAATCATTTTTTAGGCCATAAATATGTTTGTATTTCAACATGTAAGTTTGGTTTTATTCTTGTTCCCTCCCAGGGGCTTTGGGCTCCCGGCTCCTGCTGGTGTCCAGTTGTTTCATGCATTTGCCATGTTCTCTCTCCCCCCGATTTTCAGGTTGACTTTGATCAACTTCAGGATAATTTATGTCAGATGGAGAGAAGATGCAAGGCTTCATGGGATCACCTCAAGGCAATTGCAAAACATGAGATGAAACCGGTTTTAAAGCAGCGGATGTCAGAGTTCCTAAAAGACTGTGCAGAGCGAATTATAATTTTAAAGATCGTTCACCGGAGGATAATTAACAGGTGTGTGTGCAGAAGAAGTTACAGAAAACTGAAAATAACTTATACCCAAAGATCAGAAAGTTCAATTTACAAAAACATTACTGTGTATTCTAGGTACTTAGAAGGTACTCCTAAGATACTGAAGTCTTGATATCTATGTATGCAAAACAGTACCATTGAATCCTAATTAGAAGGAATGTTGGGGTTACGTTAGTGAAAAAAATCCCCTTTGACCCAGGAGATGCTTTTGTAAGATCTCTGGCTACTTTTCCGCAGCCGTTGGAGTCATGCCACCTACAAAGAGCCTACTTCTCTGTGAGACTGCTTTCCTCCTCAGGAAAGTTCTTTCTTGTATCTGACCTACACTCAGCCCCTGAAGACCCTCTAGTAGTGTTCTCTCCAGCTACTGTCCAGCATGTATACATGAGTGAGGTCGGAACCCTACCCCGGGGCTCTCCTCTACACCAGCCTTCCTCAGAGTCTCAGGATCCAGGAGGACCAGGTTCCTGGAGTCATGCTTGATTTCCAAGGAGGCTGGTGCAGGTCTGTCGGGTCTAGTATGGCTCGGTACCTATCTGCGCCACTTCCTTTTAATCCAGGTAGAGTCCTGGTCTGCCTACCTTCCATGCAAGGATGGGTCACTCTTTGATGAGCCATCACCTTGTTTTGATTTTCATCACAGCGATATAGGGACATCTGTATCCCTCTCTTTTTTCTTTATTCAATATTTCCTTCTAGTATTCTTAAACCATATAGGACTTTCTAAACCTAATGCTCTTATCTCCCCGTAGCCCACTCCTTCTTGTGTCATTTTCTGCTTTGATGAACGTACTTTCTCAGGCCTTGTGTGATATAAATGCATAGTGTTGGTGTGTGTCCATATGTGCATATATGTTCATATGGAAGTCAGAGGTCAACATCAGGTGTCTTCCTCAGCTCTTTTTCTGAGTCTCTCAGTGAACCTAGGGCTCACTGAATGAACTTGATGAGCTGACCCGGAAGCCTCTAGATTCTCCTGTGTCTATTGCCCCAATGCTGGCAGTACAACCTGCACTTCCATGCCCAGCATTTTGTATGGGTTCTGGGACTCTGAACTCACCTAAGGTTGCATAGCAAGTTCTTCATCTACTGAGTGATTCCCCCCACCAGCTCCTCTTTCTTGGCCTTGATGGTAACTTGTGAGGAAAAGTGGGGGAGAGGGATGTAAAGTACTGGACAGGATAGCAATTTTGGGAAAAAGTATTATTTTAAGTTGGTATCTAGCCATTAATGAGAACTTTTGGGATTAAGCTGTTTAACTATAAACCCCCTAACTACACTTCATCCAATCACATCTACATTTCAATTACCTTATATTGCTTTTGTGTAAGAGAATTTTATAAAATATTTTATCAAGTTTCTCACTCAAATTATACTATGCTTTTGATATGGTTATAAAAGGGGAAGCAGAGGATACAGGCTGGTTTGACCATTTATTCTTTTTATTATGCAAGTGATTACCAACTTTAAAAAATATGAAAATAAACAATTTCCATTTGGAGTCTTGTAAAACTAGAGCAAAACATGAAGATCTTGCAAAACTGTTGTCCCTGCTTTTATTAACCATTTTATCCAAGATAGATTAAAAACTTGTTTTAAGAAACCATTCCTTACCATGTGTTTGCTTGAATTGATCCTTTCAAGCTGGTCATGGGGACGTTGGTTGCTCCTGATTGACCCACGTTCATAGATCTTCACTGTTGGCCATCTTATTGGGGATGACCAGGATGGATTAGAAATGTATCATAGCTGTGGTTGGTACTGAAGGTTTCATGACTGACAGGGGGTACAAGGTAGTGTGCAGCATAAACATCCACCCTTTAGAACTCTGGGTTCAAATGAAGTCTTGTAGGAGCCTGGATTATAGGATGAATGAGAGCAGAAATTTATTGCTAAACTGGGTGGATTAGAACTGAGTCCTACTGCCTTGCTTCACGTCCTTAAACACTGCCCAGAAGCATAGCCCAGACCTATTAGGGTCATCTTTCACCCACGTACTGGGAAGTAGACCAAAAAAAGAACTTTATATTAGGGCCTTCTACCTTGTAATCAATTCCTACATAAAAAGTTTTAGATGAGAAAGTTGTATATGATTTCACAACTGTTGCTCCAGGCAATACTTTGCTTTCAAGCAATTCTTGGCTTTCAAAACCTCTGACCCTCCCAGAAAATCCTGTTTGGGTTGCTGGCACCCATACATTTGCCTTTCGTTTTATCCTCCTGCCCTAACAGCTTGACTGGCCCCATCGATCATGTGCAAACTCACCTGTTCTTACGGATCCACCAGTTAGCAGTGACTGTGAAAGACCCATGAGAGAAAGCAGCTGCCACCATGTTCATCTTAATAATTTTTGATTTATAAACATAATAACTGAAATAAATTTTTGTTCAACTAATTTGGCATAGCCTAGTTAAATTAAGATTACATATATAATATTACAAGAAAAACATTTCAAAATTCTTTGAAAGATTGGTAGGCGTCTCTTTAGAACCCGTTTTTGAAGTCCATTATCTGTACATATTCACAGTTACTCCAAGAACCATTTCAGGGATTTCAAAACTCTTCTCAGTTCTTCCACAATCTAGAAATTGTGCCTGTTTTTTAAGACACAACTTTATCATTTTTCTGGAAAGCTTCACAGGTCCATGTACAAATGTAAAAGCAAATGAAGTAATCTGAACTCTTACCTCCTAGTCTTACCATTCAGAAGAGAGAGTGAAATGGCCTTGACTTTTGTTTCTGTTTTTACTCGAGAGGACTCTTGACTTCAGAGGCCCAGGAATGAACAGTGCTCTCCCATTGTGCGCAATGATTTCTTATAGAAAACTTTTACACTGGTAATTTTGGTTCCTCAAAAGTGAAGTCACTGCCATCGCTATTGTTGTTTTTGCCTGCAGGTTTCACTCCTTTTTGCTCTTTATGGGCCACCCCCCCTATGCAATTCGAGAGGTGAACATCAATAAGTTCTGCAGGATCATCAGCGAATTCGCACTAGAGTATCGCACGACCAGGGAAAGGGTTCTGCAGCAGAAACAGAAGCGGGCCAATCACAGAGAGAGAAATAAGACCAGAGGGAAGATGATCACCGATGTAAGTTTCACGAACTCGCTTGCTTCGTGTCGTGGCTTTTGAAACCGAGATAAATCATAAGTAGGTCCATGATTTGGGGGTGTGTGTTATTTTCTTCTTCCCGATCGTGGACAAAGTTTCCCCTTTTACAAAGTGTTCTCACACTGCTCTTCGACGGTGTCTGTGGAGTTCTGCTGTGTAGTACAGGAGCACCAGGACACTGTGCCTGGAGACTGGGTGCCTGGAGGAGAATGTGTGTCGTAGCCCTGTTGGTGTTATTTGAAACTGATGACAATTCACATTTGATAAAATGCTGGGGGCATGTATCAGATGATGCCAGGAGCATAGGAAGGCAGATGTATTTATTTGATGTTAATTTAGGAATTTCATTCTTGTAACAATATCAGCCACTTGAACCACTCAGTTCGAGAATGTGAGTTGGCAAACTGATGTTACTGCGCTAAGATATAATATTATGGTCACATAATTTGAGTCACACAATGTTAGGGTTGGAAGATATCCCATAGGACATTAAGTCCAGTGGAAGTTTTTCCATGGCATTTGGGGTTGTCCTTGACACTTTTCTCTCCTATTGCTGGCTCTTTATTCCCCACCTCAAGCCTCAGGAGAATATCCCATGGCCCGGGAAAGGATTTTGAAGTAGAAACAGAAACAGACTAGCTACAGATGCTGTATGGTGTGACGTGTTCCATGAGTGGAACAGAAAGGAGGCAGGAAGCTGCTGTAGACTGACGAAGGCGCTCAGGGCACGGTCCCTTTCTGATGTGCCTCTGTGAAACATGCAGGTATTATTACTATCTCATACATTATTACTAGTAAGCTGGAAGTTTCATTTGAGGAAAAAAATGAAGACATTTTCTCGGAATTCTCCTTTTCAGTGAATCCTTTCTTTCCTCACTGCTTATTCGTATTTGAATAGGCTCAGAGGGAATAGGAAGTTGGAACTGTTAGACCAGGTTTGGAACCTATTGAAGATCTCAATGTGATTTTTTTTCATTGTTTATATTCATGCCCATGAACCTTTCCCACCTGTGCAAGTACTTGGCATCCGTGGGATGGAAGAAAGAAGTAACGGGTTAAGTCATCAGGACCGCCATCACTCTGGGGCTCTAAGCCTCAGTTGGACTCAAGTCAGGCAGATGTCTTTGCAGAAGAAAGAAATCAATTAAGGCCTTATGGAGGCTGCCATCTGTGGCCAGGGGAGTGTTCATGGTGCAGGCAAAACCAGGAATGTGGTTACTGCTAAGAGTAAGCATGCCTGAGGCCTCCCACTTCCTGTGGCTGTCCAGATGCACTGACTACAAGACACTTTGCACTTAAAAGGCAATTCTAGGGAGAGCCTTAGACTACCAGTCCTCATATCACCCACCTCTACTCAGACCTCCTCCCACAGACTTTCCGGGCCCTAGGGGTAGAGGACCACTCTTTCCGAGAGGGAGCCTGTTCTACAACTCTTCACAGCTCTGACCGTTAGTATCATCAGCCAGGCTTTTCTGTCTCCTAAAATCTGGTTCTCTTGGAGCCTTCTGGGGTATTCAGAAAGCAGATTGGACCCACTTGGGCAAACTATGACCTACATTTCATTCCAATGTGTTATTTTTAAAAGCCATAAAAAAGGAATCATTTATTTTTGTGGAAATTAGACATATTGTAAGGCAAACAACACAAGCCCAATATGCTTATAGTTAGGAAAACATGTTAAAATTTCCTGCCAAATTCCTGAGAATATTTTTTTTAGCAGAGACTACTAAGTTTTAAATTTGTCCTTCCTTGAGAAGATTTGGCTCTCAGAGAGTTAGAAGTATCTAGAGTGTGATTCAAAAGTATTTAAATTTCTATTAAAATCTGGACAGTACGGATTCCTTCAAAGTTAACTTTTAACCTAGTCCCTATTAGTAGAAGTTGTTTGTATTTGCGTGGAAAGCCTGCCACCTTCTGGAATATTAGAATATTGTTACTAAAGCCAAATAGTCTCAGATTAGCATGCTCTGAGATTGAACTGTATGCCTTGTTCTAGGTGCCTGGACTGACAGCGAGAGGCAAGGTCACCCCACAGGGATGGCATAACCTGATTAGAAAATGACATACACACAGCAGAAATCGAATCGTGGAGCCCTCAACATTCTAGAGAATTCTGTAGTCAGTCAGTTTTAATGTAGATACCAAATAAGCAGGAGTTCAAGTCAGAAGCCTTGGAGGAGCTCTGGAGACTGATCTCCCTGGTCTGTAAGGCTGAACTTCCTCCACCTTCCTGCCTCCTGAGCCTGCACTGCTCGCTCCCCTATCCCACAACCCATGGGGTCTTTCTGTGACTGGCTCAGTGTGGACTTTATTCTTCATCTTTCCATCCAAACCTGGTTCTACATCAGTGGTGACCACCGGAGGGGCACCCTGAAGTTGTCCAGGCAGGGAAGCGAACCACAAAGGAAGAGAATGAAAGCTTAGTTTGGATTGACTTTGTCAACTCGGATCAAGACTTCAGAGAGTCTGCTTTCAGGCAGTTTATTCCCAACAAATTTAAGCTCGATATAATTTGGAGATGTTTCCTGGTGTACTACAATCTCCAGTGCACAGGGAAGTATAATCACATTGAAACTCACTCAGAGTACATGTCAAAGTACACTTTGAGGCCTTGGGAAGGATAGAGAGTCAAAACACAGCATCTTGCATATGTGCATATGCCTGATGAAAAAAAAATGCCAGTCATCCTGGCTAAACTAATAATCCACTCAAAAAGAAGGATGTTAGAGAGGAGTGGTCTCTCTTGCCATCTGAGCGAAGCACCTTGTTGTCTTACATTCCAAAAATATAGCCAGTTCTCAAAAGGTCATGCCTGGTTTGTTGGCCTGGCCTGTAACCTCTTCTATAGCTTAGCCGTGAATATGGTGAGCACAGTGGTACGTGGCTGTAACCCCAGCACTTGAGAGGCTGAGGTAGGAGAATTGTTAGTTTCAGACCAGACTAAGTGACATAAGAAGAGAATAAAGAGCAAAGCAAAGTAGAAGAGGGGTTCTAGAGATAGGCCACCTGTAATAACTTAAGGGCTTAGGGAAAGTTTTGGCCTAGTCTTGGGCATGCAGGTAGTTTAGAGGTGTTTTGGGCTATTAGCCACCCTTGGGGGAGCCTCTGGGCATACAGATAATATAAAGGCCATTTTGACTATTATGTATCTCCCTTCCTGGTTGTGGGAGTTCAGAAGCCCCTGGCGATAAGGAGCATTTAGATTACTAGCCAACTCTAGTCCTGACTGCGGGAGATTGATATGGCCTGGTCCAACAGATGACACAGATCACCGGGCTACTAATCACTTCCAATTGCCAGTCTTCTGGGAGGAAGAACAGGTTTTTCATCTTTCCCATTGGAAGGACAATCCTGTGTGCTTAACCATTTCTGCTTTCTCTGGAGCCCTGTGGGTGCATGCATCTTCATGTTGTGCTCCCAACAGTCCTCGTAAGTTTATGAGAACTTAGTGTCAAGTAAATTGCAGAGGGAAGAGGGACCCTAGTGTGGGACCCTTCTCACCTTTCAACCCTGACTTCATCTCTTCTATAGAAAGGGACCAATGACACTTTGAGGCCTTGGGAAGGATAGAGAGTCAAAACACAGCATCTTGCATATGTGCATATGCCTGATGAAAAAAAAATGCCAGTCATCCTGGCTAAACTAATAATCCACTCAAAAAGAAGGATGTTAGAGAGGAGTGGTCTCTCTTGCCATCTGAGCGAAGCACCTTGTTGTCTTACATTCCAAAAATATAGCCAGTTCTCAAAAGGTCATGCCTGGTTTGTTGGCCTGGCCTGTAACCTCTGTGGAAATACTTAAAGTGTAGTGAATTTAAAGCAAGACATTGACATGATTTTTCATACTCACTTTGTATTTAGAGAAGGGGTCTTCAAGGCACATCTGCTGATAAATTAATTGTGAGAGCAGTGTCACGTCTGGTGGCTACCTTGAGGACTGGTAAAATTCTACAAAGAGCTTGATTTCATGTGTCTGGAGAGGAGGTAGTATGGTATGTTTTTCTTGTGAACTGTCATGTGGCCAGTACAGTGTAGAAGGGTACACTGTAGTCTAGGCCTTCAGGCTAGGCAGGGAAGAGCCCAGAACTTAGGATAAAATGAAAATGTTGCTGATAGGCACAGCCAAGTAAATGAAGGCTAGTTCACTTACTGAAGCCAGTAGGTGGTGGTGAGCCCAAGCAGACGCGGCCAGCTGCATGGAAGATGTAGATTAGTAGTGGTCAAGGAAGCCAATTACTGACTTCATGGGTATCCTCGGGAGACTACCACCTGAAGCCCTTCAGGTACTTTCTGCGTCTTCTCAGTCTCCACACAGAACAAGCACCCAGTAAGAACAGGGAGGAGAGCCTGGCACTTTCTGACTGAAGACAGTGTGTTCTGATGATAGTGGTTGCTTTCTGGTTTTAGAATGTGATTTGTCGTTGAGATTATCTCATCTTTGTTGACTTCTGTGCCTTCTAAGAATCCTTCTGTCTTTTCCATCTTGTCCTGTCCTGTCCTTTCGGGTAGACCGATGACGAGGATGACATTGAGGTATGACAATTCACGAATGTGAAGAATTCTGTCTTTGCCCTTCTGTGTGCTGTAGAGTAACCTAACTTAGTCAGCATGGAGTGTTGGCACTGTTTAGCATTTGGAACTATGCACGGACATTTTCTGGTTGGCTTTCCTGTGATCACTAACCATCTGATCAGTTCTTGTCATGCTGTTTGTGCCAGAGAGTGATGCGCTAACTGCATTTTCCAGTGCCCCTGAGCAAGGACTAATCATTATCCTGTCCCTAAGAGCAGGTTCAGCCCTGGAAAACTGGGCAAAGACTTTCCCTTCCAACCCCTTTCTGTGCTTTTTACAACCCAAAAATGAGAACTGGAATTATAGCTTAGCCGTGAATATGGTGAGCACAGTGGTACGTGGCTGTAACCCCAGCACTTGAGAGGCCGAGGTAGGAGAATTGTTAGTTTCAGACCAGACTAAGTGACATAAGAAGAGAATAAAGAGCAAAGCAAAGTAGAATCAGGTTGGGAATGGAGCTCAGTGGCACAGCCCTGCTGTGGATGTGCATGGCTCTGGGTTTGATCCACAGCATCACAAGCAAAAACAAACCAAAGTAAATATATAGAGCATCTTCCAGTCAGGGAGGAAGGAGCGCAGTGAGGGTTGACCCTGGGGGCTGAGAACGGAGAAGCATAGACACCTAAGCACAGATTTGTCACAGGTCTGTAACAGTGGCTGAGAAGCGAAAAGTTGGAGCTGATCTGATCTGGGTCCATGTTCAACATCTTGTGGATGATCTTGCTCTGCACTCAGACGTAAGCATTGTGTGCGTATAGAACTCGGTATAGAGTTCTAGAGCACCTCCTGAAAACCTATATGTGTGCATTTTTGAGAAAATCAGCCTGCATTTTTAATGCTTATTACAGCGAGCATCTGCATTTTCGATGAAACTAAAAGTAGTATTGCTGAGTTCAGTTTCAGCTTGGATTTATCTGGCATGTTCTGTGACCTGATACTCAGCACATCTGGGACCTCTGGCAAAGCCTCTTATTAGAGACTTTCAGTTTCCTTTCTGAGATGAGGTTAGATCTACAAGAACCCTCAGCAATAGCTTAGAAAATGAAGCTCAAGGCATTTGACGGACAAGTCAAATGTCAGGTCTTGTCAGGGTTTTGTTTGATGTTTAGCTCTTGCAGGAGGGAGTTAGTGTCAGTCTCCCCTAGATGGTGTCCGTTCCAGTGCAGGATGGTTAGGTGAAGTTCCTTCTGGGGCCTGTTGCATCACTTTCTGGTGCTATGTCTTCCTGTAGAGAGGTATTTGCTGTTTGTTGACATTCCCTATGACTGACAGAACTCCAGAATATACTGAGTAACCAGAGGAGAGAGTGTTTCCCTCAAAGCAAAGCTCGACGGCCTCTTTGGAAAGTGTTCCTCACATCTTAACATCACTTTGGTTTTGCAGTCTGGCAAGTTCTCTGGCAGTTCTCCAGCAACACCAAGTCAGCCACAGGGTCTGAGCTATGCCGAGGATGCAGCTGAACACGAGAACATGAAGGCTGTTCTAAAAACATCATCTCCGGCTGTGGAGGATGCCACCCCTGTGCTTGGCGTGCGCACTCGCAGCCGGGCAAGCCGAGGTAATCTATGGTGGGTGGGGTTTGTCTTCTCAGATAGGCCATGCCATAACCCCGTTGCAATTTGTAGGTGACTGTGCCCAGAGAACGTGTGTGAAGAGCCATCAAGTCCCCAGTACTCTCAGTGAGGGCGTAGCCATGCCTCCTTCTACAGAAGGCTGTACTGGTTGCATGTAAAAAATGGTACAGTGGAAACCATCTTAGGAGAGGGACTCCAGTATTGAGGCTTTTCAAATGTATTTACTATTATTATTAGTGTGTGTATGTGTGTGTGTGTGTGTGTGTGAGAGAGAGAGAGAGAGAGAGAGAGAGAGAATGAGAAAGAGAGAGAGAAGAGAAGAGAAGAGAAGAGAAGAGAGGGAATATTATTATGTGCATGTGGAGTTGGTTTTATCTTTCTACCAGGTAGCAAAGAGAGTGACCAAGATGCAAAGCAGAAATCAATTCCAGAACGAGGTCACTAGATGACAATCATCACAGAATAGCCCAATAGTGCTGGACCAATTGCTAGAGGTGACCTTAGGTTTCTCCTGACTGCTACATTAAAAAGAGGTCACTGGGAAGGAGTGGATGGGAGATGCTGGTAATTCTCAGAGGGGAGGGTCTCTAAATTCCTGAATTTCTGCCCAGTGCTCTGAAAGTCTATCAGGACCAAATGGAATTGAGGGAGCTGTGTGAGGTTCATGCAAGGTAGTTCAGATTTCAAAATAAGTCACAGAATTAATTGTAAACCAGTAGGTGAAAGGGAATCAGGGCCCTGCTACATGAAAGACAGTTTTGCTGTTGATGGCTCTACTCTGAAGACAGCCATTGTCATTGCTGGACTAATCACGGGGCCCTCTAACACCTACCACAGCACCCAGACCTTCCTGAGAACACATGGAAACTCAGCAACAACTCTAAAAGGCTATTTGCAGGGAAGCGCCCATTTTTAAGATGGTTTTTGATGGTGAAAGAAAAGGTGGCCTTCTGGTGGGAGCAAATAAGTCCCCTTAGCTATAACTAACAAGCACGGTTAGTCTTTGTGCACGTGCAGATACTGTAGGTATGCCACTAGAAAGCTAAGCAAACTAGACTTTAAAAGCTGTGTCAACAATTACAACAGCCCTTGCCACCTGAAAACATTGTCCTCAGCTTCTTTCATATTTATAGTAGGACTTCAAGCACACACTTGCACATGGATGGACATACGCCCTCATGTGCACCCATAAATATCAGTTTACTAAACAGTGAGCCACTGTTCCTAGATAGTTTGATCAAATTCTAGATCATTAATAGCTAGATGCTAATGAATATCAAAAGTTTAAATGTAACACTATGAAAGAAGTAAAATACTTATTTATTAACATATTAATGTTCATTTTTAAATAATTTAAAAAATCACTTTCCTTCCCTCAGAATTTGGTTTCAGCTGGGACTTAGTCAGGCTGGGTTATCAGTGGCTATGAATTTGGGAACTTAAGCTTTTGAAACTGTACATCTACTACACAATGAAGTTTAAGGTATAGAGATGAACAGTTTGGGATGCCCCTGTATCTTTCCTTTTGAAGAAGCTCCTCCTCATTCCAGAATTTCCAGAAGGACATTAATCTATCACAAAGGTCACAGTCCTAGATGTTAAGTTACCATTGGTTTCTAGCTGGTGTTGTTTGGAAACCTGTACTTTCTTTCTGTCTATAGTCAATAGCCATCTATAGGGAGATTTGGACTGTCTTGATGTGTCATTATTTACAAAACACATTTTTTTTTGTCAAGGAGCAGACAGGTATTTCAAAGACAAACTGTGTCAAACTCTCTGCTGAAGGCTGAAGAGAGCCGTCCCCTTCCAGTGCTTTAGAGGTGATCCCAACGTAAAGTGTGTATCACAGACCTGCTTGGTTTCTCTTTAACAGGAGGGGAGTTCAATTAGTGACAATGACTAGGCACATATAGCTACTGATGGAGAGCTGATTTATTAACCCTTTGGTGGCTCTCTGTGCTTTATTGGATGTGCCTTGCTGGGTGTCACTGATGTGCTATGTAGTGTCTGGCTTAGGTCATTTGTCCTCAGATAATCACAGGACCTACAGGTAGCAAGGACACATACAGGAGAGGGGGAGAGAGCTAGATAATACAAGAGACAGGAACATAGCTATATTGTAGGGAAATGCAAAACAAATGTCCCAATGCAGGTTTCCACTTCACTGGCAGGATAGCAGACACAGGCGGAGACAGACCAGCATCCCATGCATGACACTAACTCTGAAGCTATCGCTGGCCTTTTCTGGAATCCACCTCTGATGGATGTCAGCTCCGTAGAAAATTGATAAGATTCTGCTACTTTTGTTTGTCTTTTCTCTGAGCACGTGGCGTTCTCTGGTTGTCTCATCTTCCAGGATCCACTAGTTCGTGGAATATGGGAACCGATGAGTCACCTGCTGTCACCGATGATGCAGCCGATGAGATCATGGACCGCATTGTCAAATCGGCCACCCAAGTGCCCAGTCAGCGAGTGGTGCCACGGGAGAGAAAACGTTCCAGGGCCAACCGCAAATCTCGTGAGTGCATTTCGGTTTGACCTGGAAAGCCGGGAACTCAGAAGGAAGCACCCATTAGAGTGTCCACCTGCGTTCCTTAGCAATAAGGAAAGAAGTTCCTATCAGTGTCTGCTATTAAGGAGGAAGGGCTGGCAGCTATACTTTTCAAAAGTACTTTCTGTATGTGCCCTAGCCCATATCAATTAATACCCTGTGTTAACTAGCAAGGTCTCAAAGGTCTCTGAAAGCCTCCGATATGGGAAGGTAATGCTTACTACCAAGTACTGGCTCAAATGCTTTGCTGGAGGCTGAATTTCTGCTCTTCACCCAGCACCAGAGGCTACTTGCTGAGCTAAAGGCTGGCTCCTCCAGGGCTTACTGTAGTCTCTGGCAGGTTAACAATAAAAAGCAGGGGTAGCAAGTGATTTGATGAACAAGCAGAATACTTACCATTTAATGTTCTCCTGGCTCCCTTTTCCTTTCAACCAGCCTTCAGTTAAATCAAAGTGATTGCTTCATCTTTTTAGTCTATACCTGCTGCCTGCTTTTGACCCCTCTCTCTGCACTGCACTGATTCTTAGTCACCCCTCTCTGTGAAGAAATGGGATCCCTGTGGATCCCTGGCATCTGCCAGCATTAGCTGTGGCCCACAGTGTTTTAGGCACATTTCCCAGGCTTCAGCTTGCTGCTGGGCCATTCAGGGGACAGCTTGAGTGTCCACTGGCTTTGACTATGAGAATAAGGGATGCCGAGGAAGGAAAGGAGTCCCCAGGATAAAGCAGAGTCATGCTACCCTGGCAGAGAACTTAGTAGGAATGCGAAAATAGGATACCTCCAGTTTACCCTGTCCATGAGATTGACATAGGGGTGACTCGGGTATGAGATGCAATGTTCTGCATGTCTCACTACCATGCTTTTTCTTCAGGATAATGAACGCAAAAACAAATTCCTTCAGCCTATCATACCTTGCTTTTTTTTTTCCCATATGATCTACTTTAGTGTCTGTTGGGAATCTTCCCAGAAAGTAAAATAACATTGAGGTCAGAGTGAATGATGCAATTTTGCTGAAGTTGGATGGGATAAGAGTTGGTTTATGGCAAGCTCCTAGGTGCTGCTGCTGCTGCTGGCACTTGGTACTCATTTTGAGTATCAAGGAAGGCCCTGGAGCTTGTGTTTCTCAACCTTGGATGTATGTTAGAGTGTTCTACCAAGATCTAAACTTCTAGGCATCTTTGCTTATCCAGACTCAGGGCCTCTTAGTTCCTGCCCCTTAGAAGATTAGTTGCACTGGGGGACAGCACTGACTGGCCTGGAACTCACTATGTAGATCAAGCTATCTTTGATTTCACAGATATCCTTTGGCCTCTGCTTCCCAAGTGTTGCGTTAAGGGCATGCACCATAATTCCTGGCTTCCCTCAAGGTTTTAATGAAAGACTATCGTCACTTGTCCTGTCATTTTTACATCTTCCAGAATACATTTAGTTTGTGGCTCTCAAGCCCCAGGGAAGCCCTTTACATTTCGTTTGGTTGCAGTTTACTCTTTCCCCAGTGTGGTTGTGGCTCCTTATCTCTTCTCCTGGTGCACCTGTCTAAGAACTTGGTCAGAGATGTGTTCCTCAGAGTTAGGCTTACTCACGAATGGGGATTTATGGGTCCCATCTCGGGGCAAACAACTCAGAACTCTCATTTAACAACACCAGTGGGGACTCACATTTGTAGCGAGGAGAAGCAGCACTAGGTGGCCGTGGGTAGGTAGGTGGTATGACCAGGAGTGGCATTGCTAGCCACAGGTGACCAACTGTTCTCCAGAGGGGTGATGCTGATCCACACTGGCTGAAGACTATAGGCCAAATCCCAGTGTTGAGGCCCATGTCACACTATGTGAAGGCCATGCAACAGTACTTCTTTGTGGACTTCTATTTCCTGTGTGCTAGGAAGGATGGGTGGGCCTCTTAGGGAGCTCTCTTCTTTTTGAATTAACTTTTCTGCACTTTTTTTTTACAGTTTTTAAGAGTGCTATATTTAAAAATATAATAACAAGAAATCTTTTTAAAAGAAATTTCTGGAGGCCTTTTTCACATCTTCAGGAGATTATCTTCAGTGGTTGCCATTGGTTGTCCTCTGTCAGTCACTGATAAATTAGTAGCCAAATGGAAGACACCTTGCACATGATAACTGCTGGTCTTTCTGGGATGGGTAGCCTCAGTGTAAGAAGTGTAGGGAGCTTGGGAGTGTGTTCAGGGGTAGAGCCTTGCCTAGCGTGTGCCAAGCCCTGAGCTAACCCCACCCCTTGAACCACAAAATAATATACAAACAAGCAAACACAAAATACTTGTCTAGAAGATATCATGGTGAGCTTAGAGAGAGATGGCGACAGGTTGTCAGACCTGGGAGTACCCTGGCAGAGAATGGCAAGGTTGAGCCAGGGACTTTAAACAGAGAGACTGACTGTATAAGGTATTGACTTAACTTTCCATTCCTTGGAGGTGGAAGTTATTCTTCAAGTTGCTTGTCTGCATTGGACCCAACACATGGTTCAGATTTTTCTACCCACAATGTCGCTGGGAACAATAACAGTAACAATGAATTTTCCTCTTCAATCTGTCCAGAGAGTGTCTATTTTGGTGGTTGTCATAATTTCCTGTGGTATAGTTACTATTTCAGTGTTATGCAAAGCAGCCATACACTCTGTTTTGATTTAGCCAAACTGAGTTTTTCTGTGACACAGTCACTATAAGAGGTGCAGTGCCCTGTGCATGTCCGTGTGTATCTCTACTGGGTGGTGCTAGCAACAGAAATTAAAGATGGGAGATAAAAGACTTCGAATCCTACTTTAAAGAGATGATAATGCCAAGCTTTTTAAGAGTAAAGGCAAAACAAAATTAAACAAAAAACAACTTGGAAAAAAATCTTTGTGAAGTTCAGTGATTTAGATAGACCTCAGTAGGAAACCGTGCTTGCTGTGTTTAATTTCTTAATAATGGTGGTAAGGTGAATAGATATGAATGATAAAGATGTCTCGGATACATCATTCACTTGACTAAAGAAAAAGTCCATCCTCTAGAGAAATAAAACAGAATCCTAAAATCTAGAAATTTGTGACTTGTCTATAAAGGTCACTTGCGTGTGCTCAGAGCCAGTAACGGATTCCACGCATGGTGCTTGTACAAGGCCGCTGTCCATGCCCTACCTGCTGGTGTGAAACACTACAGTCAGTTCAGACGTGCCAAGCCTTTTTAATACCCCCACAAGCTCCCACAGCACATTCTGTCGCTTTTCTGTCACTGCTAGTTAGCATCTCATCAAGAGACTACCAGCCTGTGATGTGTCACCCCACTCTCCCACAAATTCCAGGCATGGCTCCACAGTCGTCGTGGCAGGTCTGACCCAGAGATAGTGTTCTTGGAACTTGAGTTCTATATTTTAGTTTCTCGCTTTTTCATATTGGATTGCATACATTGTCCCAGGAATGATTGTAAGCCCAGGCTTCCTGGATTTGGCCTTGTTTAGATGATGTGGAAGCTCAGTAGTGTTGGAGGGATCCAACCCAGACTGATGCAGTATAGCTGTGGCAGCTAGAGAGAATCATCCCACTCCTTGTTCTTTCTTTTCTTGGATGTATTTATTGAAAGGGTCTGTCTTGGTGATAGCATGCCTGATACCATGTACTCTGCCTATCAGATAACATAGCCACAAACTATGGACACATAGTTAGCCTTTTCTTGTCTCAGGTCTTTCCATGATTGAGAGAGGTTCACACTTTCATTGTTGAGTTCCCTTTCAAGATAGGATCTGGCTCCTATCTGTAACGGGATCATAAAGTTTTGGGATCAGAGCCATGTTGTTGTAAAGATGCTGTCCTTTGGCATGACCTACAACAGTTGACAACTTAAGGTTTGTCTTGGTTGCTCACTGGGAGGATTCTGAGGATACCTGCGATAGGATTACAGTCTCTGATTATCTTCCTAATTCCCGTTCCCTCATACTATGACTATGTCCTCCTGCTTCTCTTATGAGCACCAATCTTGAAGACTGTGTGACACATTTTGCAGTTGTTTACTGAGGATTATAACTGTGGTAGCTGATAAGTGAAATACTAGAGATGATTTTTACCTAACTATAAGAAATTTTCAATCTATTTTAAAAGACTTGTCTCACAACACGTTAGACACAGCACCAGTGTACAACACAGTTCATTTAGCTTTTCTTTTCCAAGATGGTATTTGAAGTACACTGTTTTTTTAAATGACTCTTGTTAAGAAAAAAAATTATTTTTCCTTATTCTAAGCCAAATATATGTTCTTATATAGAACAAATTAACACCAGGCCTAAGGCTTTAAATTCCTGCTCTTGGGGGGAAAACAGATGTTACAAAAAAGGACTAGAATTTTTTGGTCGAACTTTTAGAGTTCATGGGCTAACTTCTCTCCTAAAGACAGCTGTGTGCCCAGGTGGCTAGTCACTACCTCTCAGTGGGCAAGGATGGACCAGCAGAAGCTAAGATTATGATGATGGGAAGAAATCCAGGTTCAGCTGGAAGCCTTGGTCAGAGAGGTAGTTACAGGGAGACTCTGCTGCACTGCATAGCCCTGTTTGCTTCACACTAATAAATTACCCCCGCCCAAATGGGAAGCCAGCACCCAGAAAGAGAACACCGGCTTTCTCATTCCTCACCACGCTGTTCTTGTGCTAGACATCCATGTGACCCAGGGGAGAGAATGTTGATGAAAACAGCCTGGAACTTTCAAATCCTTTGCTATATAAAAAATGAGCTTTTGTGCGGCGGGGCGGGAAATAGTGGCGTAGATTAAGGGGTACTTCCAAAAGAGCCTTGAAATGGGGCCCTGCCTTTCTGGGGAAGGTATGATGGAACTTGGGTGGGTTGGAATACGGAATGGAAAGATTCAAGGGATTAGTTTACTTTTTTTCTACAATGATTAGTAGACTGTTCTGATCAACTGAAGAATTGGTTAATTTGTGAATAGGGTAGGAGGTAGATCTAAACATTCTAAAAACAGAATAAATATACCTATTTTATGACCTTCAAATAACCATAGTGGGCCAAATATAATTTATAACTTCAGGGAAATGTAGTGAACCTTTCAAATGTCAGGGTTTCTTAAGCAGACAATGGCTACTTCTTTCGGCCTTATGCAATCTTCATTTTCAATCAAGATTGCTGATAACAAACAATAGGACATGTGTATTGCCAAGCTAAACCTGAGCCTATTCCGTGTGAAATATGAACAACCTCCAGCGACCAACAATGCCCCAGTGAAGGTGGTGTGGACGTTGGCCTTCTTGAAACTTGTGTGCTATATAGAAAGCAGCATCTACTAAATGCTCTAAGAAGTTGGATAGTTTGCTCCTTGGCATCTCTTTAGGGAAAGTCACTGATTATTTCAATCACTGTCCCAAAAGGTCCTTGGTCAAGTTGAGGCTGAGACCCACGTCACTCAGAGTCTCTTCGTGACCATCACCCCTTGCCCTGGGCTCTCTCTACCACTTGGTTGCATAGGGCCTGGTTACATCTCCAATTTTGTGTTTCCTCCCACAACTTTGCAGCTGGGCATTTGCTAACCCCTCTCTATGTGCTGCTTAGTTTCCCTCTCTTGTATTATTAGAACCAGGTTTCCCATGTTTCGACTCTTACAGTTCCGCTACATTCCACCCTAGGGAGACATTGAGCTTTCCACAGCCACCCACACTTTCTTCAATCTGCAACCATTCTCTATAAACCCTATGAGGACATCCCTTTCCTCCTTGCAACCCTCTCTTCCCATGGCCTCTCCCAGGGTACTTCATTCAGAAAGAGCAGAATAGTCCTGGGTCACCCTGGATGTTTTGGGTAGGTGGGTATTGATACGCTGAGTGCCATATGTCTCTGGCTAATACTTCCTTCTCTTCTTGTCTCTTTGTTTGTGACCTGTGGGGACCACTGCAGTACGAAGGACCTTGAAGAGTGGCCTGACTCCAGAAGAAGCCAGAGCCCTGGGCCTGGTTGGCACATCTGAACTGCAGCTGTGACGTTTGTAGGGCCTAGGAAGTGTGCCTAGCAGAGCGCCCACTCTGGCTACCCCCCCTTCTCAGCAGGGGCAGGAGACTCGACCATCTGATGGTTCAGAACCGAGAGCTCATTTCTGGGTGTCCCACTGCTTGTGGCACCACCATGCATTGACGTGGATCCCCAGGAATCTCCTGCATGTACTTTCTTTATCAAGTCAGCTGTGTTTCTCTTGTTTCCTTGATACCTGGTTTATTAGTTCCCAGTGTGACACCTTTTCTAGGAAGCAGCAGTCCTTGTAAGGATCAAATCACTTCTGTCACAGTTGTTATGATAACACGAGGCAATGTGATTAGACTCGGAACCTGGGTCTCCTCAACAACAAAACGTCCAGATATAAATGCCAATGTTGTACACAAAAGCAAGCACAGATTGTTTACCAGTTGTGGATTTTAGATGTACTAAATGTTTATATAAGCTCATAAATGTACACCATGTTTCAACTACTAAATAAACAGAGTTTAATGTCATCACTAGAAACTTTTATTTCATAGATGAAGGATCTTAAATAGCTACGCAGGTTCACATCCTTCCTAATCAGCAAGGACTCTTGATTGGCATGCTCTTCAGGTCTTTTGGGTTGTGTTTTGTTGACTGAGTAGCCTCAAAAACATGCTTTTTAACATTCTTTTATTTTTAGTTAACATTCTTTAGCATTTTAGCATCCTCCACTTGTTGCAGGAAATGTTAGCTGTTGTTAGCCTTGTTATGCTCTCCCTTCTCCATGACGCTTGATGTGTGTGAAGCTAAAACAGAGACCAGGGTAGCTTGCCACACTATTCTGAACTATTCTGGAAACAACATATTTTGCCTTTTATTATAAAAATTCATTTTCTCAGAAACTTTACTGATCACCTAGATGAAGTAGAACTTAAAGTGCTGTCTACAGAGAACCTTATGGGTTTTACATTCACTTGTCTCAGGTGCAAGTGATCAAGACCTACAGTGTTCAAAACAGCATTAGTGCTGGGGTCTTAGGGGTTTCAGAGTGACACTGGGGATGGCAGGTGCCTAGGAAGAGACTGGCCAGGTCTCCCCCATGAAAAGCTTATCTCCCAAACCAGGAAAAGGTAAGCCATTTACAGGAGCTACTTTCAGCAGCTGGATGAATATTCCACCTTTCAAAAGCTTTGTGCGCCCCTATCTGGAACGGTGATTTATAGACAAGGTGCAGCAGATGTTAGCCATAAAAAGATGACGTATTCACACCTGCCCCTTTGACTGTGCCCTCCCTAACCTGTGTTGAGCACTCTTTCAAGCAGGCATTTGGGAGAGGCTACCTGATGGATGTGAGGACTGCATGAGAACCTGGGAGTGTCAGCGGGTTTGTAGATTACAGACCAGGGAACTGATTTAATCGCCCCTTGGGAAGGAGACATAGGACATTATAGTCATTTCCCTTTTGTATGTGAATCATTTAACAAGTGGTTTACTGGCTTTGAGGGCACTGGCTTATTGCCCCAGCACCGAACTCAGGCATGGGCTATCTATCACACAGGACAGGAATGTATAAACACAGGAAGCTGTGTTGTTGTCACGCTGCTTGGTGAATGGATACTTCGGTGCCCTTCGGGAGGCCCTAGTGTTCTGCTGAATTCTGTTGTTTTAGCATAGGTCACAATCAGAGTGACTGGGAGAATATAACATTAAGTTTAGGGATCAAATGCTTCTGAGAAGCAAGTGAGGTTAACCAGTTTCTTCCTCTGCTGCTAGGCAAGGAGAGTCTTTTATTTAGAGCTTCATTTGAATATATTCACTGCAGTATGGGACAATGCAGCAGGCCAGAGATGCCCATCAAAGTCTGTGGATGGAGCTCACCCGGTGTACTCAGAGCTACTTGTATCTTTAGCTTCCTCTCTTACCCTCCTCAAGATGTGACCGAGATGGTTTAGAGTGTGGACTGAACTTGAGAACCTTTAAAAGATCATCTCATTTCTACCCCCTATTACTAATGTGAAGATGACTTTGAAAGCCACTGAGTTGCAAGGAATTTTATTGTGTGTGTGTGTGTGTGTGTGTGTGTGTGTGTGTTATATTCCTGTATGCACCATAATAGAGGATGATGTGAGGCATCTTCCTCCATGGCTCTCTATTGTTGTTGTTATTATTATTACTATTAATTATCTAGAAGATTTTTATTGAATCTAAACTTGCTGGCCAGTAAGCTCCAGGCCCTGCCTGTCTCCAACCTGCCCCAGTGCTGGGTCACATTGGTTAGCGGTTAAGGCTGGCTTTTATACAGAACTAGGGATCCACACTCATCATGTTTGTATAGCAAGCATTTTACTCGCCGAGCCATTGCACCAGTCCCACAAGGTATTGTTTTCTTTCTTTATATGAGACTTAGATAAAACCAAACGCAATTTTCCCAAACAGAACTTTTTCGTTACCACTGACAACCTAAAAGCAGAAAAGGGGCTGAGTTTGTTTGTTCAGGACTAGCAGGGATGTTGTTTGTTCAGGACTAGCAGGGATGTTGTTTGTTCAGGACTAGCAGGGATGTTGCAATCCAGGGCATGGCATGTGCTATGGTGAACTACGGTACATTGCTAGGTGTCTATGGAGGCTAGGCAAAGGGAAGTTTTTAGACAAATTAAATGTGTAGGTTGCAGGAGCTTACTCTAGGGGGTGACATCAGCTTAGCAGTGGAGAATGTCAGGTGAATATCCTTGCCCAATTGGCTAGCTGTCTTCATATGACTCCCTACTATCTCTGTGGGTTAGTTGTCCTTGTGCAACCTAGGTAGCATAGGTAGCAAGCTGAAGTTGTGGTGTGTGTGCATGTGCGTGCATGAGTGATTCATTTTATTTAGGAATAGATACAAATAAGGTTTTTTTTTTTTTTTTTTTTTTGGTGTTGACAACTCTCACGCTAGAAAGGAATTGATCAATAGGACATGTTTGAGCAAAGCCTTCTTCACAGTATGTGCCTAGTGAACTATGCTTGGCTTTTCCTGCCCTGAAAGCCAGAAAAAAGACAGAAGATTCTCACCAGTTTTTCATGTCCTATCATGTGGAATAAACAAGACTGTGGTGCAAGAGGTCAGCTCTTGAATTCTCTTTTATTTACCCAGAGATGCTTGTTGAGGGAGTGTTAGTGTAGACATGCTGCAGGAGGTAAACTGAGGTCCTTGTTGGGAAGTGTCAAAGTGTAGTTAAAATATACCAGTAAGTCTGTCAAGCCTACCTTTCAGGATAGCTCTAGAACACTGTTTTCCATTTCTTTTCCTTTTGGATTGTTCAAGTCTACCGATCAAACAGATACATTAAAAAAGCTCAAAAGAGCCTTGAAAAAAACCATTTTGTACCTTTAAGCTTAGTAACATTATCTTTTAGTGAAACTGGAGGGTTTTATTTCCTGTTCTTGTTGCCACTTTATAATCTATCCCCCTCCATTTAGCAATTTTAAAATGTGTGTGTGTACTCTGTAAAATCCAGAAGAGGCATAAGATCCCTTGGGATAGGAGTTTTAGATGGATGTGAGCAGCCTGATACAGGTGCTAGTAACTGAACTCTGGTTTTCTGCAAGAGCAGCCTGAGTCATCTCTCTGGGCCCTGTATTAGCAATTTTTACATTCTAAATGTCTCTATAAGACCTTTGTTAAAGAGTGTGCTACTTTACCTGTGTAAGATGTCATTGCTAATCCTTCAGGTCATTATCATAGGTACTACTGTGTCACATAAATGCTGGGATGTGATGAGAGGTAAATGTTATTTTGTTGAAGATAACTGATTTTTTTTTTCACTTAAGGTCATGTTCAACTTCCTTAGTGATCAGGGAAATGCAAATCAAGACAACTTTAAGATACCATCTTACACCTGTCAGAATGGCTAAAATCAAAAACACCAATGATAGCCTTTGCTGGAGAGGTTGTGGAGAAAGGGGTACCCTCATCCATTGCTGGTGGGAATGCAATCTTGTGCAACCACTTTGGAAAGCAGTGTGGCGGTTTCTCAGAAAATTCGGGATCAACTTACCCCTGGACCCAGCAATACCACTCTTGGGAATATACCCAAGAGAGGCCTTATCATACAACAAAAGTATATGCTCTACTATGTTCATAGCAGCATTGTTTGTAATAGCCACAACCTGGAAACAACCTAGATGCCCTTTAATGGAAGAATGGATGAAGAAAGTATGGAATATATACATATTAGAGTACTACTCAGCAGTAAGGCTTTATTTTCTGTTTAAAGTAACTTAAAGGGAATTGGGGATAAAGGAGACTGTGCATAGAGCCTGGGAAGGCTGGAGATACAGTCTTTTTCTTCTTTTAAGTGCATTGTTGAACACAACACAGGGATGAAGAGCAGGGGCACAAGTAGCAGTTTAGTCTCTTAGCTCTTAAGTTGCTTCTAGATCATCTGTGGCTCTCAAAACAAAAATTTACATCATTCATGGTCCCTTGAAGCGGTGTAGTAGCAAACACTACTGTGGCACATTGACTCATGGCACCTCTGGGACCTCAGGTTCTAATCTCTGAAGTCTAACATTCCTTTCTAAAGAAGACATTTACAGGTGCGGGCAGAGCATCCTGCAGTGTCCAGGTGTGCCTCATATCCAATCACAAGTCCTTATGAAGGTCAGCCAGAAGAGACTTGAGAAACACAGAAGAGAAGGTGAAGCAGAAGCAGCAAGAATTGATGTGCCCCCAAAGTAACATCTACTGGAGGAGGCAAGGACAGGCTCTCCAGGACAGCCTCCCAAGTACAGTTTTAGTGACACCTGGATTTTGGCTCTATGAAACTGATCTTGAACTTTTGGATTCCAGAAGTACATGAGAGTAAATTTATGTTCTATTAAGCCATCAAGTTTGTTGTAACTCGTTATGGCAGTCCTTAAAAAAATGGTATAACTATACAAATTTGCACAGAGAGCCAGGTCTGGAGGTAACTGCATGTCAGGGCTGGGCAATCAGTTGGGAAAGGGAGAACCATGATCCCTCTCCTTAGGAGGCATAACAGAAGCTGTGCGAGGCTGTCATCGAATTAAATTTCAGTTATCCACCATTCTTTAGCTATTTCTAGTTTTGATTAGAAATCATTTTATCAGAGAGATAACTACACCACAAAAGTACCAAATTGCTTAAGAAATGAAATGTCTTTTCAATTTTAAAAGAAAGCTAATGACTTTGAAATAGACAGTGAAGATATGTATTAAAATAGATCATCAATTTTCTCAAAATATCATCCAGTAGAGTAGTCGGTTCTGTTGGTTAGGTAATTCATGGGGAGAAAATGGACTTTCTGAATGCTATTTAAAAAGCTGTTGCTTATTGAAGCCATCTCCATGTACTTGATTTGCATTATTTAATAGAGTTTTACAGCCCTTCCATAAATTTTCATTTTACATCCGAAGAAATGGAGCATCGACGCTGCTGAAGAACATTTCCTAGACACAGGATAAGATGTGGTACATCCCAGCATGTCTCACAAGTTACTTTTTTGTTCTTTAAGAGTCTTATCAAGATAGCTGCTGGTGGGATACCCAGTCAGCTAGGCTTCTGAGTAGAGAATACGTGGTGCAGAAAAGATGAGGGGCACTCGTGGCTTCATGTGTAATGTATTTCATTATGACAAGGTTTTCTGACAAATACAATCTGTAAGCTAGACTAAGGGTATCCAGACTCTAAAATAAGGCAGTTACTGTCTTCTCAATTTTTAAAAAGCTACGCAATTTCATAGCTTTTTCCTCATTAATTTTTAGATGTCCTAAAATATGACACATTTGACTTAATGCAAAATTTTGTATAACCAACTTAAATTTTATATATTAATGGTCCATGGGGCTTCATAATGATTATGATGGTTTTCCAAAGTAGCACAAAAACCCCTGGTCACAAAAATCTGCTGGAACCACAGAGGTCAGGTAAGATGACCAAAATTCACTGAATGGTAATCTCCTTACAGAAGAGCTGGGGCTACATCAAGTTCTGGAGAGAGGCACACTCGAGCTGAACTGCAGGAGGAAACGGCAGGTAAACAGGCACAGGGGAGAACCAAACTGGTGTCTTGGAACAAAGAGTGAATGGCTTAGGAGAGCACAGCTGCTAGCAGACAGTCGACAGCTAGAAACAGTGGGAACACATTAGAAAGGGAGAACAGGAAAACAGCAACTGCCTTTTCTGAGGACTGATTCTATGCCTGAACTCATTTAGCAGTCACAACTCCATTATGGAGGCTGTGTGGGTTTATAAGAAAATCCTTGGCTGGTATTCTCCATAGGTCGACATATTTGAGTAGTGGGTCCCGGATTGGTGGTGCTTGGGGAAGCCATAGAGTATTTAGGAAGTGTGGCCTTGTTGGAGGAAAGGGGTGACCTTTTAGAGTTATAGTATAGCTTTGCTCCTGGTTTCTCTGCATCATGTTTGCAGGTGAATATATGCTCTCAGTTTCCTGCTCTGGCTGCCTGCAGCAATGCCTCTCCTGCCATTATGGATGCCTTTGGAACTGTAAGAAAAATACTATCTTCTATAAATTGCTGTTGGTTATGGTACAAAGTGGGATTGACTGAAGCCAAGTAGGGGATCTATCTACATATTCCAAATTTAAGAGCACAGCCATGGTTTGCTACCTACCTGTAGTCCATTCAGCTGTAATGGTCAGAATTACTTTGCACAGATAGTGCGACCAGGGACCCTGTGTGAACTACTGCTCTAAACAGAGAAAGGAACATGCATTATAACTATCAGAGCAACCTCTAAAACCTAAGGAAGACATATGGCTTAAAAACTAATAGGTTGCAATTGTTTAAGAGACAAATTTAGAGAAATAGGAGTATAGCTAAAACTTTAGCCATGAGACAGTAACTATTGAAACTGTGACGGGCACTGTTGTATTCATATCTGTAAATGTTTAATATCTTTGGAGCCTATCCTGGGAACTAGCTCTTATAGACCAGGCTGGCCTTGAACTCACAGAGATCTGCCTGCCTCTTCCTCCCAAGTGCTGGGATTAAAGGTGTGTGCCACCCTCGCCTGAATCTATTCATTATTCTTTAAAAAAATTTTTCACTTATTTTATACGTATTGGTGCTTTGCCTGCCTATCTGTGTGAGGGTACCAGATCCCCTAAAACTGGAGTTATAGATAGTTGTGAGCTGCTTTGTAGGTGCTGGGAGTTGAACCTGTATCCTCTGGAAGAGCAGCCAGTGCTCTTAACCTTTAAGCCATATCTTCAGCCCCTCTATTCCAGGTATTATATATGCTTTACTGGATTACAAAAAGATTTTTTATTTTTCATGAAATTAAAACCAAACAACTCAGACCTTAAGCAGAATGTTTCAGACTCAGTATTACTGTCAAATTGACTTAAAATCCCATAGTGGGCATAGTGGTGTACGTCTGTAATTAAAACATTAGTGGCAGGGTGTGTCTGTATGTGTAAGGCAGGAGACTACATAGCTGTAGGCCAGTCTGAGATACATGGCGAGGTCTTGTCTTAAAAAAAAAAAAAAAAAAGGAAAGAGAATCCTGATACCTGGAATCTTCCTTGGCAATTCTGATTTTGTAGATCTGAACTGCGATCCAAGAATCTTATTTTCCATGTGATACCAGTGCTTTAAGCATTAGATTCTAAAGGCTATTGTGTGCATACTAGCTGGACCCTTTCATCCTTGTCTTTGGCCTGGCTGCCTCCCTACAAGCAGGGTGACGTGACACTGTGTGTGGTATGTGCTACTAGCTACATCATTACAGCATGAGGGGTTCAGCTCTCTTCTCATTTTGTGACTCTAAAACAGGGATTTTTTCCTGGGCAGTTAAGTTTCTTGTATAACATATACTAACATTTTTCCTGCACTTTTTAAAAAGTTGTTTTTTTTTTAATTTTTTTTTTTTTTTTTTTTTTTTTTTACTTTTTTGTGTTTTTTTGAGACAGGGTTTCTCTGCATAACAGCCTTGGCTGTCCTGGAACTCAATTTGTAGAGCAGGCTGGCCTTGTACTCTGAGTGATCTGCCTGCCTCTGTCTCCCAAGTATTGGGATTAAAGCCATGAACCACCACCACTTGACTAACTGCATTTTTAAAAACATCAGCCTCATGGGGGGTTTCTCCCACTTAACTCATTCATCTTCCATGTTAAGACTCTGCTAGAAGTGCCCATTTTTCTCTTCAAAGAGCCAGTTTCCTGGGTGAGTAGCCTATGTGTATAGCACCTATACAGGGCTTCCCTTGATTTACTGCTCTGCTTAATTCTGGCCTTTAAGGGCAGTATGATGAGACAAATAAGAATACACATGAGCAGAGATGCGTGTGTTGTTCACCACTCCTTTGGTGCTTCATTTGTGCTATCAAACTCAAGAGCTCCACAGATACCAAGTGAAGGATACCTACTACATGGAGATAATGTAAGATTGCTTCTAATTGTAACACAAAAGCAGACAAATGACGGCCTGGTACTGTTGGATTTCCTTGGAACTGTTACACATTTTTAAATGTTCAAGTACAATAAATCATTTAAAAAGGTTCATGTTATCTCCTAAATTATGGGTAATCTGCCACAGTCACAACAGTCATATCCTCAAGTTACACATAAAGAATTTTTTTTTTTTGCCACACTGAATGTTATACTGTTGGTTTTGAAGCTGCTTTTGCTTCAGAAGATAGATTGATGTTGTTTTAAACATTTTTCCATTGGAAGTGGACAGGTATGGTGGTATGTGCCCTGATTCCAGCATTGGAAAAATGGAGGCAGGACAGATGCAAAGTTGAGGCCAGCCTGGGTTATAGAGACAGACCGTGTCTTGAAACATAAACTAGGATCATGTATCAGCATGTTTTAAAACATTGGAATACACTGCTAACATGAAGCTCTGTGTACTCCCAAAATATACTGGAGCACTTACCTTTCAGTATCTGAACTATTAAAAGATGTGGCTGCAGCCAGGCAGTCTGCCAGTCCTTGATGACTAATTCCTTTTTTTTTTTTCTTTTTTGGTTTTTCAAGACAGGGTTTCTCTGTGGCTTTGGAGCCTATCCTGGAACTAGCTCTTGTAGACCAGGCTGGTCTCGAACTCACAGAGATCCTGGCGGTATGGAAGTGGTAGGAGGAGAAAGACTGTGGTAGGTTGAATGTAAAAGGCCCCATAAGCTCACAGGGAGTGGCAGTATTAGGAGGTGTGACCTTGTTGGAGGAAGAATGTCACTGTCGGGGTGGGATTTGAGGTCTCCTTTGCTCAAGCTACTCACAGTGTCACAAACCACTTTTTGTTGTCTTATGATCAAGAGGTAGCCAGCACCGTGTCTGCCTATACACCACCATGCTCCCCGCCATGATGATAATGGACTGAACCTCTTCAAGTGGAAGCGATCCATCTCAATGAAATGTTTCCTTATAAGAGTTGCCATGGTTATTGATGTCTCTTCACAGCAATAGAGATTGTAAGACAAAGACTGAAGACCCCATCCCCTTCCTGAGTATTATTATGATGAACAACAACAACAACAAAAAATATGTTTTTCAAGTCTTTTTATTCTTTGTGTGTGCATAGGTTCCTGTGGAGGCCAGAGGGCACTTTGGGTCCCCTGGAGTTGGAGTTACAGGTGGCTGTGAGCTGCTTCATGTGGGTGCTAAAGATGAATTTGGGTTCTCTGCATTATCAGTGCATGCCCTTAACTGCTAAACCATCTTTCCAGCCCCCCAAACAAGAATTTGAAATGTTCATAAATATTCAAGGTGATGTCAGAGGAGTGCAGGTAGAGAGAGAGAGAGAGAGAGAGAGAGAGAGAGAGAGAGCTGTAGCTCCCATCACAACAGAAAAGAGAAGCCTAGTGTGACTAGTAGGAAGAGGCAGCACACAAAACCTAGATGGACAACCACTGATAGAAAATATCAAGAAAGCATATGCTAGCCAATGGGAAAGGGTGTGTGCAGTCTCCCCTTCCTCAGAACTCTTTATTTTTCTACCTCTGGAATATCAGTACAAAGATTGTAGCCATTAAGAACATTGGGGTTGCCCACTGCCAGGACTACAGAGGAAGGAATCAGATATTCTTAACTGAAAATCAGAGTAATTTCTTTCTAGAAATTTTGCTATATGCCTAATATTTAACAGAAGATAAACCTGTGGGATGGCTCAGTGTCTAATACCATCATGTTTCTTCTGAATTACAGGACATGCTTACAAAGGCCTCCTGGCACCCACACTGTTCCAGGCAGGGTATTGCTTAGAACAGAGGTAGATGGGAGAGACAGCTCCCAGCTGTGAATGAGCAGAACAGATAAAAGTTCTTGTGAACAGACTGGCTTTAACAGATAAAATACAACACGAGTCAATCTCTTAAAAAGTTGGTTTTGGCAAACGTAGAAATATCCATACAAAGCTGGAAACAGGAAAATGATCAGAAACGTGGGTTTTTACATTAAATTAAAAAAAAGAAATGACTTAAGTGAGATGTGTTTGTGGTATAGATCATAAAAAACACAAGACTGTGTCTTTGAAAGTGTCTTCTCAAAACATACAGCCTCTAAAGCTAAGGTATTAACAGTATGCATTGACAGCATGAAAGTGTTCGCATGCAACATTTCCAGGACAGAAGTGCTCCCCGTCTCCGTGCTATCCCATATGGAATCCATAATCGAAATGTGGCTAATGAAACTGAGGGTATAAAATTTTCGTAACTGAGATGGTCACATGACTAGTTGTTACTGATGATGATGAGTTGAGCCATGGGTTTACTTGGGAGGACCTAATTACTGCTAAGACATTAAGAATTGGGTATAAATGTAAAAACAAAACATCTCTAGACACACCTGAAAGTCTTAGCTGGTTTCAGAGATGGGGTTGGCACAACCTGTGGAGGAAAGGACTCCTGGGGAGAATTTATGTGGTCTTCCCAACTCCTGGCTAAGGCTTTGGTCCCCAGGAGAAAGCCTGCAGTCACAAAGTGCCTGCGGATGGGGCCACCCCAGGGCATCTGTGCATTGATATCACTGCTGTGAAGCTGATGGGATGTTTATTTTCGGACAGGGTTTCCAGAGCCAGAGGAAGGTTTAGCAGAAGGAGGAGCTAAGGGCCCGGGTCCTTTCTGGCCACTGGCAGGCTGCACAGGCCCTTTCTTTTTGGGGATTAAGATTTTGTTCTTGCTCTTGAACACTTTGCTGGGGTCCAGCTTATTCACAAAGGAGTCGGTCTCTTCTGTGAGCAGGCTTGTGTTGCTGTAGGTGATGGGTTTGTACATACTGAACCATTGCTGTAAGGCAGAAGTGAGAAAGAGTCACAGCCTGAAGGGGAAATGGGCCGAGAGCAGGGACACATAGGACAGACATTATAAACTGACCATCACTAACCCACATTTTTTTTAGACTGTCAGCTGGTAAAGTATATGTGATTATTTCAAAATTCAAAAAGCTATAAAATCTAATACATTTCTGGTCTACATACCCAGTGATGTAATGCTGATTTTATACATTTTTTTTTTTTATGAAAAACTGCCTTAAAAACTAACAGTAAGTGATGAAAGACCCCTCAGCTCCTGGTCAAGCATATCCAGTGCAGTATGAGAACTACTGAGCTCACCAGGGGACAACGTCCTCCACTTGCCATCAAAGCACAGACGGTGCCCACCATGGAAAGTCCAGGGGGTGTGGCAGAGGTGCGTGCAGAACTTCCCTATGGGAAGCTGTGCGCTGGTGCTCTAGACCTGCAGAACTTCCCTATGGGAAGCTGTGCGCTGGTGCTCTAGACCTGCAGAACTTCCCTATGGGAAGCTGTGCGCTGGTGCTCTAGACCTGAAGTTGCTCAGAAAGCCATCGAAAAAAGGACAGCCACATTTTCTTTTTCTTTTGTGCCACTGTGTGACCCAAACACTTCACAGCACTGACTGCATGGAAGCTGATCTTATGAAAATAGGAGAAGAATGAGCCCATATCTATTAAAGCCGCAGAGGAATGCAGTCTCTAATTTTTTGCTAATTAAGTCCTATAAGAAATCACTATGATTTTTCTTTAGACAAGACCAGTTCATTCCACTAAAAATTTCTAGCCACCACTTGGTATTTTCAGGGCAGGCTGTATAAGCCTGGCATCCCTGTTTGAAATGATGCCTAGTCTGTATGCAGAAGATAGTTCTATATGTACCCATATGGGATGCTAAGTGAAAAGATAAAAGTGAAGAATTGCCACATTTGTGTTAGCACAAAGATTTAAAAAAGCCCCAAAACAAACAAACAAAACCAACAACAACAACAAACCCCATGCATTAATACTTTACATGTAATGAGTCTCTCAAGGAGGGCATACATACTGACAGCTGTGCCTGCCAATGAAGATGTATACCAGGAGCAGAGGGCAAGTAGAAACTTGTTAATCCTTCTAAGGGTTTGTATTGTTAATCAAAAAACAGTTATCTGGACCCAAGCCCTCAGTGACATTTAATTAAAAATAACACCCCAGTTGATCCTGATTACTTAATTAGATGCAAATCATGTGAGGCTATCAGCCAACAATGGAAGCACTGCTTACTGAAAATCTGGGTTCCACCCCTTCATCTATTACTGCGGATGGATTTTGGAATGGAACACTTTCACAGGAAATTCTTGATACACAACAGATTTTGGGATGGTGGTAGTCTCTCCTTACCTTGGCCTGTGGGCTAATGCCATAGCTGGTGAAGGCATATTGCCACTGGGGCAAGCCCAGGTGGGTGATGAGCAGGCGGTAATAGGCAGTAAAGGTATCTGTGAGAAAATGCCAGTATAATGCTCTGTCCAGGAACCAGATCTCAGTGTCATGAGCTAATCCTAAACAGTATAAGAAGAAAGGGACAGCTTTATGTTTTTCCTTTTAGCTAAAATGTCAATATACATTGAAAGTTAAGGGAAACTCATAATAGAAAGGTTTTAAAGCACAAAATAAAACTCTCCTTCTATGCCCCCAGTTCTGCTCTTTCATGGCTGCTTTTTCTCATTAATCTGATACTCATGGATTCCCGATTGATCACACAATGGCTTTGACCATGAGGCATTTCATTAAGGCTATCTCAGTAGACGCTTCTGTTCTGTGTGGACTCAGCACTCCCTCCTTTTTTGATGGAAAGAAACTGTAAGGAACAATCTTTTAAAAAAGAGGTCTCTAATCAAAAGTGCTTTGAAAGCAAATAATAACAAAAATCCAATGTAAGAGTCTATACTAGTGGTTCTCAATTTTCCCAATGCTGTCACCCTTTAATACAGTTCCTCATGTTGGTGAACTCCAGCCATAAAATTATTTTTGTTGCTATTGTTATGAATCATAATGTGACTACCCAAGGGGTTGAGAAGCACCGGTCTATACCTGCTCACTCCTGCAGTCCCGCTCATATGATACCCTGTCCTAGGTCAGCTAACCCAGGCACTATTAAGCCAGCTCCTATCTTATATCCATCTGTGACCTTCCATTTCTGTCACCTATTCTGGCTCATTAGCTTTCTAGAAAGTTGTAACATCTTCCCCTAGGTGTTTCCCACCTACTCTCTTCCTTCTCCAAAACTACCTGACCATTTTCATTTGAACCTTGCCACTCTCCTAACCAGCCTTGAACAACTCTTTAGTCTTCTAGACTGTCCAGACCTTTTTGCTCAGAGAGGAAAGCCTGCCAAGTTCTGCATGAGAGGAAGTGGCTGCATCTCTTTTGAATGAGATGAGCACAGGCTAATCACTTAAGCTCATTCAAAGAGAACTGTCATTACCACAAATCAGTTGAACTTTTTCATAATAATGGCTTCTAGCCATCCTTCCCTCTGCTTTGTTATTCCTTTCACTCCTTTCTCATATCTAATTCCAATCATTGTTTACAATGCATCTCCAGGTCTTTCTCTACAGCAGCTTTACCTGGAAACAATCTCTTCTCCCCAGAGGTAATGTCTAATCTTTATGCCTCTTCACACCACCAGAACGAGGTAAGAAGAGCGCTTAAATGTGATCAGCTCTAGACTCAGTCTGTAGGAGCAGGCAGTGGTTTCTGTTTAGGTATTCATAGTCTCTCAGTAACTATCATTTAGCCCTGCTTTCTCTTGTTTTTCAATGTGGGGACTTGAGGTCTAGTAATTCAGATTTCTATTGCTTTTAACTGGCTTACATATAAAAGTATTAAAAAAAGGTACCACATTTCCTGAATGCTTATCAAAAGCACAACCATATGAACAGAATGAGTCGTTCCTGAAGCTTTTCTCATGTGTCCCATGGACTGTTCAAAGTGACTCACACAAGGAGATGGAATACAGAAATTAGCTTAGTAGGAGATGTTCAGAGGGGATCAGAGGGGCTGAGTCTTGGCACAAAGAAGAGATATGACAGCATCTCAGAGAGCTTTTTGTTCACTGATAGCTGACAGGCAAGTTCAGGGAAGACCACACCCATACTGTAGAATCATGCTTTGGAAATGATCTTTACCAGGTTTCCCATGTTTGTAGACGAGGCAAACCTTCCCATTACCGTTGCACGAATCCAGTTCAAATATCACACTGCGACCGTCAAAGTGAGGCTTCTCTGGCTGGTCTTCATTGGCTGTAAACACAGAAAATCAACAGTAATGTTCAAACAAACTCAACACAGATACAGCACTATACTACACAGCATTATATATAATTGTGCAAAGATGAAAAAATGGTGAGATTTTCTATGCTCTAAATGCCGTGAGATTCACTGACGGATCAGGCCTTCTGATCACCAACAGAAACTGACAGAACACTGAATGAAGCCACATTAAGGCAGAGCAATATGAATGTTGGGGTGCTGAAGAAAGCCTCTTCCCTTTCCTAGGTTTACTGTGTTAAGAATGGGATGCATGGTCTACGGGGGTGGATGAATCATAACTTATTTCACCTACCAGTGATATGTATACATCTTATCCTCTGGTGCTGATTCCAAAATGTGCATTAGTTCTGGATTTGTTCTAATTAACCTATTTCCCCCATTAATACTGTAGTTTCCTGACTGGTAACCTATGATTAGATGCCAGAAATTACTGAGTGGTAGATGTTTTCTATTTCTATAAATATTCTTGAGCTTTGTTCTTAGACACAGATAAACTACTTAGAAGCAAATACTTTGGCCCTACTTTTAGGATTTCTCAGGCAGAAGCTGGGTCTGATGGTTTAGCCTGTAATACTAGCACTTGGGAGGTGGAGGCAGGAGAATTAAGAGTTCAGGGTCACCTCAGCTATATAACTTACAAGTTCAAGACCCTGCCAGAAAAGAGAAAACATGTAGAAGTTAGAAACAGTGGGACTGTCCTCTGCTGTTACCAGAAGCATAAGGTTAGTGTTTGGATGCTGTCCCAAGTCTACAGCCTCAATCGTGTGTTCCTCCCTTGAAGCAACACTGGGGAGAAACCTCAGTGTTCATTATGCTGTTTATAATTTAGGTTGGTTCTTGTTCATGGGGTTGAATTTCTTCAGGTATCTACATAGTTTTTATTAAAATTTACTTTCTGAAAACTTACTTATAAAAAAAATCCAAGGCATTAGGTAATGTCACCTCCTTTTTATATAAAAGCTTATTTAGGTTATAATTCATCTATCATACCACTTATATAAAATATAGAATTTATAGATTTTAGAATATTTTACAAAGTTACACTATAATCATCATAATTAATTTTACATTTTTTGGAGTGAATTTTTGTTTGTATCTGCCAGGATACTGAGACCATAAACCTAGGATCAGTCCTTCCCTTCCTGTCATACTGCTATGTCCCAGCCTTCAACGCGGGTGGCCAGCTATAGGCAACACCTGCTAGAAGACCTGGCAGGCAGTCCACAGATCCTCCCCCCCCCCCCGCCCTACTCTCTCTATTATCCCAGAACCAATTCTCAGCATTGCCCCTAGAGCTGCAATGATGTGGGAGTGATTTCTTTCTAATCTGTTGCTTTCATTGGTTAATTAATAAAGAAACTGCCTAGGCCCATTTGATAGGCCAACCCTTAGGTGGGTGGAGTAAACAGAACAGAATGCTGGGAGAAAAAAGCTGAGTCAGAGAGTCGCCATGATTCTCACTCCCAACACAGCCGCAGGTTAAGATCTTCCCTGGTAAGCCACTTCGTGGGCTACACAGATTATTAGAAATGGGTTAGGTCAATATGTAAGAGCTAGCCAATAAGAGGCTGGAACTAATGGGCAAAACAGTGTTTAAAAGAATACAGTTTCCGTGTAATTATTTCGGGTAAAGCTAGCCGGGTGGTGAGACGCAGCCCCACCGCTCCCACTACTACACTGCAACAGAACACCAGTGGTAACCCCCACCACAATCCCATTGATGCTTCCTGTGGATCCCTCAAACCATCTCCTCCTGACCTCCCATCCCCCATGCATACACCAGCTGAGCAGGCCAGTAAAACAGACAACATTCAGCCTGTTTTACTGTTTCCAGAGAGGAAACAGAAACCAAGGAACAAAATTCTCATCAAACTGAGAGAAACCAATCACCCAAAAACCCAGATGCCTAGATGTCATGGTAAGCCACTGCCACGTGGCGATACACAGATTAATGGAGATGGGCTAAACTAATATGTAAGAGTTAGCCAATAAGAAGTTAGAGTAAATGGCCAAGCAGTGTTTTAATTAATACAGTTTCTGTGTGGTTATTTCAGGTGTAAGTTAGCCGGGTGGACGGGACAAACAAAGAGCCCCCTCTCCTTGCTTGCAACGAGAGAGAGAAAGAGAGAGAGAGAGAGAGAGAGAGAGAGAGAGAGAGAGAGAGACAGAGAGAGAGACAGAGAGAAGAGAGAATATCAGGTATTTAAGATAGAATAGAAAATTCCTGACACAAAACATCCAGGAAATTTGGAACACCATGAAAAGACCAAACCTACAAATTAATAGAAATAGAGAAGGAGAAGAATACCAGTCAAAGGCCAAGAAAACAGTTTCCACAAAATCATAGGAAAAAAAATTCCTAACCAAGAGAAGGGGAAGCCTATAAAGGTACAAACAGCATACAGAATACCAGATAGATTGGACCAGAAAAAAGTCCCCTCACTGTTGTAAAGAGGCCACTTGTTCATCCCGGCTGCCCAGAACCAAAATAACCACCTAGAAACTGTATTATTTGGATCACTGCTTGGCCTATTAAGTCTAGCTTTTTATTGGCTAACTCTTATATCTCAATTTAACCCATTTTTAGTAATCTGTGTATAGCCATGAGGCTGTGGCTTACTGGGTAAAGTTCCAGTGTCTGTCTCCAGTGGGGCTACATGGTTTCTCTCTGACTCCGTGTATTCAGCTTAGTTTTCCCTGCCCACCTCTATTCCCTGCACAGGCCCAAAACAGTTCCTTTATTAACCAATGGTATTCACAGTATATAGAGGGGAATCCCACATCACCTTCACCTCATAATAATCAAAACACTAACTATACAGAACAAAGTAAGAATATTAAAAGCTACAAGTGAAAAAGACCAAGTAACATATAAAGGCAGATTTATTAGAAAAATACACCTGACTTCTCAATAGTACTGGAGACTCTAGGAGACCACAGATACCAGCCCTAGTTACTATACCCAGGAAAACGTTCAATCACCATAAATGGAGAAAACAAGATATTCCATGATAAAGTCAAATTTAAACAATATCTATTTACACACCCAGCCCTACACAAAGTGCTAGAAGGAAAAAATTCAAACCAATGAGGTTAACTGCACACATGAAAATGCAGGAAATAAATAATTTCACATCAGTAAAACCAAAAGAAAGAAGGCATGCGCACACTCGCACACATACACACACACACACACACACACACACACACACACACACACACACACAGACAGACAGATAGACTGTGACCACCACCACAGACAACAACAAAATAACAGGAATTAACAGTCATTGTTCATTGATATCCCTTAATATAAATGGCCTTAATTCCCCAATAAAAAGACACAGAATAACTGAATGGATATGAAAACAGGACCTTTTCTTTTGTTACATACAAGAAACACCTCAACATTAACAATGCCTCAAATATATGGTTGGAAAAAGATATTATTCCAAGCAAACAGACCTAAGAAGCAAGCTGGTGTAGCAATCTTAATAGCTAACAAAATAGATTTCAAACCAAATCAATCAAAAGAGATAGAAAAGGACACTACATATTCATCAAAGGAAAAATTCACCAAGATGACATTTCAGTTCTTACTATCTATGCACCAAACACAAGGGTACCCCCCTTTATAAAAGAAAAACTATGACAGCTTAAATCACACATTAACCTTCACACACTGAAAGTGGGAGACTGCAATACTTCATTTTCATCAATGAACAGGTCATCTAGACAAAAACTAAATGGAAGAAATGCTACAGCTAACTGACAGCATAAAGCAAATGAACATAACTACAGAACATTTCACTCAAACACAAAAGAATACACCTTCTTCTCAGCATCTCATGGGACTTTCCCCAAAATTGACCACATATTAGGACATAAAAGCAAGTTTCAACAGATACAAGAAAGTAGAAATAATTCCCTGAATTCTATAAAATCACCACGGATTAAAACTGGGCATCAACAACAACAGAAACAACAGAAAGCTTACAAATTCATGGAAACTGAATAACTCCCACTCAACGAAAAATAGCTCAAGACAGAAATAAAGAAATTAAAGACTTTCTATAATTCAATGAAAATAAATACACAACATACCCAAATTTATGGGTATAAAAGTGGCACTAAAAGTTCATGGCACGAAATGGCCACATAATAAAAGATTGACAAGCTCTCATATTAACAACCTAACAGCATACCAGAAAGCTCTAGAACAGAAAGATGTAAGCACATCCAAGATGAACAGATGTCAAGAAATTATAAAAAAGAATGCTGAAAGAATCAATGAAACAAAGAGTTGGTTTTTTTTGGACAGACAAACCCTTATCCAAACTAACTAAAAGACGGAATATCTAAATTAATAAAATCAGAAATGAAAAGGGAGATATAACAGACACTAAGGAAATCTGGAGAATCATAAGGACATACTTAAAAAACCTATACTTCTCTAAATTGGAAAATCTAAAAGAAACAAATAATTTTCTTGGTAGGTACCACTTACCAAAGTTAAAATCAGACAAACAACTTCAACATGCCTATAACCACTAGTGAAACAGATTAAGTCATTAAAAGTTTCCCAAGTTAAAAAAAAAAAACAACCCAGGTTCAGAGGGTTTTAGCAGAATTCTAGCAGACTTTCAAAGAAGAGTTAATGCCAATACAAATTATTCAACAAAATAGAAACAGAAGGAGCAGAATTTACTTTATGAGTCCACTGTCACCCTGACACCCAAGCCACATAAAAACTCAACAAAGAGAATTACAGAACATTTCTTTTATGAGTATAGATGCAAAAATACTTAACAAAACACTTATTAAATTGAATCCAAGGAAATGTCAAAAAGATCATCCACCATGATCAAGCAGGCTTCATCACAGAGTCACAGGGATGGCTCAACATATGAAAATGAGTAAATGTAATCCACCAGATAAATAAACTGAAAAAAAACCCCACATGATCATTTCATTAGATACTGAAAAAGCCTTTGACAAAATCCAAAACCCCTTCATGATAAAGTTTTGGAGACATTAGGGATACAAGGGACATATCCAAACATAATAAAGGCAATTTACAGCAAGCCTATAACCAACATCAAATTAAATGGAGAGAAACTTAAAGCAATTCCACTAAAATCAGGAACAAGACAAGGCTGTTTACACCATATCTATTCAATATTGTACTTAAATTTTAGCTAGAGCAGTAAGACAACTAAAGGATGTTAAGGGGATATAAACTGGAAAGGAAGAATCCAAAATATCTTTATTTTAAGATGATATGATAGTATACATAAATGACCATAAAAATTCTGTAGGGAACTCCTATAGGTTGGTGCAGGAGAACTGTCTGTATTCTGTCAATCATATTTTTTTTATATATATTTTTTTTATTGAGAAAAGGAGATAAAAAAAACAAGTTTCCACCTCCTCCCAGTCTCCCATTTCCCTCCCCCTCCTCCCACTCCTCTCCCCCTCCCTCTCCAGTCCAAAGAGCAGTCAGGGTTCCCTGCCCTGTGGTAAGTCCTAGGTCCTCCCCTCTCCGTCCATTTCTAGGAAGGTGAACATCCAAACTGGCTAGGCTCCCACAAAGCCAGCACATTACGTAGGTTCAAAACCCCGTGCCATTGTCCTTGGTTTCTCATCAGCCCTCATTGTTCGCCATGCTCAGAGAGTCCAGTTTTATCCCATGCTTTTTCAGTCACAGTCAGCTGGCCTTGGTGAGCTCCCAGTAGATCAGCTCCACTGTCTCAGTGGGTGGGTGCACCCCTCGTGGTCCTGACTTCTTTGCCAAGAGATGCCCTATCATATGACAAGGGCATTTGTTCAACTATGTTCATAGCAGCATTATTTGTAATAGCCAGAACCTGGAAACAACCTAGATGCCCTTCAATGGAAGAATGGATGAAGAAAGTGTGGAATATCTACACATTAGAGTAATATGCTGCGGTAAAAAACAATGACTTCTCAAATTTTGCATGCAAATGGATGGAAATAGAAAACACTATCCTGAGTGAGGTAACCCAGACCCAAAAAGATGAATATGGGATGTACTCACTCATAATTGGTTTCTAGCCATAAACAAGGGTCACGGAGTCTACAATTGGTGATCCCAAAGAAGCTTAGTAAGAAGGTGAACCAAAGGAAAAACATATAGTTGTCCTCTTGGCTATGGGAAGTAGACAAAATTGCCGGGGAGAAAATTGAGATCTTGGGGGTGGGGTGGGATGGGGGTAAGGGGAGATGGGGAGAGAAAAGGGAGAAGGGGAGAATGGGGGGAACTTGGGGAAAAAGGATGATTGGGATAAAGGAAGGTTGGATAGGGGAGCACGGAAGCACAATTCTTAGTTAAGGGAGCCACCTTAGAGTTGGCAAGAGACTTGAACCTAGAGTGGCTCCCAGATGCCCAAGCCGAGGTCCCCAGTTAGTTCTTTGGGCAGCTGAGGATAGGGAACCTGAAATGACCCTATCCTATAGCAATACTGATGAATATCTTGCATATCATCATAGAACCTTCATCTGATGGATGGAGATAGAGACAGAGACCCACACTGAAGCACTGGACTGAGCTCCCAAGGTCCCAATGTCAATCATAGTTTAAATAAATGCTGATTGGCCAGGAAGGAAGTAGCAGCGGGTCAACCAGACAGGAAGTAGAGGCAGGGCAATGAGAACAAGAGAATTCTAGGAGGGAGAAAGCCCATTACCCCCAGTCCTGCCCAGACCACCGAAGAAGCAGGTTGTGATTTGTCCCTCTGAAAAAGGTACTGAGCCATGTTGCTAACACAGATAACAATAATGGATTAATATAAGCTACAAGAGCTAATAAGAAGCCTGAGCTCATGGGCCAATCAGTTTATAACTTATGGAGACCTCTGTGTGATTTTTCTTTGGGGGCTTACCATATGTGGGAACTGGGCAGGACATAAAACCCAACTAAGCAGGTCCTTCTGTTACAATAGGTGGTAAACATGTTCAGTAAAGTGCTTAGCTATAAGATTAACTGGAAAAAAATCAGAAGCTCCCCTATATACAAATGAAAAACAAAAGGAACTAAGGAAGAAACAGGGAAACAACACACTTCACAACAGCCTCAAATAATACAAAATATCTTGTTGTAACTCTAACCAAGCAAGTGAAAGACTTATATGATAAAAACTTCAAGTCTCTGAAGAAAGAAACTGGAGAAATCAGAAAATGGAAAGATCTCCCATGCTCATGAATTGTTAGGATTACAGTAAAAAAAATGACCATCCTACCAAAAGCAATTTTCAGATTCAATGCAATCTCTGTCAAAATTCCAACACAAGTCTTTACAGATTTTGAAAGGACAATTCTCAACTTCTTATGGGAAAACAAAAAAACCGAGGATATCTAAAACAATTCTGTATAACAAAAGAAGCTACATCCTAACACAAGGACACTTTCTAAAGGTATCACCATTCCTGATTTCAAGTTGTACTACAGAACTATAGTAATAAAAGCCACATGGTATTGACATAACAGACATGTTGATCAATGGGCCTGAATTGAAGACCCAGAAATAAGTTCATATACCTACAGACACCTGATATTTGATAAAGAAGTCAGAAATACACACTGGAAAAAAAAAGCTTCAACAAACGGTGCTCGTCTAACTGGATGTTGGCACGTAGATGGATGCAAATAGGTCCATATTTATCACTCTGTACAAATTCAAGTCCAAGTGGATCAAAGACCTCAACACAAAATCAGATACACTGCAACTGATAGAAAAGAATGTGGGGAGCAGCAGCCTTGAACATGCTGGAACAGAAGACAACTTTCTGAACAGAACACGGACAGCACAGACACTGAGATAAGCAATTAATAAATAGGACCTCATGATACTGAAAAATTTCTGTAGGGCAAAGGACACCATCAATTGGACAAAGAGGCACCTACGAAATGGGAAAAGATTTAACCAGTTCCATATCTGATAGAGGTCTAATATTAAAAAAAAAACCTCAAGAAACTAGATACTAAAAAAAATCCAATTAAAAATGGGATACAGATCTAAACAGAGAATTCTCAACAGAGAAATCTCAAATGGCTGAAAAGCATCTAAAGAAATGCTTAACATCCTTAGCCATCAGTAAAATGTAAATCAAAACTACTTTAGGATTCCATCTCACACCTGTTAGAATGGACAAGATCAATAACCCAAGTGACAGCTTATGCTGTTGCAGGTGGGAGTGCAAACTTGTACAGCCACTGTGAAATCAATGTGGAGGTTTCTCTCAAAATTGGAAATCAACCCACCTCAAGATCCAGCTATACCATTCCTGGGCATATATACAAAAGATGCTCCATCCTACCACAAGCACACTTGACGTTCACTATAACTTTATTCATAATAGTCAGAAACTGGAAAAAGCCTACATTTCCCTTAATGAAAGAATGGATAAAGAGATTGTAGTACATTTACACAATGGAGCATTACTTAGTTGTTAAAAAATGGCACCATGAGACGTGTAGGGAAATGGATATAACTAGAAAAGATCATCCTGAGTGAGATGAACCCAGAATCAGAGAAACAATATTATTTGTTAAGTAAATCATAACTAAGCTACAATCCATAGACCCAGACAGGTTGGAGAGGAGAGCTATATGGAAATCATCAATCTCCCTGGGAAGGGGAAATAGAACAGATTCTGGAGACAGACTCGGGATGAGTGGGAATGGGAGCATGGGGGAGTCAGTTGTGTGTGTGTGTGTGTGTGTGTGTGTGTGTGTGTTTGGGGGATGGAGGGAGAGAGAGTGTGGGAGAGGCAGCTGGAACTGGAGGCATTGTGGGGGTGGTAGAGATACCTAGTGCAGTAAAAACTTCCTGGAATTTAAGAGGTTGATCTTAGTGAAGACACCTAGTAATCAAGGATATGGAATTTCAATTGGCCATATTTTATAGCCAGGCAAGGCTTCCATTTGGTAGAGTTGTTGGCTGAGAAGGTCCTGTGGAGATCTCTAAACAAATCATGCTGATGTTAGGACAGAAGTCACCCTCTAAAACTGATAGTGGGTTGGGGGCATCGGCAAGGACACTTTCACTCAGCTCACTGAACACAGAGAGGTTGAGCTGGTGTGGGCTTGGAGCCTTCAACCCTACATTCTAGTGTCTTTGGTGTGAGAAGGTAATGTGTAGGCTGTGCAAAGAGAAACCTGGGTACCAACCCAGCCACAAACCTCTCCATCTACTACCTCTCCTGCCTGCAAGATGTGCTGGTGCGGTGGTGGCACAGAACATGTGGGAGCGGCCAACAATTGTTTGCTTTAACTTGAGGCCTACCCCACGAGAGAGAACACATGCCCTACACTGCCTAGATAGCTTGGAACCAGAGACTGGATAGCCCAGAAACCAAGGATTGGTGCCTTGTTCAGTTGTCATCAGAGAGGCTTCCTCCAGTAGCAGGTGGGAGCACATGCAGAGATCCATCGTCAGATATTACATGGCGGGGAGAATAAGGAGGCAGAGAGTGTCTAAATTGGAGGCCTCCATCACGTCTGTCCCTTTGGAGATAGGGAGACCCTGCAGAAGAGGAGTCAGCAGGGATGGAGGACACTGGGAGAACATGGTTCACCAAATCAACTAAGCAGGGTTCACAAAGACTAAATAACATGACAAGCACGGGGCCTACATGGGTTTGCACCAGGTCCCCTGTGTTTATGTTATGGCTGTTAGTTTGGTGTTACTGTGAGACACCTAACAACGGAGGTGGGTGTATGTATCTCTGACGATTCTGCTTGCTTCTGGGACTCTTTTCCTCCTATTGAGTTGCCTTGTCCAGCTCTGCATGAGGGCTTTCACCTTGTCTGTCTCACCATCATCTCTTGGAGACCTGCTCCTTTCTGAGGAGGAAAAAGAAGGTGAGTGAATCTGAGGAGAAGGGAGGTGGGGGAGGGGAACTGGAGGAGTGGAAACTGAAGTTGGGATTATTGTATGAGAGAAGAATCTATTTTTAATAAAAAAAAAGTTAGCATAAAAGAAATAACTACAGAAAGGTTGGCCCATTTGCTGACAATCACATTTCTCATTTACCATGTTTATGTGACACCTGATCAGAGAGATGACTCTAGATAACAGAAATATTAATTTTTATTGTAGAATTAAGTGACTTTTTTTAGAAATTACAAATCCATTGCAAAATACAATTATATTAAATAGAACATTAATTTCAATGAAAAAACTAGAATTAATTTAATATAATTTTGGGGTTTAACATTTTCTGTGAACTCTCTGGCTGCTTCAATATACAGATGACTCACACTTGAGCTTCAATCCATGTGAAGAGTTGTTTCTTCTAGTTCATGCTGCCTCCTTGGTTACAGCCTTTTGCAGTGCCAACCCAAAGAGTAGAGTGGTTTTTTAATGGGGACCACCTTTCACAGGCCCTGAAATCCATCTTCTCTTTTGGCTCAGTAATGGGTACATGTTCAGTTTTTCAGTTGCATACTGTCTCTTGTGAATAAGGACAGTGCACCCTGGGCAAAGCCAGTCTTCACTGTAAGTATTCTCTAGCTTCTTCCAGACATTGCTTTGATGTTTTTCTTCATCATGTTGGTAGCTCTTAGATGTTTTTAGGAAGATGAGTTTTAAATGCTGTCCCACTTTGCAGCTTCAGCAGGAAGGCTGTTCTCAATCACCCACTTGCCATTACCTCAAGAGGAAGTATCTTCACCAGTTTAAATGTGCTCCTAAAAAGTAGGATGCAGGTAAGTCCTGCTTTTTATTTTGGTCTAATAGAATTTTTTCAAAAGGGAGATTCAATTTAGTATTACTTATTACAATGATTGATCTATTTCATTTTATTCCATTATGTTTCTCATTTTATGTTTTCTTCCTTTTCCTCCCCTTTTAGACTGGAGATGCCAATATAGTGTTTTATTCCTTTACTGTATCAAAGTTACTTAAGTCACTGTCCTCCCCAAATTAGAGTTGGTAGGTCATAAAGAAGTGGGAAGCTTATGCTTGTATCCGAGGTACAAACTATTAAAAAGGTTTCCTCAAATTCAAAGGTGTTCTTCTTATACCATCTACATGCATCTCAAGCATGCTTTATTTGCACACTCCCTTCATTTTACATATATTACATTTTTCTGTATTAATTTTTAAAAATAAATTCTTTAAGAGTGCAAAAATTCAATAGAGAATTTCAATGGCTATCTCTATCAATGGTTAACACCAAGTCTGCAATGGCCTTCAACCTGTTTCAAGGCAACTTATGTGAACTTCATTTTGTCTTTCAAAGCCCCTCCTTCCTGGAACTTTTCTGGGCATACCTGTGGCTCTGTTATAACCACAAGCCAGACTGGAATTCTATTCATTCCCAGATAACTTTTTTCAAGAGCCACTCTCTCTGTTGTTACTTTAGATGAATAAATAGTTAACTTATTTTTTTCTCACATAATTAGAACCATATGACTACTTTAATCAAAAAGTGCCAGGGCGTTTAGCTAAGAAGAGAACTCAGCTACCTTGTAGGTGAATTCTTAACTCATGGAAACTGTTGATAAACAAAACCAACAATGGATTTGTGTAGTTTCAATTCATTAAATTTGTGGTAATCTGTTAGGCATAGAAAACTGATACATTAAGGCACTGTTGCCCCCGATAAGGTGTAAGACTTCATTACTACAATAAAGGAAACCTTTTGCAATGCCAGCTTTGTCTCCATTCTCCTCGAGGAACAAAAACCACTGTTTGTGAGGGCTTCGGTTATAAAGTACCACCAACTCAGTGACCTAAACGGTTTTCTTGTCTCATAGACTTGGTGGGCACAAGTTTGAAATCCAAGGGCCTAGAAGTCACTCCACCTGAGGGCTGTGGGGAAGAATCTGTTCCAGCTGCTCTTCTAGCTTTTCATTTCTTGCTCAAGTGTGTGTGTGCATGCACATGCTCTTGGCTTGCAGAAAAATCACCCCTAACTTTGCCTTTATCTTCAAATGGCACTCTTCTTACATGTGCCTGTCTCCAAATTTCTTCTTTTTATAGCGTTTGCCCTGTTCCAGCAAGATCTCATCTTAGCCAATTCAAACTGCAACTTGAGAAGGAGGTTACACTGAAGAATTGGGATCTATGACTTGATATTGTTTCACGGAATGGGCTACAAATTAACCTACAAGACTTTAAGTTAGCTTCTCATTATAATTTTAGGTTTAACTAAAATAGGATAAATGTTTGAAAAATGTTCCTTGTATTTTCTTCAAGTTATATGCAACAGTCCTAGAAATTATGACTTTCTTCTTATAACCCAAAAGGTACATTTACTTTGCATATACAGGACTTTCAGTTTTCATTATCCCCCCCCCCCCCCCGTAACCACTAAATGTTTCTCACCATTTTCTAATTTCCACTATCACACACAAGAAACTCGATTAGTGTGTTAGCATGATTATCATTTCTTCACAAGTATAAAAGCTTGTCACCCTCTCCCCAGTAATCAGGGTGTACAAATGTCTTTTCTTTTTTTCTTCCTTCCTTCCTTCCTTCCTTCCTTCCCTCCCTCTCTCCTTCTCTCTCTCCCCATTTTGGATGAATCCTTTCAAATCTGTAGATACTTTCTTCTAAAGATCAAAAAGAACTCAGATTTATTGGTTTTAGTTTATTTTTATTAGTATTTTTCCTGAATGTGTGTCTGTGTACCATACACATGCCCTGGTGTCTGCAGAGTTCAGAAGAAGACATTAGGTCCTGAGAACTTGTAGGGATAAGTCCCGCCCCTTAGGGGGCGTGTTTGCCTCGGGCTAATGTTTGCCTTTATATTTGGCAAGCCTGCTCCCAGCCACTTCTTCTGCTTTCCTGGTCTCTGCTGGAACAGTGGTTCTGTAAGTCTATTTTGCCATTAAAGCTGTATATATCTTTTTACAATCTGTCTGCATTCGTTTACGCCGTTACATTTTTGGCGTCCAACGTCGGGCTATTTTGCCCCCGACTCAAGCGGGTAGCCTGCTAGCTAACACAGCACCCTCCTGGGTGCTGTTTTTTAGTTCGTGACTCCGGCCCCAGTGCAGAGTTCGAGACACACTCGGCCACACAGGCTCATTCTGCCTGCCTTGGCTAAGTTTGCAGCGGAATCCCACTGCCTGAATAAGCAGAAGCTCAAGTACCTGCGGTTTTGCAACAAAAGCTGCCACAGCGGCAGATTTGGTCTGATACAAAGTGACTTGGCTGGGCGGTGGTGGCACACGCTTTTGATACCAGCACTTGGGAGGCAGAGGCAGTCAGATCTCTGTGAGTTCAAGGCCAGCCAGGCGGTGGTGGCTCACGCCTTTAATCCCAGCACTTGGGAAGCAGAGGCAGGCGGATCTCTGTGAGTTTGAGGCCAGCCTGGTCTACAAGAGCTAGTTCTAGGACAGGCTCCAAAAACACAGAGACCATCACTGGCAGGAACCGATCATTGCAGGTAAAAAAATTTTCTTTTATAAATAAAATGTCTGAACATGTTACTGTTCAAGGATTTAACAGTTTTTTTAATTGTACCATGTGGGAGATTTTACAAGAGGTGTCTATCACCCCACATCTATGGATCCTTCTGGGATTCATAGTTTTCTTTGGCACTAAATGTTTGATAATAGAAATATGATAAAGTCTTTACGAGACGAATCCAGGATTCTTAAGGCAGAGATTGAACGCTTAAAAACAATTGAGAATGACAACAATCTTCTCAAGAATCAGTTTGAAGTTCTCCAGGCTGATGTTAAGGAGAAATTCATTACTATGGAAGAGGGAACAGCTGATTTGGATCGTAAGCTTCAGTCCCTTTCTGTAGGAAATGAAACATTAACTGAGAGAATCAAAACTGCTGAATGTGACAATCGGATTTTGTCTAAAGCTTATGACAGATTGACGGAAAGATTGTCAATACAAGAAGGCACGGTTTATGCCATAAAAATTATGTCCAAAGATGAGATGTTATCTCTAACGGACAAACTTCATACTTTAGAATCCTCAATGAAGGCGTTGGAACATAATTCTGGACAGGAGATTCAGACATTGCAGAAGGCAATGGTGAATAGAATTGAAAAGACTTAGGAATTTCAAAATTCTGATGAAGAGAGCAAAGGGTAAAAAGGCAAATTTTAACTACATCTGTGGGTAAATCTCTCCGGGACAATTTCCACAAAGCTCTACCTACAGCTCTACCTGCCTTTCCAGTAATAACAACAGAGAAGGTGATTGGTTCCAGAAACCCTAGGGTCATCAAGGAGGATACATGGGAGCCTGTCCGTATGAATGATCTCAAGGAAATAAAACAGGCTGTCATGACTTTTGGGATGCAAGCCTCTTTTGTTAAAGAGATTCTAAGATCTTGGGCCACGACAAGCAGAGCAACCCCCTCGGATTGGCTCCAGCTGAGCTCTGCGGTACTTGAGAGTGGACCGCAATTGAAATGGAAATGCTTATTCAGGCAAGAGGCTAGACTCTTAGAACAGCAGGAAAAAGCAAAGGGAATTGACATTTCCCTAGATAAAATTCTAGGTGAAGGGCTCTTTTCCGACCCTCAGGAACAAGCTAATTTAGATGAAAACACACTCTCCATGTGTACTACAGCAGCCTTAAGGGCTTGGGACAGGGTACAAGACCCAGGACAGAGAATGGAATCATTTGTCAGAGTTAAACAGGGTCAGAGAGAACCCTTTAGTGACTTTTTACAAAGATTAACTAAGGCTGTACAAATAGGGATATCTGACCCAGAAGCAAGACGTATAATGATCGAGTCTTTGGCTTATGAAAATGCAAATGTGGAATGCAAAAGGATGTTGGGCCCTTTAAAGCTCAGATCAGCGCCCTTGGAAGAATGGGTCTTGCATACACTCAATGTTGATACATTTGATTATGGCACTGAAGCATGGGTAGAAGAAGCAATTTCCAATGGTAAAAGGAGACACCAGAATACCAAATGTTTTAATTGTGGCAAAATGGGTCATATGAAAAGGAATTGTAGACAACAGATTTTCAGAAATAATAATAATAATAATGCATCTTTCATAAATAATAATAATAATGCATCTTCTAGAAATAACAGAAATAGGAGGACTCAGCCTTCAGGTTTATGTAGAAGATGTGGAAAAGGCAGACATTGGACGAATGAATGCAGGTCTACAAGAGATAGACAAGGAAACCTGATACAGACGGGAAACGTGAGGGGGGGCCTCACAGGCCCCCAGGGCAAACATGGTTCAGTCATTTCCAGTTTCTGCAGAGAATGTGCCTCGTCAGGACAATTAGGAAGCCCCATGCCTACTGTTACAAGCAATAATGATCAGAAAGATAAGTTACGTGTGTTTTGGCAAACTTCTATAAATGATCAAAGACCTAAACTGAGAGTGTGTGTAAATGGCATTTTTATTACTGGCCTGCAGGACACAGGTGCAGATGTAAGTATCATTACCCCAGAATCTTGGCATCCGTATTGACCTCTTCAGAATGTAAATGTTCAGCTCCTGGGAATTGGAACCCTATCTCGAGTAAGGCAGAGCAGGAGATGGGTTGAATGTATAGGGCAAGAGGGACAAATAGGAAAATTAAGGCCATATGTAGCCAATATCACAAAGAATTTATGGGGTCATGACCTATTACAACAATGGAATACCGAAATTAACATTCCTGCTACTTCTAGAGCCTATATTTCTGAGAATAATATTAAAAGATATTACAAATGGAGAAAACCGGCCATTCGGGCTGTACAAGAACAAGCAATTGATGTCCCTTCAGAGATAACAACAGCCTTGCCTCTAAAATGGTTGACTGAGAAACCAATATGGACAAAGCAATGGTCTTTAGCTGAGGAAAAGTTACAGGCTTTAGAACAGCTGGTACAAGAACAATTAGATGCTGGACATATAGAAGAATCTACCAGCCCTGGGAATTCTCCTGTATTTGTGGTTAAGAAAAAATCAGGTAAATGTAGAATGGTGACAGATCTCAGGGCCATCAACAAGGTTATTCAACCTATGGGCCCTCTGCAATCTGGAATTCCATTGCCCTCTTTATTACCAAAAGGATGGCCTCTCATAGTTATTGATTTAAAGGATTGTTTTTTCACTATACCTTTGCAAAAAGAAGATAGAGAAAAATTTGCCTTCACAGTGCCTACTTATAACAATTCTCAACCTTCGAGGAGGTACCACTGGACCGTTCTCCCCCAGGGTATGTTAAATAGCCCCTCCCTGTGCCAATATTTTGTGAACCAACCATTGCAAATAATACGCAAGAAATTTCCCAAATCTATAGTATACCATTACAGGGACGACATATTGTTATCCGATTCAAACACGGATACCTTGAACAGACTGTTTGAAGAAATAAAGACACTTTTACCTAAATGGGGATTGCAAATCGCTCCTGAAAAGATTCAGAAGGAAGATTCTGTTAATTATTTAGGTTATAAAATAGGTTTGCAAAAAATTAAGACACAAAAAGCACAAATTAGGAGAGGAGATCGCCTACAGACTCTTAATGACTTTCAAAGACTGTTAGGAGACATTTCCAGTCTATGACCAGCTATTGAAATAACACCTGATCTAATAATTCATTTGAACAAAACCTTGGATGGTGATAAAGATTTAAACAGTCCCAGAGAATTAACAGCTGAAGCAGAAAAGGAACTGACAATGATTGAGGAAAAATTACAACAGGCACATGTGGACAGGGTGAATCCAGAACTCGATTGTATTCTTGTCATACTACCATCAAAAATTTCTCCTACAGGAATTTTAATGCAGAGAGACGATATTATTTTGGAATGGATCTTTTTACCACATAAACCAAGTAAGAAACTGAAAACTTATGTGGAAAAAGTCTCTGAGTAAATTATAAAAGGCAAGCTGAGAGTTCGTCAACTAGCAGGCATAGACCCAGCAGAAATTATAGTGCCTTTCACTGCTGATGAACTAAAGAAATTATGGGAAGATAATGAACCATGGCAAAGAGCTTGTGCTAATTTTTTTGGGAGACATTAATAACAACTGTCCAAAAAGCAAGAGGCTTAACTTCATAAAGAGAACCTCTTGGATTCTTCCTCGAATCGTCCGTGATGCTCCAATAACTGGAGCCCGTACAGTCTATACTGATGCCAATAAATTAGGGAAGGCAGGTTACAAATCAGAAGACTTGGGTAAGGTGGAACAAAGTCCTTATAATTCTGTCCAGAAGGCGGAATTATATGCCATTCTTATGGTGCTAAGGGATTTTAAAGAACCTATTAATATAGTCACTGATTCACAATACGCAGAAAGAGTTATTTTACATATTGAAACTGCTGAATTTATACCTGATGATACAGAACTAACCTCATTGTTCCTCCAGGTTCAAGATTTGATCAGGAACAGGCTTTGCCCTATGTACATAACACACATCCAATCCCATACGGGTCTGCCAGGTCCTCTAGCACAAGGTAATGCAGAAATTGATCAATTATTGATTGGTAGTGTGCTACAAGCCTCTGAATTTCATAAAAAAACATCATGTTAATAGCAAAGGTTTGAAGAAAGAGTTTTCAATTACATGGCAACAAGCTAAGGAGATTGTAAAGAAATGCCCTACTTGCTCTTTCTATAACCAAACGCCACTGCCTGCAGGGGCTAATCCAAAGGGCACTCAAAGGAATGAAATCTGGCAGATGGATGTGTTCCACTTTACAGAATTTGGCAAATTAAAATATGTTCATCACACCATTGACACTTATTCAGGCTTTCAGTGGGCAACTGCTTTAAGTTCAAAAAAGCTGATTCAGTAATCACTCATTTATTAGAAGTTATGGCTATCATGGATATACCTACACAAATAAAGACAGATAATGGTCCTGCTTATGTCTCTAGGAAAATGAAACGGTTTTTTGATTATTACAATATCAAGCATGTTACAGGTATACCATACAATCCTACAGGTCAAGCAGTCATAGAAAGATCAAATTGAACTATAAAGAATATGTTGAACAAACAGAAAGGGGTGGAAAACACCCCCAGAAATAGGTTACATAATGCTTTGTTAACCTTGAATTTTCTCAACGCTAATGAGAAGGGAACAACGGCTGTAGAAAGACATTGGATAATGGAAAAGTCTACTGAACTAAATCAACCAGTTTATTTCAAGGATGTGCTGACCTCACAATGAAAGCCAAGAGATATGCTACGTTGGGGAAGGGGTTTTGCTCTTATCTCCACAGGTGAGGAAAAATTGTGGATACCATCAAAATTAATAAAGGTTCGGTTTGAAGAAGAGAAGCCACTTGGAAAAGATAAATAACAATTCTTTCATAAGGATGGCGAGCATACTGATGGTAAGAAATACAGGTAGGTTGGAGGCAGGGTTCTTTTCTTATCTCCACAGGAAAATACTCATCTTCAAAGAAATTGAGGGACCCTGAATATTTAATTACTGATGGATGGACACATTTTGTAAGTATTAATTTATATATATATATATGTCTTATTAAACATTTCTTTATAAATATGTAGAGCTGGTTTTGAAGTTGGACTCTGGCTCAGTCCCTCTCCAATTCCAAGCCTGTTAGTAAGAGAAAAACCCAGAGTTTCTGGAGTTTCTGTCTCATGTCAAGAGCCATGATATGGGACAGAAAGAAATATGAGTTTAGAAAACATCTTTGCTTTTCTTCATATCTATCATACTTTTCATTGAATATATCTATCATGCCTTTCATTGAATATATATATGTATGTCTATATATGTCTGTATGATTAATATTTAAGTTTTTCACAATGAACAATGAGTTTTTCCTGAAGTGACATTTGAAGTTTCCAGGAAGAAGATGGGGCCCCACAACAAAAACTCTACCTGGTTGATATGAAGTCATGATACTGATAGCGCTACTATAAGACCTGTTTTGGATACCAACTGCACAAGATGATCCCAACTTGGTTAGCTAAAATGGTGCACATCTTGTACAACATTCTGGCCAGACCTCCACAAAATACTCAGAGACTATTTGCAATTTTAAAAGACATTGATCTTGAAATTTAACCATCATTTTACTTTCACAGGAACCCCCAGAAAGAACGTCGCCCCCATGACAGCTGGAAGTAATTCTAGAGGACGACGTCCCCTCTCCCAGTTAAGTTTAACCCTGGGTTTAGGGACATCATTTAGGGGTTAGGAGGTTGGGGGAGGAATTTTATAAGCTCAGGGATCATTTTGAAAAAAAAAAGAGGGAATGATGGGATAATAGATTTATAATTGTGAGTTACTGCTTTTAGACAAATATATTGGTATCGATTCTTATATATTGATACAAAGTTAAATTATATTTACTATTGTATGCATGCATGTTTCTATCTCTGTTTAAAACATTTTTTATGTATTGACATATATTGTACTGATAAATATACATTGTATATATTTACCATATTGCAGTGTACATTTCTACCTCTGATTAAGATACTTATATAATGTTTGTGTATTGATATATATTTACCATATTGCAATGTATATTTGTACAGTGTTTATATTTGGAGGTCATTATCCTCATTTGTTACACAGTTGTTTATTGTCTTAGTCTTTAAGTTAGATAGATATTGAGAGTTATATAGATTAATAGTCATCTAAGTTTGTCATTTATAATTAGACTAATCAAGTTCTCTAGATATATAGAGATTATACTCAGTATAGATAGATAATCTTCAACCTCTTCAAAGAGCTGTAGAAAATGGCCTTTAATCTAACTCAGAGTTTCGTGATAGGGAGACACAATTGCTCCTGGCAACATGGCTCTATTCCCGAGAGAATGTTGAGCACCAAAGACACTCCACCTGGAGCCTTTCTATTTGGCAGAACTGGCCTTTGGACAAAGAAATGCCCATACCTCAACCACTGACAGAGATACAGAGCGTGCATCAATGGATAAAACAGGACTGTCATATCCTGCCAAGACAGGGTAAGATAGTTTTGGAAAGTTCCTTGCCTTTAATAATGGTATGTCAGTTATGTTAGGCCTTAGCCAAAGTTGGTTGACTCAACATTGCAAACGAGACTTTTGGGTGATTGCCCAGGTAGTCAGTTGTCTCTGTCAATTGTTGCACATTTTGGATATATCTCGTTTGTAAAGTAGTATTTATTCCCTTCTCAGATCTTTGACGGAGTTGAAGATTATATAATTGTAGTTACTCTCTACATTATTTAGACTCCTTGATATAGAATGTTTAGCAAAACTTTTGTTCTCAATATTGTTTGTTATATTTATTATTTGTTATTATTGTATATAGTTGTATTTGGTTTAGTTCTGTCTTATTTAGACAAAAAGGGGAGATGTAGGGATAAGTCCCGCCCCTTAGGGGGCATGTTCACCTCGGGCTAATGTCTGCCTATAAATTTGGCGAGCATGCTCCCAGCAGCTTCTTCTGCTTTCCTGGTCTCCGCTGGAATGGTGGTTCTGTAAGTCTATTTCGCCATTAAAGCTGTATATATATTTTTACAATCTGTCTGCATTCGTTTACGCCGTTACAAGAACTGAAGTTAAAATTGGTTGTGAGCCTAGCATGTGGGTGCTAGGAAGCAAACCAAGGCCCCTACCAGAAAAAGTGCTCTTACCTGCTGGGCTATCTCCCTAGCCCCCAAACCAACTTACTTCCCTTGTGTGTATGACTGTATAATTTTATGTGCACCCCTTGCATGCAGGTGCCTGCAGAGAGCATTTGAATCCCTGAAACTAGCATTACAGATGCATATGTGAGCTTCCTGATGATGTGGGTGCTAGGAGCTTCAGTTCTCTGTAAGAGCATCCTTAACTACCACCGAGGCATTTCTCTAGCACCAAAACATTCTCTTTTACTAGTGTTTACTTAACATGTTTCTTTCTCACGTCCTATAGTGATACCGAAGTCTAGACTACTGTAAAATGCATACACCCAGCAGAAACCAGAAGGCTGAGTGTTTTTTATATCCATAGGTATATAGGCACTGTGGTCCCTATTCCTTGTTCAAGTCTTGTGTGAAAATATCTTCTCTAATCTGATTCATGTCTTCTAATCTCAAGGAGAGTATAACCCTAGCCTGTCTATTTAACTACTTCTTTGCCTTTTAGAGAAGACTTAACATACATGTATTAAGCCAATGTAACCAATCTCCCTATCCTTGGTGATCCTATAGCTCTCTGAGTAACAGTCTCTTTTTTTCCAGTACCCATGACTTAACCAGTCTGTCCCTTGACCATTCTGGTACTATTATTTCTTGATCAACTGGTTATGAGTAAAGCCTTACATTATTACCCTTACAAGGACTTTGGTAAACCTTCAAGGCTTAGAAACAAGTTGTTTTCCTTTTCTTAATTCCCAATTCCACTGGAAGAAATAATTCTTTACAAATCAAAATACCCTCAAGATTCCCCTGCTTTAACAATGCTCTGGTCAATGGCTTTGGAGAACATGGTTGTTCTGATAAGGGAAAAATGGTAGATTTTGCCAAGATCCTTTCCCCTACCTTGTCTTTTCTTCTTCCCCAGGAGCAGAGACTTGAAGCCCATAGGTAGAGCCTATATATATCTCAACCACAACGAAAATCAAAACACAACACTATATCCCAAGAGGCTAGTACTGCAGGAAGCCTGAAGACTGCCTATCTCAATCAGGCTACAATGGTCTGTCTAGTCTCGGATTTCTACTTCAGAAGACGGTATAACTGACTCTGTCATAGCAGTTAAACACAGTTCTGACTAAAGAACTCCTTACGTGCCATCTCTGCTCTTGGTCTCTTCCAGTTATTCGGTCTGTAAGCCATCTCATTCTCAAGTGGCAAAGTGATTAGAGCTCGGAATGGGGAGAAAAGTAGCTGTATTTAGACTTCCCTATTTCTTGAATCCTATTATTTTAGAAAGGGTCACACTATGTAGTGGGCTGAATTCAAATGCATGATTCTCCTGCTACAGTCTCCCAAGTACTGACATTATAAGCCTGTGCTACCATGGCTGGCCTCTGAATTGAGTGAATTTTAATCCATAACACTGATTCCTGCAGTAACTACTTATTAAGTGCCTCCATTACTACATCACTGTCACTAAAATGGGTACAAGAAAAAAAAAATAAAAGACACAACCCTAGAATTTCCTTCATGAAATTTTTGTTTGTTGATATTTGTTTTCTTCTGTTTCTATCTTATTTCCAGAAGCTATGGATGAAAAGAGTTGCAGTTTAGTGGAAGACAATTCTACAGCATGTTCCTATAGTTCTCTGAATCAAAAAAGTGAGCCAAGAGGGCTAAGTTCTAACCAGGTACCTTCGTCATCGTCCTCTAGGTCTGCCAGAGTTGGTGCATTAGGAAGTGAATACAGAGAAGACTGGATGAGCTGAGTCAGTTTTGAAATACCATTAATCACCATGCTTCCCAGTGGAATGATGTGTTCTATGGGAACAAAAAGAATGACAAGTGGTAGGTTAGACAATGGTGACCATAAGTGATTTTGCTTGGCTAACCCAATAAACCCACTGAGAGTGGCTCCATGGCTGAGGAGCCTGAGAGAGGGTCACAGAAGAGGAACATTCACTATATATGCCTCACACACTAGCTTTTTATGCAAACAAATTGAGGAACTGGGCTCCCAGGATGATGAGCAGTTCTAACCATGTTTATTATGGCACCGTTGAAAAGTTTTTAATGGGATATTCACAAGGGCTAGAAAATTTACTCAGTAACTCTGAAGACTAAATGACTTAAAACATATTCTCACTCAATTCCCTTATATTAGCTAGAACTACTTCCTTTTTGTTTGTTTGTTTGTTTTTGTTTTGTGGGAGATAGGGTTTCTTTGTAGCCTTAGATGTTCTTGGTTGTCCTGGAACTCACTCTGTAGACCAAGGCGGCCTTGAACTCACATAGATCCATCTGCTTCTGCCCCCTGAGTACTGGGATTAAAGCACATGCCACCATTGCCTGGTAAGAACTAAAGTTTCCAATGGAATCGTGGCTTTATGTAATAGACACTTTTTTTAAAAAAATTATAAACCTTCATGATGAAAAATAGCTCTCCTTCCATTTGTCATTTTCCCTTGATATAGAGAACTTAGCACCCTTCTTGTTTGTTGGGTCTGGTCTTTTATGAACAGGGTATAACTAAGAAACTGCATACTACATATTGCCTTATATTATATAGAAATGAAAATGAGATTTATGCCCTGGCAATGCTGAAGCACACATAGGCAGCCTATATATGGTGATTCTGTTGAACTTGTCCATATTGGGTTTCATGGTCTAATTGATGAGGACTGCTGACCAGGTCTCTCCCTCAAGAGGGCACCAGATCTCATGACAAATGATTGTGAGCTACCATGTAGTTGCTAGGAATTGAACTTGGGACTTTTGGAAGAGCAGGCAGTGCTCTTAACCACTGAGCCATAATAGAACCCTGTTGATATAAGATGATGAATAAAGAGTGGCAAACAAAAACTCAGAAATCTAGAAGGCTAGAATGAGCAAAGGAATACAGATCATGGAATACCAGGAAAGATCACTAAAGTAAATATTAAAGGCCACCTCTACTACCTTTAATTAATTTTTATGTGTATGCAAGTGTCTGGCATATGTATGGATGCTCATGGAGGCCAGAAGAGTCACTGGGTCCCATAGAGCTGGATTTACAGGTGATTATGAGTTACATGGATGCTTAAGAACCAAACTTAGACTCTCTGGAAGAACAGTAAATGCTCTTAACCACCCAGTCATCTCTTCAGCTCTGTTGCCTTTTCTGTCACTGCATTAAGCCATTTAGTAATGGGGATAAAAAGACCGTGATTGAGAAATAAAGTAACAGAAGAAGATATTACAAGTATGAACAAGGATTTTAGTCCACTGAATAGAATGATTTTGGTAAAAGCTAATATCATACATTCATTAATAATCTAGAAAAAGTACCTCTGGCTAGGTACAAGATACAGAAGTTTTAGAAATCATCAAAAAAGTCAACTCAGATGTGCTAGCAGAAGGCAAAGATATGGAAGAGATAAGTCAGTTGTGTGGCTTCTCTGTGTAACAGAAGTCACTCCTCCTTATCAACAGCAGTGGGGAGCTATAGGTGCTTCCCTAAGCCCAAGAACATGTAGAGATGTAGCTAGAGTATAAAGAAATGAAGGCTTCTTTGAGGTCACATCTGGTAAGACTGTACCAGGCACATGCTGGGCTCCCAAAGGGTACTTCAGGACTTCCTAACTTATGAACTTTTTGAAGAATTTTCATATATATATGTAGGGTCTACCACCTTTCACATTTTACATACTATCTGATATCTCTGGCATGTAACAAGCTGGGCTTCTACATCTGCAATGCAAATGTTTAGGTATAGATACATGGCTTAGATAAAAGCCTGGACATAGGTGTTTGGTGATGTAGGCTGAGGTGATTGATGTAAAAAAAGAGAAGCCCTGGTTTGAGAGTTAGAGTCTTAAAGTTGCACAGTGGTAAGAATGACATTTGGAGCTTGGTCAGCTGTTTCAAGGAAAGTAGAAAGTACTGCTGTAGCTACAAAGTTCTCAGATGCTTTATGTTTGAGTCGGTTGGGTTCTCTATGTGGTGACTAATTATTTTCCTCTAGCAAGAAGTCTCTAAACTGGGCTTCTAGATCAGGACAACTCAGGCTCAAACACTGTAAGTGTAGGGAAAGCACTGATAGCATTGATTAGCATTGGAGGGGAGGGGATCACAGCTTCTGGATTTGACACTTGAGACCCACAAGAATAGTATAGATGAAAAGATCTTACAATTCCAAGGACCTTCAGAGCTGCTCACCTAACCTCTACCAGGAGAGTGTTCTCCAACATCAAGGAGGCTGACTTACCATCCAGCTTCACACTCCATGTCATATGAAAACCATTGGTCATCAAATAGAAGTTTCTCACATCTTCAGGCATTACACAGTTGTTTTTCTAGAATCAGAAATTGCTTGGTGTTAGGCCAGGGCTTGGAGAACAGATGAAGGCAATGTCTCAGAGTTTTGCATACAATGTTAACCATCTTCTTTATCCTCCATGTAGGAAGTTGGATAACCTATAAAATTACTAGACAGGTACTGGGCCTAGCAAACAGTTACCAGTGTGTTTCTGTGTGTGTCCGAATAAAGCAGATTAGGTCTCTGTTTTGTCATGATATGTTAGCTGGAGAGGGTGTTCAAAGGGAGTAAAAGCTAAGAGGGGACAATAGGATGTAGCAAGAGAATGTTCCAAGTAAAGTGTGACATTATCAGAGCAGATTGCCATAAACTGCAGATCCATGTACATGTATTTTGAGACAAATTATTGGACAGGAATACACCTTAAAAGTGTGCCGTGTATGTTATTTCCACAGCATTTACTAACATGAATCTATTTTGACAGTTCTTAACACAAAGATTACAATAGGATATACAAAAGTATTTCATATGGATAAAAAACGTCACCCAAACTGGAGGTGTGGATAATAAAGGAACAGCTTAGTGTTTTTTTCGGGCAGTAATAGGAGCAAGCCTTAAAATCTAACTCACTTACATCTATGTACAGGCCTGATTAGTCTTCTCTACTTAACCCAAATCCCTGAATTGCAGAGAGAGGTTAAGTTCTTCAGGTTCTTTCTGGAATCTTTTCCAGTAATTTCTGACATGGTTATGGAGGCAAAAAGACAATACAGTAGCAACTTCAAGCATCTGGCTTTGTGGATCCTTATAAGGTGTGATACCGACCACTATGTACATCCTTCACTTTGGGTCATACTGTCAGTCCTAAATACTAAGTGTGGTGTTCTGCAGCAGGACAATCTGGGTTCATTTTCCAACTCAGCCATTAGTTGAGTGACCTTGGGCACTATCGTTTAAATGGCTAATCTAGGTTTAAGAATACACTCTAAGGTGAAATCTACAGAACACTTGAGGTGGGGAAGGCACAACCTGATAGAAAAAAAGAAGACTGAGAAGTTATGGTAACATCTTCAAGATTGTATGCGAAAACTTAGGCCTACAGGTGATTTTAAGCAGCATCTGTCAGTTATAAAATGAACAGCAGTGTTCATTGAAGTGAATTAAGTTTCTAAATTTCCTCTCTGTTTCTTGTTGTTTGTTATGTGTGTGTGTGTGTTTATTTTTTAAACCAAATACTTCCCAATCACACTTATGAGATTCTAAGGTTTTATTTCCTACTTAGTATATTAGCTTGAGCAGGGCTTGATTTTAGTGTCTTCTGTTCATTCTTGAGACTTTCAATAGGACACCTGCAGTTATGAATTGTTAAGATTCTAACTTCTGAGAGAGTCAGCAGAAAAGAGCTACTAGAAGAAAAAAAGTTATCATCAATACCACGGAGCTACAAACCCTTGTGACTTACAAAATAGTGACTTTTGCAAGATATACTGGTATAATAGTGGCACAAATGTTATGGAAGTAACCTTTTGATTTGATTTAATGAGATGGAGTCTGTACCTCATGTTGCTAAGATGACCAAGAACCCAAGTCTAGACAGGTTATGGACCTAAAGGAATACCCACTACTTATTCTGCTAAAGGAACATAGTATGCATATGACTCCTAATGGCACACAACTATACCCATAGATCAGTGCCTTGCTCAATCCATATCAGAGAAGCTTCCTCTTGCAGCTTGATAATGGGAATTATCAGAGACCACAACTGGACAATGTGCAAGGAGGGAGAGACAAGAGACTTTGCAGCACTCAGTCTTAGAGGGAATATCTTCATCAGCCTCCCACCCCCATCCAAGGCTCAGAGAACTATGAAGAATAGGAGTCAAAAAAATTGTATGAACCAGAGGTGATGGATTACTCCAAGGAAATAGTGTCTTCTAGATACAATAGGACTGAAGAACTCATCGAGACTGTACTAGCACGCATAAGACCTGCTCAGGTTCAAGCTAGACAGTGTCTGGGAACTCAGAAGGGAAAGTAGACACAGGGTCCTATTTCTAGCCAAGGAGCCATCTGTAATTGATACTGGCTAACAAAGGGAAAATCAGTGTTCACAAGTGGAATCTCACAAGGTACATTAATCACACTCTAGGGTAGGCCCTGAGCACAGGAGTAGTTAGCCAACACAAAACAAACTCAATAGGATCTTTGTAGACTTTTTGTTTCATTACATTTTGCCTTGGCATTTTTTTGTCTTATCAGTCTTTTGATTGTTTTGATTTTCATTTTTGTAGGGTTTCTGCTTCTTACTTTGTTTTGTTTTTTGAAACAGACAGAAAAAGGAAAAGAATGTGAAGTTGGGTGGGTAGATAGGTAAGTAGAATCTGGGACGAATTGGGGAAGGAGAAAAACATGAACAAAATCTATTGTGGGAAAAGAAATTTTTCAATTAAAAAAATGATTACTTCTGTAGCTCTAAGAGGCTAAGACCTACTTACAGATTTTGGCTGCTGGTGCCATCTACTGACAGAGAAACACAAACTTGAGACTTCTAGCCTTTTTTATTTTGGACCAGCAGAAAAACCAGGATGGTAGGGGCATAGTTTATATATACACATTTATACATACATATAGTTTATATATACATATTTATACATGTATAAACACACACATACATAGCATATAATATATACACACATGTAACACACATATGTGATATATGTGTATACATGTATGTAAGATATATTTATACACATATGTATACCATACATATAGCGCATAAAAATGCATATACATATATTTGCGCACACACACGCTTGCCTGTGCCTTGCTCTGTAGCTCAGGTGGCCCTCCACCTCTTGATTCCTCTGCTTCAGCTTTCAGAATCGCTGGGATTGCAGAGTGCACCACTATGCTCAGCTCTTCCAGCTATTCTTAATAAACAGTTTATGCGATACCTGCAGAAAGGGCTAGTAGAATTCCAGTAGTACTAATTACTCATTTGCTGATGTAATATATTTGTCTCACCAAGAAAGACATTACTTTATACAAGCAGTGTGTATGTGTGTGGGGGGGGGGGAGAGAGAAAGAGAGAGAGAGAGAGAGAGAGAACGCATAGTATAAACCTATATGTCCATGGATGCTAGAGGCTAACCTTGGGTGTCATTCTTCAGGTGCTGTCTACCTTTTTGCTTTTTGATACAAGGACTCTCACTGAATTAGTGTTACAAGTGCATCCACCACACTTGGCTCCTCCCACCCCCATGGGTTCTGGTATCAAATATAGGCCCTCATGCTGTGTCAGTACTTTACTAAATGAGCTAAATTTTTTAAAAGAATTAGTCAAAATTCACAAATCAGAGTAAACTATCAAAATAAAATATTTCAAGTACTCACCTCAGCATATAAATTGTGAAGTAAACCAAATTTCATGAAACACACTAAATATTCACTATTCTTCTAACAGTGACTGGTGGGTCCTTGCCTGGCCTTTAAGGTAGCTTTGCTACAGGTCTTTCTGTCCCAGGCACCCATGGTCCTGACAGGGCCTCCTGTCACAGTGAGCTCTATTTAGTGAAGTTTTCAGGGTACTATATTTAGGTGGGTTATCTGCCCTGGCCAATGACTCACTTGCTGATATTTTATTTTCTCTTTCAGCCAATATAAAGTTGGCTTTTCCTGGGGTGGGGAGAACAGCCTACCTACTTCAGAGGGCATCTTCCCACAACAAATACATACTCACTCTTTCCTTTTGCTCCCCACCTTTGGTGGCAGAAGATGGGAAGGAACAAGAAAGAAGATAATGGACAGGAAGTGAATGAAAAGGGGACATAGTGAAGATTGGAGGGAGGAGCTAAAGAGAAAGTCAGGAATAACCCTGCAGACCAGCAACGTGGAAATCATGTATTCCAGCGCAAGGTAGGGTTCTGTAACACAGCTCTCCACTTTCAATGCTTTCTCCTCTAACCACAAATTTCTTTAAACTACACTAAAAATGGAACCCACTAGAAACTCTACTATTACACAATCCGTTTTAGGAACTGAATTTCTAGAAACTCTTCATCGGAATTGTCTATACCTCAAGGTAGGGGAGGAGCTGCTCACTGTCTCTTGTCACCTGCCTACTTCTACACAATCTTGTATGCTACTCTTCCCTCTACCATTGAGGTACTTTATCTGGGAAGGGCATAGGACAGAAGATACAAAGGGGCAGGGAGGGGTATTAATTTTGAAACAGGTACTTGTCTTTGCTAAGCTGACAATCTTGAGTTCCTGTTGCAAATACAGCCAAATAAAAGGTTTCTCATGAAGCCCACCAATAAGGTACATGAAAATAATACTGGCACTCTGAAGCAATGAGTACAAATTTATCTACTTAAAGTCTTCTTCGAGAGGACGTTCTATAGTGGAGGAAAAACCTGGGTCGTGGCGTGATGGTATGAAATTCCTAGGACAATTCTCAAAAGCATCTTCAAAGTTCTTCCTCAAAAAAGGCAGAGGAGGTGGTTTATTGAAACCTTTTTGGTGAGTATGGTCTAAGAGTCTCTAAGAGTCTGGAGCCAAAGATAAAGTGCTGAAGACTCTTCTGTACACACAATTAAAAACAATTCTAAAATTTGTCTTATCTAGGGGTCAATACTTGCATTGCTGAGGCTCTGATAAAACTCAGCTAAGATAACCTTCAGGTCAATAATGCCCAATTAAGGCTTACCCAATTAAGATTCTGAAGCACGATTGTCAGGGAGGTCTTTGCAAAGGCAGCAACCTGGTTTCAGAGCTCTTGGTGTGGTACCTTCTATTTTAGGACTCTGCATAAACAGCCAGGCTATAATGTCATAGTCTTATAGTCTCTTGAGTTGTTTTATCTAATTCATTCATTAATCCATCATTTAATAAGTATCTATTATGACATTACTATAGGTTGGGCACTAGAAACTGTGAATGAGCCAAGAGGAGGCTGGGTTATACATGGACTGCTAATGCAAACCCACCTTCCTCTTCATCCTTGACAGAACACTCTCTTAACTAAAGAGCACTGTATCCTATTAAACACTTGCTTTTTAAGACTTCTGCAATCCAGGCTGCAGACTGATGTAAACACAGTTCAAAGAGGAGGTTTTTGAGCGATCTTTCACTTTTCTGGTCAAAAGTGGCAGACATGGAATCAGCTTTTTTTCCTGTCTTGAGCTCTAGGTGACAGGGGTAAGTCTAGCAGTCATTTAGCTAGCACAAACGAAAAGGGCACAAGAATTTCAGAAACAGTGGCTTAATACTGTCTGATGAAGCAACTCAAACTGCCCATCACAAGACTTCTTACATAAAAACAATACTCTTTGTCTAAGCTATTGCTAGAATTATACAGAGAAAAATGAACAACATGTGTGGATCTTTGATGGACAAAGAAGACCAGGAAGGGTCCTGAGGAGGAGGGGAGGTCAGAAGATAGTGGCGCTTTAGCATCCAAAAGATTTATGGGTAGCAAATTGGCCTGGAAAACTACCTTTAAATGGAGACACAAACAAATGAACAAACAGAAAACACCAATAGCAGCTATCCCACTGGGTATCTGAGGAAGAGTAGAGATGCTGAAGAGCTCAGGAAAATGTAATGGCCTTCTTGGAGGAAACTAAGAACACATCTACCATTCCATCTCTAGATCAACCTAAATGGACTGATTGGATAAGAACAGAGTAGTAAGAAGAGGCTCATAATAAATCTTACTCATACCCCAGAAACCAAGGTATCTGCTGCTAAAACAGTTTAGATCCTAAGCTCAGTTTGGAGAGTTCCCTGAGTACCATATGCCATCACATCACAGCGATACCCAGAGAAAGATTACTGCACAAACTCTGCTCTCATCCATTCAGCCTCCTATTGAATAGCAATACCATGGGACCTTTCCCACCAAGGGTACCAGGAAATAGCTAGGAAGCTGTCCCAGCAGCTTAGGAGACTTTAATTGTTGACTCTTAGCTCCCAAAATAGCTTGGCAGCCACCTTGAGAAGTTCAACCTACAAATGCCTTGGGAAGCAAACAGGTGGTTCCACTCATCTGGGAATTCAAGGCTGGTGGTAGGGATGATTGAGCAGCATTCTTTGAGTGGCTTGGCTCAGTGAAGCCCAGGCAAAAACCACAGTTATTTTTCAACAGACAAGAGGCAGCTGAACACCTCGACCTTAGAAACTTGGCCTGCTGATGCCTTGAAAAATGAAGGCGACGCCCTGCTCATCACCCTTGTTCCTGGGAAACAGCTGGGAAGCCTGTCTGCAGAAGCTGGCACCAGATAACCTGCAGACAATACCTCTGGAGCTCTTGGACACTGGCAAGTAGTTGGTCTGAGCCCAATGGATGTTCTAGTGAACAAGAATCTCTCATACTAACAGTGTATTCCACTGTTGGGCATGCTGTGATAGTACCCCACACAATGTGACCTATAAAAATCGACAGGTACCCCACACCTAGCTTGGTGCATCATGTCCAGAGCTGTAGTAAACCTGCTGCATCTAAAAGACCTGTATTTCAGGTGTTGTGAGAATTTGGCAACTACTGCAGCAGAGATCAGGGAATTACCTGCAGATATCACCAGCTTTGATTACTGCTGAAGAAATCACATAGAAACTGAAGTGTCAACGTGTAGTCAAACTCAATGTAGCATATTTAGCCAACATTCTAGAACAGAACTATAAAAATTTTTATTGTAAAAATCATTCTATAAAAATTAGGGTAAGCAACTGACTTACCAGATGCAGAACAAAACAAAAACTCTAGAAAAAAAGCCACAAAAAACACATGAAAAAATGAGACAAGAAACATGAAATGAAGCAAAGCAAAGTAAAATAGCTCTAAAGAACACAATGTTCTAGCAATAGATCCCAAAGAAAAGAAAAGAAAAGCAATTTACTACTTAAGAAAGAAGTCAGCTGCATGGTTTTAAAGGGAAAAATTTTAAGATGTAAGATAAGAATGAACAAAGAAATAAATATTATAAGAAGGCAGCAAACAGGAATTCTGAAGCTAACGAGCTAAATAATAATACAGTAAGAGTCTCACCAGCAGAATAGATCAAGCAGAAGGAAGATTTCCAAGAATTATTAAAAAAGCTTTCCAAATGCACAGGCCACCATCAAGACTGAAAACTATTATGAGAATTCAGAAGAAGGGAGAAGCAAAGAAAATGTATGCAAGAAAGTAATTGCTGAAAATAATTGGCAATTGGAAAAAAATACCAAATTTTGGTACAGATACTCATAATTCAGTCTGGGAAGCTCAAGGTCTTGGTGAAGAGACTAATATCCCCAGTCTAGGAAGTTTGAAGGCTGAAATAATGCAGTGGTTCTCAGCCTTCCTAAGGCTGTGGCCCTTTAATACAATTCTTCATGTTGTGGTGACTCCCAACCATAAAATTATTTCATTGCTACTTCGTAACTATAATTTTTCTACTGCTATGAATCATAATATAAATATTTTTGGAGACAGAGGTTTGCCAAAAGGGTTGAGATCCACAGGTTGAGATCCGCTGTCCTAATGTATTCCAACAAGGAAAGAAAAGTGAATCACATGGTACAAGAAAACTATCTAAAGTATAAAAGTAATTTAAGAACAGAAACATTTTTATCGAACTAGTGAAGTACCTAGATTAGTAAAACATACATCTGGATATGTATGCTAGAGTGTTCCTAGTCAGCATTACCAGGCAGGAGACCCATCCTAAATGTGTGTGCGTGTGGGCAGTATCCCATAACACAAGGTCCTGGTGGAGTACAAAGCAGGAAAGGAGAATCCCAACAGCACCAGCAATTCTCTTTTTGTTTCCTGGCCACCATGATAGAAGCTGCTCTGCTTTGCCATACCCTGCCTGCCATGATTGATTAAAACCTCCACAATTGTAAGACAGACTTGATTTGTTTCTCTACCTTAAACTAAAGTAAAACAGAAGAGCTTAACAGCATACTTCTTTAAATGTTTCTAATTGGAAGTCTTAGATCACTGGGAGCATGTCCTTAAAGGGGATAATGGAATTTCAGCCTCTCCCTTTCCCTCCTCTGTCTTTCAGTTGCTATGAAGTAAACAGGTTTCTTTACTACACACTCCAGCCAGGATATACTATCTTTACAAAGGCCCAAAAGCAAACAGCTAAGAAACTATAGATTGAAATCTCCAAAACCATGCGTCAAAACAAACTTTTCCTCTTTTCAAATTGATTTATTTCATATATTCATTATAGTAATGGAAAACTGAACACTATGACATACAAAAAGAAATCAAAAGTGAATAGGAGTAGCTTGTTAACTTGTATCAGATAAAATAGACTTTAAGTCAGAAACTGTACAAAGAGATGAAGGTCACTATATAAAAAAATGGATCAATTCAACAAAAGGAAGCATATAAATATATATGCATATGTGAGTGTGTATGTATGTATGTATCTTAGGGTTTCTATTGCTGTGAAAAGACACCATGACCATGGCAACTCTTACAAAGGACAACATTTAATTGAGGTGTCAGCTTACAGTTCAGAGGTTCAGTCCATTTTAATCATGGGCAGTGTGCAGGCAGACATGGTACTGGCTCTATCTTGATTGGAAGTTACTATGACACCAAGCAAAGCTTAAGCAAAAACTACCACAAAGTCTGTCCCCAACAGATACTTCTTCCAACAAGACCATATCTACTGCACCAATGCCAACCTCCTAATAGTGCTATTCCCTTTTGGATTATGGGGGCCAATTACATTCAAACTACCATAATACATAATACCAAATATTTAATAAAGACACTTACTCTAACAGAGGAACAGATTCTAAACTAACAATAGCCAGGCACTGAAGCAATTTTATTAACAGATGATTTTTACCAGTGGACAAATCATTCATAACAATCAAGAAAAAAAATCAGAGTTAAACTATACTTCAGACCTTATGGACATAACACACATCTATAGTTCATTTCAACAAAAAAATGCAGAATAACATTCTTTTTATTAGCACATGGAACATTCTATAAGGAAATTATGATAAACTGTAAAACAAGTCTCATGAAATTTAAAGAAAATTTTGACCACAATGGAAATCAGTAAGAAGGACTTAAGAAAATACAAATATATCAGTTAAACAACATTCTCTTCAGAGAAAATCGAATGAATAAAGAAATCAAAGTGAAATGTAAATATTTCCTAAAACAAGAGTGTCTCAGCTAAGCACTGAGCTGAGCTCCCAGGGTCCAATCGAAGGGATGGAGGAGCAATAATATGACCAAAGGGGTCAAGTCCATGATGGGGAAACCCACAGAAACAATTGACCTTAGTGAGTGGCAGTATACTGACTCCGGACTGACAACTGGAAAACCTGCATAGGACTGAACTAAGCCCTCTGAATATGGGTGACAGTTGTGTGGCCTGGGCAGTTCATGGGGCCACTGGCAGTAGGACCAGGATTTTCCCCTAGTGCATAAACAGGCTTTCTGGAACCCATTCCCTGTGGAGGGATACCTTGCTCAGCCTAGATATAGGGGTGAGGACCTTGGTCCTGCCTCAAAGTGATGTGACAGACTTTGTTGACTTCCCATGGGAGACCTCTGACAAGTGGATGAGGGGTGAGGTGGGGAGAAGGTAGGGGGAGTACAAGGAGGGTAACTGGGATTGGTATGTGAAATAAAAAGATTGTTTTAAACAAATTTAAAAAAGGATTACAAAAGGCGAAAAATAAACAAACAAACAAACAACAACAAAAAAAAAAACCAAGGGTGTCTTAATTGGGTTTCTATTACTGTGAAGAGATACCATGACCATAGCAACTGTTAGAAATATTTCCTTGTGGTAGCCCACTTACAGTTCAGAGGTTTGCCCATTATCATCATGACAGGGAGTATGGCAGCATGCAGGCAGACATGTTGCTAGAGAAGGAGCTGAGAGTGCTTACATCTTGACTCACTGGCAACAGGAAGTGGTCTGTGACACTGGGTAGTATCTTGTGCCCACTACCACAGTGACACAATTCCTCTAACAAGGCCACACCTCCTAATAGCACCACTTCCTTTGGGTGCCATTTTTTTCCAATCAACCACAAAGGATAACATAAAACTTGAAGTATATTACTAAAAAAATTTACAAGGTATAACAAAAGCAGTACTAAGAGAGACATTTATATCAGTCAGTGCTTATAAACACATACAGAAGACTTCAAATACAGACTCTAATAATAAAACAAAGGAATGAGAAAAATAAGAATAAAGCTGACTTGCTAAACAAAAAATTAGAACCAGGAGGACACATAAAGCACGAATAGACCAATAATGAGTAAGAATAGAGCAGTAATAAAGTCTCCCAATAGAGAAAACTCAGAACTGTATGGCTTTATTGCAGACTTTACCATATATTTAAGAAAACTATTTTTATTTCTTCTCAAAGTATTCCAACATATTGAAAAGAGGCAACCCTTTCAAATTCATTTACAAAGCCAGCATTACCCTGACACTAACTTAGACAAGGAGACAATGTGACAGAAAGGCTGCAGAGAGTTAGTGAATAATTGGGGGATGGAAAAAAGGACACTTGTTTAGACCAGGGCTTGGAAAACTGTAGCACAAGGTCCTCTGCACCAAAATTATTCAACAAGTCACGGACTTGTATATTGTTGGTTGCTTTCAATGTTTGTTCCCACAGCAAAAATGAGTTACTGTGACAACTGAGATGCCAGAGAGCCTAAACTATTTGTTCCTTGAACAGAAAATACTTCCTGAATCTTGACTTTGACACATTTTCTACATGCTTTGCATGCAAAGGAGAGATGACCAAGCAGCTAGAAGGAGAAATATACTGAAGATTTCACTTTGTCTTATTTAGATGTTAAAGAGATGAACAAGCCCCTATAAGGAAGTTATCAGTGTACCACAGAGGGAGAAATGAAGCACTAACTGGAAGAGTAAGAGCTTGGGGGGCTGAAGAGGACTGTCACTTGTCACTTGGTAAACGTTTACAATATATGTACAGCAAGAGTGTGTGAAGGACTTATCTGCAAGAAAACTTAGAATCTATGGCCATGATCTATATAAGGCTGAAAAGAAAGGTATTTTGCCAAATTGTTGGGTCTCTGTGCGCCGCAGTTTCATCATCACTATACTGCACTGGAGAGTCTAACCCAAGAACTGTCAGGGACTCTGTAACTATGCAATGTCACTACGATGCTTAATAATATTGTGGTTCTCTTGGCCCCGGGATGTTGTGAAAATTCAAAGGCAGATTCTTTCATTATATACAAACCATGAAAAGTCCAGATAATGAAAAGCATTTAGGTCTGAAAAACTTGCAGAGGGAAGCTGGGAAGCATCAGCCACACAGATATGTTAGTGGTTTCTGCAACACTTACCCATTTTCTGTCTAGCATGACGCATACTAATAGGCACCTTTCTCTTCCACAGCTGAACTTGTAGTTTGTTGTGTATATATACAACCTAAACATCCATTGCTTTCATAGATCCCCAGGGTCCGAGAAAACACTTTGTTGGGAAAGTGGAATGGAATAGAAGCTGTGATCTGACATGATAATAAGTTTCTTGCTTGAATTATTCCTTTCCAGGGGCATTTAAATTGACCTCTCTTTGTTGAAAGATGAAGATTCTACACAGAAACTTACTTGTTCCCATGAAGAAATCATATGACGTTCAGCAGGTTGCTTTTCTATTATGCTTATTTCTGTCACACCTGGGGAAGATTCTGGAAGAAGAAAAAATATGGTATAAAGTTGTAGTTGGCCTGCTCACACATTCTGTACTTTAGGTTGGTTACATGTTGATTACTACTCTATGGCCGTCAAATCCTTCTGATGAGCATTTATATCCCCTATGAGCAAAGTAAAGGACTGGCTGATCCCTCAAAGCCCCAGTACCATCACCTGTAGGACCCAGCATACCCCAAAGAAAGACCACAACTAAACTGTCTCTACCCTTTACATTTATCTAGTTGAATAACATACAGAGATTCTAAACTTTCAGTGATTACACACTGGATCTCTTGGTATATACACAGTTAAAAGGAATAAGGAATAACACCTCTTTAAGTTTCTAGAAGAAATACAATTTATCCAGGCACAGTGATACAGTACTTTAATCCAGCACTCAGGAATCAGAGGCAAGCAGGCAGGTATCTGTGAGATTGAGGCCAATATGGTCTACATATAGCAAGTTCCAAGACAGCCAAGACAACCCTGACTTTAAAAAAAAAAGGACTTGGTTTAATTTTCTTCTAAATAAAATTTGTCTACTGGACATGTTATTCTACTTGATGGAGTTCAGAATTTAAAAGCTAGACTAGGCTAGGCTAGGCATGGTGGTACCAAACTTTATTGAAGTACTTGCCAGAACAAGGGAGCTAGATCTAACAGAAGTCAAGGCTATACTGTAGTAGTGAGTTTCAGGTAAGTCCAAGCTGCAAATAATGCCTAAACAAACAAACAAATTCAAAGCTGGGGTTGGGGAGATGGCACAATGAGCAAAGACTGCTATGCAGTTTTGATGTGTGGTGTGGGAGGTCCTTCTGTCTATGATGTGTTGCTTTTATTGAATAAAGAATACTGCTTTGGGCCTATAGCAGAGCTATAGGGGAACAGAGCTAGGTGGGGGAAAACTGGATGGAATGCTGGGAGAAGAAAGGTGGAGAGGGAGATGGAGGCCATGGAGCTGCCTCCAGAGTTAGACACTGGAACTTTAGCCCGTAAGCCACAGCCACGTGGTGATACACAGATTAATGGAGATGGGTTAAATTAATATGTAAGAGTTAGCCAATAAGAAGTTAGAGCTAATGGACCAAGCAGTGATTTAATTAATAGTTTTTGTGTGATTATTTCGGTTCTGGGTGGCCGGGACAAACAAACATCTCCTCCCATACATATGTAGAGGATATGAATCCTCGTTCATAAAATAAAGAACAAGACCACTACCAGCCAACTATCAGGAAGATAAAAAGAAATGGTTTCACAGTGCCCTGTTAACATCCTTAATTTCAGGTTCTAGGCTTCTAGAATTCTGAGAGAGTAAACAGCTACCATTCAAAGCCACTCAGTCTATGGTACTTTTTACGGCAGACCTAGTAACTAATGGAAAGTCTACCTACTTTCTGCGATACTGCATGCATCATTCTCACTGCCATCACCCTTACATCATGGCTACTGCAAACCATGATAAAAAATCACACCCACAAACCCTCTTCTTGTTCTGATCTGTTCTTGGCATGCTACAAATCTTGTTCGACACGTTTGGTTGGCAAAATATGGGTTTTAATATATTTTTGTTTGATTTTATCTTTCATTGTCTGAACCTTTACTCCAGTATCAGTTTTTTCATTGCCTTTATGTCTCTAATCACCCCCAAACTAAATCTTTACTCATATTCAATTATGTTGTAGCTGCTTTCTGATACACATATACAAGTGTGTCCATGCTTCTGTTTACATATATTTCATGTTCTACCTCCACCATAAAACCACTTTAGATTACTCTGGTTTGCACTGATCTCTAATTTTCCTGATATAATTTCCCATACTATATATGGTAAATACTATATATTTATATTTAATGATATGATATTTTGAGCTATAAACTATTTTGAGCTATGTTTTTTAATATGAGGTCTAAGCATCATATCAAAAAATGTAATAAAATGAGTTTTTTATTTGTTCATATATGTGTGGATGATATACATGTGAATGTGCAGCTCAAAGTTGACAATAGTCTTCCTTGATCACTTTCCGAAACCTTCCTATAGAAGCATAAAATTTTCTATTTTTACTCAATGTTCTAAGATACTGAAAGCATGGTACTAAAGACAGAAACCATGAGTGAGTCATTCTCCATCCTGGGATGCAGGGATGGAAGGTGCTGTCTTCCTTCAGTGGGAGCTGAATAGCGATGTTTGCTTACTTAGAAATGGGCTAGTCTGGTGTCTACAGCTACAAGAGGACACATACAATCACCCAGTGTTTCAGCTCCCTGCAGTCACTCATTCTAAAATTGGGTGGTATCAGTTCCTTTTTTCTAACACCATTTCTCCACTGTAAGGTAGTCTTATTTCCAGCTCCTTGAATTTGTGGTTGTTTTGTAACTGTCTCAACCATTAAAATCAATTATGACACACTATGGCAGTTTTGAACTTAAACTTTAAGTCAACAGAAAGTTTCCTTTTCCTTTCTTTCAATCTGGAGCCAACACACAATAAACCCAAGCTAGTCTCTGGAAACAGAAGCCATAAAGAACATTGTGGGACAGCGGTCACGTGAATGCAGATGCCATTAGGTAATTAGAGTTGCTATTTAATTGCAAACATTTGAGAGGCCCCAAATGAGAAGTATCTCAGTTAAACCTCAGTCACTGCTGGACCTAGAAGAGCATTCACTAATTTGCTTCAAATTACTGTGTATTTGGAGTAGATCAGCAATAGATAAGTGGAATACACTTCAATAGTCAATGATTCAAGATTTAATTAGGATCTGCTATGGCCTCAACTTGGGAAAATTACTATTAGGTAATAAAAATTTAGGTAAGGAACACTGTTTGAAGAAAAACTGCTAGTTAGATACACAACACAAATGTTTAAAACCACAAAAGCCTCAAGATAATGCATAATTATGTTAAACTTGGTAAAAATGACCCTGAGTACCATAATAGTTAGAGGCAGGAGGTCTATGAAGACTGAACACATTAAAGATGTCAAAAATAATGTCCAGTTGATCTGGATCTTGTAGAATGATGTGGCAATTTCTGCATTCTGGTTCAATGGAGACCTACTTTGTTCCTTCCAAGTTTGTATTCTTGTGCTTTAGAGACTGATCAGCTAATGACTACAATTTTCAGAATCCAATAAAACTAAAGTCCACCAGGTGAAGTCAATTCCTCTATAGAAACCTACTCTTATAAAATCTGGACAAGTAATTAGTAGGTGAGACAGCAGGCAAATAGACAAACTCGGTTTTCTTGGAAACATAATTTGATTTCAAGGAGTCACTATAGTGGTGATAGCAGTAGCAAGAGTGACATAATTTCTTTCCCGCCAGCTTCATTACACTAATTATAGCTATTTCCTATTCAATATCTCCTTTAAACAGTAGGTTTTTCACTTTACCTTTCCTAAAGATTTCGTAGGTCCATGCCCCTTAGTTGATCCTTGAATAAATTGTAATTTTAGCTTTAATCTAGCTACACTACGTTCTATCATTTGCAATTAAGAATCTTAAAAAGTATTAATAGTTTGAGGGTTCAGAAAAGATGACTTGCTCAGAACTGAGATATACTTACAGGTGATGTAGGTAGGCTACATTCTGTCTATGTGTTACTTTCATTGGTCAAATAAAGAGACTGCCTTGGCCTCTGTTAGGACAGCAGCTTAGATAGGCAGAGAAGACAGAATAGAATGCTGGGAAGAAGGCAATGAGGCAGTCGCCATGAAGCTTGGGCCCAAGATGGATACAGGTTAGAATCTTCCCAGTAAGCCACCAACTCGTGGTGCTACACAGATTATTAGAAATGAGTTAACCAAGATGTGAGAATTCGCCAGTAAGAGGTTAGAGCTAATGGGCCAGGCAGTGTTTAAATGAATACAATTTGTATGTTGTTATTTCAGGTGTAAAGCTAGCCGTGCGGGAGCCAGGTGGGACGAAAAGCTCATCTCATCACTACATACAGGTCTGAAAGATGTCGTTTAAATGACAAGAATTGTGGCCAACGAACAAACAACTCTGGAAGGCTTTGTAATACAAGAAATGACAACACAGTCTGTAAGAGCCAGAGGAAGAAGATAAAGACAATCTTTAGTTAGATAAGAATATCAAAAAAGTCATTATATAAACTAAAGTCAGTTAGGCAAGAGTATATTTGAATCCAGGAACAAAGTAATGTCCCCATTAGAGGATGGGGATAGACAGTACAGGTGTAGAGGTGGTTGGACAACATAGAAAATTAGTTAACAAAGAAAGCTCAAACTAAAGTTAGTAATATCACAGGAAGACCAGCTTGTGAGTCTGGTCAATGGGAACTCCTCCATCCCCGCCACACACACTTTTTAATATTTATAAAGCTACTGTGCTCATATGTGGCACTGAACCACTAACATGTTATTCTTTTGGGAATCTGAAATCTTGATAGATGTGATCAATTGCTTTTCCTATAAGACTAGACCCCATTACATCACTGGAATTTTGTCTTTCTCTGTGTGTACTTGTACACACACTGGAGATTGGATATAGAATTTTGTGTTTTCTAAACTAGTGCTTTGTTACTAAACTACATATCCAGACAAGAATTTTGCGTTTTTAAGTAGCCTTCCTTGTGTAGAAATACTACACACATACTGTAGCATCTGACTAGTTAAGGAAGGAATATATTCTGTGTGACCACTCATTGCAGGAAAAACTTCATAAGCTTGTACAAGACTACTCTTGACTCAACTCTACTTGATATGTCTTTTCTTCTTACTGATTAATAACATAAAAAATACTGTGTGAATACTACTGTCTTTGAGTCCCCATCAATGGCTGATGAAGACATGTAAAAATCTTTCATTAGCAGTTATGATTCAGCCTGCTTTGTGTACGCTTTTGGAAACTACAAATAGTTGAACTGGGTTTTGACCTAGATTTAAGTCTTTTGTCAGTATTCATTTATGCTACACACACACACACACACACACACCATAACCCCATATACATATGTGTATGTGTATATATATGTATGTACATATATATGTATATAATTTTTATTATTCATTTTTAAATTCATCTATTTATTTTACATCCTGGCTGCAGCCTCCCTTTATTGTTTATTTTTATTTATATGGGTGTATGTACGCATATATGTCTGTGCACTGCATGTAAGCAGGGCCCGTGGAGCCTAGAAGAAGGCATCGGATGCTCTAATACTGGAGTTTTAGGTTATTATGAGCCACTATGTGGGTGCTGCAGACCCAAGTCCTCTGGAAGAGCAGTTAGTAATCAACTGCAGAGCCATCCCTACAGACTATCATGTTTGTTTGCTTGTTTGTTTGTTGCTTAAAACATTTGGGGAATATATTGGTTTTGCATTGGTAAGCAATCAGCATGAATCTGCAGCTTTAAATACCACTCTATTAGCTCACAATTCTGTAGCCCAGAAGCCTGGCATGGTATGACTGGGTTCTACACTCAATTGTTTCACTGATTGCTTAGTTGTCAGCCATTATGCTTTTATTTGGAGCATGGACTCATCTTGTTGGCTTATTTATCTTTTTCAAAGAGCTCAGCTCTTTATAGTTGTAGTAGGGCTACAGTTTCCATATACTTAATTGCTATGAAGACCAACGTTACTGCTGTGAAGGCCTTTACTTCCTGTCAAGTGGTTCCGCACATCGTTAAGCAGACAAGAACATTACAAACTATCCCATATTTCATATCTCTTTGGCATCCCTTTTTGTTGGCAGCCTGTTTTAAAGGACATCTTTGGCTTAATTAAGCTTACCTGAATAAGGTCCCTTTTATCATTTTATCCTTTAACATATCAAAGGTTTATATTTCCTAGGCTTCATAATATTGGTGTTCAGAGTAAGAATTCTTGTAATGGCTGTTTTTAAAAAATTTTTCTTTTTGGCCTATCCCACCCAGCTTGCATCCAGACCCCCCCCCCCCCCCGCCGTCTGCCTCCCTCCCCTCTTTGGCCACATAACATCTCCCAGCTCAGCCTGCTTGGGCGCTGGGACGGAATCCGAATTGGGAGGGCAACCGGGTGGGCAATAGTTCCTTTGTCTCAATAGCCTGCCTGCAGCAAGCAAGGTAGACCATTTGTTTACGAGCTACCCAAGCAGCACGGAGATCTGATCTGGGCACCAGGAGAGCCATCACTGGGGAGTGCCATCACTGGGAAGGTACACCAGTAGGCAAGGAGACCTGATCCTGTAAAAGAAGATCCATAGGGGAGCATTCGGAGGAAGAGATGGGCAGGCGCCAATGCAAGAATTCACCCAACAATCTGAAAAACAACATGAAACCACCAGAACCCAGCGACCTCACAACAGGAGGACATGAACACCTTAATCAAGAAGAAGTAGAAAAAAATGACTTCATGAAAGTGAAAGAGGCCCTTAAACAGCATGTAAAAAAACGCCCTTATAGAAATGGATGAGAACTATAACAGAAAGTTTGAAGAATTGAGTAAATCAGTGAATGATACCCTAGGAAACCAAGGAAAAACAATCAATCATATAATGGAAACAGTTCAGGACTTGAAAACTGAAATGGAGGCAAAGAAGAAAACACAAACAGTGGGCCGGCTGGATATGGAAAATCTAGGTAAACGAATAGAAACTACAGAAACAAGCATAACCAGCAGAATACAAGAGATAGAAGAAAGAATCTCAGATTCTGAAGATAACAGAGAGAAAATAAACGCACTGATCAAAGAAAACAGCAAGTCCAACAAACTCTCATCAAAAAAAAATTAAGGAAATATGGGACACAATAAAAAGACCAAATGTAAGAATAATTGGAGTAGAAGAAGGAGAAGTTCAGCTCAATGGTCCAGAAAATATATTTAATAAAATTATAGAAGAAAACTTTCACAACCTAAAGAAAGATGTACCTATGAAGGTTCAAGAAGCATACAGAACACCGAATAGGCTGGATAAAAAAAAAAAAACCATCCCCTCGCCATATAATAATCAAAACACAAAGCATACAGATAAGGAAAGAATTTTAAGAGCTGCGAAAGAAAAAGGCCAAGTCACTTATGAAGTTAAACCTATCAGACTTACACCTGACATCTCTATGGAAACAATGAAAGCCAGAAGGTCCTGAATAGATGTATTGCAAAAACTAAGAGACCATGGATGCAAGCCCAGACTACTATACCCAGCCAAGCTTTCATTCACTATAAATGGAGAAAACAAAATTTTCCAGGATAAAAACAAATTTAAACAATACGTAGCCACAAATCCAGCCTTACAGAAAGTAATAGAAGGAAAATCACTAACCAAGGAGTCCAATAATGACCACAATAATTCAGACATCTAGAGACCCTTCACCAGCGCAACTCAAAGAAGGGAAACACACAAACTCTACTACTAAAAAAGTGACCGGAGTTAACAACCACTGGTCATTAATATCACTTAATGTCAATGGGCTCAACTCACCTATAAAAAGGCACAGGCGAAGAGATTGGATACGAAAACAGGATCCAACATTCTGCTGTTTACAAGAAACACACCTCAACCACAAAGACAGGCACCTACTCAGAGTAAAGGGCTGGGAAAAGGCTTATCAAGCAAATGGACCTAAGAAACAAGCAGGTGTGGCCATACTAATTTCTAACAAAGCTGACTTCAAACTTAAATCAATCAGAAGAGATGGAGAGGGACATTTTATACTCATAACAGGAACAATTCATCAGGATGAAGTCTCAATCCTGAATATCTATGCCCCTAATATAAAAGCACCCACGTACGTAAAAGAAACATTACTAAAACTCAAGGCAACCATCAAACCGCACACACTAATAGTAGGAGACTTCAACACTCCTCTCTCACCAATGGACAGGTCAATCAGACAGAAATCTAACAGAGAAATTACAGAATCAATGGAGGTAATGAATCAATTGGACTTAACAGACACCTATAGAATATTCCACCCAAATAGGAAAGAATATACCTTCTTGTCTGCAGCTCATGGAACCTTCTCGAAAATTGACCACATACTCGGTAACAAAGCAAACTTCCACAGTTACAAAAAAATATTAGTAACCACCTGTGTCTTCTCAGATCACCATGGATTAAAGTTAGAATTCAACAACAATGCTACCCCCAGAAAGCCTACAAACTCATAGAAACTGAACAGTCAACTACTGAACCATACCTGGATTAAGGAAGAAATAAGAAAGAAATTAAAGCCTTCCTTGAATTCAATGAAAATAAAGAAACAACATACTCAAACTTATGGTACGCTATGAAAGCAGTCCTAAGAGGAAAGTTCATAGCACTAAGTGCCCACTTAAAGAAAACAGAGAAAGCACATATTGGAGACTTAACAGCCCACCTGAAAGCTCTAGAAAAAAAGAAGCAGACTCACCTAGAAAGAGTAGAAGACTGGAAATAATCAAACTGAGGGATGAAAACAACAAAATAGAAACACAGAAAACAATCCAAAGAATCAATGAAACAAAAAGCTGGTTCCCGGAGAAAATCAACAAGAATGATAAACCCCTATCCAAACTAATCAAACGGCAGAGAGAATATGCAAATTAATAAGATCAGAAATGAAAAGGGGGACATAACCACAGACACAGAGGAAATTCAGAGAATCATTAGACCTTACTACAAAAGCTTGTATGCCACAAAACTGGAAAATGTAAAAGAAATGGACACTGTTTTAGATAAATACCATATACCAAAGTTAAACCAGAATCAGGTGAACAATCTAAATAGACCTGTTAGTCGTGAAGAATTAGAAGCTGTTATCAAAAACCTCCCTACCAAAAAAAGCCCAGGACCAGATGGTTTCAATGTGGAATTCTACCAGAACTTCCAAGAAGACCTAATACCTATACTCCTTAATGTATTTCACAATATAGAAACAGAATAGTCATTACCAAATTCCTTTTATGAAGCTACAGTTACTCTGATACCAAAACCACAGGAAAGAGAATTACAGGCCAATCTCACTCATGAACATCGACGCAAAAATCCTCAACAAAATACTGGCAAACCGAATCCAAGAACACATTAGAAAAATTATCCATTATGATCAAGCAGGCTTCATCCCAGAGATGCAGGGCTGGTTCAACATACGAAAATCTATCAATGTAATCCATCATATAAATAAACTGAAAGAAAAAACCATATGATCATTTCATTAGATGCTGAAAAAGCATTTGACAAAATTCAACATCCCTTTATGATAAAAGTATTGGAGAGATTAGGGATACAAGTGTCATACCTAAATATAATAAAAGCTATATACAGCAAGCCAACAGCTAACATCAAATTAAACGGAGAGAAAATCAAAGCCATCCCACTAAACTCAGGAACACGACAAGGCTGTCCCCTCTCGCCATACCTCTTCAATATAGTGCTTGAAGTTCTAGCAATAGCAATAAGACAACATAATGGGATCAAGGGGATTCGAATTGGAAAGGAAGAAGTGAAACTTTCATTATTTGCAGATGATATGATAGTGTACATAAGCGACCCCCAAAACTCCACCAAAGAACTTTTACAGCTGATAAACACCTTTAGTAATGTGGCAGGATACAAAATCAACTCCAAAAAATCAGCCGCCCTCTTATACACAAAGGATATGGAAGCAGAGAGGGAAATCAGAGAAGCTTCACCTTTCATGATAGCCACAAACAGCATAAAATATCTTGGGGTAAATCTAACCAAGGAAGTGAAAGATCTATTTGACAAGAACTTTAAGGCATTGAAGAAAGAAATTGAAGAGGATACCAGAAAATGGAAGGACCTCCCTTGCTCTTGGATTGGGAGGATCAACATAGTAAAAATGGCAATTCTACCAAAGGCAATTTATAGATTCAATGCAATCCCCATCAAGGTCCCATCAAAATTCTTCACAGAACTTGAGAGGACAATAATCAACTTTATATAGAAAAACAAAAAACCCAGGATAGCCAAAACAATCCTATACAATAAAGGATCTTCTGGAGGCATTACCATCCCTGACTTCAAACTCTATTACAGAGCTACAGTAATGAAAACAGTGTGGTACTGGCATAAAAACAGAGAAGTCGACCAATGGAATCGTATAGAAGACCCGAATTTTAACCCACAAACCTATGATCACCTCATTTTCGATAAAGGAGCTAAAAGTATACAATGGAAGAAAGAAAGCATCTTCAACAAATGGTGCTGGCACAACTGGATGTCAACCTGTAGAAGAATGAAAATAGACCCATATCTATCACCATGCACAAAACTCAAGTCCAAATGGATCAAAGACCTCAATATCAGTCCGAACACACTGAACCTGATAGAAGAGAAAGTGGGAAGTACCCTACAACAGATGGGCACAGGAGATCGCTTCCTAGGTATAACCCCAGCAGCACAGACATTAAGGGCAACATTGAATAAATGGGACCTACTAAAACTGAGAAGCTTCTGTAAAGCAAAGGACACTGTCACTAAGACAAAAAGGCAACCTACTGACTGGGAGAAGATCTTCACCAACCCCGCAACAGACAAAGGTCTGATCTCCAAAATATATAGAGAACTCAAGAAACTAGATTTTAAAATGCTAATTAACCCAATTAAAAAATGGGGCACTGAACTGAACAGAGAATTCTCAACAGAAGAAGTTCAAATGGCCAAAAGACACTTAAGGTCATGCTCAACCTCCTTAGCGATCAGGGAAATGCAAATCAAAACAACTTTGAGATATCATCTTACACCTGTCAGAATGGCTAAAATCAAAACCACCAATGATAGCCTTTGCTGGAGAGGCTGTGGAGGAAGGGGTACCCTCATCCATTGCTGGTGGGAATGCAATCTTGTGCAACCACTTTGGTAATCAGTGTTTTGGTTTCTCAGGAAATTCGGGATCACCCTACCCCTGGACCCAGCAATACCACTCTTGGGAATATACCCAAGAGATGCCCTATCATATGACAAAAGCATTTGTTCAACTATGTTCATAGCAGTATTATTTGTAATAGCCAGAACCTGGAAACAACCTAGATGCCCTTCAATGGAAGAATGGATGAAGAAAGTGTGGAATATCTACACATTAGAGTAATACGCTGCGGTAAAAAACAACGACTTCTCGAATTTGCATGCAAATGGATGGAAATAGAAAACACTATCCTGAGTGAGGTAACCCAGACCCAAAAAGATGAACATGGGATGTACTCACTCATAATTGGTTTCTAGCCATAAATAAGGGTCACGGAGTCTACAATTGGTGAACCTAAAGAAGCTAAATATGAAGGTGAACCCAAGGAAAATCATATAGTTATCCTCTTGGCCATGGGAAGTAGACAAAATTGCTGGGAAGACAATTGGGATCTTGGGGGTGAGGTGGGATGGGGGTAAGCGGAGATGGGGAGAGAAAAGTGAGAAGGGGAGGATGGGGGGAACTTGGGGAAAAAGGATGATTGGGATAAAGGAAGGTTGGATATGGGAGCACGGAACCACAATTCTTAGTTAAGGGAGCCACCTTAGGGTTGGCAAGAGACTTGAACCTAGAGTGGCTCCCAGGAGCCCATGGTGATGTCCCCAGTTAGTTCCTTGGGCAGCTGAAGATAGGGAACCTGAAATGACCCTAACTTATAGCAATACTGATGAATATCTTGCATATCACCATAGAACCTTCATCTGGTGATGGATGGAGATAGAGACAGAGACCCACACTGGAGCACTGGACTGAGCTCCCAAGGTCCCAATGAGAAGCAGAAGGAGGGAGAACATGAGCAAATAAGTTGGGACCATGAGGGTTGCACCCACCCACTGAGACAGTGGTGCTGATCTATTGGGAGCTTACCAAGGCCAGCTGGACAGTGACTGAAAAAGCATGGGATAAAACCGGACTCTCTGAACATGACGAACAATGAGGGCTGATGAGAAGCCAAGGACAATGGCACGGGGTTGTGATCCTACTTCATGTTCTGGCTTTGTGGGAGCCTAGCCAGTTTGGATGTTCACCTTCCTAGACATGGACAGAGGGGGGAGGACCTGGGACTTTCCACAGGGCAGGGAACCCTGACTGCTCTTTGGACTGGAGAGGGAGGGGGAGAGGAGTGGGGGGAGGGGGAAAAGGGTGGGAGGAGGGGGAGGGAAATGGGAGGCTGGGAGGAGGTGGAAACTTTTCTCAATAAAAAAAATTCTTCTTTTTAAAATTAGCATTATTAGGACATAATTCCCATACCATAAAGTTTACTCCTTTAAATTACATAAAATTAGTAAGTCCGGTGTTTTAATGGAATTGTGTACATCATTATACTGAGAAATAACATCATATCTATTAGCAGTCATGCCTCTGAACCCTTTCTCATTAGGCTCTAGCAACCCTTAGTATACTTTAGACTCTATAGCTTTGCCTGTTTTGGACATCTTCATGTAAATAGAATCCATCAACTAAACAGAATCATCCATGATATAATACTTTGCTCCTGACATCTTTCATTTTGTTTTCAAGCTGAATCTATTGCTTTGTATGACTTAAAATTTTTCTATTGACCCCAGTCAGGGAAGCCAGTAGGTTAACTGCAGATCTTTGCCTATCAGTCCTCTCCCCCAAATCTAATCCCCCAGTCTCATCCCTGACCACCTGCTGCATCCTCCCTTACTCCCCAACCCCCATCTTCAGGATATCAACCAGATCTTCCCCTAACTTTTCTCCCCGACCCTAACTCCAGTAGGCAATCAATCCCTGGAAAACCAGAGGCTGCTCTGACCAGGGAAGAAGGCTAACTGCAAATCCTCACCTATTTGTCCTTCTCCTCCAAATCTAATCCCCTACTTGGCATGGACTGCATGGCAACCACTGCTGCTTGAGGAAATTGCAGCATTTTGACTTTGGGGATCATAATTCTCCAGTACCCTTTTATTTTCATTTTTAATAATTCTCACTATGTGTTATGGGTGTTCTCTTATACTTTCCCTCTGGGAAATTTTGTGTGGGGTTGGAAGGATGAAAATGTGTATATTGATATCCTGTTTAAACAAAATAATGTTTTGGAAAAAATCCCTGCCACTGTGGAACCATATAGCATAACTAACTCTGCATACTCCCATACTAGTGAATACTAGGTTTCTAGAAAATTTAGAAAGTAAAATATGCTTGATAAATATGGTATATTTGATAACCAAGATTTATAAATTCCCAAGGTCTACTTGTAGGGCCCAGGGCAGCTTGGTTATACTGCTGCCACAAAAGGCTCAATAGAGAACAGCCAAAAAGTAGGCCTGAGTTTCGATTTACACTAAAGCAGCACCTGATTTTAGGAAAGCCCACAATCTGAGACTGCTCAGGATTGGACCAATTGGCACCCAAGTGGAAAATATCTAACATTCCGAAGGAAATATCTTAGTTTCAACCATTTAAGATAGGATCGCCAGATGTCCCTTAACCCAGCATAGAGCCAACCCATTTCACCAAGACACCCCAAGACTAATGTCAGCCAATCAATTTGAACCTTAGAAACCCCCTAACCCCAACCTCTGCTATGATAAAAACTCCACCCCGATTGAGTTCAAGGCTCTCTGATCTCTTACCACTGCATTGGACACACAGAGGGTCCAAGCTTGAGTTTGAATAAAGGCTTTTTGCTTTTGCATACAGATGCTGACTCTTTGGTGGTCTTTGGGGGACTCTGTCATCTGGGCATAACACTACTCTGGTTCATAGTAATATTTGCCTAGTTTTGTCTTTGCTCACTTTTAAACTTTAGCTATTTTGATAAACTAAGCCATATAAAAAAACCTTCAATATTCAATAATGGAATGTCTGATATCCTAAGAAAGTCCTTTAACCAAGGTCAAGCATTTAGACAAAAACTCTCATTCTCCAGAGGCTTGGAGAAAGTTTCTGTTTGCTAATAAATAGAAGATATTCTTATCTCTCCTAAGAGTAACTTAGGCTCTTACATTAAAAAATGCCAATATTGGTGGAACTGTCTTTGAAATTTCTTGCTTAATGGGATAGTCTGCCAACATAGGATCAGACTATGCCCTCTGAATGTGAGTGACAGTTGTATGGCTGGGGCAGACTGTGAGGCCACTGGCAGTGGCACCTGGATTTATCTCTACTGTTTGTACTGTTTTTTTTGGAACCCATTCTCTTTGGAAGGATACCTTGCTCGGCCTAGATATAGTAGGGAGGGCCTTGGTCCTTCCTCAAAGCAATGTGCCTTATCCTCTCTGAGGAGTGGATGGGGGATGTGTGGGCGTGAAGGGGGGATATGGAGAGGATGTGGAAGGAATGGGAGGAAGGAAGGGAACTGGGATTGGTATATAAAATGAAAAAAGATAGTTTGTTTTGGTTTTTGAAAAAAGTCAAATAAAATAAAACAAAAAAATAAAGCTTAAATATGACAGCTAGTTTTCGAGTTTCAATTCCATACCATTGATCTGTATATTTTTCTTTATGCCAGTATCCCTTTTAAAAACTATCACTATAATTTTGTAATAAATTATCTTCAATGTAGTAACTATGTTACATAAAATTTATCCTTTTATCACATGTAAGTGTAGAGATCAGCAGCATAATTGTTCACATTGTTTATAATCATTAGTATTACTATCTCTCAAACTTTTAGTCATCTTCAATATAGCAAATTTTCAAAGAGAAAGAGAAAAGAATGTGCAAGAGGAACTTTGTTCTTCTGTTCCAAGACTGTTTTGGTTATTCTTAGTCTCTTATATTTAGATATTAACTTCTGCATAATTTGTTAGCTTCTGCAATGGAGGCGGTTGAGATTTGATAGCAACCGCAGTTCCTAAATTTGTTGATCCACCTGGGAAAAGCTAGTCTTCTATAATGATGACATTTCTTCTCATTCATTTTGTTTATTTACTATTTCAGTGCAAAAGTCATGGACTTCTTTGTTTACATATTTCTAGTTTATTCCTTTGGTCAGATTGTAAACAGCTGCTTTCCTAATTTCATTTTTGTATTGCCTTTTGCTACGTGTGTGCGCACATGTGTGAATTCCTTAGGGTTAATATGTAAGGACATATCATTCACAAGCAGAGTTATCTTTACATCTCCCCTTAAAATTTATTTTTATTTCCTGACCAAAATCTCCAGTACAATGCTGAGTAGAAATGCGAAGATTGAAAAGATCAAGCATAGTACACCAAGATTGCAATCCTTTACAAGGCCTTTTTGTAAGCTTGGCTCTTGGATGGTGTAGTGCCGGGGTCTACCCTTGTTCCTGGGGTTCATCTTGAGGACAGTTTCTGGTCAGCTAACTAAAGCATTCTGTTTGTTCCTGTGCTCCCTCTGCCCGGCCTGGTGATTAGCTGTAGGGCATTGTTGACTCCATCTTTGGTGTGGTAATTTCCCACCTGCCTGGGCAGAAATCCTTGTGCAGCTGCTAGGTACATAAGGATTTCCCCAAGGTTGAATTAATGGCATTCGGCTTATCTCCTTTCGAATGACCCAGGTCTCTTTGTGTGTTCTTTCAATCTCCAGGCCTGCGCCCGAACTGTACCGAGGGGGTAACACAGAATCAGGTGTTACAGGATGGCATCTGAGAAGCTGGATTTCTTAGAGGTTTGTTCCCATCATTGTTAAAGGAACCTGGCTCACTATCTCCAAATTGTTAATGCAGCTAAAGTGTGTTGAATAAAAGCTTTTCTTTTTGGGAGACCCCAACTTGGTACATACTAGATAAAGGATGTCCAAATCAATATAACTGCCAATAAATTTTGGACTCTACAGTTTAAGAGCGCTCTCCAGACCTACATTTCAGACACACTGTTATAAACATGTTGCTAGGGAGATGAAGTATGTCCCGTGTGGTTTCAGTTAGAGAACTCTTGAAAACTTCCGCAGGGTCTCCTTATCCTCCATGCCTATACTTTTTTCTTTGTTGATTTTGCTTTATCTCTTTCCGCTGGAACAAACTGAGCCTGGTGCATTAGCAAACCTGAACCAGCTTTGCTAAACTTTGAGCGTATTTTGTTGTTGTTCTTGATCTTAAGAGTAAAGCAGGTAGTCTATCAACATGATGTTAGCTATGGGATTTTTCACAAATGCACTTTATCAAGACGACAAAATTCTCTATTTAATTCTTTTTTGGTTTGAGTTTGAGGGGGGAAAAATCTCATCAGTAGCACAGCCTGACTTTGTGATCAGCATTATACTCCTTTCCCAGGGACAGGACTGAAAAGGAGTGTCAATATTACTGGAATAGTCTATTTGTAAGTTTTTTTTTCAGTCAAAGGGTGCTGGATTTTTTCAAGTACCATTTTGGCAGTCAATGATGTTGTAAATGTGTCCTTTATTCTACTAACATTCTATTACATTAGTTTTTACATATTAAACAAATCTCACATTCCTAGGGTAAATCAGGCCTGGTCTCAGATTTATATTATAAACAATGGCTGAATAAACACATAATTAAACACAGTGCTAATAGTTGCTGCTAAAATGAAAAAAGGGGGGGGGGAGTAAGAGTAAACTTTACCAGAGATAATACTAATTTGATCAGAAATCTTAATGATGAAAGGGAGACAATTCCAGGCGGAAGGCCGGGCTAACAGCAAATGGAGTTAACTAGGAACAAGTTTAGTGTCTTTAAAGCCTCAACAGCAGATCCCACGATGGTCAAAGCAGTGAAGATGGAAACAGATCACACAGGGGCCTTGTGGGTGACCGTAGAAAAATGCCAATTCCTTTCCAGTTGCGAGGAAAGCATTTCCAGCACACTTCCTCAACCGGCTTAGGCAGCTTTACCCTGACCCCTCCTTTTATCTCAGAAAATCTAGAATCATCTCTGGGAAACGATTCTCCGCGACCCAGAAAGGCCAGGTACCTCTTGGTCTCTGCTACCTCCGATTGGTCAGGGAAATATTACCGATCCGCTCTGGGCGGTTAGGAAGTGAATGTGTGAGTTTGTCTCACACCCTCAGATTGCGGTGGTTAGTTCACTAATGTCCAACCGAAAGAACAACTCTCAGCTCCTTCAGCGTGGTCAGCTCCTCTCCAGGGCTCAGTGCTCTGCAGGGAAGCGCTGGCCAGCGGTCGCCCTGGGACACTGGCAGCACCATGACCTCAGTGCACCCTGCGACCATCAGCAGGGCTTGCATTTTCAGGGCTACGACCTGGGCTGAGGAAGCCTCCCGGGAGACAAGTGTCCCCAGCCCCCACCCCCAGAGGCCGGGTGCCCCTGTCTCTGCTCCCCCTTGCAGGTGTGAGGCTACCCTCCCGAACTCTCTGCACACACTTAGCAACCCGGTCACACACCCCCTTTTCTCCTCCTCCTCTGCGGAATTCGCGACAGCTGCAGTCAGGTCCAGCTCCCTGCAGAGCACCCAGCACCAGCCCTCCGCCCTCGTCCTTCCCCAGCCATTGTCCTTGTCCACTCACCTAGGATGCGAGAGATGCCCAGGGTCAGCTTCTCCAGGTGCGGCTTGCTGCCGGCTTGCAGTGGGGGCGGCGTCTCCTCCATGGCACGCGTCCCCACTCCGCGCGCGGCGCCGGCCACAGTGACCGGGGCCGCCGCGGAGAGCCGGCCGGCCGGCTGACGTGCCCGACCCCGCCTCAGCTCTGCGGCCGTCGGGCTCACAGCATGCCGGGAGTTGTAGTTTTCGGCGCCTGACGGCTCGGCGAGGAGAGGATGGGTGGCCCGGGCGACCCTGGCAGCAGCAGTTCCGCCGGGCGCTCGTTCCCGCGACCCTGGCCCGGGCCTCAGCTCACATCTCCGCGACCCCGCCTCGCCTCGACCGGGAGCTTCTCCCCTCGCCAGGGCCGGAGGCGCAAGCGAGGGCGGTCCTCTGCGCCGAGCGGCCAATGGGGACTGAGCCTGGAGGCTGGGGCGTGGCGGCCCCGGCGCGACGCCTCGAGTGGCGGTTGTTTCAAGATGGCGGGTGCGGCGGGCCCCTCCCTGCCGGGCTCGGCGTTCTGGAGCCGCGACTGTATCCTTTGCCCCGCTGCTAGGGGGCGCCGCGCCGTCCGGGGTGGCGAGGGTGGGGGCGCGAGGCTTTCCTGGGCCAGAGAAGTGCGGCGCGCACGCCGGGCCAGGGACGGGCCTTTCCACTCCGAGCTGAGTATCCCCGCGCCTGCCTGGCGACGAGGTGTCGCTAGGTAGGAATTCTGGCTCGTGAGAAATCCGTCCTCCTCGGCTGTGGGTTCCGCCAAGATGGCCTTTAATGGGGACGCCTCAGGCAGGGCTGGAGAAGCTCCTTTGCCAACCCTTGCCGGGAAATCACTGGCTGATGTAGGGTGCGAATGAGTTTGTGTGGTAGGGAAGGCAGGTGGGGGTGGACACACTTTGCTGGGTGGGCAGGGAGTCTTTTTCTCTTGATTTGGAATTAGCCTTAGTGTGCGCCACTGGGAACAAATCAGGTAATTTTGCTTGCTTCTTGGACTGAGAAAGTCCCTTTAGTGATGCTGTGTTTACTCCTGCGTCTTTTAGAGAGGTGTAGGTTTCATGGGGGCTGGATCGCTGGTGTTAGTTAGGGGATGCATTAGGAAGTGCCTGGAAGCAGCGTTGACTTACTAGATTGTGCAACACCCTTGTTGGAAATTGAAGTTTGAGGGTTGTTTTTGCTCAGGAAACTGGAGCTTTCTAGTCGCGCAGTAGTTAGAATCCCCGGTTCAATAACTGAAGAGCTTTCCAGGGGTTCATTTCTAGGATTAGATTAGCTCTTGCATCCTAAGCGGTCGCCTTGGTTATGTACTTCCTTGCTGGAGGGACATTAGTGGAGTGAACTTGTAATCGGTGTCCCTGAGCGCCCGAAAAGAAGCCAGTTGGCTTGCTAGGTGTGGCAATGACATTGTTTTAGGCGTTACTGTTACCTTTGGCAGAATCATTCTGGACATTCTATTCGACATAGCTCCCAGTGAAACTTAGAAAATTGTATTTCCAGTTTCCTTTATTGAGTTACTTGGGTTAGAGTTTCCTGCGCGCAGGCAGGAATGCCTTTGTGATCTGAGCTGCCAAGGGTTTAGTGTTGTGCACTGAGTAAACGGAATTACTGCTTGTCTCTGATAGGTGGGCGAGGAACAAATAAAATTACCTCGGGTAATGTAAAAGAAATCATACCAGTGTACTTTCAAAGCAATTTTTCCACTTATTAGAGTTGAAAAGCAAATATGTACATCAGGACCGCTGTGCTGAATTAGGAACTCAGGAAACTGGGACCAGGCTTGTCCTTAGGAAAAATAAAGAGTTATTTCCTTATACCAGCTAATGGTATTTTTCTGATATACAATAGAGGAGATGACAGCCTGTTTCACTGGGACGAGAATGAGCAGTGTGTGGTCCAAACCTTTGCTTTTGTTGTTGGCTGCCTTGGACTCATTTGTGCAGTCATAACACTCATCATTTGTTATAAACGTAATAACATACTCCCTACCTTTTACATTTCCTCATGAGCCGAATAGTCAATTTAAAACATTCAGATCTATCCACTAGTGATGAGAATTGAAGTTGTATGGGAAAGTGTGATGGTAATTGGGTCCTATAGAAATTCAGATGTAAGAAAGTAATTGCAAAATTATTGGTATTGCTTTTTTCCTTAGCCTATTCCATATAATAACCAATTAACACTCAGCTTCTGATATTTTCATTCTAAATTTCCAAAGGCCTACAGCTGTGTTAAATGTACATTGTTGCTATTTGCTGAAAAAATGTAATGATAAATATGAACTATTAGGTCTTTGAATCTCCATTTCTTCCTGACACATTGGTGATTATTCCCCAAACCTCTCCAGAGTAAAATCCCACTAGGATAAAGTCAAATGGTATGCACCTATGATCTGATATTCTTTGTGCTTTACTGAATAAAAGATTCTCAGTGCTTCACTTAAATGATTAAATAAATGTAATAGAGAGATTTCTCAATCCTGGAAGTTTTCATCATGAGAGAGCAGATAATTAGTGATAGATCATCACTTTCAAAAAAGTTGTTTATATCTACTGCATATTATGATTCAGTGGTGCTATTTGACACAAAGTATTGGCATCTAATGTGAGGATGCCACATTGCAGTTGTGGGTTAAATCTTCTGGTAAAACACAGGGTTTTTGGTTGTGAATTTTACTCTTGCAGACCAGGCTGTCCTCAAACTCACAGAGATCCTCCTGTCTCTGCCTCCCAAGTACTGGGATTAAAGAGTATGCCACCACCACCCAGCTGAGTGTGGATTTCTTTACTGTAAATGGAGACTGCTCTTTCGTTCCTGGCCGTCTAGACCCAAATAATCACACAGAAACTACATTAATTACAACACTGCTTGGCCAATCACTTAGGCATATTCCTGGCTAACTCTTATATCTTAAGTTAACCTGTTTCTATTAATCTGTATATCACCACCAGGCTGTGACCTACCTATATGGTTTTAGCATTCTGGCATCTGTCTCCTTTGGCAGCTACATGGTGCTACTTTTTTTCTATATTGCTGTTCAGCCATTGACCAAAAAAGCTTTATTCATTAGCCAATAAAAGCAGCACATATACAGAAGGACATTCCACATCATCTTCTCTTTTCTAATTAAAAGGAAGGTTTTAACTTTAACATAGTAAAATTACATATAGCAAAACTATTATCAAGCAACAATTGCAGTTACAGTATTTCTTTATGAATCTAAAGTTTCATATCTAATTTATCTTTTATTATAACTAAGGAAAACTATAACCATAACTATATGTCTTCAACTCTTCATAGACCCCAGAAGGATATAATATTACCTAAGTAAACAGGAAGTTCATTGTAAGCAACTTCTGAAGTTCTAGAAATGACAGAGACATCTTGATACCTTGATAGTCATCCAAAGTTCTGTGAAGTTGGGAAATCCATCTTCAGCCTACAGGCCATAGTATCTGGCAAACTTGTCAATGAAGCAGGAAATTTGAAAGACTGTTTCACCTATATTGGTAGTTTGTCAGTCACTTTCTCCTGTGTCCTGCAAAATGGCAGACTCTTTCATGAAGCAGGAACCCTAAATGACTGTCACACCTTTAGGCAAGTTCAGCAGTCATTTCTGTGGGTCCTGCATGTCCAGTTCATACAGCATAACATCAAACAGTCCAGGCAAGAGTAGTTTCTTGCCCAAATGTCTAGCAAAGTCCATAAGGAAACTCTTCGATGTTTATCTTTCTCTTGAAGTAATTGATGCTGCCAGAAGCAGACATGTCTCACTGTTGAGAAAAGTCTTAAGTTCTTAAAACATTTTAAATGCCATATTCTGTAGGTCTTTGAAGTATTGAAGATTACCTATCTAATTTAAATATATCTCTATATATCTAGAAAACCTAACTAACTTGACTACAAGTTTGACTATTATAAATCACTATCATTAGTCTTTATTTCTTAACTATACATTTTTAAATGAGCTTCACAAACACAATACCTTAAATGAGCAGAAATACACACACTATAATAAATCGACCTTAAATCTGTGTCAATAAACCAAGATCCATACCAATGCTAAATATTCATCTTTATATCATATCCCCCCCCTCCGCTTTTTTAAGAAAGAGATTGACTGTGGGTACTTAGCCATTTATAATCAACCACCTTTAAATGAAAACAAACATTTACAAATAATCATTTTGTGAATTTGGGCATTGATTTCTCCAAACTGCTTCCTGCTGTTTGTTGGGCAAAGTGCTTTTATGGTTCATAGAGACCTTTTGGGGGTATTGTTTTATAAAACCACATAAGCCTGGAAGGAATCCACAGGTTCTCATGTTCTGTGGAAACAAAAGCAGAACCTCTTTTCCAAAGCAACATATCCTTAGACCCAAATTTTGAGGTCAAGATACCTTTATGTTGATTTAACTTAGCAGCCCCCAGAAAAAATGTCTCTCTGCAGTCAAAAATGTAAATAAAATGCAATAATATACATAATCCAGACTCTGTGTGTTTTCCATCTTTACATGACTTACTTTGTTTTACTCTATTACCTTTTAATATTTAATTATCATTACTTCTTTAATCTATGACTTTCTGTACTCTTTCTTCTCTCTCATAAGCCCATGTACATTAACCTATACTGTAACCCATTTAGGAGTCTCTTTTTTTTTTTTGTCTGAATCTGTCTTTATTGCATAGCTGCAATCATTTTCTGACCATAAGTACCTTCCTCTTTTTTTTTAAGTGCTTGTTGGGCATGGCTAGGACCAATTCCATGGCCCTGCCTGTTGGCTCTTCCCAGTCCAACATTATGGAGGCATGCTTATCACCCCAGCTTCAGGGACACAGCAGGTCTTTGTGACCATTAAACAATTTGTAGCATGCTGCTCACAAACACAATTTAAGTGCAGGACCTCCCGAAAGCCAGTTCATGGCTGCCAGCCCAAACCAGGAAGCCGGCCTCACAGTTTTTTTTTTTCTTTTTTCTTTCCTTTTTTTTTTTTTTTTTTTTTTTGTTAATGCTGAGCCAGGAAGATTTCTTTTAATGGAGCCATGCCTTTTCTTGTTACCAGCAAACAGAGCCTAACTATCTGGAAAAAAAAAATTGCAGCTACCAAGAGGCTGCCTCAGGTGGTGGGTGCCATTTTGTAAACAGAGACTGCTCTTTCATTCCTGGCCATTCAGACCCCAAAAAATCACACAGAAACTATATTAATTATAACATGCTTGAACAATTGCTTAGGCACATTCCTGGCTAACTCTTTATTTCTTAAATTAACCCATTTCTATTAATCTGTGCATCACCACTAGACTCACCTACCTGTAAGGTTTTGGCATTCTGACATCTGTCTCTTTCAGCAGCTGTGTGGCATCTCTCTGACTCTGCCACTTTGTTTCTATATCTCTGTTCACATTTACCACCTGGCTTTACTCTGCTAAGCCATTGGCTGAAGCAGCTTTATCCGTTAGAGAATAAAAGCAATACAGACACAGAAGAACATCGCCTACTAATCCACATAGTTCATAGTAGTGTTAGAAGTGGATACTCTTTCTTCAGTATCTAAATTCAATGACTAATGTGCTCTTGCTGGATTAACAGACTTAATAACAATATAAATAAAGTAAACTATAAAGGAGTGGCCCAAAACATTGCAATAATTATCATCTCTGTCATTGAATTTTCAAATAAAAATAGATTGAGACTTTACATTGACTTAAGCCTAATTGACCTCAAAACCTTTGTAGTAAATAATAATTACATATACCTGTGTTGGTGGCAAATGATATAGTATTCAAAGCATTAGAGAACAGTAAGCAATATTTAGCTTATTTATTTTATTTTTTTAAAAATGTATTTATTTATTATATACACAGTGTTCTGTCTATCTGTATGCTTGCTGGCCAGAAGAGGGCACCAGATCTCATTACAGATGGCTGTGAGCCACCATGTGGTTGCTGGGGATTGAACTCAGGACCTCTGGAAGAGCAGTCAGTGCTCTTAACCTCTGAGCCATCTTTCCAGCCCTACTTAGCTTATTTATTTCACATACTTGTTCCTCTATACCACTTCTGCCCTGACTTCCAATGACTACTTTCTTTCTGGGGATATAGGTAGATTGTTATCATCATCAAGAATATTTTGTAACTTGAAGAAATTCTTGTTTAATTACTTCTAACTAACAAAATATATAAATAATCTGGCATGCAGTTTTAATATATATTTGGTATACCCTTTGTCTGTTTGACCTTTCTAAACAGTATAGCTTTGTTGGGAGAGTTTATATAAGTTAAATATTTGAGTTTTTAATGAGACAATAGGTTGTTTTATGTTATTGGAAGAGACAACTTCCAATGCTATTTTTAAAAATGTTTTTGAAATTAATATTTAGAGTTGTTGGACTCATGCCTCAAAAATAAGTATCAATTTTATTCCTTTTAGATGGCTTAGTAAATACTAGTTATTCTTTTTGTTTGGAAATGCATACAAAATTGAATATACAGCATGAAAATCATCTTTTTTGGTGTTAACATTTTAAAGAGATGGGATAAGGCTATGAATAAATAAAATGCATGCATCTATTAATAGTAGATCCTTCAGAGAAAAATAAAGTAGGAAAAGGCCAAGGATGAGCAGAGGAATCACAGTTGGAGAGAATTGCGCAGTTTAAGTCCCTATGTGGTTAGGCAATGAAGGCCTCAGTCAAACAGTGATATATGGCCAAAGGCTTAAAGATAATGAGTAAGTATGAAGGCTTGGAGGAAAAGCTATGTAGTCAAAGAAACCATAAGTACACCAGCTCTAACATAGGAGCTTTTGTAGTCATTTAACAGATTCATGGATGCTAGGAGTGAATGGTAAGTGTATCAAGAAATGAGGAGAGAGTTAGGGTGGAGGGATCAGTTCTTGAGCATTATAGACCTTGTACATACTTGGATGTTTATTCTAAATAGGAACAACACAAAGTTTTAAAATGTTTATTCTGGCCTCTGTTTAAAAAGTAGAATGTTGCCAGGCAGTGTTGGCTCACATCTTTAATCCCAGCACTCAGGAGGAAGAGGCAGGTGAATCTCTGTGAGTTCAAGGTCAGCCAGAGTGGTCTACAAAGTAAGTTCCAGGACAGGTAGGACTATTTCACAAAAAACCCTGTCTTGAAAAAAACAAAACAAAGCAAAACAAAACACACACACACACACACACACACACAAAATCATCAACAACAAAAAAGTAGAATGTTGATGAGTTCTGATTGGAAATGAGAGAGCAATTTGGAGGCAATGGCTGCAATCCTGGTGAGAGAAATGGTGATTTGGATTTATGTGCCATTGTTTTGCAGAAGTTGTTGGGCTGTAGGTATATGTTAAAAGTTAAGACAACAGAATTTCCCAAATGTGAGATAGGAAATAAAAGTCAAGAATATCTCCACATTTTGGGCAGCTAGGAGTATGGGAAAGCTGATGGGTGGCCTTTGAGATGTAAGTAAGAGCTTCAGTAGTGGATTTAACTGAATCTGGTATCTTTTATGTATCTATCAGTGTTAAATTTAGCAGATATGCTTGATTTAATGATTAATTTGGTAGAAATCAACTTATAGTACTTAAAGATAGGAGAATCAAGATCATCAGTAAAATAAGGGAAGAAAAAAACCCTCTAAATTGGGGGCCCTGGGATCTCCAAAGTGATGAGGAATGGTTAGTCTAGGAGAAGTTGAGGGGAAGGAGCAGGAATTGTTAGGAAAGCAGAGGAATTTATGAGTGTGGTGTCTCACATTCAAATTTTAAGGAGTGGTCATTTATATCAAATGCTACTGATAGATCAAATCCAAAGAAGCTTATGAATTAATTGATAAGTTTACCAATATGGGTTTTAGTTTAGCTTTATTGGATTGGTAGAATCAAAGCTTGATTGAATAGGTTCATGACTAATTAGGAGGGGAGGAATTGGAGACTGTGGATGTCTCTTCTGAGAAGTTTGGCTGTAAAGGGGTATGTAGTACAGTAGTTGGAGGGGATGCAGGGTTAAGGAATTTATTTTCCTTTTTTTAAAAAATTAAAAGAGTAGTACATCTTTAGATACTAGTAGGAATACTTAATAGAAAAAATTATGGTAGCTTAAACAGAAGGAGGATCAAAAACATCAGCAGCAATATCCTTGGGAGAAAAGGGAAAAAGTAATTGTGTGTGTGTGTGTGTGTGTGTGTGTGTGTGTGTGTGTAAGGGCTCCATTTCCTTTAGATCAGTGCATGAACACTTCTTCTGTAGCAAGAAGGGAAAATTGGGAAGGTCTTTACAGTTTGTATTCTTAAGGAAATAGGGAACATTATTAGCTGAGAGTAAGAATGGTAGAAGTGTCAGGATTGAAGAAGGAGGAGAGAGGGGGAATGCTTGTTTGAGCTTCTGAAACTGAGTAGGCTCCCAGTTCTAGACTCAGGTTTTTCTCTTCCAGTTGTGAGCATGCTTTTGGTGAATGACCTAGAAAATATAATGTGTTTTCCAGTACATCTTTGGAGAACACCCTGCATCTAGCTTATAATTAAAAGCACTGCTCTATGGAGCATGTTTTGTAACATTGTCTTGAATTTTTTCCCCTATTTTTGTTTTTGTCAAGTACATTTCAAACATCACACATTTATCAAGTGCCCACTGTGTATAAAGTCTGTGTGTTAATCTTAGAGTATATAAAGTAAAAAAAAAAATGGTTTCTGTTGCTCAGGAGACCATACCATTTCATTTCATAGAGCTATTTGAGATTGGTTATGGTGAAGTCAAAGTTGGTTTCTTTGGAATAGTCGTAATTCTAGTTCTCCAATACTGTCAGACCTCATCCACATTGCTTGATGAAATTGAAAATTTATGAGTGTTTATTATTCAGTGAACGTCTATTTGTAGGTATTTCTTTATTTGAGACAAGGTTTCATGTAGTGGAGGCTGGCTTTGATCTCTTAATCTTCTGCCTTCTTCCCCTGAGTACTGGGATTATAGGTCTGTACTACCACCTAGCCAGTCAACCCAAATCTCAGAGTTGTGATAGCACGTGTACTTGTGCTGCAGAAGAAAACACCCAGTAGCTCAGGCAGTGGGTGGCATCTGAGAGTTCCTGCTTTTCTGTTACTGTGGATGATAGAACTTAGGGCCTTGCTCATGCCAGGTAAGCCTTCTACAGTCCCAGTCCTCACCCAGCTCATATCCCCACCCTCTCCTCCTTGGAGACAGGGTCCTAATTCAGACTGTCCTTAAACTCATTTTGTAGTCCAGGCAGATCTTGGTCTCTACCTGCTCAGCCTCCCTAGTAGCTGGAGTTATAGGCTTGCATCACCAAACCTATCATATTGTTAGGCAATTCTGATAGTGTTCCCTGGAAAAAGATTCCCTTTCTAGGATTGATACTGAGCTAAAATATGTATCTATTTACTTTATTATTAAATTATAATTTTATACATATACAGCGTGTATTTTGGTGCTTCTCCTGCCCCCAACTCCTCCTCCCTATAAAATCTGTTTCCCCTGTTCAGTAGGTTGGGTTCTTTTAGTAGCCCATAGAGCTTAATCTGGACCTTCTGTATGATCCTGACTTCGGAATTAACCTTCATGTTGACCTTATAGATATGTTATGGAACCCGCTATACCATTTTTTCACACAACTGTGGTTAATAACTGTGGTGTCTAGAAATCTTTTTATAAACTAAAAAATTGAAATTTCCTAGATAGTTTGGATAGAAAATTGTTTATATGCTTCTTGCCTGGAATGTTATCAAATTGTAGGTTTATATAGGTGTATCTGGATTTAGGCAGAGTTCCTGATAGGATCCTCTAGAAAGAAAGCTTTTTTGTGATGTTTCTTTTTCTCTAGCAAATGTATATATTTATAAACATATACATATATACATATATGTATATACACATCTGTAGCAAATATATGTGTATATACATTTGCATGCACATGAAAATATATACTCATATATATACATATTTGCAACAGAAAACAAACTATCAGAAGAAAAGTTTATATATGTATATATAAACATATATATTTGCTATAGGCCTTTTGAAATTCAAAATAGTTCTTTTTTTGTTCTAAAATTTTTCCCATGTCTTCTATAGTAGGGCTTCTTGGGACATTTCCCGAATGTATTACAGAAGAATAAATACTGCCTTTGTGTTTGCATGGTTGATTTGCCCTGAAACATTGTTTGATCTTCACAGCTAATGCCTGTCTTGGAATTATTTATTCTTTCTGCCTAAAATAACTGTCAGTTCCTCAGTGGTGCTTAACTCCCTTTTTCATAAAAGGAAAACAACATAATAGCAAAACATATATCCCAAAAGTATCCTATTTGGGAATAGGTGTGAAGGAAAGATGCATGAACCATGGCTTCCAGTGTCTTCTCTACACATACGGTTATGACTATCCAAAGTTGAACTTTTATGAAATACTCATTATTTTTCTAGTTTTCTTTTTAAGTAAGTTATAACTTCTCAGTTCAAAATAGATGAAGATTTATTACAGATATGCATGGATATTTCATGATGTTTTAAAGTATTTTCCTTCATGTTCTCCTCCCTAGTTTCTGATGAAGAACAATCAGTAGTTTATGTTCCAGGTATGACATCTACATTAAAGTTCTTGAAACTTCCCTTGTTTCTTAATTGTTAGGAGAAAATTAAATATTGGGATAACAACCTTGTATGTGCAATTGGATATGGAACAATTCATTTCTATATAATTAAAAACAAATTTAAAAAACAAGTGTTAGTGAATATTTGACTATAACTTCTTAAGATTTGAATATTGGTTTTCACTAGCCGGGCGGTGGTGCCGCATGCCTTTAATCCCAGCACTTGGGAGGCAGAGGCAGGCAGATCTCTGTGAGTTCGAGACCAGCCTGGTCTACAAGAGCTAGTTCCAGGACAGGCTCCAAAACCACAGAGAAACCCTGTCTCGAAAAACCAAAAAGAAAAAAAAAGATTTGAATATTGGTTCTTTTTAGGGTCTGGCTGGGCAAGTCAGCATTTATGGTTTATACAATGTGTCATTTATTAAAGAAAAAGATTCTTTTTGAAAATTTACATCTCATATCTCAAAAGAAAATATGAAAATTTGGTCCAGATTAAATACAAGTCTTTATGCTCACTGATTGTTCAGTTGGATGAGTAATCAAGCAGAATCATTGAAGGTACTCAGGGTAAAAACCGTCTGGTTCCTTGATGTCCCATGTCATCTCAGTATGTTGTAACTTATTGCTTTTAATGTGATCTAAAAATCCTTCCAGTACCTAACTGAATTACTGAATTTTCTATAAGTAACCTTTTGTGATTGTGTGCACACAAGCACACACACACGTGCGCTTTAAATTGAAATTTATAAATTTTTTCTCATCAGGTCCCATAAAGTACATGATACCAAGAGAGGGTTAATGGGGAATGTGGGGAAGCTGAAAAGATTAAGATCAAATCTGAAGTCTTGTTTAATGAACATTCTTAGGAATATCCACAGAAGGAAATACAAGATCAAGACTCAAGTTGATAAATCCAAAAGTTGATGTTAAAGTTAAGGCTTCCAGGGTGACTGATGCTTCCATGGAATCTTTAAAAGGTGCAGGAGATTTGGTAGCTGAACAGGTCAGTGATCTTTTTTTATATTTATTTTTCTGTGTGTGTGTGTACATATACGTGTGCATGAGTTGGGGTGGGGGGTAGTGGTGGGTGTGAACATGTGTACATGTGTGTGTGCATGTGTGGAAACCAAAGTTAGGTACCCTCCTCATCCTCTACCCCTCTAACACTCCTTTGTTGGTTTTTTGGGGGTGGAGTGAGATGAGGTGGGGTGGAATGGGGTTGTCTTTTGTTTATAACACAGGTCTCTTACTGAACCCAGTGCTCGCCCTGGTCAGTCTCCATCCTTTACAGCCCCCTTTAGTTGCAAAGTTACAGGCAAGTGCTACTCTGTCCTCATTTGAACTCAGATGCTCATGCTTAAGATACAAGCACTTTACTGACTAAGCCGTCTCCTGAGCTTGTTGGTTTTTATACATAATGCTCAATAAGACTCAAAAACCTTTAAAAGATGGCCTGTAGAAGACACAAACCTTTTGTGGCCCTTGATAGTGCTAAGTATCAACATAAAGTATCTGGACTTCTTGAGAGTTTTGCTCTAAAATGTATAACAGATGTGCTCTAAGTCTTTGCCAAGAAAATATATTATCTTACTGTGTCTCAAAAGGTTTAAATTTTCCATGTTCCTCTTTTCTGGCATTCATGAGTAAGTTAAATTCACTATTTTTATGGTTAGGTATTGTTTGTGTTTTTATTTCTCAAAATTTATTAGTTGATGGATGATATTTTCATATTAGAATGAAGCTTACATTAGGAAAATCAGTCTGCATTTTTATGACTTTGACTTAGAAAATAATGTCATTAAAATTTTTTAGAGTTTGTTTTGTTCTGTATTTTAGAATAACAAAGCTAAACATTTTTGCTTTGTTTTGTTTTGAACCAGTGTCTCAAATATATGAATTAGGCTTTGAATTTGTTGTGTAACTGAGTCTGATCTTGAGCTCATTATTTTCTAGCCTCTGCCCCCCCCAATACTGGGATTGCAGTAAAACTCTGGATGTATCACAGATTTATTTTATTTTATGTGTGTGAGTGTTTTGCCTGCACATATGTTTGACTAGTGCAAAGGAGCCCAGAAGAGGACATGGGATCCATTGGAACTGGAGTTACAGATGGTTGTGAGTCATCCTGTGTGTGGCGGGAATTGATCCCAGGTCTTCTGCAAGAACACAAAGCATTCTTAACCATTGACCCATCTCTCCAGCTCATCTTTCTTTATTATTCTTTTATTTTTTGTCATCTTTTTTGCATATACATATGTTGTGCCTATCCATGTATTCATATTTGTGTGTATGAAGGCCTGAACTTGACACCAAGTTTCTTCCTCAGTTCCTCTCTACTTTGTTTTTGAGGCAGGATATTATGTTGAACCCAGATATAGCCAAATCTGGCTTAATCTAGCTAGCCAGTTTTCTCAGGGGATCCTCTGTCTTTGCTTCCCAACTGCTGGGAATAGAGGTGGCCACCATTGCCTGCCTAGTTATGTGACTTGGGGGCTCCTGACTTTTACAGTGCCAACATTCTTTGTCTACTGAACTACTTCCCCTGCCAACAGTTCTTGCTTTTTATAGACCATTGACTAGTTTTGCCCTTTTCTTTGTCTTCATAATGGTATCTGCACATTCCTTTGGCGTATGTCTTTTTCCACTTGTCTTAACTGCTGTATTTCAAATGAAATTCACTTTATTGTAATGCTATAACTATTGTTAAATTTTCTTTCCTCAATCAAAGTTTAACATTAGTGTTTGTAATCTTGGGTTCATGGGCGGAATCTTCTTTCTTATGGTGTGTGACATTTTCTGGGGGGAAATTGATCAATCTGTTATCTATCCTAGATAAGACAAGACCAACAGACTCAGTCTAGCTTGGTGAATCAGTGAGTTTACTGGGATGACTTACAAGAGCATGCAAAATTCCAAGGCAGCTATATCACCAAAATGTACCTCACTATGGGTGACAACTCAGAACAGTTATGCCCTGGAGGTCCCTCCTCAACTTGTAGGCAGCAGCTCTCTCCTCAGGTACTGTGTCCTGCTCTTAGAATTTTGGGAGCAGTAGGACTTTGTGAGGTGCACTTCCTGAGCCTTGGAAGCTTCTTCAGTCCCTCAAAAATAGGGCTTCATTTTGAAGGAGGCAGCTATACAACAGCTTGTTTTGTAAATACAATTTTTTTTAACCCCTGGGTAGGCTTATGTTTTGAGGTATTGTCTATGACTGCTTTTGTAGAATCACAGAGTAGCTATAGTGACTATTACCCCCCAAAGCCCAAAATAGCCCAAACATTTATGGTCAGACTAGTTGGAGAAAGTGTTTTACAATTCCTAATGTCATGCAGACATTTTTGATATGTATTACTAATGATTGTCTGGCAGTGAACAGGATTTGGTGGTGAACAATGTATCTTTTCAGATGGCTTTAGGAGTAGAAATGGTGCATTGCCGTGTTTCTGCTGTTAGTTGATGCTGGTATGAGCACTGCAGCGCACCCAGAAAGGCATAAATGAAAGCCATTAGCTAGTTACGCTTCTTCCAGCTGTCGTATTGTTTCATTTGCATAGTTTCCTATTTTATTCTGTAGCTGTGTTTAAACACTCTGACCAAAAGCAACGTGGGGAAGAAATGGCTTATTTAGCACACACTTCCAGGTCATAGTCCCAAAAAAGGGAAAACAGAACAGGAAGTTAAGCAGGAACTTCAAGCAGAGTCTGTGGAGGAATACCACTTACTGACTTGGTTCTTTGACTTACAGACCAAAATAATCCATCTCAATTATGCAACTTTACCCCTGTGGTATGAAAATAATCTTAGGGACTCTGTAAATGATTTACTTAGTGGGTTTTTGTTGTTTTTTTAAAATAAATTTTCATTTACAAACATATATAGTAAGCTAATTTTGTCTTTCAGGTGTTAGTTTTCAGAACCCTGTCCTACATAAAGCAGTGTATTTTTATTTTTCAGCAATGTTTGGTTTTATATGTTTGGAACTTTATATAAACACCCATACAATATCTATTATAGAATTAAGTGTTTTGCTTTTCAGTCTATTCGTGAGAATCCTTGATGCTGTATATGGAACTTTTAAACTTCTCTTACCGATGTAAAGTTTCTTTTACTAACATGTCACCACTTGTTCAATCATTTTAACCAGGAAACTTAACTGGAGAGATGGCCAGCGTTTCAGAGCACTGGCTGCTATTTCAGAGGTCCCAGTTTCAAATCTCAGTAACCACATGGTGAATAACGACTACCTGTAACTATGTGTAGCACCAAGAATTCTGGGTTCTCCAGTGATTCCTTGAATTTCATGGGTTTAAAGACCCCTCTGAAGTTGTTACAGTACTGGAGAAAACCCACTCTACTACAAAAACCACAGTAGCATTGTTGTACGGAGGGTTGCTTGTTGGTTCCCAGCTGCCCAGCCACAAAATAACCATTCAGAAAACCATATTATTTGTAATACTGTTTGGCCAATAGCTTAAGCATATTTCTGGATAAAATCATATCCTAAACTAACCCATTTCTGTTATTATGGTAATAATGGCTGTGACTTACCTGCAAAAGTTTTCAGCATCTGTCTCAGGCAGAGGACCCATGGCTTCTCCCTAACTCCACCTTCCTCCTCACATTCTATAGGCCAAGCCATTTTTTAATTCATTAACCAATAAAAGAAACATATAGACAGAAGGACCTCCCACATCATAGCATAGTGTTTAAGACCACAGCCCATCTTTGTACCCCATTCTGCTATGTGGCTGTTATAACCTTGGCCAATCTGGATACTCTTAAAGAACTGAAACAATGCCTGCCTAATTGCACTGCTATTAAAATAATATGAAATAACAGGTAAAAAATACTTATCACATTCTTAGCATGTGATAAACACTAGGGGTAAATTCCAAGTCTTCTTAGATCTGTCCCTTCCGAATTCTGATTTTTTAAAGATCTACAGCTACTGTCTCCTAGAATGCCTTCATGTCTTAAAACAGTCTTGACTACAGTGTCAGATATTCTCAGTGTCTTCCAATGTCACCCGAGCATTCTTTCTCAAAAAGTACTTAACAATTGTTTTTAGTAAAAAAAAAAAATAACAAGAAGTGTTTTATTCTAGGATTTCTGCAAGGAAGGAATGAAGAGTGCATCACTGAAAGATTTATGTCTTGAAGACAAAAGACGCATTGCCAACTTAATTAAAGAACTGGCCAGGTGAGACAAAACCTTATATTAGATGCATCTATAGATGAGACAGCTCATTTTAAGAGTAGAATATTGCTAATACATTTGATGTCTATGGTGTTTTGAATAAGATCATAGATTCAAATGCTTGGTCACCAGGAAGTGATTTTGTTTGAAGGGATTAGGAGGTGTGGCCTTGTTGGAGAAAGAGTGTCACTGGAGCTGGACTTTGGTGTTTCAGAAGTTCAAGCCAGGTCTGGAGGCTGTCTCTCTTTTTCCTTCCTGCAGATCTGGGTGTGGAACTCTCAGATCCTTCTCTAGTACCATGTCTGCCCATGTGTTGTCATGCTGAGAATGGACTATACCTCTGAAACTATAAGCAAGCCCCATTAATTAAATGCTTTCCCTTTTAAGATATCCTATGGTCATGGTTCTTTTCATAGCAGTAGAGCACTGACTAAGACAATGTGTCATTGTTGCCATTTGTCTTATGGAAATAGACTTTTAAAAAAAGATTTTGTATTGCCCAAACAGTCACCTTCAAGTGATTATTCCCAATGACCTAACACCTCACAAAGGCCTCACATTATAAAATTACTGCCACTTTCTACTAGTAACGTAAGTTGGGGACCACATCTTTAACATATGGGACTTTGGACAATGAATCTTAAAACCATAGTGTTATTGTAGGGGAGATTCACTGGAACTATTTAATGTACCTTTGCTCCGAAATTATCACCACTATAGTAAGGTACATCTAAGGAGTGTGTCTCCATCCTATATTGCATGATACTCTAATGGCTACATTATATTTCCCAAAGTGGTTTTATCTTCATTATCACATTAGAATTCTTATTGAAGAATGAGTTTTTCCTTGCCCTATTTATGTCAGTACTTAATTTCTTATTAGTATCAGACTCGATAAACTTTGTATTTTATTATAATATAGAATTCTAGGAATCATAGAAATAAATGAAGTAGAAAGATGATCTTTTTATTTCTTAAAAAAGAATAACTTTTTATTCTAAGATGACTGTAGATTTTATTGGAGTTGTTATAAATATGTAGAGAACTTATCCACCCTTTACCCAGTGTCCAGTGATGGTAACATTTTGATTAACCACAGTACAGTATTACAACTAGAAAACTGACATTCACAGAATTTGTCTCTTACGTACTACCAGTCTTCATTGTAAATTTATCCACAATCACTATAGTCAAAATTCTAAATAGTTCTGTTGTAAGGATTGTTTTGTTTTGAGTTTTGAGGTGGTGGGAATTGACTAGGGCCTTGTACACATAGGGAAGTGTTATACCACTTTAATTGCTCTTAAAAATCTTTGCTTATGTGCATGTGTATGTAGGTATACTTGGAAGCTGGAAAAGAATGTTGGGTTCCCTCGACCTGCAGTCACAGGTGGTTGTTCTTGATGAATGTCCAAGAGGGCTTAAAAAACACCTGTAATTTTAACTCTTTTAGTTTGCAGTGAGGACCTCTTTTTCTTTGTTTTGTTTTCTTGGTGTCTTTCTTTAGTCCTTTTGGATGTAACATTTCATCCAAATTTTTGTTGTTACTCCTTTACTGAAGACAAACTTGCCTCAGCCTGCTAGAACTGGTTAAGACACAAGCTATTCAGCCCACCAGTCCTTCTCTGTATACCTTCTTTTCCCTGTTTATTCACAGATCAGTCCCCGCTACTCTCTGCCTTTGTTTTCCTGTCTCCCCTCTGGTTTTCTTCATGTTGGCCTTTTCTTTATATTTGAATGTTTTCTTTCCTCTGCGTGGGCCTTGATTTCATGCCAGAGCATCCCTTGTTGTATGTATCCTCTTCATTCACCACACACTCTGTCACTGTATGCCCATGCCTTCTTGATGATAACTTTGTTCTTTTTACCTGGGTTTTGATACCCCATACAGGGCTGCTGACTGAGTGTTTGTCCTTCTTAGCTTTTTATGGTTTGATAACCTGTTTAAGGTTAATTTGATATGAATACTGTGTTGATTCCTTATTGACTTTGTTTGTCAGCAACTGCCTCCAAATACTGCATAGATCTCCCATCATGCTTGGGATCTGAGTCTCCATGCTACACCACCACTATCTCCTAGTTCATTTCACCTTACTTAGGTCCTATTGTAGCATATTTGACTGGCTTTCTCCCCACAATGCTCTTCTTACCTGCCTGAGTCTCTACCTCCTAATAGACTCCTGCATAGATACTCTTTTACATCTCCCTGGGTTCTGGTCCCCTGCTCTGAGCAACTCCTCTTTGCAGATGTCATCATTATATTCAGATTCTGATTATCCCCATTCCTGCTCGGTATTCAAGAAGAAAATACAAAGTAAAATGAAGAGAGAGGAAATGAAAGCTCAAATTTCATTCTGAAGAGAAAAAAACAATTGTGTTCTTTATAAAAAAAAGATGTTTAAATGTAGTTGCTTATTTATGAGAAAAATTTGCTTTACAAATCACATCATATAAAATAATACAAAATTGTTGTAAAAGGAGCAGTGGGCTGCTTCCCGCCGCCTGGCTAGCTTTACCCGAAATAATTACATGGAAACTGTATTCATTTAAACACTGCCTGGCCCATTAGTTCTAACCTCTTATTGACTAACTCTTACATATTAGTTTAACCCATCTCCATTAATGTGTATTGCCACTTGACTATGGCTTACCAGCATGAGTCTAATCAGTGTCCGTCTTGGAGAGGAGAGCCATGGTGTCTGCCTGACTCTGCTCTTCTTCCAAGAATTCTTTTCTGTCTCTCCACCCACCTAAGGGCTGACCTATCAAGAGGCCAAGGCAGCTTCTTTATTCAACCAATAAAAACAACACATAGAAAGAAGATCTTCCTACACCACAAAATCTGCTGCTTTTATGCTTAGCTTGCCTTGGTCTAATATATCGTTTTTTTTAAATGAATAGACTCAATTTTGATTAAATAGAAAATAATGCTGAAGTCTTAATAGGAAATGTAGTTTTTTTTTTACACTGTAGTTTTAAAAGTTATGTTAATTCCTATCCTTTTAGAAAAAAAATAGCCATAAGAGATTGCTTGTACCTTGTATAAGGTCAAATCAAATGGAGAAAAGTGCCAAAAGCATTAAGAAAATGACATATTTCTGTGACATATTTAAATACACCTACTTAAGCTTCGGCTTGGATGCAAAGCTATTGGTATTGTTTAAGTAGCCACATCACTGAGATTGGTTGGCAGCTACACTGGCCTTCAGCAGAGTGTATTCAGAGGGATCTGGCATTCAGTAGCTCTCATCAAGCCTACAGAACAAGCATTGTCATTTGTTTGTCCTTTTTTCAGTTGTAGATTAATATATAAATGCATAATGTTTACATAATTTTCAAATATTACTTTTGATGTTTAAAGCATCTTTATAAGAACTATTCCCAAGCCCTGCATCTCTCCCTTTTTAAAATATGGTCTTGAGTTTGCTAATATGATGTGGGAAAACATATTTGTATCTTGGACAGGTCCTCATACAGGCTCTTTATGGGAACCTCCTGTTTAATATCTGTACTGATGCTATGGAACAAGGGCTCAGAAAGACACCTCTCAGCTCCACAGAAAAATAAAATCTCAATATTCAGGAGGTCCCATTTATTCAATGTTGCCCTTAATGTCTGTGCTGCTGGGGTTATACATAGGAAGTGATCTCCTGTGCCATATGTTGTAAAGTACTTCCCAACTTCTCTTCTATAAGGTTCAGTGTGTTCAGATTGATATTGAGGTCTTTGATCCATTTGGACTTGAGTTTTGTGCATGGTGATAGATATGGATCTATCTTCTACAGATTGACATCCAGTTGTGCCAGCACCATTTGTTGAAGATGCTTTCTTTCTTCCATTGTATACTTTTAGCTCCTTTATTGAAAGTTAAAAGTCCATCTTTTCTTACAAAAACAAAATAAAACAAACAAACCAGATGCACCATTAGTTTCTCATTGTAAAGTAAGTTGATCATTATTTTATATTTAAAAAACCATTTTTTATAACTTCTAGGTAAAATGAAATGTACATTACTCTACAATAGAAATACTAGACTTTGATTTTTCAGTAACTTAAGAATTTTTATTTCCTTTTTTTTATTGAGAAAAGGAAAAAAAGTATCCACCTCTTCCCAGCCTCCCATTTCCCTCCCCCTCCTCCCACCCTTCTCCCCCTCTTCCCAAACTCCTCTCCCCCTCCCTCTCCAGTCCAAAGAGCAGTCAGGGTTCCCTGCCCTGTGGAAAGTCCAAGGTCCTCCCCCCTCCATCCATGTCCAGGAAGGTGAACAACCAAACTGGCTAGGCTCCCACAAAGCCAGAACATGAAATAGGGTCAAAACCCTGTGCCATTGTCCTTGGATTCTCATCAGCCCTCATTGTTTGCCATGTTCAGAGAGTCCGGTTTTATCCCATGCTTTTTCAATCCCAGTCCAGTTGGCCTTGGAGAGCTCCCAATAGATCCCTTGTCTCAGTGGGTGGGTGCGCCCCTCGTGGTCCCGACTTCCTTGCTCATCTTCTCCCTCCTTCCGCTCCTCATTGGGACCTTGGAAGCTCAGTCCAGTGCTCCAGTGTGGGTCTCTGTCTCTATCTCCATCCATCACCAGATGAAGGTTCTATGGTGGTATGCAAGATATTCGTCAGTATTGCTATAGGATAGGGTCATTTCAGGTTGCCTATCCTCAGCTGCCCAAGGGACTAACTGGGGACATCACCATGGGCTCCTGGGAGCCACTCTAGGGTCAAGTCTCTTTCCAACCTTAAAGTGGCTCCCTTAACTAAGAATTGTGGTTCCGTGCGCCCCTGTCCAACCTTCCTTTATCCCAATCCTCCTGTTTCCCCAAGTTCCCCCCTCCTTCCCTTCTAACTTTTCTCTCCCCATCTCCCCTTACCCCCATCCCACCCCACCCCCAAGATCCCAATTTTCTCCCCGGTAATTTTGTCTACTTCCCATAGCCAAGAGGATAACTATATGTTTTTCCTTGGGTTCACCTTCTTATTTAGTTTCTTTAGGTTCACCAATTGTAGACTCCGTGACCCTTATTTATGGCTAGAAACCAATTATGAGTGAGTACATCCCATGTTCATCTTTTTGGGTCTGGGATACCTCACTCAGGATAGTGTTTTCTATTTCCATCCATTTGCATGCAAATTCGAGAAGTCTTTGTTTTTTTACCGCAGTGTAGTACTCTAATGTGTATATATTCCATACTTTCTTCATCCATTCTTCCATTGAAGGGCATCTAGGTTGTTTCCAGGTTCTGGCTATTACAAATAATACTGCTATGAACATAGTTGAACAAATGCTTTTGTCATATGATAGGGCATGGGCACAGGAGATCGCTTCCTATGTATAACCCCAGCAGCACAGACATTAAGGGCAACATTGAATAAATGGGACCTACTAAAACTGAGAAGCTTCTGTAAAGCAAAGGACACTGTCACTAAGACAAAAAGGCAACCTACTGACTGGGAGAAGATCTTCACCAACCCCGCAACAGACAAAGGTCTGATCTCCAAAATATATAGAGAACTCGAGAAACTAGGCTTTAAAATGCTAATTAACCCAATTAAAAAATGGGGCACTGAACTGAACAGAGAATTCTCAACAGAAGAACTTCAAATGGCCAAAAGACACTTAAGGTCGTGCTCAACTTCCTTAGCAATCAGGGAAATGCAAATCAAAACAACTTTGAGATGTCATCTTACACCTGTCAGAATGGCTAAAGTCAAAAACACCAATGATAGCCTGTGCTGGAGAGGCTGTGGAGGAAGGGGTACCCTCATCCATTGCTGGTGGGAATGCAATCTTGTGCAACCACTGTGGAAATCAGTGTTTCGGTTTCTCAGGAAATTCGGGATCAACCTACCCCTGGATCCAGCAATACCACTCTTGGGAATATACCCAAGAGATGCCCTATCATATGACAAAAGCATTTGTTCAACTATGTTTATTTCCTTTTTTGAAACTTTAATCATTTGGGGTTTGGGGATGACATACAATAGTCCTTATAATTAATTACATAGAAATTGTAAGAAAAGATGGACTTTTTAACTTCCTGTAGGTAGAAAGTCATTAATAGTGCAGAAGAGTTGGTATTCAAAACTTCATTTTAGATAGTCCATTCTGAAATCTGTCACTCAAAGAATATGTTTTACATAATTAATGAACTGGGCTCTCCACCATTGTTCACTAATTGAGAAAATGCCTTACATCTGGATCTCATGGAGGCATTTCCTCAATTGAGGTTTCTTCCTCCCTGGTGACTCTTGCTTCTGTCAAGTTGATACCAAAAACCGGTCAGTACTTCCCTTCAATTTAACAAAGCTAGTCATTTGGTCAAGAAACTGCTCTTGCCTGGACTTCTTGATGGTATGCTGTATGAGCTAGACATACAAGACCCATAGAAGAGTGACTTCTAAACTTGCCAAGATAAAATGAGATGGTTCTTCAGGATTCCCGCTTCACAGAGGAAACTGCCAGACATTCTAAAGGATGCAAAAGAAAACAACTGATGAACATTGCCAATCCAAGGCAGAACAGATCTTCAAATTTCCTGCTTCACTAAAAAGACTGCCAGATGCTCTGGACCTGTAAGCTGAAGATGGATGCCCTAACGTTCCAGAAGAACTTTAGGTGATAGTTTAGGCAGCAAGATATCTCTGTCAATTCTAGAGTTTTGGAAGTTGCTTACAACTTCCTGTTTACTTAGGTAATATTATATCCTTCTGTGTCTTTTATGTAGTTGAAGACTAGATACTTATAGTTTTCCTTAGTTATGATAGAGGATAAATTAGATATATAGCTTGAACTCACAAAGGTAGACCAGTTGATAGAATATTTTATTAAATTTTGCTAAATACAAATGGAATAAATATTTTTAATATGGTTCTCCCTTGATAACTGCTTTGTTATATAATTTTACAATGTTAAAGTTAAAACCTTCCTTTTTAATTAGACCGAAAATGGGAGATGATATGGGATGTCCTTATCGTTCCTAAGGTGTAACTATGTGTTTTACTTTTGATTGATAAGTAAAGCTGTTTCAGCCAATGGCCAGACATAATATACCTAGGTGGGAAATCGAAACAAAGATAGGGAGAGAAAAAAAAAAGGCAGGGTCAAGGAGGTGCCTTGTTGTTGCCAAAGAAGAGAGATGCCAGCAGCATCCCAAGAGGAAAGATACCAGAACAGAGGTAATGCCATAGCCATGTGGCAAAACACAGATCAGTAAAAAGGTGTTAATTTATAGGTATAGTTAGCCAGTAAAAAAATCTAAGCCATTGGCCAAACAATTATATATAATATATATTAGCCTCTGAGTGACTATTCCATAAGCTACTGCAGCGACCCAATGGGCAGAGAAAAATTGGTCCAGTGGGATTGAACAAGTTGAAGAAAAGTCCCATTTATAATTATGTTTTTTTTTAGTGTTCTTCAATCTGTGACAGTGTTTCATTCCTTCTTGACCTTGTCACTTTCAATGAGTAGTAGTCATATGTTGTGGAGAATTTTCCTAAGTATGGATTTGTCTGTTTTCTCTTATTAAGATTCAAGCACTGCATTTATAACAAGAGTAGGAAAGAAGTGGTGTGCTTTTTGCTGACTCTGGATGAGGTGGGGACTTACTGCTCCATGTTTCTGCATTATGAACTTGGTTTTTCCATGTTATAAATAGTACATATTGTAATTCCGTGGGCTATAATCTAACGCTGATTAATGTTTTGTTATTAAACTTGCTCCAGCTTAGGAAATGGAAAAGGAATTGTGAAGAAAATAAGTGCAATACCATGTAGGTAAGCATATGTAATTATACAATTAAGTCTAATGACTTAAAGGATATTATTGCTTATCTTACAATAATAAAGATGTAGAACAAACTGAAAACACAGGACTTTAAAATAGAGCTGAGATGGAAGAGTAACAAATTAGCCTAAGTTCTAAGGAGAACTGTGTTGCTCAGGAAAGGCAGCAGTGAGTACTAACATACCTGGACAACCTGGAAACAAATGAGATTTTCAGCTAAAGTCTGTGGGAGAGGTCATCATTGGGCAGATAAGGGTGGGATTCCCTGGGGCAGCAAATATTCCCTGGGACCAAAAAAAAAAAAAACAAAAAAAAAACAAAAAAAACAAAACTTGTTTTGACAGTGTTTGTTCATAGGTTTTATTTGGCAAAAAAACTGATTTCTCTTGGTGCAGGTGTTTGAAGGGAAACAACACTTGCTACAGGGATGACAGGAAAGTTCTCTTGTGTGGGAGGTACTTCTGTCTATGTGTTGCTTTTATTGGTTAATGAATAAAGAAACTGGCTTGGCCTGATAGGGTAGAACAATGCTAGGCAGGGAAGACTAAACTGAATGCTGGGAGAAAGGAGGTGGAGTCAGAGAGAAGCCATGGAGCCACTGCTGGAGACAGACATGCTGAAACCTTAGCTGGTAAGCCACAGCCACCTGGTGATACACAGATTAATAGAAATCAGTCAAATTAATATGTAAGAGTTAGCCAATAAGAAGGTAAAGATAATGGGCCAAACAGCGATTTAATTAATACAGTTTCTGTGTGATTATTTTGGGGCTGAGGAGTCGGGGACCAATAAGTGGCTCCCTACTACAAATTGGTTCCCACTTGGCCAACTAAATCCACTTAAAAACCCGAGAGAGCTTGAAAAGGAATTATAGACACAAAAATACAGAGTTTAATACAGCTTCTTGCTATTTGATGGTGGCATGCAGCAGTTCCTTTAAAAGAGGTTTTCCTGACTTAGCAGTAGCAGAAAAAAAGCCACGCTATTTTGAAATGCTGGCTTTCTGGACTGTGGTACTGGCGCAAATTTTGTCTCTGTCTGGAGGTCCAGCTCTGGAGCACTTGAATGGGGTTTGTGGGCCTGGGTGCTTGTATGCCCACTTAGGAAAATACCTGAGATGATGCCCACAGCTCTGCGCCCCCTGCCTAGGCAGGCAACTGGATCAGGACTGCTAGGAGTGCATAAGCAGGAGGGCATGGTGGATTTCTGCTGCCATACACAGAGATATTTCCAGACCGCACAATGTTCTGCATGGCATATCTGGCTATTACTAAGATAAAAAGGGTTTATGTGCTGCATGCTCATTCTCAGAGTTAAAATGCTGAGCATGGCTCCTACCTGGTGATCCCAGAGCTGGCAGTAATGGTACCTCCACCATTTTGAAAGTGGAGAAAGGCAGAGCCAGCATCTAGAGGCTCTGCTACCAAGCAGGTTATCATTTTAAAAGTTCCTTCAAGACAAAAGAATTTCAGATACACAATAGGACAGATTTAGACAATAAAGACCTCTAGATGGGTCACAGTGTTGGATAAATGTACATAGGTTTGGGAGAGAGAAGAAAAAGAGTATGGAGTGCTATAAAAAGAATTGATGTTTTTTTAAAAAAACACAACAAAGTCTTTAAAGAGACAGAGTACAGTTAGTCATAGATTAATGGAGTAAAGATAATAAAGAGAGTTTGAATTATGTATATTATTCTGTTTTCTTTGAATTTTTGACTGCAGAGAGACATTTCATTCTGGGGACTGCTAAGCCAAGCCAACATATATATGTCAAAGGTATCTTGATTTCAAAATTTGAGTCTAAGCATATGTTGCTTTGGAAAAAGAGGTTCTTCTTTGGTTTCCACAGAGTGTGAGAACCTCTGGAATCCTTCCAGGCTAATGTGGCTTGATGGACTAAAACCTCCTGAAAATTCACCTTGAACATCCCTCAAAAAATTACTTTGCCCAACTGCTCACTGAAATAAAACTAGCACATAGGATATACCGTGAAAGACCTGATTAACAGTGCCCCCAATCAGCATGAAGTCATCTTTGGCAATGCGCCCTGATTCCCAAATATTGTTTATAAATGTTTGTTTATATTTAAAGGGGGATATGCTATAGAGATGGATACTTTGCATTGGTATGGATCTTCGTTTATTGATACAAGTTTTAGGTCAGTTTTGTTATATGTGTATTTCTGCTTTTGATTAAGGTATTGTGATTGTGTAGTTTATTTAAAAATGTAATGTATAATTAAGAAATATAGTTTAGTAGATAATTATCTATAATAATCAAGCTTGTAGTCAGTTACATTTTCTAGATGTACAGAAATGTATTTCAGATGGATAGGGATTCTTCAAATCTTTCAAAGACTACAGAATATGGCATTTAAAATATTTTAAGAACTTGGGACTTTACATGACAGTGAGACACATCTGATCCTAGCAGTACTAATCTACTTCAAGAGGAAGACGGGCACTGAAGAGGCTCCTTATGCCATTGGTTAGCCATTTGGGCAAGAAACTACTCTTGCCTGGACTGCTTGATGAACTGGACATTCAGGAACCACAGAGAAATGACTGCTGAACTTGCCTAAAGGTGAGATGGTCCTTTGGGGTTCCTACTATACGAAAGAGTCTGCTAGACATTCTGCAGGACACAGGAGCAAGCGACCGACAAACTACCAATGTAGGTGGAACTGTCTTTGAAATTTCCTGATTCATGGAAAAGTCTGCTGAATACTATGGGCCTATAGGTTGAAGATGGATGCCCTAATCGTGCAGAAGAACTTTGGGTGATTGTCCAGGCAGCAAGATGTCATTTCTAGAGTTTTGGAAGTTGCTTACAATGTACTTCCTGTTTACTTAGCTAATAATATATCCTTCTGGAGTCTTTGATGGAGTTGAAGAACTTATAGTTTTAAATATTGTAACTATAATTATTACTTGATACCTGTTTTGTTGTATGTAATTTTACTATGTTAAAGTTAAAACCTTTCTTTTTGTTTAAACAGAAAAGGGGAAATGGTTTGGGATGTCTTTCTGTCTATGTGTTGCTTTTATTGGTTAATGAATAAAGAAACTGGCTTGGCCTGATAGGGTAGAACAGAGCTAGGTGGGGAAAACTAAACTGAATGCTGGGAGAAAGGAGTCAGAGAGAATCCATGGAGCCACTGGAGACAGACATGCTGAAACTTTAGCTGGTAAGCCACAGCCACATGGCAATGCACAGATTCATAGAAATGAATTAAATTAATATGTAAGAGTTAGCCAATAAGAAGCTAGAGCTAATGAGCCAAACAGTGATTTAATTAATACAGTTTCTGTGTGATTATTTCAGGGCTGAGCTGCTGGGGACCAACAAGTGGCTCTCTCCTACTACATTCTCTGTCTTCCTCTGTAAAACATTTCAGGAATAGAGTGTATGATTCTTAAAAAGCCACCTAACATTGTGAGAAGGAGGCACAAAACTGAATGAAGGCAAGAGTTACATACTGGTCCCCGAATTATAGAAGAAATACAAGAATACTTCATAAACCCAGGCGGGACGAGACTGTTTAGTATAGGCATAATCATAGCAACATCAACCAAAAGTAAACTACCAAAGTCCAGACTACCACATGTATAGTAAATATAGAAATTCACCAGACTAGGTAAGTATAAAGCTGAGGATGGGGAAAGACATTGAGTAGTAGCATCTGGCCTACCTGAAGGTAAGTGTTGCCTAGAGGAATAGGATGCCTGTAGTGCACTGAGGATCAAAAGTGCCAGCAAACCTCAAAGCAGTCTATTCATAGTGAGATTAGTAGAATATGAGCCATGGGAAGGTTTTTTTAGTTCTGAGCACTGGAATTATACTCATCTTCTTTGTTGAACTTCCCAACATATTCAGACATGAGTAAACCACGAGGCACAGAGAAAGCAGAGAAATCTGAGAGACAGCAATAGAGACAGATGCAGTTGGGATGCACATACTGCTGAGCAAGCTGATGAGGATTTAAAGCCATTGATTAGCACATTTAAAATCGGTGTTCTCTATGGGTGCCCAGTGCATTACAACAAAACATGTCAGCTGAAAGTACTGGTAAGCTTCTTGGAGGCTTTGCTGTTTGAAGAAATTTTGAGCCCAAACATTAATCTCTTAATACGTCTTTTCTGTTTATATTGAGATACAGACTTTAATTTTTTTAATGCCTCAACAAAAGTTTCAACTTTGCCTTTATCTCTGACACATGTTTTACATGGTGTTATCCAGGATTTAAAATACATTGAGAAGCATTTTTTAAAAATTCACCCTGCCCCCCTCCCCTGAGAGAGGAGGGGGAGAATGTGTGCATTGTGTGTAAAACATCTTTGAAATCACTAAGGTCTTGCTCAGTGTAGCTTAATGGTCTCTGTTTAGTTTCCTTTTTCTTCAGCCAGTTTCTATAAGCATCAAGAAGTAGGGCAACACCTTCAGCATTTACTTGACTCTTGACTTCCATTGGAATTAGCAACAGTGCGCATAACAGACGTCAGTGTCTTCTGTGACCGAATCTTAGATGTGGGTATTTGTGAGTTAGCCCTAACCTTTGCAACAGGAAATGAATACCAGGATAGAGGGTTATCACAGTAATATTGTTGTTTAAAATACCTTATTTTGATGTATTTTTTGTAGCTATCTAAATGTTTCTTATAGAACAATGTCACCTGTACATAAAGACTGTGTTTCTTTCTTGTCTGTATGTATTTTCTTTTCTTGCATTGACTTTCAGACATTTTAATAAAGTTGTTGTTGACAGTCTTGCCTTTTTATAGAAGTACAAGGACAGAAACAAATTTTTCTTTTTGTTCAACCTTTTAAGTTGATAACTATAAGGAATTTTCCATAGATGATGTTTATTAGATTGGAGGAATAGTTCTTTTAGTACTCAGATTAATGAGATTTTTTTTATTATGGAAGATTGTTTTTAACAATTGCCTTTTCTATACTTATAGATGGGCATATAAAGTTTCATATTTGTTTATCTGGGTTAATTTTTTTATACTTTTATTATTGCACATGTGTCTATGTATGTGTACCTTTTGAGTGTAGGTTCTGATGGGAGTCATTGGATCTCCAGAATCTAAAGCAGTGATTATCAAATTTCCTCATGCTGCAAACCTCTGGTATAGTTCCTCATTTGGTGTTGATTTCCAATCATAAAATTAATTCATTCCTACATTATAACTATAATTTTGATACTGTTATGAACTATAATATCAATATCTGGTATGCAGGATAGCTTATATTAGAAACCCAAAGGGATCACGTCCCACAACTTGAGAACCACTGATCTAGGTTTCAGTTGTGAGCTAGGAACTGAAGTAGGGTCTTCTGAAAGAGCAATAAGCACTGCTAGCTGCTGGGTCTTCTGTCCAGATCTTTGTTTTTACATAGATGGTCTCATGTAGCTCAGACTGGCCTGAAAGTCACTATATAGCTGAGAATTTCTGCTGATTTCTCTGTCAGCTGTTATTATTGTACAGGGCTTGTCTTTTTATTTGTAGTTTTTAAAAAGGATCTCCATTAATATGACAAGTATGAATAAATACACTTTTACTTTCTTTTCATAATATGTATCTTTGTGGTTTTTCAGCTGTTTTTGATAATTTCATATAGGAATACTGTTATTTCATCATTTCCACCCTTACAACTTTTTCTTTGTCCCCCATTTTCTCTCAAATTTTTGATCTTTATTGATGCTTTACACACACACACACACACACACACACACACACACACACACACATATATATACATATATATGGGTTAATTTAGTGTTGATTGTATGTATATTTGCTTAAGGCTGGCCACTTAGGATCAGAGAACCTATTAGGGGACTCCTCATTGGAGAAGAGTAATTCTCTCTCAGCACCCACTAATTGCCTGTATCTACTTATTCTAGGGCTGGGCCTTGTGAGGTTTACCCCATCCATGTAGACATGGCAACTGGTGGTGGTATTCAGGTTTTGTTAGGCAGCCATTTTGTGGCGATTTCGTGGGTACAGCTTCACTGTTATATTTAGATAACAAAATCTTGCTGCAGCTGTCCTGGTTCTCTGGCTCCCACAGTCTTCCCCTCCCTTTTTCTCAGTGCTCCCTCCCTGAGTCGTCTGTGTAGAGATTGTATTGTAGAGTATCAGTTGCAGTTGAGCACCCCACGGTAAGTTGTTCTCTACTTCTGTAATGGTCTCTATCTACTATGGTGGCGCACGCCTTTAATCCCAGCACTCGGGAGGCAGAGGCAGGCGGATCTCTGTGAGTTCGAGACCAGCCTGGTCTACAGAGCGAGTTCCAGGACAGGCTCCAAAGCCACAGAGAAACCCTGTCTCAAAAAAATAAATAAATAAATAAATAAATAAATAAATAAATAAAAAATAAAAAAAAACTTCTCTAATGACAGGTGAGAACCATACTTTATCTGTGAGTGTAAGGATAAATATTTAGAATGCAGTAGGAAATAGTACTGGTTTATGAAAGTAGTGGTAGTAGATTCTCTTTTATGGTCCATGATCTTCCTTTCAGCCACAGGTTGTTGGCTGAATTTATGGTCCTAGATACCTACCATTAGGTCCTGAATTCTCTACCATTGAGCTGGTCTTAAGTACAATGTGTGTTGGTTACACACAATAATAAAGTACCACTACTACATCTTTGGGGATACTTTGTTATAGTGGTTATTATTATTATTGTGTTTGTAGGCTCCACAGCTGGGTAGGACTATTGATTGCTTTTCTCCCTTGGCAGCTTGCACATCACCATATTATATCATGTTAGCTAACCCTTGGGAAGAGGCTTCTAGGTCAGTTTCAGCTGAATTCTTCCAAGTCCTGTGTCTAAAGTGTGTGGTCTCTGCAGCAACAGTTAAGTCTGGGAGTCAACCAAGTGGAACAGAGATAGCCTATATTATTTGGGGAATTTCCTGGGTGCCCCCGATCAACAACTCAAAAGATTTCCAATTTTGGGCCCAGGGTTCTTGTTACATAGTTTGTGGTTCTTGGGGTGAGTATTATCATCCCAATTGGTGTAAATTAATTTAAACTAATATGGGTGTGTGCATATAGTAGATGTGTAATTGTAATTAATCATAAACCAATATTTCCTTCAGAATTTTTCAAACAACCTTATTGTCATGTATCCTTTTCCCTTACCTCTGTATTGCCCTCCTCCCCTCCCCAAGTTAAAGTGCCCTCCGATTATTTTCATTATTCCCCTACAAAGCACCTGTGTCCTACTATACTTTCCAGCACTCAATTTCTCCCACTGCTACAGACAGCCTTGTTTCTTATACTTCCTTGGTTTCTGCATTTATTCCATCTAAAGATTTAGATCTAGGATCCACAAATAAGCAAGAACATGCAGCATTTGTCATCCTGGGTCTGGGTTACCTTATTCAGTATAAGATTTTCAAGTTCTCTTCATTTACTGGGAATGTCATGACTTTATTTTTATTTACATTTGAATACTATTGTAAATGTGTACTACATTTTCTTTATCTAGTCATCATTTGCAGGACATTGAGGTTGTTTCTGGTTTCTAGCTATTTTGAATGGAGTGGCAATAAACATGACTGAGCAAGTATCTGTGGAGTAAGAAGTGAAGTCCTTTGGTAAATTTACTTTTGGCATTTTGAGAATTCTCTGATCTTCATCATTGCTGTAACAGTTTACAGTCTGCCAATAGTGGATGAGAGTTTCCCTTTCCCCACATTTTGCCAGCATTTGTTGATCTTAGCAACTCTGACTGGTATAATATGAAATCTCAAAGTGCTCTCGATTTGCATTTATTTAATTGCTTGGATGTTAAAAACTTCGAAATCAATAGTCTCTGTGTTCAGATCCATTGCCAAGTTTTCAGTTGGATTGATTGTATTCTTGACTGTTTCTTTGCATTCTTTCTATATTCTGGAAATTAACTCTGTCAGATATATAGCTGGCAAAGATTCTTTCACACTTTCTGGGCCTTTTCATTTTTTTTTTGATTACTTTTCTACAAAGAAATAATATCTTTAGTTTTGTAAGGTCCTGTTTATCAGTTGTTGGTTTTAATTCCTAGGAAAATGAGTCCTGTTCAAAAAGTTATTTTTATACCTATACCTTATAGATACTTTGTTTATTTTCTTCCAGCAATTTCAACAATTCAAATTTTATGCTGGAGTCTTTGGTCCATTTAAAGTTGATTTTTGTGCAGGGTAATAGATATGGGTCTGATTTCATTCTTAGTACTGTGTCTGAAAATCAGTGTGCTGAAAATCAATCGCTTGAAATCAAATTTCAATCAAAAATCAATTTTGATTGTAAATAAAAAATATGAGACATGTTCTGAACTCTCAGTTTTGTTTGATTAATCTATAGGTTTATCACACCTTCTTCTTCAGTGAAGTTGTAAGTTTTGAAATTGAGAGGCCTATCCATGGGCTATGGGATCCAATTCAAGGCCCACAAGCTTGTGAATGGCATGCTTTAACCCCAAACCATCTCCACCCAACTATTGTGTTACAGTAGTTCACATGCTTTCATTTGTTTTAGTCTTTCTTTCTCTCGGCAGTGTTTGCACTTGTCAGATATTAAGGCTTGTATTCCTTATGTGGATTTTACCTGATTACACTTTATTCTCATGATGTAAGGGGAGTTATTTCCCTAATTATATTTGAGTTGTTCACTACTACAATATAAACATACAGCTGGCTTTTGCAATTTTCTATGGGAGCCTGTATTTTCTATGATCTCCTTTATTACAGTACTTTATAGTGAATTTTATAATTTTTCCTATCTCTGTGTAATGTCTAGTATCAAATGAGAGTAGGGGATATGTTCACAGACAATTTCTTAGTTTTGTACATGAAGTTACATGATATGACGTAGACATGGGTTCAGTCTTCCTTTAGAGTCTGGATACCAGTCTCTCTATTGCTTGATTGCCTTGGCTGTAAGGTAATACTGTGTTGAATTCCTGGTTTCCGAACATAAGCAGAATTACTTTAGTATTTCACTACTAAGTAAAATATTTTATAGGCTTATAATAGATGGTCTTTTTCTCTCATTTTTAATTTTCTTAATATTTTTAATAGATTTTATTTTTAAAATTAAAATATACTTAAAAATATATAACTTTACCATTCCCTTTCCATCCTCATATACTGCCCTTTGCCTTTCTCAAGTTCATGACTTCTTTTTCTTTCAATGTTTTCTTACATATATATATTTTTCCCTAGTATATAAATATCACCTGCTGAATCTGTATACTGTATACTGTTATGTTTCAGGGCTAACCATTTGTGCTAGATACCCAGTTGGGGGCCTCTTACTTTGGGAAGGTTAGTTCTCCCACTTTCATCATTCCTTAATTGCCTCCAGTGTTTATCTAGGAATGGGGTCCCATTACATTTCCCCTTTCCATGTTAGCATTTTGTTGGTATCATCTGGTGGGTTTTTTCTATTTATTGAATTTTTTAAATTATAATTTTTTTATTTTCAAATGTTTTTTATAAATCTACTATAGATAATCATATATTTTTGTCTCTGGTTCTATTAATGTATGGTACATTGCATGAGTTAAGTTTTAGATATTGTACCGACTTTGCATTCCTGAGATAAATCTCAGCTGGTTGTGACATACTTTTTTATATACCTAGATTCTGCTTGCTAGTGTCTTGCTAAGGATTTTTGAGTATATATTCATAATAGATATGTATTTGTAGTTCTTAAAATCTTTGCAAACATTGCTTCATCTGTTATTTCTAAAGTACTGTATTCCTTTAGACAGTACATTTGTTTATTTGACTGCTTTCTTTTAGTTCTTTCTGTGTCTTAGATATTATTATTACTCTGTCAGATGTATAGCTGGCAAAGATTCTCTCCCATTCTGCAGGCTTTCTCTTTACAGGATCTAATTGTTTCTCTAGCTTTGCTGAATCTTTTAAGTTTCATGAAGTCCCATTTTTCAATTGTTAGTCCTAATTCTTGGGGAAATTATTCAGGAAATTCTTTCCAACACTTATATCATATAGAGTTCTGCCTGTGTTTTCTTCTGGCAGTTTTGGTGTTTCAGGTTTCAGATTTAGGTCTTTGATCCATTTGAAGTTATTTTTTATGCCAGGTGATAAATACTCTTTCTTCTGAATGTGGACATCCAGTTTTCACATTACCATTTGTTGAAGATGCTTTTTCTTCAGCTTATGATTTTGTTGTCTTTGTCAAATAAATGTCTGAAGTTATATGTACTCGTTGTATTCCATTGCTCTTGATGTCAATCTTTGTGCCACTACTTAATGGTTTTTATTAGTATGGCTCTATATTATGTGTTAGATCTGGAATGGATATCCCTCCAGCAGGTTTTTTGTTCAGGATTGTTTTAGTTATCTGTGGTCTTTTGTGGTTCCATGTGAATTTTAGGGTGACATTTTATGTTTTTATTTTTGTGAAGAATGAGATGAGGATTTTTGATTGGGATTACATTGAATCTGAAACCATATTTCAGTAAAATGTTGATTACCACAATATTGTACCAATCCATGAGCCTGGATGTCTTTTTATTTTCTAGTGTCTTTCTGTACTTATTTTTTAAGATGCTTAAAGTTTTCATTGTTAAGTTCTTTTACTCCCTTGGTTAGGCATATTCTTTCATATTTTTTAGGCTATTTTAAATAGGAGTGTGTCCACAATACTTCTCTATATGTTGAGTGTATAGAAAAATTATTAAGTTGTGCAAATTGACTCTTTCTTGTCACATTATTGAATTAGTTTCTTGTTTTCCTCACAGTTTTCTGATAGAATTCTTGGGGTCTCTAACATATAGTATCATATTATCTTATAATAGAGATAGTTTGACTTATTTTTCCCATGTTTCTGTTCATTTGATTTCCTCTTTTTGTCTTATTGCTCCAGGTAGTACTTTGAGCACAGTGTTGAAAAGGAGTAGGTTTTAGTATCCAGGCATACCTTGGCCCTATCCTTTGGGAACCTGGCACAGTGTGTCACACCTTGTCGTTGGGCTCTAATGTCTTCCTTGGGGGAGGGGGTGAGAAGGTGCAGTGTCAATATCTCAGACACTGGGAGTCAGGTAGAAGGCATACAGCAGATTCGTTCATTTAACAACAGGAAAAACATATATTCTCCCAGCACCCAGATGTTCTGATCAGTTGACACTGCATGGTCATCCCTCATTGGCTAGGCATGGTCAGAACCTCTGACAGTGCCAGGCAGACTCCAGATTTGCTCCTTTGGCCTGGCAGGCCTTAATTTCCTACAACACCTCACCTCTCTGCACATGGCAAGCAGTTCCCTGACTGCATGTAGATACAAAAGTCCCTTTAAGAGACAAACTCCACCCATTCCCAGTCTCTCTCCAGTTTATTTTTCTGATGAGGCAAGCAGACCTTTGACTCTTTCTCTCCCTCCCCTCCCTTCCCCAGTCTCCCCTTCTTGCTTTCTCTGTCTGTCTCTTCAGTTCTCTCTTCCCTTCTCCATTCCCTTTATCTCAATAAACTCCACACACTGTTTCTATGGTGGATTTGTCTATTGCTCACCTACCTTTAGACCCACCCTCCAAGGGATCCATGGCAAGGATCCCTCTCATGCCTAATAACAACAGCATGGATAGTAGATATCCTTCCTTCTCTTGTTCCTGACTTTAGTGGGATTGCTTCAAGATTTTACTGTTTAGGATTATGTTGGTTGTGGACTTCTCATATCTCTTATGTTGACATATATTTCCTCTTGCTTTACATTCTTTAGAACTTTATCGTTAAGTCATGCTGGATTTGGTCAATGGGCTTTTCTGTATCTATTGAAATGATCTTGTGATTTTTTTCTTTAAGTCCATTTATATATTTTATTACATTTATTGATTCACAAATATTGAACCATTCCTGCACATAAGGGATAAAACCAACTTTATCATAATGGATAATCTTTTGATATATCTCAATGTACTATTTACAAACATTTTAGTGAATATTTTTGAGTCTATGTTCATCAGGGATTTCAACTTACAGTTTTTTGTTGTTGTATCTATATCTGGTTTTGACACTAGAATGATACTACTTTTGTAGAAGGAATTTTGGTCTGCTCATACTGTTTCTTTTTTCTTTTTCTTCTTTCTTGAGTAGTTTACATAGTATTGTCTGTGGGTCTTTCTTTAAAAGTCTGGTAGAATTATGCTATTAATCCATTTGGTCCTGGGCCTTATTTATTTATTTTTTAGCTGAATACTTTATTATGATTTTAATGTCTTCCTTTGTTATGGGTCTGTTTAGGTTGTTGAGTTCTTTATGATTTGATTTTGGTGGTTTTTCTGAATCTATAATTTCATCCATTTTGTTTAGGTTTTACATATGTGGCACTTTGAGTGAAAATGGCCCACATAGGTCCATAGGGAGTGGCTCTGTTAGGAGGTGTGGCCTTTTTGGAGTATGTGTGGCCTTGTTGAAGTAAATATGTCACTGAGGGTGGACTTGAACTTTCAGAAGTTCAAACCCATGTCACTCTTCTTCCTGCTGACTTTGAATCCAGAAGTAGAACTTTCAGCTACCTTTGCAGGATCAAGACTGCCTGTGTGCTGCTATGCTTCTGGTCCTGACTATAATGGACTAAACCTGAACCCGATCAACCCATCTCTAATAATCTGTGAGCACCGGTCTTACCGGGAAAGGTTCAGCATGTCTAACCTGGCGGCTTGCTTCATCGCGTGCATCTGCCCGGGAGAGCGGAGCATGGCATCTCTCTGAGGCGTCTGCTCCCGAGAGGAGAGCTGTGGAGTCTGAGCTCACTTCCTCTTCCTCCCAGCGTTCTGTTCTGTTTACTCCTCCCACCTATCTTCTAACCAATGAGAGCCAAGCAGTTTCTTTTTATTTAACCAATGACCTTCCTCCATCAAATTGCTATGTCATGGTGTCTCATCACAACAATGGAAACCCTAACTGAGACTGGAATATTGTTCTGATAGCCCAGGCCCCGCTTTTGTTTGGAGGAATAAGTTGCTATGGTTATAGAGTCTCTTCATAGCAATAAAACCCTAAGACAGCAACTTAATGCAATAAAAGTTTTTAAAACATTTCTATGTAATATTTTGCATTTCTTTGGTGTCTGTTCCAATTTTTCTTGTTTAGTTCCCTCTCTCTCTCTCTTTCTCTCTCTCTCTCCCTCTCCCTCTCTCACTTTTTTGGCTAGTTGGGCCAAGGGTCTGTGAATCTTGAGCCACTAACTGTTGCAAAACCAGTGTGTATATGTGTTCTTTTTTTTCTATTTCATTTATTTCCATTCTGACTTTTATTATTTCTTGTCATCAACTGGACTTGGATTTTTTTCCTCAAGTAGGACTGAGGTTTACTAATTCTGTGGATGGTAAGGTTGGTTGTCTCCTGTTAATCCCACCAATTGAGAATAAGGCCACTACCATGGTATAAAGCCAAATTTGAAGAAACTTTAATCAAATACCAGCTAGGTGGATGGAACCTGGCCAGATCTATACCCAGGTTCCTGGGAAATGGCCCAGAATCAAGTATGGCAAGGACATAAAAAGGAAAACCCATAATTCATTGCATTTTCATTAGGTCCTACCAGGGGCAAGTATATATCCTGACATATTTCCTGCTTTTTTACCTCCTGCCCACATGTGATGAAGCACATCCAGTGCAGATGGGTCAGACAAACTTGTTTATGGGAGTGAGAACATGTGATTTGTTATCTCCCATAAACAACAGCCTCCAGCATGTCAGGAACTATCTGTCCATGGGCAAGGGGCTTGCAGATCATAGGTGTTTTTATTTCATGGATCTCTTATGCATAGTAATTAAACTTAAAATGTAACCTTGACTCTCACACTTCCTAGTGTTCTTTTATACACACAAGTATGACTCTACAGTAGAAACAATTTTTCAAAATGAACACCTCCAAATCTGAGAGTTCCTGCTCTTGGGGATGGTGGGGCAAATGAGTCTTAGAAAGACAGAGTTCTTGCCAGAATGGGCTTAAAATATGTCAGCCAAATGTGTCATGCCAGGGTTGCTTTGACATTGGTTTGTTGTTTTGGTGCTGATTAGTCAGTCTGTATCTTTTGATTGGAGAAAGAAGCCATTGATATTTAAAGTTATTATCAAAATATGTGTGTGAATTGTGGTCATTGTGTTGTTGATTTTTGATGATGTTTATGTTCTCAGTGGCACTTTTTTTTTTTAATCATTATAGCTTCACTTTTCTTTCCACAGTATCACTGCAGAGCACATTTCTCCCTTTAGCTGAAAACATTGCTTCCTATTTTCTTTAGGTTTGGTTTGTTGGAGACATATTATATATATATATATATATATATACTGTTTATATCATGGGAAGTTTTTCTTTTCTCCCCACTTACATGAATAGTTTACTGAGCATATTAATCTATGATGGCTGTCATAGTCTTTTAATACTTGGAATCTATTACTGTAGACTCTCTGGCTTTCATAATTTCGATGAAGAAATAAGCTGTTATTTCTGATGGGTTTTTCTTTATATGTGGCTTTTGTTTTTCTTTTACAGCTTTCAATACATGTTATGTATACTTAGTGTTTTAGCTATGATAATACGTGGGGATTTTTATTCTACTTGGTGTTCTATGTGCTTTTATTTGTATGTTTCTCTTAGTTTGAGGAAATTTACTTCTATGACCTTGAGGGAGATCTGGTTTATGTCTTCGACTTAGGCTTCTTCTCTGTTTTCTGTGCCTTTAAATTCAAAGGAATGGTTTTTTCCATACTATCCCACATTTTTTGTGTTTTGTTTATTTTTTATTTTTTCACGCTCTTTATTTGACCTAGATTCTTTCACTTTAAATTCAAGTCCTGAAATTCTATCTTCTGCCTCATTTATTATACTTGTAAGGCTTTTCTTTGAGTTTTTTAGTTGGACTGTTGTGTTTTTCAACTACATCTTTTTTTTTTTTAAAAAAAAAAAACTATTTAATTTTATGTATGAGTGCCGTGCATGTAGACCTACGTGCCGGAAGAGAGCAACTACATCTTTATTTCAGCTTGAGTTCTTTTCTATGTTTCTGTCTCTTTATTAAATTCCATTATTAAGTCTTGTGTTTGTTAGAAACATTTCGTAACTGAGCCTCTCTGCCAGTGTAGAACTACAATCAAATCAGATTAGACTGAATCAAAAATGCCCACGTTTAATGAATGCCACACTCTCGGGTGGCTGGGAGCATGGCAGGGGGAAGACAGAGGGAGAGCATACACAAAACCCGAAAGAAAGCACATAAGTGATGGAGGAAGGTCATTGGCTAATAAAGGAACTGCCCTGGCCCATTTTATTGGTTAGAGGATAGGTGGGAGGAGTAAACAGAACAGAACGCTGGGAGGAAGAGGAAGTGAGCTCAGAGACTCCACAGCTCTCTCAGGAGCAGACGCCTGAGAGAGATGCCATGCCCCGCTCCCGGCAAGAAGCTCCGACCCAGGATGGACTAGGCTAGAATCTTCCCGGTAAGACCGGTTCTCACAGATTATTAGAGATGGGTTGATCGGGATGTGAGAATTAGCCTGTAAGTGCTAGAGCTAAAGGGCCAAGCAGTGCTTAAAAGAATACAGTGTCCGTGTAATTATTTCGGGGCATAAGCTAGCAGAGCAGGCAGCCGGGGTGCTGGGGATGCAGCCCCGCCGCTCATATTACTACAGAATGGCGCCCACATGGACAACTGAATCCATAGAAAGCCTGAAAAAGCTTGGGAAAGAGTAAAGCATGTTTTCTTGATAGTGACAATTTCTCGGATCTACTCTGCTTGTTAGAGGCAAGCAAGCGCCTCATCTAAGAGAGGCTTCCTGACTCAGCTTTAGCTGCAAAACCCTGCAGCTCATTAAGAGGTCCTGCCACGAAACACTTAAATGGTGTTGACGAAAAGCTGAATGCATGCTTTTCGGTTTTCAGCCATAGCAGGAAAAAAGCTGCGCCGTTTAAAAATGCCGGCTTTCTGGGCCATCCTGCCAGGGCAAACTCTGACTGTTTGAGGCAGGAGGGCTGGCTACCAAGAGAGGACTTGAGTGTTGTCTGTTGTAGCTCACTTGCTGGCAGGGACCTTGAAATGCCATACAGTTGTTGCAGTAAACATGGTACAGCCTGTATATCCGCCATGAGGCTGGAAAGCTAAGGAATGGACTAGATCTAGCTGGCAAAGCCACACCTTTAGTCCTACTGAGATTGTTTGGTAAATTAAAGATTCATGTGGTCAGAAAAAGAGAGATATACAGTAAAGAGAGATTCAAAGACAGAGAAAATTTCTGAATGGTTTAAAGTGTGTTAAAAATATATGCAGACTAAAAGTTGAAGTTCTTAAAGTAAAAAACAAAAAAAAGGAAGAGAGTTGTTGTGTGTGGTAGCACACGCCTTTAATCCCAGTGCCTAGAAGGCAGAGGCAAACAGATCTCTGTGAGTTCAAGGTGTAGTAGCTTACACCTTTAATCCCAATGCCTGGGAGGCATAGACAGGCGGATCTCTGAGAGTTCAAAGACAGCCTGGTCTACAGAGTTACTTCAGGTCAAAGATACAGAGAACCTATCTCAAAAAGCAAAGAGTTAAAAGTAAAAATAAACAAAATAGAGGTTAAAATAATACGAACAAAGATGGAAAATACACAGAGAATCTTGATACTATATGCTATTATGCTCTCTTTGAATTGTTTAAATGCTGAGGAAGGAGAAACAGATGCTAAAAGATATTTATTTATAAATACTGCTGAACTAATCCAACATAGATATTATGAATTTGGATCTAAGGATATGATACTTTGGAAAGGAGTTTCTTATTTTGTTTTCACAGAGGATGAGACGCTGTTCATTTCTTCTATTCCGATTTGGTATGATGGACCACGCCCTCCTGAAGGGTTGGTGTAAACATCTTCAGAAAATTGCTTTGCTCAACTGCCAACTGAGAAGAAACTAGCACACAGGTTATACCATGAAAGACCTAATTAACGACGCCCCCATTCAGCAGGAAGCAGTTTGGAGAGAAAAAACTGCGCCCATGTTCCCAAATATGGTTTATAAACGTTCTTTTACATTTAAAGGGGGATATGATATAGGTATGAATAATTTGCAATAGTATAGATTTTGCTTTATTGATAGAGATTTACGGTCAATTTTGTTATATGTATATGTATTTCTGATATTGATTAAGGTATTGTGATTGTGTAGTTCATTAAAAATGTAATGTATAATTAGGAAATATAAGTTGTTAATAGATAATCATAAATAATAGTCAAGTTTGTAGTCATGTTAGTTAATATTTTCTAGATGTGTGTAGATATATTTTAGATAGACATTCTTCATGTCTTTCAAAGATTACAGAATAGGACATTTAATGTTTTAATAACTGAGGACTTTTCATGACAATGAGACACTCTGCTCCTGGCAGCACCAATCTACTTCAAGAGGAAGATGGGCATCAAAGAGGCACCTTATGGAGTTTGATAGCCATTTGGGCAAGAAACTACTCTTGCCTGGACTATTGCATGAACTGGACACAGAGAACCCGCAGAGAGAGGACTGCTGAACTTGCCTAAGGTGAGATGATCTTTTGGGGTTCCTGATTCATGGAAGAGTCTGCGAGACATTCTGCAGGACACGGCAGATAGTGACTGAACTGACTTTGAATTTTCCTGCTTTATGAAAATGTCTGCTGGATGCCATGGGCCTGAAGGCTGAAGATGGATGCCCCAACGGTGCAGAGGAACTTTGGGTGGCTGTCCAGGTAGCGAGATGTCTCTGTCATTTCTAGAGTTTTAAAAGAAGATTATTGTAACTTTTACTTGATAACTGTTTTGTTATATGTAATTTTGCTATGTTAAAGTTAAAGCCTTTTTTTTTGTTTAAACCGAAAAAGGGGAAATGATGGAGGAAGGTCATTGGCTAATAAAGGAACTGCCCTGGCCCATTTTATTGGTTAGAGGATAGGTGGGAGGAGTAAACAGAACAGAACGCTGGGAGGAAGAGGAAGTGAGCTCAGAGACTCCACAGCTCTCTCAGGAGCAGACGCCTGAGAGAGATGCCATGCCCCGCTCCCGGCAAGAAGCTCCGACCCAGGATGGACTAGGCTAGAATCTTCCCGGTAAGACCGGTTCTCACAGATTATTAGAGATGGGTTGATCGGGATGTGAGAATTAGCCTGTAAGTGCTAGAGCTAAAGGGCCAAGCAGTGCTTAAAAGAATACAGTGTCCGTGTAATTATTTCGGGGCATAAGCTAGCTGGGCAGGCGGCTGAGGTGTTGGGGACGCAGCCCCGCCGCCGCCCTTATTACTTCACATAAGCACATGTTCCTTTTTCTGGCTCCAGACTAAATACCCAGTGTGAGTGCTCCTGATCCTTCCCAAGGAGGGCTCAGCATTTGGCAGGTTGGGAGTTTGAGTACAAGCTCTTGGCAGGCTGGGAATTGGAGTGCAAGCACTTGGCCGCCTGAAATTGAAGTCCGGACCAGGGCAATTCCCAGGCCAGGGGCTGGGGTGACACTTTCAACTCAATATTACATTCCAGACTCTTTGGATTTAGTGATGTTAGAGGGCTGGGGTCTCACTTTTGACCAAGCAGTATTGTCTTCATTATTTATGTCAGCCTTGTTTGTGTTTTCTTGGTCATCATCCAGGCATTTGTTTTTCTTAAATTCATTCTTCTTAATTTTACTTAACTCTTTCTTTTTGTCTTTAAACTCCTTGAATTCCTTGATGAAGTTTGATTGTTCTTTTAAATTCTGTGTCCTAGGGTTCATTTTTGTAATTATTATTGGCCTATCATTTTTTTGGGGGGGTTATTTGTTTTATTTTTTCAAGACCAGTAGATTTTTGGAGGGGAGGTACTGACTTGATCCTTTTTATATTGTTGATATTTTTACAATGAAATTTGGGCATGTGGACTCCTTTGTTCAAAGTCTGATATGAACAGAGAATTGGCAAAATATATTATGTGTGAGCTGGGGATGTTGTCTGTGGGCTTGTTGGAAATCACTTTCATTATGTTGCTGTATGTCCCCTGTATCCTTCATCTCTCCTGGTCTTTTATCATGAAAGGATATTGGATAATGAGATGACCATGTAGTTTTTGTCAATTCTGTTTAGTGTGTTGTATTTCATTTATCAATTTACGTAAGTTGAACCATTTGTGCATTTCTAAGATTAAGTCTACTTGCTCATGGTAGATAATCTTTGTGATGTATTTTTTATTCAGTTTGCAAGTATTTTGAGCGTTTTTGCATTTCTGTTCATAAGGGAAAATAGACAGTAACTTACTTCCTTTGTTGTGTAATTGTGACCTCATAAGAAGAAATATGTCATGATCCTTCAGTTTCTATTTTGTGGAATAATTTGAGGAGTACTGACATTTATTTTTCTTTTGAAAATTGAGTAGAATTCTGTACTAAATCCATCTGACCCTGTGCTGTTTTTGGTTGAGAAATATTTAATTACTGCTTCTATTACACTAGGGTTATAGGGTTATAGATTTATTTAAATTGCTTATCTGATCTTTATTTAATTCTGGTAAGTGATATGTATCAAGGAAATTATCTATTTTTTTTAAATTTTCTATATGCAAGAGGTATAGACTTTTAAAGTATGTCATTGTGATTCTCTGGATTTCCTTGGTGTCTGATATCCTGACTGTCTTGTCTCTCACATTATTAATTTAGATCATCTTTCCCTTTTACTTTGATTTGTTAAGGGTTGATCAAGCTTAATGATTTTTCTCAAAGAATCAATTTGTGTGTGTGTGTGTGTGTGTGTGTGTGTGTGTGTGTGTGTGTGCAGTATGCTGCAAGTTGATTAATGGCAACAACATAAACTTGCTGCATCCCTGGATCTGGGGCAGTGAACTTGGCTTGCAGAGCTGATAGTAAATGAACCTCTGCCATATTGAAAGCCCAAGAGAGGCGGAGCCAGCATCCAGGGTTGCTGTGACCACACTGCTTACTATTTGAAAATATTCCTTGTTGGAAAGGGATTTCAATTACACAGTAGGACAAATTCAGACATAAAAGACCTCTAGATGAGATACATTATTTTAAAAAATTTATATAGGCTTGGGAGAAAGGAAAAAGAGTATAGAGAGTTATAAAAAATAATTTTTTAAAAAATAAAACAAAGTCTTAAAAGAGACAGTAAAAGTAATATAAGAGAACAGACAGTCGTAGATTAAATGAGTAAAGGTAATAAATATTAAAAAGTAATTGAGAGAAAAAATCCACTCAAAGATGGAAAATACACAGAGTCTGGATTATGTATACTGTATGTTTTCTTTAAATTTTTTGGCTGTTAATGAACTAACTGCACAGAGACATTTTGTTGTGGGGGTTGTTGCTAAACTAAACCAACATGTTTATTTTAAAGGTGTTTTGACTTCAAAATTTGAGTCTGAAGACGTATTACTTTGGAAAAGCATCTGCTTTTGTTTCCACAGGAGATGAGATGAGGCTAATGTGGTTTGATGGAACAAGACCCCCTGAAAGATCTTCTTGAACCCCTAAAAATACTTCTCCCCACAAACAGCAAGAAGCAATTTAGAGAAAACAATGCCCAAGTTCCCAAAATGGTTGTTTGTAAATTTTGTTTTCATTTAATGGGGGATATCGTATAGAAATGAATATTTACACTGGTATGGATCTTCGTCTATTGATATAGATTTAAGGACAATCTTCTTATTTGTATTTTTCTACTCTTGTTTAAGGTATTATGTTTATACATTCATTAAAAATGAATAATTAAAACTACATGTTAATAGTTATTTACAATAGTCAAATTTGTAGTCATATAAGTTAGGTTTTCTAGACATATAAAGATGTATTTCAGTTAGATACTCTTCAACATTTCAACGCCCTACAGAATATGGCATTTAAACTGTTTTAAGAACTTAGACTTTTCTTGACAATGGGACATATCTGCTTCTGGCAGCACCAATTACTTCAAAAGGTTGATGGGCATCAAAGACATTTGGTGTGGAATTTGCCTTCAATTGAGAAGGCTAGCCGTTTGTGCAAGAAACTGCTCTTGCCTGGACTGCTTGATGGTGTGCTTTAAGAACTGGACATGCAGGACCCACAGAAAAGTGACTGCTAAACTTTCTAAAAGACAGGAGAGGCCCTATCATACAACAAAAGTATATGCTCAACTATGTTCATGGCAGCATTGTTTGTAATAGCCAGAACCTGGAAACAACCTAGATGCCCTTCAACGGAAGAATGGATGAAGAAAGTATGGAATATATACATATTAGAGTATTACTCAGCAGTAAAAAACAAGGACTTCTTGAATTTTGCATACAAATGGATGGAAATAGAAAACACTATCCTGAGTGAGGTAAGCCAGACCCAAAAAGAGGAACATGGGATGTACTCACTCATATTTGGTTTCTAGCCATAAATAAAGGACATTGAGCCTATAATTCATGTTCCTAGAGAAGCTAAATAAGGCGAATCCAAAGACAAACACATAGGCATCCTCAGGAATATTAACCTTCATCAGGCGATGAAAGGAGACAGAGACAGAGACCCACACGGGAGCACCGGACAGAAATCTCAAGGTCCAAATCAGGAGCAGAAGGAGACGGAGCACGAGCAAGGAACTCAGGACCACGAGGGGTGCACCCACACACTAAGACAATGGGGATGTTCTATTGGGATCTCACCAAGGCCAGCTGGCCTAGGTCTGAAAAAGCATGGGATAAATCTGGACTAGCTGAACATAGCGGACAATGAGGAATACTGAGAATTCAAGAACAATTGCAGTGGGTTTTTGATCCTACTGCACGTACTGGCTTTGTGGGAGCCTAGGCAGTTTGAATGCTCACCTTACGAGACCTGGATAGAGGTGGGCAGTCCTTGGGCTTCTCACAGGTCAGGGAACCCTGATTGCTCTTCGAGCAGATGAGGGGGGGGGGGGACTTGATCGGGGGAGGGGGAGGGAAATGGGAAGCGGTTGTGGGGACGAGGCAGAAATCCTTAATAAATAAATAAAAAAAAAAAAAAAAAAAAAAAAAAAAAAAAAAAAAAAAGACAGGATGGTCCTTCAGGATTCCTGCTTCACACAGGAAACTGCCAGACATTCTGCAGGACAGAGAAGAAAGTGACTGACAAACTGCCAATATAGGAAATACAGCCTTTCACATTTCCTGCTTCATGGAAAGGTCTGCCAGATACTATGGGCCTGTAGGCTAAAGATGGATTCCCCAACTTTACAGAAGTTTGAGTGACTGTCTAGGCTGTGAGATGTCTCTGTCAATTCTAGAGTTTTGGAAGTTGCTTACAATGCACTTCCTGTGTACTTAGGTAATATATATCCTTTTTGGGTCCTTGATGGAGTTGAAGACAGATAGTTATTGTTTTCCTTAGTGATGATAAAAGACAAATTAGATACGAAACTTCGGACTCACAAAGAAATATTGTAACTATAATTATTGCTTGATACCTGTTTTGTTATATGTAATTTTACTGGGTTAAAGCTAAAAACATTCCTTTTTATTTAGACAGGAAAGGGGAGATGATGTGGGATTCCCCTCTGTATGCTTTATATATGTTTTATTTCTATTGGTTAATGAAGAAGCCACTTTGGCACATGGAAGGGCAGAATAAAGTCAGGTGAGAAATCCGAACAGTGATATGTAGAGTAGGTAGAGTCAGAGAGATGCCATGTAGCTGTTGAAGGAGAAAGATGCTAGAAATCTGGAACCTTACCAATAGGCCATAGTCTGTGGTGATACATAGATTAATAGAAATGGGTTAATTTCAGATGTATGAGTTAGTTAATAAGAAGCCTGAGCTAATAGGCCAAACAGTGTTGTACTTAATATAGTTTATGTGTGATTATTCGGGTCTGGACAGCCAGGGAATGAATGAGCAGTCTCCACTTACATCATGAATCAGAAATGTAGTTTGGGTGAGCTGAAGCTGTAGATATGTGTCTTTATTCTGGTGAACTTTTATTTTTCCCTCTTTTTTTTTTTTTGTTATTTCTTTTAGAGTAAGTGAAGAAAAGGAAGTGACAGAGGAACGACTGAAAACCGAGCAGGAATCCTTTGAGAAGAAGATCCGGCAGTTGGAAGAGCAGAATGAACTGATCATCAAAGAAAGGGAAGATATCCTTTTGAAAGTTTCTTTCATTTTTATGTACAGTAAGTTTGACTCTTGTATGAAGAAATTGTATACTCCAGAGAAATAATTGTTCTAATTTATAACAGGGAATAAATCTGCATGTGCTGCCATTTCTGGGCAATCAGAAAGACACTTAGCAGCATGTGCTGTTGCTTCCTTTGTGCTTGATAAGGCCATCCAGCTGTTCTGCTGCTGTTATTGCTCGTGCAGAACACATTTATCAACTAAAACAGACAATAAGAAATTTGGGCTTTACCACAAAACGTTGCATCTTCATTAAATCCCCCACTACTATAATAGAGGCTTAACTTCCTCATATTTAGAATTCTTCCTAGGTAAAGTTTAAAACAGTTGAAAGGAATCCTGTTCTGTTATAAACATGAAATGAAAAAAAAATCTAGAAGCCAGAACAACAGCTTATAGTGTATATAGCCATTGTAGCTGATAAATGCTTACACTATAGTATAAAACCAATAAGCAATGTCATGAAGCAGAAAACTTTGCAATTTAAATTTAGAAGTATTGAGAATGCATGTGTGTGTGTATGTACCCATGTACGTAGTGCATGGTTTGTACAAAAATAAACACAGTATGTAAGACTGACTTTTTGTTTAAATTATGTTGTATGTGTGTGGGGCTTTGTGTTTGTGAGAGCATATGCCCATGGAGGTCAGAGAAAGGATTCCCTGGAGCTGCAGTAACAATTGATTATTAGCCACCCCGTATTGGTGCTAAGTACTTTTGGAAGAGCAGTAAGCATTCTTAACCTCTGAATCATATCTCTAGCCCCAGTACAAACGTATTTAAATTAAAAAGTTCTACTTAGAGGGATATGTGAATTAAAATAACCGTACTTATGAACTTTCTCTTGGTTGGGTAGAATTGTATAATGTCATAGATCAAAGAGAGAAGCAGTTGTCCTTAAACAAAGAATGATGGATCTTTCAGCTAAAGCAGTGTGAACGCTTGAAAGAGTCCTTGTCCTTACTGTCAGAATCATTACTAACTTCATGGTTATTTTTTAAAAAATTCTGCAAGTGACAAACAATCTCTTATATTGATAATAATGCATTTAAAATATTAGAGAAATCTAATCATAAAGATAAATTAACTAGCTTGAAAAATCACAAAACTGTTAATATAAAATGAGTTCTGAACTTGTTTTCACACAATAGAATCATATGATAGAAAATTAATACAGTTAGAGTTTTTACTTCTTAATTTGTACAGTAGATCATTAATAAGGTTTAATGACACTATGATAGTAAGTTTTTTTTTCCCATTCTCTTTCTCTGTGTGTGTCTCACTCTGACTTCTCTCTCTGACATCTCTCTGTCTCTCTTTCTCTGACTCTGTCTGTTTATCTGTCTGTCTGACTCTCCATCCCTCCATGGGTCCATCATCTTGGGCCTCTTTTGGCTTTTTTTGACTTCATTGTTCCAAGAATGTCAGCCCTCAGGACAGAGACCATGTTCTGCTGTTTTTTTTCTCCTTGTTAGAGAAATGCTGTTTACTGAAAATTCAGAACACAATTTGGATAGCACTTTCACAAAATAGTAGTTTAGAAATCCAATGACATTTCCATTTAAAGGTCTGTTTTCACGTAAGAACTGGAGAGAAATGACCTCTGGTATTGATTTGCGGGTTTAAAGTTATCAGTGTTGGCAGCTCTACAGTTCTAGCTTCTAATGTCTGTTCGAGTTCAAAGGACCACATTTAAATTAGGGCAGGAAGAAAGGGCAACTGTAAGTCCTCTCCATGTAAAAAGAAAATAAAGGAATTTTATTGGGGAGTCCTCCCATCCCTCACGTGATAGTGCTGTATGATATTACTGATATCATGTGGGTTTGCTCTGACATGAAAGAGGCTGAGAAGGTTAAGCACAGACAGTTAGTTGTCTGATTTGGATAGTGTTGCAAGTAGTGAGTGATATACTAAGAGGATATAGAACTTACTTTTTCTATGGAAACAAAGAAATATTTTGACTTTCTTGGGACAAGATGTATTGCATCCAGTGGCATCAGAATTAATTTGAGGAAAGAAGGTAAGAGAGATTAGTATTAGAATATTTGAAAGGCTGGACAGCCAGAGTAAGTCCTTGTTTGTTGTATTAATACTTAAGATACTTATTTAGCTTTCTAAGAAGGTAGCATGTCATTTCAGTGGGCAGTGACATTAGTACTCTGTGAAGAATGGTGTTTTCAGTGCTTAAGCTGTATAAACTTATCAAGGCCATGAATGGTTTCTTCTGGAAAGCAGGGTGTTAAGACAGCGCAAGTGAAGTGGAGTGGCACAATATTTAGTGTTTCCTCCAGGACTTAGCTCAAGACTCAACACAAACACATTACTTCTGTAGCCTGAATCCAGAGTGATAGTAACTAAATTTAGCTGTGTCCCTTATGTCTGTGGCTACTTCTGTGCTCTAACTTCCACAGGTAGTTGCGTTCAAGACCCCAGGGTTTGCTTAGCCTAAAATACTCATTGTTTAACTCTCTTCAGAGAAAGGGAAAGATATACATGAGCTCATAGACTTAGAACTGTTTCATATACAGTAAGCAGGGAGTTGGTGTCAGCACTTATTTTGAATTGTGAATGAGGACTGAAGTAAATGTTGGGGTATTAGCAACAATTAAAATAGATTAGTTGCTGTAATCCCTCTTGAGGCATTTTAAATCACAAATGGTAGGTCATGTTTATAGAAGTTTATTGTCAAAAGGGGAGAAAGAAATGATACTAACAATGATACTCAGGATTTTTGTTACAAGTATATTGCCCAGGTACAAATCTCCTTAATAGAATAAACCTGTCAGAGGTTAATACAGATGATTTTACAGTACATAAAACTCCATAAAACTCTGAAACATAAAATGAGCTTGTAATTTAAAACAATATAATTTTAACTACGCATACATTTACCTATCACACATGAATGGTTCAGACTCTTTCATCTACATGAAGTCAGATAATCTCAGTTCATTTTAAAGTTCATTTCTGTGTGGGGCACCATGGCAATATACCAACGAATTGTAGTTTGGGGCATTTTTAAGGTATGGTATACCAAATTAGTTTTTCTTTTAAGGGATAATAATGGATTAACAATACAGACTAATTCATTAGTGGAAAAGAAAGTTATTTTGCATGTTTGCATAAGGATATGACATGTGATAGCATATATATATATATATATATATATAAACATAAACGTTCTTATAATTTTTAGTCTTTAAACAAGGAATACTATGCTTTAAGACCTTAGAAGTATAAATAAATATGGCATTTCCACTGCCACGTGGGTCTCTTGAGCCTTGTGGAACTTTGCCTACCTGAGTGTGTGTGAAACAAGAGAGAATCTTTAAGAGACCTAAAGAGAAATTTGACCAACAACTCTAATTCTGAAACATGCATGCATGTGAATATTTTAAGTTGTAATGGGTGTATTCATTAGTAAAGTTAATTAATATTTGAACTTGTATTTCTTGAGAATGACTCAGATTGATGGTGTTAGTAAAAGCTTGTAGAAGGAGAGTGAGGTCTGATGTCTGGTAGCATTACTATGTTCTGAACCGTGATAGCAAATATCTGAAGCACAGTGCATGTTAGAGTAAAAACATTTCTTGTTTTCATTGACTACATAAGAAGGCTACTAAATGACTTTGTGTCACCATTCTCCCGACCCGTGTGTGTGTGTTGCACACATGCATGTGGTGCATTTGTCCATGCAGATATGCTCATATATTTGAAGGCACCACAGGTGGACGTCAGGTGTTTTCCTTAGTCACTGTCCACCTCATTTTTGAAACAGTCTCTCATTGAATCTGGAGCTAGATTGGGCTGGATGAACTGGCCAGTGATCTCAAGAATCTGTCTTTCTCCACCTACCCACCGCTGGGATTGTAGTACATGCTATTGACAATTATGTTAGAGATCTGAACTCAGGTTGTGATGCCTGCTCACTAAATACTTTCCCAACTAGTACTGGGGAACAGCACCTGAACCCCACTGATCATAGGATTGGAGACTGAATTCAGTACTTCAGCAAATGTTGTACTACCGAACAATATCTCCACTCTGAAAAGTGATTCCTTTTGCATCTAATACTCCCTTTTATCTATAATGCCTGCTTGACAGGCTTATTAGAATTTGAAATTTTTTTTTATCACACCTGTAAAGAATCTTACCAAGTTCTGTAGTAGGCACTGACTAAAAGATGGCACTTGTCTTGTGAGCATGAGCAGGGGATGATTGTTCCTTTTGGTTTTTATTTCCGTGCTTCCTTTTCACTAGTATTTGGAAGGTTTTTAGTATATTATATAAGTTCTTGGCTGGCTTCTAAGCTCTGTGAAAGAAAACTTAGCTTGTATCTGTTTGTTACTCACTGAAGGAAACAAAGAATTTTTTGTTGTTAGTGTTTTTGTTTTGGCAGAGTTTGTTTGTCTATTTGGGCTTCTTTTTGCATTGCTTCGTTGGAAACCAAGCGCTTCCCCCTCTGTTTTAAAAATTCATTCTCTTTAAATTTCATACATGTGTATAATTTATTTTGCTCATATATGTTCCCTCCTTCCCTTCATTTTCCCCCATTATCCCAGGATACATCTTCCAACTTGATGCTGTGTGTGTGTGTGTGTGTGTGTGTGTGTGTGTGTGTGAGAGAGAGAGAGAGAGAGAGAGAGAGAGAGCGAGGGAGAGATTGAATCTGTTTAGTGCTGCTTTGTACACATGGGTGTGTGGTTATCCACAGAAACATAGACAACCTCTGAAGAAAACTGCCTCTGCCCCAGTAGTCTTCAGTTATCAATAACTTCAAGGTTGGGGATTCCTCTCCACTCCCTGGTGGAGTCCTTTCCCCTCCATGGTGGATTTTTAACTAACTTCTGCTGGTCGTGTGAGGCTAAACATGGCTCCTATGTGTTCATCTACACAGCAGCCATGTCCCATCGAAGGAACAGTATTTCAGAGCATTCCTCTTTATCCTTCCGTCTTATATTTACCCCACCCACTTTTGTACTATGATCCCTGAATCTTGAGTGTGGGGGTTGATCCGTAGCTGAGCACTCACTGTCACTTATTTTTAGTTATTTGAACAGCTGTGAGCACCCACATCAAGTGGCTCACAACCACCTGTAACTCCAGGTTCAGGGAATTTGACACCCTCTTCTGGCCTCCATGGGCCCTACACATACATGCAAAGACACATATAAATATAAACATACAAAATGAATCTTTAAAGTAAATTACTATAGGCGCTGTGTTGCTTGAGGCCATTTTGCTTACTGCATAATGCTGTGTGTATCTAGTAGGTTTGGGGCCATAATGTTATTGTTTGCTGTCACGGAAGGTCATTATAAGTCAGAATTAACAGACAATAATTCTTTCTGCTAATGAATGTTGTAGGGAAACAATCTCACTTCAGGGGAAAACTGATCTTTACTGGTTACTTTTGTTGTCCTCTAAACCATTCATTGTCTGGAAGATTATTTGTTGGGCTAGACATATAGCTCAGTGGCAGAGTGCTTGCTTGGTTAAACAAGGTCCTAGATTTAATTCCTGGCACAAATAGATAAATAAGATTATTTTCTCTTAAAAGTATTTAGCTACTAATGGTAACTACAGGGTAGAAGGAATTGATAGCAAATATTTGTAGAAAATAATATAATTCTATTAACTTATCTGTATGCTTAATTTCATTTTGGTTCATCCCATATTTAAGTTACTTTTTGATAGCAGACTATCTGTACAGTTGGGTTTTCTGAAACTAATTGAGAAAGCACTTGTAGGTTGTCCTGCTCACCTATGTGTATACGTTCCCTATAAGAGGGTTCTTGAGGATAATAAATTCACCACTTGCTATTTGTACATTTAATTCCACTACAGTTTAGAAACAAAAAATTGTTTGTAGCAAATAGAACTATAGCGAAAATATTGAAATTGAGAAAATCAATGACAAGAAAACTTTTAAAAGCACATAAAAACTGAAGATGGCCAATAATATTGAATTTAATCATCTAGATAAAATGTACAGACTTTAGTTTTAAAGGAAGTGATTATATAACAGGTCTCATGATTTTAGGCATCAACATAACACTGTGTTGCCTTCTGTTCTCTTTAGTACTTCTGTCACTACACATCTTACGTTTGCAAGTTCCTGTCATGAACAGAGCACTTCCTCATACTTTTCCTTCTTTGTGACAGCCTGATGAGTAAGGGAAGGAGACCTCTGCGTCTGGAGCAGTGACTGGGACAGCATGGTGCAGAGCCAAAAGGGAACTTTGACCCCTCTCTCCATTATGCTAAACTCTTTCAGCACTGGTGACATGTCCAATATTAGTAACCCTCTGTTGAAGCATAACTTTATAAAAAGGTCTAATATATATCTATATTGTTTTGTATCTGAAGCTTTTAAAACTGTTTTCGTAAGAGACTACATATGGGTAGTCATGTTGTACAGGTTCTTGGGTTTCGATTTCAGTATTTCCTGTGCTCCCTGTGACACATTCTGAGCCTATTGTCCTTTTCAGTGTCCCTCACTGCATTCCTGCATGGTTGTGGTGTTCTTGTGTTTATATCTACAGTCTAACTGTTCTTTAAGAATGTTCCATCACTTTCTTAAATACTAGTGTTATTACATCACTTGCCTTTTAATACCTTTCTATAGCTTTAAAAGATCAAATGTTTTTTTTTTTCTTCAGTACTGGTGATCAAACCCAGAGCCTCAAATATACTAGACAAGTACTGGACCACTAAGCCTTATTCCCAGACACATTTTCAAAACAACTTTAAGACAGTGTCTAGCAAAGCTTTCCCAGACAGACTTTACACTCAGCCTCTAATCGGGCATTCTTTGAACTTGCAGTCCACCTGCCTCAGCCTGTTGATTATTTGGCCCAGCTTCAAATAGGTCCTGATTTTGACATTCAAGTCTGTGCATTGCTAGTGTCAAATGACTGGTGACCTTCCTTTGGATGACCCCTTCTATGGCTCCTACAGAATAGCTAGGAAAGAGTGTTTGCTTTTCCCCCCTTACTACAGTTTTTTTTTCTTTAGCATTGGTCCTTTGATCAGTTTTGTTTATTCTGGTGTCTTTAAAACATCATTCTTAATAAGTTGTATTTGCAGTCTGAATATAACTTATTTGTTGTAATCAAATAAATACACTATTTGAGTCTGAAGCAATTCACACACACTATCTGCCTTAATTTATATGTCTTCCTATTCTCTAGCTAGCTATGGACACTTGGAATAGTTCTTGCTTCAGTTTTTTTCTAAACACACTTATTTGTGTGCATGTATATGTGTGTGTGTGTATGTGTGTGTCTGTCTGTGTGTACACAACAGCACGCATATGGAAGTCTGAGGACAACTGGCAGGATAAGATCTCTCCTTTCATTATGTGGCCCCAGGGATGGAACTCAGGTGGTCAGGTTTGGTAGCAAGTTCTTTTATTTCCTAAGCCATCCCCCCTGAATTGAAAATTTGGAGTCAAATCTTGCCTTTTTTGTACCAGTATGACTTTAAAGAAGTCGTGGAACAGTTAAGCGTTACAGTGGCATTTTAGGAAGGATGCAATTTATAACAGTTTTATGCTTGAGGAAGAGTGAAGGCTTCGAGAAAGAGACAGTTTTTAGCTAAAAGGTAACTTATTTATTTGGAGGAGTGATTTCTGGGTTGTTTTAATTTTACCCTTTTACCCTTAGTTCTGAGTGTTCCAAGTTCATTTATTATTTGTTATTGTAGCTTTTGGTATAGACCAAACTGTGTCTGTCCCAAATTTGTACATTGAGGTTTTAATCCCTGGTGTGACCATAGCTGGATAGGGTCTCTAGGAGATCTTAAGGTTAAATGAGGTCACAGTGGTAGGTGTGCCCTGATCATGTAGAGCTTGAGATCCCAGCTTGCCTTCCCACCAATGTACAGGACACAGCCGCAAGGCAACTCATAAGACAGCACATATGAAACCTAACCAGGATCCTGGAATGTCGAATCCAGAACTGTGAGAAAATCAGTTGATGCTTAAGATGCTTCATCTTCAAGTCTTGGCTATGGAAGTCTGAGTGAAGTAGGAAAGTATTAAAAGGTACCCCATTCTCTGGTGTTTTTTCCTCAGTATAAAGTAAAAGAACCATTTGATGCATTTGTTAAAAATTGTATTTGTAAACTTTATTGTGCTTTTAGGTGCCATTTTCTGTCATAGTCTGTATCTTTACTTCCTTGACTAGGTAGTAATACATTTGTGGACATCAATTTTTAATATTACTGTAAGCGTTACAGCTCAAAAGGACAGGTATCCTGGCAGTCGGGAGCCAAGGAATACCACAGAATCACACCCCACAACAAATCTCACACAAGAGATTTATTTGGAGAGAAAAACCCAAGAGGGTAGCTGCCCCTGCTTTGGTGAGAAACGGTAGAGTTTCTTGGGGAGCGGGATGGACCTTTCCAGGGTATTGGATATTGGTGAGATTTCAAGTCCAGGAGATTGGGCTTTTTACTCTGTAGAGTGAGGGCATGGTTCAGTAGTTAGAGTGTTCTATGGGTGGAAGCTGGCAGTTGGAGGTCCTCAGGGGAGGGGCTCACAAATACTTAGTATTATTCTAGGTACACTTATAGGTATTTTTCTGGTATATTGACTGGGATCTTTTCACATCTGTGGTATACTCATTTTAGAATAAATCAGTAGTTTCCTTTTATAGGCTTGGTTTTGCTTTCTTGAAAAACTCCAGATATGAGTCCTTAGCACTTGATTCTAGAGAACCGTTTCTTTATTGCTTTCCAGTGAGAGAAACTGAAATTCAAGTAATTATTAGTACTATTGCTATAAAGTTTATATGGCACTCTTGGATAGGATAGCTATTTCTTTTCAGTGTTCACATATGCAGTAAAGTGAACTTAAAACAAAACTTCCCATGTGTGTATATTAAGTAATATATATATATAGTACATAACATATAACATATAGATAACACATATGTAATTATATAGTATATATTTATAGTATATGTAGTTCTATATTTATAAAAATTTCTATACTTTTTAATTAAACAGTTCTGATTATGTTTTATCAAATATATATAGGATTATATAAAATTACTTAGGAAAGTTCCAACAATTCCTGCATGATTAAACAGACTTTCAGTGAATCAGTTTTACAGTACTTACTGTTCATAACGTCCATTATTCTCTTTAGCCTTTCATGTTGCTTATCTCCCATAAAGGACTATTCTGAAATACCTCTTCAGTGGTCCATTTGACATATCTGTTTGTAATGATTTTGAATTTGGAGAGTATAATGAATGACTGTGTTTTTAATCAAGAATAACTTTTTCTTTATATTCTTAACCTTCGAATGGCCTTCTCCATACAGACAGTAGTACTTTTACTTTAGTTACAGACTTTCACAGTAACTTCTGTTTTTTAAAACTTATACCCAATATTCGGCATTTAAGAGGTTTTTTAGTTTTTCGCAAGTCTAAACATCATAATGGTATAGTCATGAAGTGATTGTTGGTTAATAGACTATGTGAACTATGTGTCATTACAGATAAAATGGTAAAACTGTCATGACTTTCCTCTCATTTATTATCTTTTTATGATACTGGTTGATATTAATATTATCAGAAGTGTTTGAAGGCAGAAAGTTTTCAGAGTTTTGAGATTTCCATATTGTAGCCCATTTACACAGGTCATCAGTTCTACATGGCTAGTCTAAAGCCTGAAGGGAGTTCTCCAAGAGGGCTGCCATGCTTGAAAGGCTTCAGAGTTGGCTTAGTACTCTTTAGTCCCTGGAGAAATGCTGCATACTGAGCTACTTGTTTTTCTTGACTCTTCAGGTATGTGCAGGGTGGAGCTGAGGAAAGAAAGGGTGCTTCTGTCAAATCGTCGCAGAAAGTAGGGAATCATTAGCTATTGTTGTCCGATGAGTTTCCAGAATTTAATGAATAGATTTGGGGTTGGCGGGACTAGAGAGACTGAGATTGGGAATAGTAATTTCCTCGATGGACCAGCCTTCTAGAGTCATCATTCCATGAGTCAGGGAACCGTACCTTCTCTGTCTTGGCATTTAGTGTTCAGGCCTCATGAGTACATTGTCGCTAACAGCAGCACAGCCTTCCCATTTTGAAGTTTGATCTAAATTTGGTTTTAACTTTTTATATTGTTAAATTTAGAAACACAAGTAATTTTTATATATTAATCTTATAGCTTTTAACCTTCCTAAATCCTTTGTTCTTTAGTACTTTTATATATAAAATGATGTCAGTCTGCAAATAAAAGCAATTGTAGATATTTTTTTCTGTCTTCCACTTCTTTTTCTTTCTGCAGTATTTCCAGTTACATGTTAAATAGATATATCTGAGAGAACATCCTTGTCTTGTTCTGTTTCACACGAGGAATACATATTCTTCCTTGAATTTGACATTGGTCAATGGTAGCAGACTTTTTACCCACCTTTTTGTTCCTCGAAGTTTTCCCTTATTCCTTATCTGCTGTTTTTTGTTTTATTATTTGTTTTTGAAACCGTGAATCAATGTTGATTATTCATAACACTCTACAATATACTTATTATCTATTTTCCTCAGACATAGTTTGTGCCTTGTGTGCTGTTGCCTACATCGACTGTAGTAGAGACTGCTATATCTGGCATTAGTAATATCTGTTATGTGAATAATTTGCTGATACAGTTTTCCTTGCTTAGAGAACACAGGATTCCTGACAGCAGTTTACACCTTACCTCAAAGCCTACCTAATCTAGCATTCTGCTGTTACCTACTGATAAATATCAATTACAATAACAGTTTCTCTAATCAATAAGCATAAGAGCTGAAAGTACAATCAAATTCTTGCGAGAGCTGTACTTTTTAAGTAAACACGTACTCCGTTTTAATAGCAACAGTGTGTCTGAGACCTAGCAACTGTATTTTACATTTATTAGTTTCTGAAGGGTTTTGTTTTTCTAACTGCTAGAAAAAGATGGAGGGTCAGTTTAATTATATTTACAGAAACAGAATAAAGTACAGTAGTTGACAGGAGAGTAAGAGCAAAGACATTTCTGGTTTTCAATCTCACTCCATCAGCATTTCCTTGCTGTTAGGCTCCAGCTAAACAAGAATTTTAAAGACCAGGAATTTTCCAGTTCCTTATTATCTTATGCTAAATATTTTATGTATTATAAGAAAGTCCAGCTTGTTGGCAAGAATGAAGTGTAAGGTGGTTTATTCTTCAAAATCCAATCTTGTGGCTGCACAGTATTCACTGAATCATAATGCAGAACCAAGTGGGATTTATCTGTTAGAACAGACAGTGTCTTGGAACGAAGCCACCTATTGTTCACATCTTAAAATTACCAACATATATTCTTATTTCTTAGATTCCCTTTAAAAAAAGGACCAGAGAGTCATGTGTTAAAAATATATTAGTAAAGGTTTTACAAATGTAATTCAAATATTAAAATCCTCCCATTGATGTTGAAATGGTCAACCTTGTGAAATATTAAGAATTTTGCGCAAGGGTTCTTCTGTCACCTCCCAACAAAATGCCCTAGGATGACAGCGTTAGGAGTATTGTTTTAGCAATAAAGATTATCATGTGGATATGTTCCATAGAAGGCCCCATGGTGGTAATACCCCTAGATTTTGTCTTTAAAGAAAACTGCTGAGAGGCAATAATTTTTTTGTATGTGTCCCATTTTCATTAATGCATGGTAATTGATGGAGCTGCAGTGACTCGTAGCAGTAATGAGTTCTAAACAGAATAACGTACTCTTTTCTAATAAGTGAGCACTGCTGGGGTTTAAAAGCATACTAAATCAGTTGCTTTAGTATGAATTTATTAGTTTTTTTCAGCATTAGCTTTAATAGTAGTTATTTACATAAGCGTACATCCCATTAACCGCCATCAGGGCTGGAAAACATGCTGAACTGTTCATATTTTCATATAATTATTGAACATAATGGTTTCATTTGCATTTCTAAACAGTGATGTTTCTGTCAGCCTTGGAAATAGTGTCTTTACGCAGTCCCTATTTCACATCCACTTATTTGACATCGTTAAATTTTATGCTAATGTGCTTTCCTAGAATATCATCAGTAGGACAGATGCTTGTGCTTTAATATACAAATCAGGCATGCTTTTCCATCCCCCCAAATTGCAGAAGAGATTTTTAAAAATCGGCACTTTTTGACAGAGTCCATCTCTATATAAATACGTTTATGAAATAAAACTTTTAGGGTTAAACGTTCTAATCCGGTTATTTCTTCAGAATGCTTTGTTGTAAAGCTATCTACCTGATTGGGTTAGTTCTGTTGTCTTGCATGAAGAGGTAAGTCTTAATAAAGATCTTGGGGCTTATGAATATTTACAATATTCTGCTTCTGAAATGTTGATCTTGAGATGTAGGTTTTTCCACTCTTTTGAATACTGCAGGTCACAGTGTTAGCTTTTAATGTGTTCTCTATGGTTTTGTTCCTTTAATCTCTTAACCTGAGTCGTAAACTTTCTAACGAAAGCTTTTATGTTAATGCTGTTGGACATCTTAGCCTCTGGTGCATTTACAAAACCTTGAGTGTGAGAGTGTGAGTCGTTTGGTAGGGAAGACTGTCAAGGGAAGTAGCAGAATACAGAAGGCTGCTTTGTGGACACATTCCTTGTCCATTGGTTATGTGTGTACAGTCAGCTTCTGTGTCTCCTGCAGTTGGGGATGCTTTTGTGAGTGGCTGGAGTATGTTAAATAGCAGTTATCAATTACACGGTTGTTTTGAGTTGTTTGAGGTTTTATCATGAGATGGATGGTCATTGAAGCCACTAAACTTTTTCAGTAGGTCTCACCTCTTCTTTTCCTGTATTCTGACAACTAGGGCAGCATTCTATTGTTGACACTTAGTGGACCTGCAGTGCTGGAGCTGACTCTGCACAGTGCAAAACGCAGGGTTGGCAGTCTTGCAAGACAGAGCAAGAAGCAGCTTTGAGAAGAGTTCTTGCCCCAAATTACCTGCTAAAAATAAATCAGAATTGCTCTAGCCCAAAACTGATCCAGCATACAAGGATTGTCTGGATAGGAATGTGATTTGGTTTAACAGGTCAAGAGGCAACTGAAATTTTTGCAAAGATTTCTATTCTTTGGGGAGTTGTGAATAAAGAAAGAACAGTGCAGAAAGTACTAGATGTGAATCAGTGCACTCATTTTCACTCCAGCTTTTTTGTGAATTTTCTATATGATCTCTTAAAATAAGTCTGAAATTAGTAGCTCTCACAATTACAAAATCTGAGTTATACTTAATATGTTGGGCAGGCAGAAAGGAAAACGTCTTTCTCATCAGAAGATCTGCTGCCACATCAAGCATCATATATGAGTGTTGGGAGAGGATAGGAGATGATAAAAGCATGTGACTGCAAGCCTGGCTGACTGAGGTTACTCTCTGGAAGCCCAGTAAGGGTGAAAAGAGATGACTGACTTTACCAGATTACCCTCTGAGCTCCTTCCACACGCTGGCACACTCCACTGCTCCCCCACAGTAACCGCAAATAAAGTGTTTACAAGTTTAAGTTTAGTTTGGGAATTCAGAATATTTTTCTAGGAAAGTGTTTTCACTCCTTTCAAAGTTCCCTTTAGCACCAAGTTGGTACTATTATTGATGGTTAGGGCGGTTTGCTACAGAAGAGAAGAAACATCCCTGTCACTAAAGCATAGCATTGTTCTCATTCCTCCTATACATAGTTCCTCTTCTGGAAACCTTACCAATAAAATAAAAATTTAATCTCCCCATTCAGTATTGCAGGACCATGACGTTTGCTCTGATGATTCACCTATGATGCTTACTTCCAGAGCAGAGGAGTTGAGGTGCTCCAGCACTGTTTTTGCTCTGTTTCCTAGCAGCTTCTGTGTAGTTTTTGAACTTGAGGTAGATATCAGCCATAAGGAATCAATCAGTTGAGAGGTGTTTGAGTTTTATTTATTTTTTTCTTTTTTATGACTCGGGGAAGAGAATTATTACCTCCTTTTGAGAGGTGACTGAACTACTGAGGAACTTGATCCTGTGGTTGAACTCCCCCTGCTCTGTAAGACTGCTGGGAACTACTCTGTGCATAGCACTGGATAAGGAAACTTAAGTAAAGGAAATTGATTTTACACTGCATAGATCTTCTTTACGTTTTATTTTGTCTTCTGAAATTAGGTCTTGCTTTTTAGCTCATGTGATTCTCCTGCCCCAATATCCCTAGTGCTGAGATTATACATGTGCTCTCTTGCTCTCTTTTTCTAAGATCTCACTTTCAAATATGTAATTTTGGATAATTATAGGGAGCTGTAATCCGCTTTTCAGTAGATTGTTTCTCAAGTGTTAAATGTATGGTTCAAAGCTTCTGTTTGTGTGCTCATTTTTTTCTAATATCTAATTGTTCTATCATTTACTGAGAATGGGATATTGAAATCAATGAGTCTGGTTATGAGTTTATCCATATATCTTTGCAGTGCTGTCTGGTTTTGCATCATACATTTTGAAGGTATATTTTTGCATGCATAAAACTTTAAGATTGTTATTTTTGTATAATGAATTGACTCCTTTGTCATTGTGCACCAGCCTTATTTATCCCCAGTGATATTTCGTGCACTGGAATTTATGCTTTCTAAGATTCTTTTGACCTACTTTAGCTTCTTTGAATTGTGTTAGCATGGTAAATCTTTTTCTATCCTGTATTTTCCTAAATAGTTCTCTCTTAATATTCAAAGTGCATTTCTTATAGTCAACTCATAGGCAAATCATTGTATTATCATTGGCCAATTCAGGATTATGTCACTGTGTTTGTGTGGATGTGTTTTTAAGGCTTTGTGTTCTGTTAGTTTGTATCTATTTCTTCACCAATCCACTAGATGACTGGCTATATGGCAAGTACTGGAAATCCTAAAATACTAATCTTTCAACTTTCCTCTTCCTTTGAAGAATTGTTTTGGCTATTCTTACTCTTCATATTAAGTTAGAATCAGCTTGTTGTTACCCTCAAAAAGATTGGTAGGATTATAATTTTATTTTACGTTACCTGTCTATCATCTGTCTTTGTACCGCTATACCTCTTCAAAAATAAACAAATGATTAAGCAGGTTTTGTAAGATCTTAGGTCTATAAAAGAAAAAATCCCACGTGTTTTTTAAATTTTCTTTAAAAATTACTCAAAGGCTTGCACAGACGTCTTAGAGTTTACAGATTATCTCTTAATACATTATATAATAATAAAATATTTTTTAAAATTATGCATCTCTAGTTTTAGTTTAAAAATATAAAGTCATAAATGCTGTCTTAGTCAGTTTTCTATTGCTGTGAAGAGTCTCTTACAAAAGAAAGCATTTAATTGGGGGCTTGCTTTCAGTTTCAGAGGCTTTGTCCCTTATTACCATGGTGGGAGTGTGGTGGCACTCAGGCATGGTGCTGGAGAAGTAGTTGAGAGCTATTTTCTGATCAACAAGCTGATAGAGAGTCTCAGCCTGGACCTTTGAAACCGCAAAGCCCACCCACTTCTACACAATTTCTCCAACAAGGCCACACCTCCTACCTTTCTATTTTTTCAAACACTTCTACTTCCTAATGACTAAGTATGAAATATATGAACCTATTAGGGGCATTCTTATTCATTCAAACTACCACAAATGCCAAACTTTATCCTGTTCTAGATGCCTTATTCTACTTTGGATGTCTCATAAACACTAATATAAAGTAATTGCTTTTTCTAATAAAAACAAAATTCAAGATGCCTATTATAATAACTTAAACTTTAACAATTTAATTTTGGTTAAGAAAATAAGCCATTACTGTAGTTTACCTATGTTTATAACCTAGATATGTAAGGTGCTGTATGTTTTCTGTGTTTTAGATATAAAAGTTTTCTTTAAGAAGTGAATAAATAAAGCTTTAACTAAACTAAAAATAGCACAAAGGCTTTAAAGTTTTTAAAGGTAAATTTAATATCTTGAGATAAAATTAATGCTTTCCTTTCTACATAGTATATTCATAAGCATTGATTTGTTCTTAAATATGTTTACCAAAACCCACCTTCTAACAATATTTTCTTATAATTGAATTTTTAGATAATTTTACACTTTTCAAATAGGCAGTTATGTTTTTTGAAAGTAAAAATGGATTTCTTTTTTTTTTTTTACAATCTGTGTACTTTCCTTTTTTTTCTTATTATAATATGAGAAGTTGTAATACCTGGATGAATGAAATTGGCCCATCCTCACTTTCATTCATATTTTAATAGTAATTATTTAGTCTCTAGCCATTAACTGTGATTGTAGCTGCCTTACCTAGATGTCCTTTATTAGCTTTCAGTAAGATTGAACATTCCTATGGGATCAAAGGGGCGGTCAGGGGAGTTTCTTTCCTGACTTGTTGATAGTTATTCTTTTACTTTTAATCACAAAGGAATATTGTTTTGCTTTAAAAAATACTATCTCAGTGTCAATTGATATGATTGAATCCATTGGTTTTGGTTGTTTAATTTAGCAATGCCGTTAAATCAAGAGAGCTTTTAATATCCAGCACTATATTCCTGAACTGACCCTTACTTGATATGATATATTATTCATTTATATATTGCTAGATTTTGTTAATTTTTTCTGAAAAGACATATTATCCTTAAGTTTTCCTTTTTTGACAATGCCTTTGTCTTATTTTGTATCGGGTAATGCTGAGCTTGAAGGTGTTTGGGGAAGTATTTTCCTTTTTCATACTTCCTATGAGAGTTTTTATATAATTAATTATCTAGCTATAGGATGGTGTTTAAAATGTCTTTTTTTTATTAATTCTTTGGGTATTTCCTATAATATATTTTGATCATATTCATTCTGCATCCTGCTTCTCCTCCCATGATCATCCCCACCTTCCTACCCACCCAACTTATGTTCTTTGTTTTTAAACTATAAGTCCCAAATACTCTTGGGAGTAGAACCTGTCCTGGAAAGCAATAGACCTCCACCATGTTAATTGCTATCTCCTGTAAAAACAAAACAACAACAACAACAACAACAAAAAACTTCTCTGATCAAAGCTCATTGGTTTAGGATACATTTTAGCCTTTTCCCTTAAATTTTTGTTAAAATTCATAAATGAAACCTGATTCTCAAATGTGTTTACCACACTTCCAGATAGAAACATTTTAACCATAAAGTTTTATTGTTTATCTGTTTCTTCTTTAAAAACTTCAGTAGTTTGTGTTTTTATCTTATCGGATTTTTCCATTTCCTCCATGTTTTCAAATTTATATGTATAAAGTTGGAGAAGTACAGGTTTTGAGGGATTAAATAGATTTTTATTACATTAATTTTAACTAACTTGTAATAGATTCACATCGTTTTCTTCCCCTTCAAAATATGTTTCCAAAAGGAATGTTTGAAACATAGTTGCCTCCTCCTTAAGGAGGAATTCCTCAGTTCTTGACTGAATTAAGAGACACAATTGATTTTAAGATACTAAAATAATTTTGTTTTCACTTATTTTAGCAACTTACTTATAATTATCTGAAACACATAAAATAAATTTTATAGATAAGTTGTAAGAGTATGTGTCAGGTGTGACTATATTTACATAAAATTGGGAGGCAGAATTACAGCCTCCTTAATGAATGCAGAACATGTATTAATACATGTTTATAATTAGTTGTAATGACATATGTAAATTGAAGCATTCCCTGTTCTATAATATATATGGCTTCATTGTGATGACTGTTGTGGTAACTTCTGTTCATCCTCCTAAGAAATCTCTTGTCATCTCAAGTCTGTAAATTTAGGTAATAGTGCTAGTGAAATCTTTTAGTCATTACTTTATTATTGCTATTGCCCCTTTCAATTTTAACCCTCTGGAAACTTTTAAGTAGGAATATTTTTAATTATTTTATTCAATTTTTCCTATCATTTAATTTTTTTGGATAGGATCTTTTTTCCATGCTTTGTTCTAAGTTCCTCAGATTTTTATTTCTTTATCTGTTTTATTAAGTGTATTAAATATATACTGTGACAGAGAATTCCAAACTTATACCTTTTGCATGTCTGTAGTTTTGACAATTTTTTTCATGGTACATTGTTTCCTGTGTATTTACTGAATTATTAAGATGCTTACTTTATTGATGATGTTGATGTAAAATAAGAGATAGTTTTTTTCTAAAGCCAAATTTGAGTGACCATAGCCCAGGAACACAGATTTAGGTTAATCTAAATTCTGTTTTCCAAGGTGGAAACAGCTATTTTAAGCTTCATGAAGTTTTATAGTTTTACAGAACAAAAATTATCATGAATCAAGACAGTTTACACACACATTAGTGTGCTTATCAGAGAGGTAATTACTACTCCAAAGCAAGATGGGCTTTGCATGCTTTTCGAGAGCATTCTTAGCTCTTAGGTTTACGGAAGCTGCTGAGTTGATAGATTTCAAAATGTTTTTGTCTATTTGTGACAGGGTGTGAGGTCAGACACAGAGGTGGGCAAAGATGGCTATTTAGGAGGGGTGTAAAGCTAGCCTGAGATGGACCGGCAATATTCTCACTGTGACCAGGATACAGGGCCCAACAATAAATACAGTGCCAGAGTTTCAGAGAAAGCGGATTATGTGCTTTGTGTTTAGGCTTTTTTATAACTATGCTAGCGAGGGAATAAACTGGTTCCCTTAGAGACAGAAAGGAAGTGTCAGTTGTTTTCCTTAGATATGCTGTTTTTAATACTTAAAGTTCTTTTGTCTCTCTCTGCAAACCACCTTATTTTGAGGATAGCTATTGTCTGAGTCAGGTACTTCTGTAATCTCCAAATAACTGGCTCAGTTTAGGGCCTTACTTTTTTGAAGGGAGGGGGAAGGGATCCTTTACCCACTTCTAATCCTATACAAAAATCAGCTTAGTTTAAAACTTTTGGGTAAGATTTGAATTTTTGAAAATAAAGTAAGGAAAACTCTTTAATATATTGACAAATGCAAGAACTTTCTGTCAAGTACTGTAATTGTTCAAAAAATGATGTTAACAAGTTGAAAACTGGGATTTCTTAAAACAAAACAAAAAAATAAAACAACAATAATAAGCCTTATAACAAAGTAAACCACGAATCATTTGAGGACTCAGCCTGCACAGTGGGAGAAAAAGCTTCTTTAGCTACTTATCTGGAAGAGGATTAATATATAAAATATAGAAAGGACTCAAAATCACAAGCAAGGTATCAAAAAAACCTCTGATCAATAAATGGGCTAATGAAATGCATTCACAAAAAAGTGAAATACAAATAGCCAATAAACATAGGAAAAAAGTTCTAGCTATCAGAAAAATGTAAATTAAAGCCTCATGCAGTTCTATCTCACCCTAGTTAGAATGGCAGTCATTAAGAAAACATATCAAATAGTGCTGGTAAGTATGCAGGAAAAAAACCCCTTATACACTGCTTGTCAGAATGAAAATAAGTCTAGCCACTATAAAAAATTTCTATAGAGGATCCTCAAAAAATAAAATAAAAAATAAAAACTAGAACTAACAGAAGATGAGAACCTGTGGATTAATTTTGAAACTAATGGGGTTTGATGGACTAAGACCCCCAAGAATAACTTTCCCCAACAAAAATCAGGAAGCAGTTTGGAGAGAACTACACCCAAATTCCCAAATATTGTTTATAAATGTGTGTTTATATTTAAAGGGGTAAATGGTATAGAGATTTTCATTGGTATGGATCTTGGTTTATTGATACAAATTTAACGTCAATTTTGTTATATTTATGCTTCTGCTCTTGATTAAGGTATTGTGTTTGTGCAGCTCATTTAAAAATGTATAATTGAAATATAGGTTAATAGAGAGTTATCTGTAATAGTCAAGCTTCTAGTCATGTTAGTTAGGTTTTGTAGAAACATGGAGATATATTTTAGTTAGATAGGTATTCTTCAAATCTTTCAGAGACCTTCAGAAAATGGTATTTAAAATGTTTTAATAACTTAAGACTTTTCATGACAATGAGATACACCTGCTCCTGGCAGCTCCAATCTACTTCAAGTGGATGATGGGCTTCGAAGAGGCTCCTTATGGAGTTTGTTAGCCATTTGGGCAAGATATTGCTCTTGCCTAGACTGCTTGATGAACTGGACATGCAGGATCCACAGAGAAATGACTGCTGAAAGGTGAGATTGTCCTTCATAGTTCCTGCTTCATGAAAGAATCTGCAAGACATCCTGCAGGACACAGAAAAAAGTGACTGACAAGCTGCCAAGATAGGTGGAACTGTCTTTGAAATTTCCTGCTTCATGGAAAAGTCTGCTGGATACTATGGGCCAGTAGGCTGAAGAAGGATGCCCCAACAATACAGAAGAACTTTGAGTGACTATCTAGGCAACGAGATGTCTCTCAATTCTAGAGTTTTGGAATTTGTTTACAATGCACTTCCTGTTAATTTGGATAATATTATATCCTTCTGGAGTTTTTGATGGAGTTGAAGAATAGATAGTTATAATTATAGTTTTTCTTAGTTATAATAAAAGATAAATAGATATAAATATTATAATAGTAATTCTTACTTGATACCTCTTTTATTATATGTAGTTACTATGCTACAGTTAAAACCTTCCTTTTTATTTAAACATAAAAGGGAAAATTGTGTGGGAAATTCTTCTGTGTATGTGTTGCTTTTATTGGTTAGTGAATAAAGAAACTTCCTTGGCCAGTAATAGGGCAGAATAGACCTAGGTGAGGAAAACTAATCTAAATGCTGGGAGAAAGAAGGTGGAGAAGCCATGTAGCCCTGCCAGAGACAGATGCACAGGAATCTTGCCAGTGTGGCGATACACAGATGAATAGAAATGAGTTAAATTAAGATGTAAGAGCTATCCAATAAGAATCTATAGCTAATAGGCCAAGCAGGGATTTAATTAATACAGTTACTGTGTGGTTATTTGAGGAGTCTGGGCAGCCAGGAACAAACAAGAGGCCTCCTACTACACTTCCTCTCTTCAACTGATTTCCCAAAGCTTGACCTGGTTGTGGATCCCTCCATCTGGTTCCATTAGTTACTAGATAAAGGCTCTATAATAGTAGTTGGGGTAGTCACCAATCTGATTATAGGAGAAGGCCTGTTTGGGAACCCTCTTCACTATTGCTAAGAGTCTTAGCTGGGGTCATCCTTGTGGATTCCTGGGAATTTCTAAAACACCAGGTTTCTTCCTAAGCTCATAATGGCTCTCTCTGTCGAGTACCTTTTCATTACTCTCTCATTCTGTCCCTCTCCTCCCTTGACCATCCCATTCCCTCATGTTTTCATCTCCCATCATCTCCCCTTTACCACATGCCCCTTGCTCCAAGTTTACCCAGAAGATCTAATTCCCTTTTCTAGAGTGATCCATGTGTCCCCCCTAGGGTCCTTATTGTTACCTATCTTCTCTGGAGCAGCAGATTGTAGGTCTGGTTATCCTTTGCTTTACATCTAATATGTACTTATGAATGAGTACATATCATGTTTGTATTTATGAGTCTGGGTTACCTCACTCAGGATGGTTTTTTCTAGTTCTCTCTATTTGCCTTCAAATGTTATGATGTCGTTTTTTACAGCTAAGTAGTGCTCCATTGTGTAAATGTACCACATTTTCTTTATTAATTCTTCAGTTAAGGGGCTTCTAGGTTGTTTCCAATAATGCTTTTTATAAACATTGTTGAGAAAGTAAGTGTCCTTGTGTATGATTGAACATCCTTTGGGATATGCCCAAGAGTGGTATTGCTGGTCTTGGGGTATATTTATCCCCAATTTTCTGAGAAACTGCCATATAGTTTTCCAAAGTAGTACAAGTTTGTACTCCTGCCAGCAGTGGAGGACTTTTTCCTTGACTCCACGTCCTCTCCAACAAAAGCTGTCCTCAGTATTTTTGATCTTACCCATTTTGACAAGTGTAAGATTAGGTATCTTTGAGTCATTTTGATTTGCATTTCCCTGGTAATTAAGGAGGTTAAGCAATTCCTTAAATGTCAGGAACTCACCAAGGCCAGCTGACCTGGGTCTGAAAAAGCATGGGATAAATCCGGACTCGCTGAACATAGCCGACAATGAGGACTACTGAGAACTCAAGAACAATGGCAATGGGTTTTTGATCCTACTGCACATACTGGCTTTGTGGGAGCCTAGGCAGTTTGGATGCTCACCTAACTAGACCTGGAAGGAGGTGGGTGATCCTTGGACTTCCCACAGGGCAGGGAACCCTGATTGCTCTTCAGGCTGATGAGGGAGGGGGACTTGATTGGGGGAGGGGGAGGGAAATGGGAGGCGGTGGTGGGGAGGAGGCAGAAATCTTTAATAAATAAATAAATAAAATAAAGAATGTTTTTCAGCTATTTAAGATTCTTATGTTGAGAATTCTCTGTTTAGCTCTGTACACATTTTTTAATTGGATTATTTTGTGTTTTAATGTCTAGTTTCTTGCGTTTCTTTAATACATTTTGGATATTAACCCTCGGTCATATATGGGATTGATAAAATCTATTCCCATTCTTTAGGCTGTTGTTTTGTCTTATATCCTGTGTCCTTTGCCTTGCAGATGCTTTTCAGTTTAAGGAGGTCCCATTCATTGATTCTTGTTCTCAATGTCTGTACTACTAGTGTTATATTTTCTCTTGTGCCAGTGCATTCAAGATTACTTCCCGCTTTCTCATTTATCATGCTCAGTGTAACTGGATTTATGTTGAGGTCTTTGATCCACTTAGACTTGAGTTTTGTGCATGGCGATAGATAGGGATATATTTGCAATCTTCTACATGTTGACATCAAGTTAGACCAGCACCATTTGTTAAATATGTTTTCATTTTTCCATTGGCTTCTTTGTCAAAAATCAGATGTTCATAGGTGTGTTCATAATGTCAGGGTTTTCAGTTCAATTTCATTAGTCTATGTGTTTGTTTTTATGTCAATACCAAGCTGTTTTTATTACTATAGCTCTATATTAGAGTGACGTTCGGGGTGGTAATGCCTCCAGAAGTTTCTTTATTGTAGAGGATTATTTTAACTAGTCTGAGTTTTTTGTTTTTACATATGACCTTGATTATTGTTCTTTCAAGGTCTGTGAAAAATTGTGTTGGTATTTTGATCGGGATTGCATTGCATCTGTAGCTTGGTTTTGGCAAGATTGCCATTTTTTATTATATTGATCCTACCTACCCAAGAACATGGGAGATCTTTTCATTTTCTGATATCTTCTTCAATTTCTTTCTTTAGAGACTTAAAGTTCTTGTAATGCAGGTATTTCATTGTTTGGTTAGAGTTACCCCAAGATATTTTATATCTGTGGCTATTGTAAGGGTGATGTTTCTCTGATTTTTTTCAGTCTATTATTTGAATATAGGACACTACTGATTTTTTTAGTTAATCTTGCATCCTGTCACATTACTGAAGGTGTTTTTCAGCTGTAGGAGCTCCCTGGTAGAGTTTTTGGGGGTCACTTATATATACAATCATATCATCTGCAAATAGCAATGAATTTTCTTTCTTTCCAATTTGTGTCCCCTTGATCTTCTTTTGTTGTCCTATTGCTCTAGCTAGAACTTTGTGTACTATATAGAATAGACATGGAGAGAGTGGACAGCCCTGTCTTATTCCTGATTTTAGTGGAATCGCTTTGAGTTTCTTTCCATTTAATTTTATGTTAGCTGTCAGCTTGTTGTAAATTGCTTTTATTATGTTTAGAAATGTTCCTTATATACCTGATCTCTCTAAGACCTTTATTTTAAAAGCATGTTGGATTTTGTTGAAGGCTTTTTAATATAATGAGATTATCATATTTTTTCTTTCACTTTGTTTGTATTGACATATTTTTGTATGTTGAACCAACCTTGCTTCTCTGGGATAAAATCTACTTGGTCATAGTAGATGACTTTTTCTATATGTACTTGGATTTGGTTTGCCAGTATTTTATTGAGTATTTTTCCATCAGTGTTCATGAGGGAGATTGGTCTGTAGTTCTCTTTCTTTGTTGCATCTTTGTATGGTTGGGTATCAGGGTAACTGTAGCCTCGTAAAAGGAGTTTGGCAATGTTCCTCCTGTTTCTATTGCTTGGAGTATTGAGGAGTATTGGAATTAGATCTTTGAAATTCTGGTAGAATTCTGCACCGATGCCATCTGGTTCTGGGCTTTGTTTTGGCCGGAAAACTTTTAATCACTGCTTTCATTTCCTTAGGCCCTATAGGGTTTTTTTATATTGTTTATCAAGTTTTGATTTAATTTTGGTATGTGGGCCCTATCCAGAATATTGTACATTTCTTTTAAATTTTCCAGTTTTTTTTTTAATATTTTTTTTATATTTATTTATTTATTATGTATACAATATTCTGTCTGTATGCCTGAAGGCCAGATGAGGGCGCCAGACGTCTTTATAGATGGTTGTGAGCCACCATGTGGTTGCTGGGAATTGAACTCAGGACCTTTGGAAGAGCAGGCAATGCTCTTAACCACTGAGCCATCTCTCCAGCCCCTAAATTTTCCAGTTTTGTGCGGTACAGATTTTTGAAGCATTAGCTGATGATTCTGAATTTCCTCAGTGTCTTTGTCCTTTTCTTTTCTGATTTTGTTAATTTGGATATTCTCTCTGCCTTATGGTTAGTTTGGATAAGGTTTGTCTATCTTGTTGATTTTCTCTAAGAACTAATTCTTTATTTCTTGATTCCTTTTATTGTTCTCTTACTATTTTATCGATTTCAGCCTTTAATTTGATTATTTCCTGGCATCCTCTCCTCCTGGGTGAGTTTGCATGTTTTTATTCTAGAGCTTTCAAATGTTCTGCTAATTTGCTTGTGTGGGATTTCTCCAACATTTTTATGCAGGCATTTAGTGCTCTGAACTTGCCTCTTAGTACTGCTTTCATACTGTTCAATACATTCCTTTTCATTGAATTCTAGGAAGTCTTTAATCTCTTTATATCTTCCTTGACCTAGCGGATTTAGTTGACTATTATTCAGTTTCCATGTGTTTGTAGGTTTTTCTGGATTTTGCATTGTTGTTGAATTTTAACTTTAAGTGTGATAATCCAATGAGATACAGAGGTTTATTCCAAATTTTCTGTATCTGTGGAGATTTGTTTTGTGACCCATTTAGTATATGTTCCCTTTTAGAGAAGGTTCCATGAGGTTCTGAGAAGAAGATATATTTTTTTATCTTTGGGTAGAATGTTCTATAGATGCCTGTTAAGCTCATTTGAGTCATAATGTCTGTTATTTCCCTTATTTCTCTTATTAATTTTTTGTCTGGCATTCCTGTCCATTGGTGAGAGTGAGGTGTTGAAGTCTCCCACTGTTAGTGAGTGGGGTTTGATGTGCAATTTATGCTATAGTAATTTTTCTTTTACAAACATGGGTGCCCTTTTATTTGGGGGATAAATGGTCAGAATTGAGTTTTCATCTTGATGGTGTTTTCCTTTGATGAATATGAAATGTTCTTCATCTCTTTTGATTACCTTTAATTTGAAGTCTATTTTGTTAGATATTTGGATAGCTTGCTTCTTAGGTCCATTTGATCACAAAGTCTTTTCCCAACCCTTTACTCTGGGGTAATATCTGTCTTTGAAGTTGAGGTGTGTTTCTTGTGTGTACCAAAAGGATAGGTCCTGTTTTTGTATCCATTCTGTTAGCCTGTATCTTTCTTAGATGAATTGAGTCTATTGATATTAAGGGATATTAATCACTATTGATTGTTAATTCCTGTTATATTTTGGTGGTTGTGTCTTTGTTTTTCCCTTTAGAATTTGCTGGTGTGTAATTATCTATTGCATGTGCTTTCGTGGGTACAGCTAACTTCCTTGGGTTGGAGATTTCCTTCTTGTGCTTTCTGTAGGACTAGATTCGTGCATAGGTATTGCTTAAATCTAGTTTTGTCATGGAATATCTTGTTTTCTCTATATATGGTGTTTGAAAGTTTTCTGGGTATAGTATCTGGGTTGGTGTTCTTGGTCTCTTAGTGTCTGCAAAACATCTGTTCAGGACCTTCAGACTTGCAGAGTCTCCATTGAGAAGTTGGGTGCTACTCTGATGGTTATGCCTTTGTATGTTACTTGGCCTTTTTTGCAGCTCTGAATATTCTTTCTTTATTCTGTATGATCTGTGTTTTGATTATTATGTGTTGAGGGGACTCTTTTGGGGTGTTCAGTGTATTTGGTGTTCTGTAAGCTTCTTGTATCTTCATAAGCATTTTCTTCTTTAGGTTAGAAAAGTTTTCTTCTATGATTTTGTTGAATATATTTTGTGTGCATTTGAATTGGTACTTTTTCCTCCTTCTATCCCTATTATTCTTAGGTTTGACATTTACATGGTGTCCCAGATTTCCTGAATGTTTTGAATTTTGAATTTGTTGGCTTTAATGTTTCCTTTGACTAATGTATCTATTTTGTCTATCATATCTTCAATGCCTGAAATTCTTTCTTCCATCTCTTGCATTCTGTTGGTTATGCTTATATCTATAGTTCCTGTTTGTTTACCCAGATTTTCAATTTCCAGAATTCCCTCTGTTTGTGTTTTTTTTTTATTGCCTCTATAAATTTTCAAGTCTTAAACTCTTTTCTTAATCTGTTTGATTGGTTTTTCTTTGCTTTCTTTAAGGGATTTATTTATTTCTTCTATTTTTTGTCTTTTCCTTGATTTTTTTAAGGGAATTAATTTTTTATTTTCTCTTTAAGTGTTTCTATCATTTTCATGAAGTTATCTTTAAGGTCATTTTCTCTGCTTCTTCTGCATTGGGATGTTCAGGTCTTCCTGTTGTAGGACCGCTAGATTCTGGTGGTACCATATTGCTTTTTAGGCTGTTGAATGCATACTTGCATTGGTGTCTACCCATCTCTTCCTCCAGTTGGTGCAGACAGAGTTTTTGCCTCTTGGTCTAATCATTGCATTTAGTGTCTGTGTCTCAGGGATCCTCTCTTGGTCTGTTCTGTGAAGTTACTGTCTGTGTCTCAGGGAGTTGCTTATATTTTGGGGAATGGGTGGGCTTGGGGGCATAGTGGGACTTGTCAGTTATAGAGTCCAGTGCAGCGGGAGAAGGAGCCTGCCTGTAGGAGCCTTGCCTGCAGACCTGCTAGTGTGGCTAAGATAGTGGGGGAGGGCCCAGGATTTTACTCCAGGGCATAGGGACTAGAGATTGGGATGTCCAGCTAATGGTTCAGTCACTCATCTCTTGGTCTTCTTGGTGTAGTCACTATGTATGTCTCAGAGAAGCACTGAGGTCATGGGGGATGGGTGGGTTTGGGGTTGGAGTGTGACTTGTAAATTACAGGGTCTGGTGGTAATGTGGAACAGCCTGCCCACAGGGGCCTTGGCTACTGACTGGTATAGTATGGCTGAAATGGGTGGGAGGGGGCCTAAAGCCTAGAGACTGGGCTATCCAGCTGGAGGATCAGTCACTCATCTCTTGGTCCTTTCAGTGCAGTCACTGTGCCTCCTTTTTTCTTTTCACAAGTCAGAAGCTTATATGGGTGGGGTCTTGCCCTGATGTCACCACTCCCTTTATTCCATTAAAAAACATCCATCTCTTCTTTAAATCCTGCTTATCTCCTTGAACATAGGATTTAGCTCCATTCTATGTTCTGGTGCACCTTTTCTTCTCATTGTGTACATTTTGTATTTTTACTTGCTAAGCTTGTTTCTTTTCATTGTAAATCTTTGTAAGAGTGAATATTAGTAACCCCACAAGAGAGTCCATAGTCATTTGTCCTGAGATTTCCTTTTCCAGTGCAATTAATCCAAAAATCTTCACTTAAGCCTCAGGCAGACTTTTAGGACAGGGCAAAAAGCTGGCACATTCTTAGCTAAAATATCACGCGAACAATCCCTAGGCAACATAATAAATTCTTTCTCTTGAAACCTCTTGAGCCATGTCCCCACAGTTTAAATCATTCTTTGTACCACTGTTTTCAATGCTCCTTCTAGTATGGCCCATTGCTACATGATCAGTCTTATCACAGCAATATACCAACTTGTGTTTTACTTAGGATTTTATTCTTGTGAAGAGACACCATGACCACAGCAACTCTTATGAAGGAAAACATTTTATCGAGGCTGTCTTACAGTTCGAAGGTATAGTCAATTATTGTCATGGTGGGAAACAGTGACATACAGGCAGATATAGTGCTGAAGTAGCCAAGAGTTCTACATCTTGATACACAAGCAGCAGAAGGGAACTGTGTACCACATTTGGTGTAGCTTAAATATGTGACATCTCAATGCCTGCCCTTACAGTGAAACATTTCCTCCAACAAGGCCGCACCTACTCCAACAAGGCCAGCCACCTAATAGTGCCACTCCTATGGGCCAAGCATTCAAAAACATAAGTCTATGGTGGCCAACTGTTCAAACTACCACACCCTCTAAAATTTTAAGCATGCCCTCAGTTAAGTTTTTTATAAGTTGCCTTGATTATGGTGTTTCATCCTAGCAATAGAATAGTAACTAAGATGGAACACAGTATACTCCCAATTATACTATATTCTGATAGGGAAATGACATTATAAAATCTAGTCCTATGTAAAAAATTATATATATATCAATAAAAATAGAGGGAAAATTTAAAAGTAGAACCAGAGCTGGGGATGTGATCTCAGTGGTAGAATGCTTGCCTAGTTCACAGAGGCTATGTATGGGTTCAGTTTGCTATACCGTGAAAAGATTTTTTTAAATGAAATTTAAAAATACCATTTACAATACTACTTTGCCAAGTAAAATAATTAAATATGAAGTTTGATAACACATTTTACTTTATAGTTTTTCTTCTGTGCTGAATTCCTTGTTCTTTCATTATTGAACATTGTTTTAATGACTGTTTTAAATCTCTTTTGTATCAGCCCCAGCACTAAGTTATTTTAGGGTTGGGCTCCATTGATTGCCATCATGGGCCACATTTTTTTTTCTAGAATTTTACATCTCTCTTCCATATTATGAATGATACATTGTACACAATTTGCCTTTTATTGTGTTACTCTGAAGAATTTTAAATTTTACTTTTTCTCACCTAAACTCAGACACCAACCTCTGTTTTCTTAGACTGGGCTATAACAAGAATTTATAATCAATTCATTCCATCCTGGAGACTTCTCTATGCGTGCATAATTCACGCAAGCCAGAGACTTAGACAATTTTATTCATGGGATTGTGTACTACCTTTTCTTCCTTGTAGTATGCCTCCTCAGTTCCCACTGCTATTATTCTTCTAGTTTTTATTTTTAACAACAAATAAGACCTATCTGAGCTAGGTCTTATTCAAGAGTGAGTTAGGTGTACTTTCAGATAAAAAGCTGTAGAAAATGGAAATTTACTCAGTGTTTTCTCCCTTTATTTTCTAAATACTCTCACACAGACACACACACAAACTTCTTAAAGTTGTCATCTATTCAAGAGTTGGTTCAATACAAACTACTTCATATTACAGGAAGTTGGAGTTTTCTTTTCTTTTTTACAGTCATTGAAATGTCTTTTCTTTTGTGCCTTGTACCTTTTCATTTTTGTGCTTTATTAATTTTAGTTTTTTCTAAAAAGTCATCTTTGGCCTTAATTTTCCTTTTTGATTGTTTAAATTAATTTTCATGATTCTTACTATTATTTCTTTCCTTCCTTTCACTTATGTGGGAATTAGTTTGTTCCTCTCTTTCTAAAACCTGGAGATTCAAGCAGACCATTTTCCCTAATTTTGCATTATTTCTTACAAACACCTAAAACTAAAAATGCCTATTCAAGTTGTCTGTTGACTGTATTCCAAAAACTGTATCACAATGCATTTAAAGATATTTTTATTTCTTTTAAACACATTATTTTAAGATGTAGTTATTTGTTTCCTTTTTTGTAAATTTATTTACATTTTATGTATGCCTGCATGTCAGAAGAGGCCATTAGATCATATTATAGATGATTTGGGCCATGTGGTTGCTGGGAATTGAACTCAGGACCTCTGGAAGGGCATTCGTGCTCTTCACCACCGAATCATCTCTCCAGCCCCTTGTTTCTTTTTTCAAAGATTTAATACTGCTTAATTTGTATGTGTGGGTATGCATACATGGGTGTATTACCTGTGGAAGCCTGGAGACAGTGTCAGATCATCAGAAGTTGGGTTTAAGATGAGGCAGTGAATGGCCATGTGAGTGCTGGGAACTGAACCTGGGTCCTATAGAAGAATAGTCAGTGCTCTTAACTACCAAGCCATGACTCCAGTCATCTTTTAATTGTGGATTCCTAATCTGTTACTGACAACGTTAAGCTTTGGCCTTCTATTGTTCTGTTGGTTTATTTATGTCATTTTTGTTTTTTGTTGTTAGGCTCTTTTACTGCCTCCTTGGAGTAACAGATGTGTAGTGTGTTGTTTTTGATTTAGCTATTGAAACTTTAGCTTTACTTCTTTGCATATTCATAGCTGCTCTTCAATTATAAAAATGTGCTTTGAGTTCATAGTGTGCTACTTCTTGTTAATGGAACCTTGCAAGAGTGGAGTTGTGTTTCCCTACCTTATGAACCTTAATTGCTTTTACTTTCAGTGAATTACAACAGAGAGTCCTTTGTTCAAGGTCAAGACTTTAGTTGGGGAGGTAGCCTTTTTCACAATTCTTAGGTTCTTCTACCTATTCTTACCACTCCCTTTATTGACTATGTCTGTGCTGTTAGTCTACTTCTATATGGTTCTTCAGTAGATAATGTCTGGTATCTTTTCCTTTCACTTTCTGTAAGATATGATACTTTACTTTTATTCAAACCCATTGACCCACTTTTCTCATAACATGGGGGTCCTTCGATACTAAGAGCATTTTATTAATGTTTCTGGTCTCTCGCAAGTGTTTTAGAGTGATAGTCTATGCCCCCTCCAAATATTTATATTTTGAAACCCTAATGCTAAGAGATGAGAAGAAGGACTGGAGATGTAGCCTAGAGGTAGAGTGCTCATGAATGGGACTAGTGAATTTATAAAGCAGACTTCCCAAAGCACTCTGGTTCTTTCTGCCTTGTAAACATACAGTCTTCAGCTCAGAAGAGGATCCTGGCTAAGGCACCTCTGCGCTCAGACATCCAGCTGCCAGAACTGTGCAGAATCTGTGCTTAATCATGAGCCTCTCTCTCCTTAGGAGTCTGAACTAAGACAGATGGTAGGATGTATTTCCCAACACTGTTAGCAGCTTCCAGTAGGTACCAATGAGAAGGACTCCCTCAGGTCTCTTGCTGTAGGAGCCCCTGTTATAGAATTATGACGAAGATCTAGTGCATGCGTGTATATGCTTCTTCTCACAAGTGCCTACATATCACACTGGTTCATGATGAGCTTTAAAAGTTGTTACAAATTTCAGCTGTTTTCTTACCTTCCTTTTATGGCCACATCTTCTGGGTTCAGTCTCTCCTGAGAGGGCTTGCAAATACTTTAGCTCATTAGCTGTGACCTCAGCTTTACTCTTGGTCCCTAAAATCATAGCCTGTAGATTTTCTTGATCTTTGTCATGTTTGGTGAGGAAGGAACAATCTCCTGAGACTTCTGACATTTCCACAGAGTGAACCCTCCCACACTTTAGTGACCTGTATTTTATAGACAAGTCAGGCAGAGAAGAAATGCTTTCTGTGCAGAACTGCCCTTTAAATTTTGAGTATAGTAACAGGGTTTTAAAATATTTTTTTCAAATAAGGATATTAATATATAAGTGGATAGGAGCATGCTTTTTAATAGGCAGTGCAAATGCATTAAAAAGAGTGCATACCAATGCTTTGATTTTGTAGTGTTCAGAAAAGTGGGCCTCTAACCATGCTCATTTATTTAGTGTCAGGATCTGCTCTTTTTCCCTACCCGTCAGTCATGTACAAGCAGTAACCTCTCATCTTTTGCCTTAATTAATCTTCTGTTCAGTATAAATGAAGAGTATAGCATTCACACCAAATCTGAATATATTACATATTGTTGCTGCTATAACAATTTGATAGCAGTAGACAGTGATTATATTAAGGGCTGGAATTGTAGCTCAGTGGTAGAGTGCCTGCCTAACACTCATGAAACACTGGGTCCATCCTTAGAACAATTTTTTTTTAAAAAAATCTTTGTAACCTTAGGAACTTACATAGTTGTCAGCTTCGGTTGAGCCATTAGCATGTTGCTCCATTGATGGTGTGCATTCCAAGATCGTGGTGGTCACTAGGACTGTCTTGATGCTGTCTTCTGCTTTTATCCAACACTAGTCTAATGAAAAGGAAACAAATAAGCAGCAGCTACCACCAACAGAAGAGAAGGCCTTGGGCTAGAATTGCCTTGTCTTGATTGTGCTATAGTGATAATGATGGAACATGGAACTGGCTAGACAAGTCCACCACCACTGAGCTCCATCTCACTTTAGGGCCTGAATTTGTGGACAGTCCCGGGACTGCTTATTTCTTTGTGTTAGTGAGAACACATATGGTTCTAGTTTGCCTTCCTCTAAGGTCACTTCCTACAGTATTTGAAGACATTTTTTTCTCTTTAAATATGTGTAAATTAATCTTCTCTGTGGCTTTTATTTTATACCAGAAATAAAAGTAACCTGTAATATATCAATTTACAGTGACCTGGGACTTTAGAAAGAATGTATGCTGAGGTGTAAATATTTGTAAACTACCAAGCTTAATAATTTAAAAAGTTGTTATATTTTAACATTTACTGTTTTACTTTACTTTTTCATATTCCTTAAAGGAATATTTTTGCTCTTGGAATCCCACTTTGCATAATATAGTCCATAGAAAATACAATATATAATTTCATAAAATTAGTTATAAAAGGTTTAAACAAGTAATTCTCAACCTTAATGCTGCAACTCTTTAATGCAGTTACTCATGTTATCGTGAACCCAACCATAAAACTTTTTCCTTGCTATGTCATAACTGTAACTTTGCTACTTTTATGAATCATGTTAATATCTAATATGTGACCTCCCCAAAGGGGTCACAACCCAGAGGTTGAGAGCCACTGGTTTAAACCATATATAATTAACTTTTCCATATGTTTTGTTAGTTTATTTTTATATTTTCAAGAGAGCAGAATGAAAATGTAAAATGTGAACAAAAGAAGTAAGTTTTGCCAGGCAATGGTGACACACGCATTTAATCCCAGCACTTGGGAGGCAGAGTCAGGTGGATCTCTGTGAGTTCGAGACCAGCCTGGTCTACAAGAGTTTAGTTCCAGGACAGGCTCCAAAGGTACAGAGAAACCCTGTCTCAACACACACACACACACACACACACACACACACACAAAGAAAGTTTTTATTGACTATGAACTTATATTATTCTTATTGCCTTTATGGAACATACCACATTAGTCACCCATTGACCATAAACATTTCCCATAATCCATCCTTCACTTTGCATTGGAAAAGACAATCTTATTTAGGTATTTTTCTAATTACTATAATTACCATGAAAGGAAAAAAAATCAATAGTAAGTGCGGGTGTGTACCTCTGTTGGATAGCCTGAGGAATTTGCTCTTGAATAAAAACAAAACCACAAAGCAATAGCTTTAGCTTTGTGTTGTTCACTGGTTCCCTGGCTGCAGAATTAGTAGATCATAGTAGTTCTGAACCTAGTTTGTTTTTCTTTTCTTTTCTTTCTTTCTTTCTTTCTTTCCTTCCTTTCTTCTTCTTTTTTTTTTTTTTGAGACATGGTTTGTCTGTAGCTTTGGAGCCTGGAACTAGCTCTTATAGATCAGGCTGGCCTTGAACTCACAGAGATCCGCCTGCCTCTGCCTCCTGAGTGCTGAGATTAAAGGCTTGTGCCACCATCACCGGGCCCTAAACCTAGTTTCAAATGCCATTTTCTCATGGGTCTGGAAAAGTACTGAATGTGGATTCATCCTTGTGCTCAAGTACTGTGCTATGTTTTATGTCTGTAGTAGGTGCCACTCATAATTTGGTCACAGGAGTCATCTTATCAACAGATTGTGGGTTCTTGGCATTTTAAATTTTATCATAATATGCATGCATTAATGAGAAGTATAATTATTTCCAGAAAATTTGATAAATAGTCCTTTCAGATTAATCTTATGAAGATGTCATCATTATACCTTTTTTCTATGTGTTTTACTTTATTATAACCAAAAGTCTGAGTTTGGCACATTTACATGTAATTGAGGAAGAAAATGTTAGCTCTCAGGGTTTTTTTGAATGTTTTAAATAACTAGTGAAATATATCACATAAGTGTGAGTTTCTGGAATTTCTGTTCTGTAATTTTTTAATTGACAATTAAGAATTGTATATCTGTATATTGGGTACAGTATAGCATTTTGATGTGTCTACACTGTGGGATGTCACATTGATTAAACAATCTATTTCCTTATATATGTGTCCTTTGTGGTTAAAGCATTTGGAATCTCTTAGTAACTCTGAAGTACAGTGTGGTATTACTTCTCTCGCTACATCTCTAAAGTTCTTTTGCTGATCAACAGTCTCTGCTCTAGTCCATGGTAACCTTCACTTTAGTCTCTACTGTGAGTTTGGTAGGTGACTGTATGTGTGTGTGTGCACGCACGTGTATGCACATGCGTGCCTTGCTTATTTGATGTAGTGTCTAGGTCTGTCCTGTTGCAAATATCAGAATTTTCTTCTTAAGGCTAACAAGAATTCTCTTACACAATATAGACTACATTTTCTTCAGATATTGAACTACTTCCATATCTTAGGTATTGTAATGGTTCAGTGCTGAATATAAGAGTGCAGGTCTGTATTTCTTACACATACTGATTTAAGACATTTTATATGTACAGAAATGGGATTTCTGGATAATACATTAATCCCCTTTTTAGCTTTTTGAAGAACTTCCATACTTCTTGCTCTAATAACTGTATTAATAATTTACGTTTTCAGAGCAGTTCTTGGGGTTACCTTTTCTACACAGCATTATCAGTCCTTGACATCTTTTGTTCGTTCATTCATTCATTTATTTATTTATTTATTTAAGATTTCTGTCTCCTCCCCGCCACCGCCTCCCATTTCCCTCCCCCTCCCCCAATCAAGTTCCCCTCCCTCATGAGCCTGAAGAGCAATCAGGGTTCCCTGACCTGTGGGAAGTCCAAGGACCACCCACTTCCATTCAGGTCTAGTAATGTGAGCATCCAAACTACCTAGGCTCCCACAAAGCCAGTATGTGCAGTAGGATCAAAAACCCATTGCCATTGTTCTTGAGTTCTCAGTAGTCCTCATTGTCCGCTATGTTCAGCAAGTCCGGTTTTATCCCATGCTTTTTTTGAGACAAGGTTTCACCATGTAGCCTAGGCAAGCTTTGAACTTAGTGTGTTTGCCAAACTGTCCTCAAATACCAGGCCTCTTCCCCCAGCCTCCCTTGTGCTGGAATTAAATGCTTGCCTCGTCTGTTCTTTTGGATAGAAGCCACTCTAACAGATATGAGGGGGTAATTCATTGTGGTTTTAATTAGCATTTCTCTGATGAAACACTTTTTCATGTATCTGTTAGCCATTTGTGAATCCTCCATGGAGAAACGTCTCTTTGTCTTCTCTCTTGTGAATTTTACCTATCAGCCTTTTATCAGATTGTTGTCCACAGATTTTCTTGGTTTCTTCGTTGTTTTCTTTACTATGACTAAGGGTTTTAATTTGATGCAGTCTGATTTGCATATTTTAACTTTTCTTAACTGCTTTTGGAATTGTGTTCAGGTAATCATCTGGGATCAATACAATGGAACATTTCCTGATACTTTTATCTAGTTTTATAGATTTGGGTCTTAGACTTAAATCTCCAAGCAAGTTTGAGTTGATGGAGTCAGTGAGTCTTTGTATGATATTGGTTCTGGTTATAATTTGGTAATAATTTTGAAGTGGTATAGATTAATGCCTCCAGTTTTGTTAATTTTTTGCACAGGTTTCCTCTTTGCTGTTTGAGTTCTTTTCTAGTTCCATGCAAATTTTAGCAGTTTTTTTCCCCAAGAATAACGGACTTTTGATGAGGTAGTTAGGTGGAGCCTTTAGGTTATATCTATAAGTCCATGCCGTTAACAGAGATAATTTTATTTCTTTCCCTTTTTAAACATTTTTTTCTTGTCTAATTGCTTTGGCTGGAACTTATGCAGAACTACATAGTTAGAGTGCTGAGAGTAAGCATCCTTGCTTTGTCCTGATCTTAGAGGAAAATCCTTCAGCCTTTTGCTATGAAATATGAGTTAGCTATGGACTTTCCGTATATGACCTTGGAGTATGTTTGTTCTTTGCTGGATTGATAAGGATTTGTAAAGACATTGAATTTTATCAGATGTTTTCCTGCATTTATTGATTTGATCACTGGGTTTATACTATGCCAATGTCTGCCCATGAATGTGGAAATTATCTTGTATTGTACATAGACATACATAAGAAAATATGCTCTTTGAGAAATTAATATGCAGCTACATTTAATTTACTCCAGACATCTTTTGAAAAAGAAATATTTGAGCATTTTTATACTTTACTGTTGCACAAATTCTAATTGATCTTAAAAAATAAACCCAGGAGTCAGAGGGTGAAAGCTGAAGGATCAGAGAAGCAGAGTACCCAGCCATTAGAGAGACCTTCCACCTTCCACCAGTGTCCAGACTGAAACTGTCTCCACCAAACCCCAGACTCCACTGAGCTCTTGTCTCCTCTCACCTTGTATTCCCTCTGCCCAGGCATATCACTCTTGTCTCCACCTACCTCGTGCTGGGGTTAAAGGCATGGGATCCCAACTACTGAGATCACCTTTGTGTGAGCTCTGTTTCTCTTTTAGAAAATTCAATCTTGTGTAGCCCAGGGTGACCTTAAACTAACAGAGATCCCTCTGCCTCTGTCTTCTGAGTCCTGGGATTAAAGGTGTGTGCCACCACTGCCTGGCCTTACGTGGCTTAACTCTGCACTCTGATATTCATGAAAGTTTTATCTGTTAAAACACAAAATATCACTACACTTTACTATCCAAATATATACATTATGTTATAAAAGATTGAAAAACCAAAAATAACTAATTTTTTTAAAAAAAAGCTTTCCAGTCTTATTCTCTATAAAAATTATGACTTCAATGATAAAGTTGCTTTCCATAGTGGTTTAAACTGGTGCCCCCTCTAGTCTTCCTACAGCTTAGTGTACATACCGATGACCTCTCAAAGCAGCAGCCAAAATATACTCTGACCCCATCTTTTGATATCATAATACCTAGTGATACCCATTCACTTTTAGATTCTCTGCTTTCTGAAAAATAATTTGTTTTTTCTTTTTCTAGCAAGTTGATAATATGGAAGTTAGGAAGTCATGTGAGAAAAGCTGTTAACTAAATGAAGTATTGTCAGATCTGAAAGGTTAACTTGAATTCCCTTTTGCCTCAATGAAATTTTTTCCTTTTAGGAAAAATGAAAAACCTATGAGATACTGTACTTTTTATTTGTGAAAACATGTTTGGATTGTATTTTCTTTTAAACTCCATTCTCTTTTAATATCACATTTTCATCTTTTATTTTGAATGACATATACAAGACAAAAAATTTTTTATTTTTATTTAAGGAATCATCTAATTAGGGTCTCATTTACAATTTTAAAGGCTGGGTCACTGACTGTCGTGGTGGGGAACATAGCAGCAGTCAAGTAAGCTGGCACTGGAGTAGTACCTGAGCTATTTCATCTGATCTGCAAGTTAGAGAAGGTGTCAAAAATAAGATCTGGTGTAGAATTTTGAGACCTCAAAACCCACCCTCTGAGACACACCTCCTTTATTGTCAGAAGATGCTTGTTCATTCCTAAAATATCACACAGAAACTATATTATTTAAAACACTGCTTGGCCAATAGCTTAAGAATATTGCTAGCTAGCTCTTATTTCTTAAATTAACCCATTTCTATTATTTTATGGATTATCATTATTATGGTTTACTGGCAAGGTTCCTGTGCATCTGTCTTCAGCGGCTACTACATGGCTTCTCACTGACTCTGCCTTCTTTCTCCCAGCATTCAGTTTAGTTTTCCTGCCCAGCTCTATTCTGCCCTATCACAGGCCAAAGGAAGCTTCTTTATTCCTTATCCAATAAAAGCAACACATACAGAAGGACATCCCACATCACTCACCCACCAAAACTACACCCCCTAATTCTTCCTAAACAGCCATCATGTGCAAAACTATTCAATTATATGTCTGTGTGAGCCATTTTCAATCAAAACACCACAGGTAATATTTGAGTTCCTTTAAAGCATAGGCTTAATGGGACCACTTTATATTTTCTCATCTCTAGAGCAGGCCTTTTATCCTTGGTTCTAAGAAAAATTACTGAGAAGATTTGGTATTGTGAGCACAGTGACATGGAAGCTGTCAAAAAAAGCTGGATTCACACCCAGGTCTCTCTCCTTTTTCAGGATCTTTACAACCATACTTTCCTCATTCTAATACATTGCCCATTCTTCATATTCATTTTTGTGAGACCAGACATGTCATTTCACCCTGTCTCCACAGTATCTCTTCTCTTACCATATAATAAGCTAGCTGATTACTTCAACTCTGCCTATCACAGAAATTATTAATACCATTGTAGATGGTACTTATATTTTATATACCAGAGAAACTTACTTCAGGTATTTTAATTTAAAAGATCCTATTTTTTTATTTAGCAGAAACTTTTCCTCATTTCAGACCTTTACTTCACATCTGAAGAGGTCTTCATAGTAAAATTAGAACAGGACCATGTGCCATAGTCAATAGGGTATTGAATGGGAAATAGTGAATTGGAAAAACAACATTTTTTTAAAAAGGAAATTGACTGTGTTTTATTGTAGTTTATGCACATAGATAAATATTTACTCCTAAATTTTTGTGAAGATCTGTAACTTAGGAAAGAGCCTATTTAAATGGAGACAATAGGGAAATGGTGATAAAAGAAGTAGACACATAAAACATTTTAAGCTAGCTGGGCTAGTCATACCTGAATCTCAGTACTTGGGAGTCTGAAGGTGGAAGATTGAGAATTTAAGGTTAAAATAGACTATATAATGATACTATATCCAAAAATTTATATGATTTTGATATTTATAAATGCTTTAGTCCCACATGTTAATAGGATAGATTTAATAAAATTTTATTGTTATACAGGTTATACAGTCAGCTCTTCTATAAGCATGCACAAGCACACGTATATATATATATATGCACACACAGGGATTTCTGAAAATCATTATATAATGCAAAATTGTGTGGTAAGACAACACAAGATACTTGGGCAAGTGAGTTTAGGGCCCCAACACTCAAAAATTACTAATAAAACCTCTTAAAAAGTGAAAAAATAAACTTAATAAAATTGGCAGTGCAGTTTTGCACATATTTGTAGATGGAAATTTCAGTCCTGCCGAGTCCTGCAGCTTTTCAGTCCCATCAAAACACACAGAGGCTTATATTAATTATAAACTGTTTGACCTATTAGCTCAGGCTTATTATTAACTAGCTCTTACAACTTAACCCATAATTCTTATCTATGTTTAGCCACATGACTTGGTACCTCAGTGAGGCATTCTCATCTTTCTTCCTCTGTGTCATGTTAAATGCTATAATAAGTAGGGTGCTTTACCTGTAGCACACTATTTTGAAAACACTGAAAGGATTACACAAAACTTATGTAGGTAACAGTAGAGGGAGGCTAATGAAACTATGTTTCATTATGAAAGCTGTAGTGTGTGTGTGTGTGTGTGTGTGTGTGTGTGTGTGTTGACACACATGTGGACAGTGAGTGCTGGCAGGTGTGTGAGGCTTGAGGCTCAGGGCACATGTTTTTTATTTTAGCAATTTTGCATTAAGTTGTAGTTTTCCACCTGTACCTTGTGTCTGTCACAGTGATACTCACATTATGCATGTATCATACCCAAGTTCGTCACAAATTTGTGTATTCTAAAGCAGTGTTAAAACAGAACTCTTTTCCTGTCTTATTGGAGAAATAAAACTTTATTTTATTGCAATTCAGTTTCATGGACAGTAGGGGGGGTAATAGGTTCACATTTTGTGTTGTACTGACCAGTGCTTTTCTTAGCTTTGCAGCTGCACATATGGCAAATTATTATCATTTTATGGCTACAGTTATAAGTAATTTGGTAGAGAATGACAGCTAAATTATGCAGTGTTGCTTTTATTTGTTTAATTTTGTAATCTAAATATTTTTTTTAATAAGAAAACATAATCCAGAACAATTCTTAGCCGGAGAGTAACCTTTCTGTCACTTAGTGCCAGGACAACAGTAGGCCTTGCATTTCACTTTTGTTGATCTCTTATGAATTGTCAACATTGGGCATTCAATTGTGGGATTGTCTATATTTTAGGAAATACATGTTTTTACCTAAATTATTACTGGCTCCTGCTACTTAAGAGAGAAGATTTAACATGCAGTTGAACTAACACATACATTTAAAACTTCTCTCTCAATTTTTGAAGACAGAAGAATCCCACTCTTTACTCTAGGAAGTAGCCCAGCAATAATGCCTTACTCCCCACATGCCGTGGTATTGCATCCACCCTCATCCTTCTATGAAACTGAAATGTAGGTACTCACATGTGCCAGCACAAGGATATTCAATATTCATTTTTTTGAGACCTGGTGTATTATAAGGGAGTATTAGTTATTAACATCTAGCCCTTGTTGAGAAGATTATTTGCCTTTTTGAACATCAACATTTTTAATTTAAAGGTAAAATCAACATTTTAATTTGAAATTGATCAGAGAAATTGAAGGTTGAAATGAATAGTGAATTGTTTTATTGCATTTTATAAAATCTATTTTGCCGTGTATGTTTGTAAACAGTACTAGATCATAGTCCTACCACCATGGCACCTCTGTCATTCTGCTTTCTTGGGTAGTTAAGAAATAATATTTGGAGTCACTGGCATATATACTGAGTCTGAAACTACTGGAGAGTGAAAGATCCTTTTTACTGATTTAACTGGATAGGTTTAATTATAGGAGAGATTTTCTGCATTTGATGATGTGCGCATGGAAGGAAGCCAATGAACAAGATTAAGAACAGAACAGAGTGTAAGCAGAAGCAGCAGGAATGGTCAGCAACTAAGAAACGAAGGCAAAGGTCCTTTGAAGAAGGAGTCAGTGATTAGCAAGTAAGATAGAAATTGAAATCAAATTGATGCATTTTAAATTAGAGAATACTTTTCAAGATATGGTTTGAGTAGACTGAGGCTGGCCACATGTTCAATTGGAAATGCTGAAATAGAGATTAGGCATGTGTGTTAATCTCTTCAGAATTTTAGTGATAATAGAAAGGAGAAGCATATTGACTATGTAAACGGCAAGCACTATTTGAAAAGGGTTGTGCTTAGAGTGCACGTAGTAGGCCAGTAGCCAGAAGTTACAGAGGGTAAAGATGGCCTAATCTAAAGAATGTCCTGAACTAGAAGAGGAACATAGGCGGACAGTCACCTGTTGATGCACTTATTTAACACTGAGCAGATACCACAATGTGAGGTAATAATATACTGGGGCTGGCTGGCTGGCTCAGCTGGCTAGGCGACCTGTTACCAACCCTGGCGATCTGAGTTCAATTCCCAGGATACACAAAGTGGAAATAATGAGCTGACTCCTACACGTTGTTCTCTGATCTCCACCCAGGCACTCCTCCACACGCAGGCACCCACATGTATTTGCACACACATGCATGTGCACACCCAGTTGTAAATGAATAAAATGTGATTTTAAAAGCTTCAAGTACATAAAAGCCATCTGCCTTAATGAAAATAGGATGTACTTAAAAATAAGTTGCTTTTGTTTGTTTCTCTCCAAGGTTGTTAAGATTTTTTTGTTGTTTTCTTTCATCTCTCAGTGTTAAAGTTTTACATGTTTTGTCTGTCACATAATTACAAAACTCAAGACAAGAAAGCAAGTAGTTTTGTCTGTCTGGAGTTGGGTTATTTTTGTTTTTCATTCCTCCATGATATTTTAAAATTCAGCCCTTTATCATTTCCTTCTTGCTTAGAGCCCTCTTTAGTCCTTTATACTAGATTAACAATGAATTCTTGTAGGTATCCTTCATTTGAGAATTCCTTGATTTATCCATGTCAGAAAGATATATTTGCTGAATATCCAAATCTAGACAGACAGTTCTTTCTGCCTGGTTTCTCCTTTAATGATGAATCTTTTCTCTTGACTTTATCTGTAAGAAGGCAAATACTCAGTACCAGATCAAGTGGTATTCCCAACATCAGAGTAGAGGCTAAGGTGGGTGATGGCAGTGGATTTTGCTGGACCAGAGAGAGAGTTCGAGTTACAATATCTTTTCATTTTGGCAGCCCGCTAGGCCATCTTGTCTGGTCTTTAGTATCCCCACATGAAAAAAAAAAAAACATGCTGCTGTCTTCCAATATCCATGTTTCATAATGAGACCCTTGTCATTTATCATTTTCCCTTTATTGGGTATGACTTCCACCTTGCTCTCAAGATTATTTCTCTTTCCCCCTCCTCCACATTCTTTCCCCAAACTTCTGTCTTTTGCGTTCAGAATTTGACAATGATGTTTCTCGACATGGATTTTTAGGAGTTAATTCTGTTCAGGGTTTGCTCAACTTTCAGCTGTTACATCTTTGAATGCTCTTCCTTCCCCTTCCTTGTGCTCTCTTTCTGGTATTGAAGTGGCACTCAGGTGAATCTTTTGTTATGTTGCCATAGTTCCTATAGGCTATGTTTATTTTCTTTTTTCATCTGTTTTCTCTCTGCTGTTCAGGAGGTGTACTGTGTATTGTATTTTCAACGTCATTAGTTTTCCCATGTCTTTTATTTTATTGAGTCCTTGCAGAGGGCATTTTATTTTGATTATTATAATTTTCAGTTTCTAATTTTCAATTTAATTTTTCTGTATTTGCTGTTTCTTTTCTGAGGCATTCTAATTTTTCATTTGTTTGAAGCATACATATTGAAACATTTCAGGATGACCAGTTTAAAGTCCTTTGCAGTAAACAATAAAATTCTTATCTAACATCTGGGTTATTTCAGTATTGATACCGGTTGATTTTCTTTTCTCATTGAATTGATATTTTCTTGGCTCTTGGTATGGCATATGATAACTGTGTTATGGACAATTGAAATATTGTATTATAGTCCTATTTAAATCCTCTTTTTTTTAGTATACCTTTCTGATATCACACCAATGGAAAAGAAGAGGTTCTGCATTGCATTTGAAAGTTCAGGGTCCTTCCTATACATTTTTTGGCACATGGGAATAAGCACCTCTTTATTGCTGGGAGGGGATGGAAGCTTAATCACCTGTAAAAATCATTACCACCTGATAAAGGCAGAGGCTTTCCTGGTGACTTCCATTCTGCTGCTGGAACAGTAAACTTCTTCAGTTCTGATTAGCTTCCTATCCTACTCTTGCAAACAGGGATATCTTAATGTTAAGTGGAGTGAAGCTTCTTCTCATGAAGCTTCCAGTGATGATCATAAGCACAGAGGAGGGAGTAAAAGTGGGGATTCAGTTCCTGGCTTTCACTCCCTCTTCTGTGGAACCACCCCTGGGGAAAGAGGGTGGTGCGTGGGCTCCCTGAAGTCCCCGGAGGAGTTGCAATCTTTTTCTGTGGTGTCTGGCTGAAATAAAGCAATCTTGGCTATTCTGCCTGGTTTCTCCTTTAATGATGAATCTTTTCTCTTGACTTTATCTGTAAGAAGGCAGATACTCAGTACCAGATCAAGTGGTATTCCCAACATCAGAGTAGAGGCTAAGGTGGGTGATGGCAGTGGATTTTGCTGGACCAGAGAGAGAGTTCGAGTTACAGTATCTTTTCATTTTGGCAGCCCGCTAGGCCATCTTGTCTGGTCTTTAGTTTCCCCACCTCAGAGTCCTTACTGTTTCATGTGCCACCATATTCATTCTACTCAGAGGCTTCATTTTCCTTTTCTGTGTGGTCCATTTTCATGTTAAGTCTTTATGCTGCTGGAAGAAATCGTTCACTGTAGCCTCTTCACCTGATTGGCTTAGTTGTTTAGATTTCAATGGGATCTTACTCAATACAAGTTGCTACTGATGTAGGTCATTTGTGAGGACCTCATTCTTCACTACAGACTGTGGTAACTGGTTGCTTTTCTCACTTCTACACGGTGGTTAGCCATGCTGCAGCATGCCTATTTGTTTCATGGTTGTTGTACACCTTTTTCTCAGGTTTCATCTCTTATATCTAGTACATCCTTTTCAGTTACATAACCAAGATTCAGGTAAGTAAGTCCTCCCTTCAGTGAAGAAGACTTTTACTTGGATTTTCCTAAGATCTCACTCCAGGTACAGGGCTAAAGTCTCACTATGCTAGGGAAAAGGAAATATGGGTCATTCTCAAATCTTGTAAAATCAAGAAAGAGATTTAAAAACTAAAGGTAAGACTATACATTTTTATATCCTGCTGCTTACAAAATACAAGTGGAACTGGCTGACAATTTCAGACATGATGGAAGCATGGCAGTCTGCAGGTAGATGTGGAGAAGGAGCTAAGAGTTCTATATCTCAATTGGCAGGCAGCAGGAAGTGAATGTCACACTAGACCTGGCTTGAACATTTGAGACCTCAAAACCCACCTGTTAATGATGCACTTCTTCCAGCAAAGGCACTTCTCCAACAAGGCCACACCTCCTTATAGTGCCATTCCCTATAAGCCTGTGGGGGCCATTTTTAGTCAAAACACCACACTGCCACATGGCATGTATTTAATGTCTATATCTCATGTCAAATGCTGACGTTAACTCATAGTCTGTGTAATTGTGCTTGCTTTTTACCAGAATAAAATTTGTATTCTGTGACTAGACATTCATCTATTATAAATATTATTGCCTATGGTATCAGCTAGAATAAAAACGTTTTGTATTCATAATAGCTGTCACAAACACCTTGGGACCAAACAAATCATTTGTGTCTCTTGAAGTTTACACACACACACACACACACACACACACACACACACACACACACACAAAACCAGAAATGTAAAACCACAGGAATCCAACATAGATTAACATTAGAAACTATTACCTTATTTAGACCACTGTTCTTGCTCTGTTATTTCTGCTATTGTTTCAGATGCTAAGTATTCAGTAAGCTCTTGGAATTAATGTATTCTATAAGCTCAGTGACCTGGCCTTTCACTGTGAGCCAGTCTTCTCCTATAAGCCATCTTGGGCTCCTTTTTGTTAAAGGTTAATAACCAGAATAATGAAGCAGTTGGTTATTTATGCAGTTATGATTGGCAAAAGTTATTAGAACAGGAATCTGCCCAGAAGCAATGATTAGGTTATGAAAATGTTAAGGAATATTGAAACTAGTTACAATTTTTGACATTTAAGAAATATTATCCCTGTTCTTAATCATGATGATCTGGTGTAGAAGTATATGTATAGAGTAATCCCATTGGACAGTAATTCTTATGCCAACAGCATACCTAAATAAGTGCTGAGAGGGAGATTCAGAAATGATCTGAGGAAAAGGGAGAAAATTAAGAAGGGAGAACATTAAGAAGCTGGGAGGTGTCTGACCTATGAAGTTGGACTTAGTGTGTTTACATTGAGCATTCTTCACATGCTAGGAGCTGTTGGGGGGGAAAGGAGCACAGCAGAAAATTCCTGGTAACAGTATTAGTGATGTGATTATTAACATGCAAAACAAGACAAAAATTCAAAGTATAATCCCTTTATGCTTAATAGAGTTAGGAACTTAATGTATAAAATAGGCAAAATAATCATTAAGATAATGTTTACATAAAAATCTGACATTTCCAAGTGTACAAGTAAATGACATTTTCCCGAGTAACAACACTGCCATTATCTCACTCCAAAACCTAGTTCCAAACCTGCACCCATTGCCCAAGCTCCTCTCCTCCAGTCTTAGCAACACCGATCTACTTCCTTGTTTGACTTGCCTATTCTTGACTTCTCATAAAAATAAATGCTTATGAAGGTGAACATCCAAACTGGCTAGGCTCCCACAAAGCCAGAACATGAAGTAGGGAGCCTAGCCAGTTTGGATGTTCACCTTCCTAGACATGGACGGAGGGGGGGAGGACCTTGGTCTTTCCACAGGGCAGGGAACTCTGACTGCTCTTTGGACTGGAGAGGGAGGGGGAGAGGAGAAGGGGGAAAGGGGAGAAGGGTGGGAGGAAGGGGAGGGAAATGGGAGGCTGGGAGGATGGGGAAACTTTTGTTTTCTTTTCTCAATAAAAAAAAATAGTTACGTTAAAAAAATAAAAAAAAATAAATGCATATGATATCTACTCTTTGTAAGTACTCTTTTTCATGACATGATATTTTCAAGGTTTGTATTATGTAACAATTCCTCATTTATTTATGATCAAAAGATGTTCTATTTTATAGATAGTGCTCTGTTGATAAATTGATGGACATTATTAAGGTTCTTGTTGCTTCTAAACTACTATAAGCAGGGCTGCTCTGAAGATGCCATGTATGAGTTTTTTTGTTTAGGCTTTTTAAAATTTCTTTCCTGGATGATGAGATATATTGGATTACGTAGTAAATTCACACTTTAAAATACTACTAATTTGTTTTTCAAAGTAGTGGTACATTTACATGCCTGTTAGATAGCCTGGAAGGTTCCACTTGAGTATGTCCTTGTTAGACTTGCCTTCATGAGTCTTTTTTTTTCTTTTTTTTTTTTTTTTTTTTTTTTTTGAGACAGGGTTTCTCTGTGGCTTTGGAGCCTGTCCTGGAACTAGCTCTGTAGACCAGGCTGGTCTCGAACTCACAGAGATCCGCCTGCCTCTGCCTCCTGAGTGCTGGGATTAAAGGCGTGCACCACCACCGCCCGGCTCATGAGTCTTTGATTAAGGCTGTCCTACTGGATATAAAGTCCTTTCTCCTAGTGCATTTGATTTACCTTTCTCCCCGATATCCAGTTGTGGTTAGCTTCTTTGACTTGCTTGGTCATCTACATATTTCCTTTTGCAGATTGCCTCAGCCTTTGACAGTTTTTAAAATTAGATTAATATTATTTATGTTTAGTTATCGGAGCTGTTTATATATTCTGAATATTAATTCTTTACCATACATACAATATCAACATATTTCATTTTGAGGCATTTTTTGCGGTTTCTTAATTCAAAGTCACAAAGAAGCACTTGTATGATTTCTTATGAGATTTTTATAGGTTTTTTTTTTTGTTTATTGATTTTTTTCTGCTCCCCTCCTTGCCTTTCCCCTCCACTTCAACCCTCTCCCAAAGTCCCCATGCTCCCAATTTACTTCAGGAGATCTTGTCTTTTTCTACTTCCTATGTAGATCTATGTATGTCATTCTTAGGGTCCTCATTGTTGTCTAGGTATGCTGGGATTGTGATTTGTGAGCTGGTTTTCTTTATGTTTAAAAACCACTTATGAGTGAGTACATGTGATAATTGTCTTTCTGGGTATGGGTTGCCTCACTCAAAATGATGTTTTCTAGCTCCATCCACTTGTAGTTATTTTTTTCTGCTATGTAGTACTCCATTGTGTAAATGTACCACATTTTCCTTATCCATTCTTTGGTCGTGGGGCGTTTAGGTTGTTTCCAGGTTCCGGCTATGACAAACAATGCTACTATGTACATAGTTGAATATATGTCCTTGTGGCATGACTGAGCATCCTTTGGATATATACCCAAAATTGGTATTACTGGGTCTTGAGGAAGGTTGTTTCCTAAATTTCAGAGAAATCACCATACCGATCCAAAGGGACTGTACCAGCTTGCATTCCCACCAGCAATGCAGAAGTGTTCCCTTTTCCCCACAACCTCTCCAGGATAAGTTATCATCAGTGTTTTTGATCTTGGCCATTCATACCAGTGTAAGATGGATTCTCAGAGTTGGTTTGATTTGCATTTCTCTGATGACTAAGGGTGTTAAACATTTCCTTAAGTGTCTTTCAGCCATTTTAGATTCCTCTATTGAGAGTTCTCTGTTTAGGTCTGTATTTCATTTTTTTTTTTATTGGATTATGTGTTCTTTTGATGACCAGTTTTTGGTTTTTTTTTTTTTTTTGAGTTCTTTGTATATTTTGGAGATCAGACCTCTGTCTGATGTGGGGTTAGTGAAGATCTTTTTCCATTCTGTAGGCTGACATTTTGTCTTACTGACCATGTCCTTTGCTTTAACGAAGCTTTTCAGTTTTTTAGGAGGTACCATTTATTAATTTTTTAAGTGTCTGTGCTGCTGGGGTTATATTTAGGGAGTGGTCTCCTGTGCCAATGCGTTCAAGTGTACTTCCCACTTTCTCTTATTTGAGGTTCAGTGTGGCTGGCTTTATGTTGAAGTGTTTGATCCATTTGGATTTGAGTTTTGTGCATGGTGATAGATATGGGCCTATTTTTTCTTCTACATGTCGATATCCAGTTATGCTAGCACCATTTGTTAAATATGCTTTCTTTTTTCCATTTGATTTTTTTTTTGTTTTTTGTCAAAAATCAGGTGTTCGAAGGTGTGTGGATTAATATCTGAGTCTTCAATTTGGTTCCATTGGTCCTCCTGTTTGTTTTTATGCCAATACCAGGCTGTTTTCAGTACTGTAGCTCTGTACTAGAATTTGAAGTCAGAGATTGTAATGCCCCCAGAAGTTCTTTTATTGCACAGGATTGTTTTGGCTATCCTGGGTCTTTTGCTTTTTCATATGAAGTTGAGTACCATTCTTTCAAGGTCTGTGAAGAATTTTGATGGGATTTTGGTGAGCATTCTCTGTGGAGTTTGCTGTCTCAGGTCTGTTCAGTCCCAGGTTGCTGGCTTAGTTCTGGTCCACCACTGTCCCTGGACTGGATTCACTCCTGCTCCCATGGAGCTAGCTTTCTCAGGCCTACTCTGGCCTAGGCCTCTGGTTCAGTCTCACTCCTGTGGAATTGGTTGCCCCAGGCCTGCCCCAGCCCAAGGTGGAGTTAGTTGCCTCAACCCTACTTTGGCCTATTACTGGCTTTAATCTGTTTCTGTAAATCCTGGTCTGGATCCAATCCTTCCTAGGTCCCTGGCTTAGAATTGGTCCTGCAAAGGTCTTTGACTCTTTTCTACTCCCTCAGAGTTCCCAGGCTTGGGTATGCCCAGACCAGCAGAGGACCTGGCTCAGGCTTACTCCCTCAGAGATCCCGGACTCAGGCTTAAACCCACAGAGGTTTCTGGTTCCTTCCTATTCCCTTTGATGTCCCAGACCAACGCCTGGACCCACAAAGGTCCTGGCTCAGGCCTACTCCCTCTGAGGTCCCAGACTCATACCTGGACCCTTAGAGATCTCTGGGTTTTGCCTACTCCATTGAAGGTCCCAGATTCATGCCCAGACCAGCAGAGGTCCTAGCTCAGGCCTAGTTCCATTGGAGGTCTTAGACTCACGCCCAGACCCATGGAGTTCCTGGCTACTTACTCCCTTGAAGGTCCCAGATTCATGTCTGGACCCTCATTGGTCTCTGTCTCTGGCTCACTTGCTCAACAGTTCCTTCCCCTGTATATGTTCCTGTGGTGTTTGCTGTGTCAGGTCTGAGATTGTTATAATTTTAACTCTTAAATTTAAATCATTGGTTTCTTATATTTTCCTTTCCTTTCCTTCTCTTCCCTTTTCATACCTTATCTTTTCTTTCTCCTCTTTTTTCCTTTTCCCTTTTCCTTCTTTCTATGTCTGACTCTTTTGCCCAGTCCATCCTTGAGCACATGGGATTGCAGTCATACAGTCTATGCTCTGCTTCATTTTGCTTGTTTACATAATGTGATAGGCGTTCCTTTGCATAACTCTGCAAAGAACTAAGAGAAATGTCTCTTCACTGGGATGGCCAGATCTACATTCTTCTTGTTGTTGTTGTTTGGTTTTGGTTTTTTGAGACAGGATTTCTCTGTGTAACTTTGGAGAACTCACAGAGATCCACTGCCTCTGCCTCCTAAGTGCTGGGATTAAGGGTGTGTGTCACCACTACCTGGCTTCAGTGCTACTTTATTTATTAAAATTATTGCTTTGTGACTGGACACATACACTGCTTTTATCTGATGACCCCATACTCACTGCCTCTGACCAAATGTTGTTGTATTTCTGCTTTTGTCTTCTTTATTGAAATCTGTATATGAACCAGTTTTTTCTCCTTAATTTGCAATCTCACCTCTTCAGCTACAGTATAGAGAATGCCAAGAACTTCTAAGTCTCTACCAGAGGTACCTATCAGAACAGCAAGAGAAGCTCACCATGTCACTCTCAGAACTTGGTGCTGCTAGAGCACAGGAGCAGCAGGTAAGTGACCTCTTCTGACCCAGAAGGTTCCTTTTCCTTTTATGTTGGAAATCACATTATATGCATGCTGTTTTAAAATATACAACTATCTCTTGGCTTCCCTGACTGTGGCCCTCTTCTTTTCTTTTCCTCTCCTGTTGTTTAGGAATCTAGTGATCAGAAACAGAAACTTGAAGCAGGAGGGGGTTACTGGAGAGACAGTTGATGGGATAAGAAAATGCACTGATGGTTACTTAATAAAGAGCAGTGGTTTCCTTTTGGAAAACCCCTTTCTGTTTTTAGTTCTTGAATAAAAAGCTATTTGGTGGCTTCTGTATGTTTGCATGTGTTAAATATTTAAATATATGAGTATTTATAAGTAACCACATAACATCAACTGATGAATATTTAGAACTGTATAAGCTTGTATATGTTAATTTGTACATTTAAATATACAAGTGTTTATAAGTAACTATATGACATTAATTGATGAGTATTCAGAGAACCTTGCCTTTTATGATGTAAAAGCCACATTTCTGGCCTTCTAACACTGATAATTGATGTCTTCTGTTTTTATGAGTTTAAATCTTCAAATAGCAAAAAATAATCTTTATATATTAACATAAAAATAACTGTCATAAAAAATTCATATTATGAAAATGCAGGGAATGTGTTAACTACCATTTCCCAAGTAGTGTCAAAACTCAAAGGTCAAACGTGAGGATTTCTTGCAAACTTTCTTAAGAACATTGCTGCTCAGACAGGAGACATCTACCTTACATGGGTTAAGAGTTTTAGCTAATGGAATCCTAGTTTTAAAACTACAATTTGCATATATGGGAAAGTGAAAACAAAAATCCCAACTATATTAATGCCATGTTATGTGGTTTAGCTGAGTTGTTTAACATAGACCAGTTTTACTCTGTTTTCAGAAAGCTAGATTTTACAGTGACCACAGAGGGATGTGGCAGCTTATGTTATTTCTCTGCATGCCTTCACTGTCTAAATGGAGGTTGACAGTCCTGTAGGTGCCTTTAGGCCAGAGTGCTTGTGAAGGTCAGTTTTATGTTCCTCATCACATTCCTGCTCATGCCCTTGGCATAACCTAGTTGAATGAGACAGCACAAAACAAAGGCAACTTATTTAAGAGGGAACTGCAGCAGGGAGACAGGAGAGCCTTCATTTAACAGTATTAGTAGAGTCTTAGAATCCTAGGAGCATAGACTATGAGCTAAGACATGATCACTAAAGTAAAAGAAAAGAAGAAAAAGAAAACCAACAGGAGGGAGGAAAAGAAAAGTTGATAGTTGGTAGGGAGACTTTAAGAATACCTGGAAGAGACCCAACCTGAAATTGTGGACAAATAAAACTTCCTTAGTTGTTGTTGGTTTTTATGTAAGCTAAGTATGAATAATCATTGTTAAACTGCCACACTTAATCTAAACCTTGGGTGGTATAACTAAAAGAGATATTAGAATGAAAATATTGGTCAAGTATATGGAGAGAGTATGCTCTCTAAAGGAGGTACCTAGTCTTGGGGTGTGACGTGGGGTAGATAGAACACTTGTGTAGCATGTGTAAAGACCTGTGTTCCAACTCAGAGAAAGACAGAGACATGTTGTAAAGAGAGCCTCTTGTTTGTTCCTGACTGCTCAGCCCCTAAATAATCACACAGAATCTCTATCATTTAAAACACTGCTTGACCCATTAGCTCTAGCTTCTTATTGACTAACTCTTTTTTTTGTGATTGATAAATTTATTTATTTTTTTTTCTTTTAAACGATTTTTTTATTGAGAAAAGGAGAAAAAAAAAACAAGTTTCCACCTCCTCCCAGCCTCCCATTTCCCTCCCCCTCCTCCCCCCCTACGCCCCCTCCTCCCACCCTTCTCCCCCTCCCCCCACTCCTTTCCCCCTCCCTCTCCAGTCCAAAGAGCAGTCAGGGTTTTCTGCCCTGTGGTAAGACCTAGGACCTCCCCCCTCCGTCCATATCTAGGAAGGTGAACATCCAAACTGGCTGGGCTCCCACAAAGCCATCACATTACGTAGGATCAGACCCCCGTGCCATTGTCCTTTGTGTCTCATCAGCCCTCATAGTTCGCCATGTTCAGAGAGTCCAGTTTTATCCCATGCTTTTTCAGTCACAGTCCAGCTGGTCTTGGTGAGCTCTCAATAGATCAGCTCCACTGTCTCAGTGGGTGGGTGCATCCCTTGTGGTCCCGACTTCTTTGCTCATGTTCTCCCTCCTTCTGCTCCTCATTGGGACTTTGGGAGCTCAGTCCAGTGCTCCAGTGTGGGTCTCTGTCTCTATCTCCATCCATCACCAGATGAAGGTTCTATGATGATATGCAAGATATTCATCAGTATTGCTCAAGGATAGGGTCATTTCAGGTTCCCTATTCTCAACTGCCCAAGGAACTAACTGGGGACCTCAGCTTGGGCACCTGGGAGCCCCTCTAGGGTCAGGTCTCTTGCCAACCCTAAAGTGGTTCCCTTAACTAAGAATTGTGGTTCCGTGCTCCCCTGTCCAACCTTCCTTTATCCCAATCCTCCTGCTTTCCCAAGGCCCGACCTCCTTCCCTTCTAACTTTTCTCTCTCCATCTCCCCTTACCCCCAACCCACCCCACCCCAAGATCCCAATTTTCTCCCCGGCAATTTTGTCTACTTCCCTTAGCCAAGAGGATAACTATATGTTTTTCCTTGGGTTCCCCTTCTTACATATTAATTTAACCAATGTCTATTAATCTGTGTATTGCCACGAGGCTGTGGCTTACAGGGTAAAGTTCCAGCATCTGTCTCCGGCAGGGCAACATGACTTCTCCTTACTCCACCTTCCTTCTCCCAGCATTCAGTTTAGTCTTTCCCACCTAACTAAGTTCTGCCCTGCTATAGGTCCAAAGCAGTCCTTTATTAACCAATGGTATTCACATCATACAGAGGGGAGTCCCATGACAGAGACAGAGGAGAGAGAAGTATCACTTGTTTTTTTGCTTAATCCAGAGAACTTTTTGAACTATATGTTTCATTTTAAATCATGTCTATGTATGTGTGTTTGTGTGGGTGTGTGCACATATCTGAGGTGTCATATCTCTGGAGCTGGAGTTACAGGTGCTTAGAAGCTATTCCACAAGGTTTTTGGGAACTGCACTCAGTCCTCTGCAAGAGCAGCAAGTGCTCCTGACTCCTGAGCCACCACTCCAGGTTAAACTATGTTTTCCTCAAGTACTTGATGGTCAAGTTCTAAATGTCCTCATAAACAGTGAAAATGAAGCTGTGAATTAGAGGCAGCTTCGAGGCTCTGCTGTTTGACTTAAAAAGGGAAAATGTCTCTCTTTTTTTAAGGGAGAATAAGGGTCACTTCCTTTGTTGTCTGGTTCATACCTTGTGACAGGCTTCTCTAAGCTGATCACTGGGAAGCCCCCTCTTTTCTTTTCCTGCTTTCCCATAGGAAGAGCACCATACTGGCCTGACTTCTTTTCGCCTTTCCTCATCATGAAGTCTAGTGTTCTCTTAATGTATTCACAACTAGCCTGTGCCCATCTTTGCAGAGCACTGTGATGTTATTGTAATTAGTTTATCCATCCACTTCTTTTGCACAGTGTTCTAAAATCAGGCATACTGCTTGTTACATAGGTGGTGCTATGCTCTGAGTCTGGTATAAGGATCAGAGTGACCTCAAGTAAGTAAGCTAATGATCCACTTCAGGGTTCTAGAAAAATAAAAAGACAAAATACAGCAGATGTCAAGAAATAATAAATATTAAGGCAAAGTAATGAGATAAAGAATACAATTACAATATATAGACTCAAAAAGCTGGTAATTTGAAAGATAAAGATGGTTGACAAGCCTCTAGCCAAGCTAACCAAAGGTGAAAAAATACCCAAAACAAGAAATTAGAGATAAAATGGAAATTGTTACAGCAGACCCTAATAAATTCCAGAGGAACATTAGGGAATACATGGAAAGCTTATATTCCAATAAATTGGAAAATGTAGACAAAATTAATCAATTCCTAGATATATGTAGCCTAATAAAATTAAATCAAGATTATATCAGCTTTTTAACCCAATTACAAGCTATGTTAGAAGTGATAATGAAACATCTCCCCACAAAGAAGTGTAAGACTGATTCACTGTTGAGCTCTACCAAACTTTTAGGAATGACCTGTTAACAATACTTCTCACAATATTTCACAAAACATAAAGGGGAGAAATGCTCTGCAACTCATTCTACAAAACTATTATTTCTCAGATACCAAAACGTGCTGGTGATACAGCTAAGACAGAAAAGTTTAGATCAATTCCCTTCATGAATACAGATGCAAAAATTCTGAATATCAAATTTAAGAACACATAAAAAGATTATCACAGCCAAGTTGGCTTTATGTTAGGGATACAGAGTTACTTCAACATATAAAGATCAGTACATTTAAATATGTTCTGTAGCTATACATCAGAACAGAAATCACAGGATATTCTGGTTAGATGGAGAAAAAGCATTTGAAAAAGTTCAGTATGCTTTTATGATTAAAAGTCTGAGGAATCTAGGAATATAAGAACATATTACAGTGTGGCAAATGTTATATACAGCAAGAATATAAGCAAATAATGATTATAGTAAGTGGAAAGAAAACTGAAACAATTTCATCCTAAATCTGGTAGTAGACAGGAGTGCTCACTGTCTCCTGGCACACTCAGACTCTTTCCTAAAACAACATAGAGTGTTCTGAGTCTTCTCCAGAACATCCAGACAAGAGAAAGAGAAAAGGGACACACCTAAAAACTGGCAAAAATATCAGAAACACACACTGGAAAAGACTATTCAACTAATGGTCCTAGGAAAATGAACCCATGTTTTACACACACACTCATGGGGCATGGAATAAAGAGAAACACGTCAAGATACAGACATAGGCAAGACTTTCTTTAAAGAACTCCAGGAACACAAGAAATAACCCCGGGAATTGGGAAGTGGAATTTATGAAATTTAAAAGCTGCTTCTCCACTGCAAAGGAACCTATCAATAAAGTAAAGAGATGACCCAAAGTATTAAAAGAATTTTTGCCCCCTATTCTGAGAAATAGGTACTGTCTCCAATATCCTATAGAACTGTACAATTAAAGTACAGTCCCTAACAAAAGGACTTTGATTTTTTTTATTCAACAACACAAAAAAAAAGGTGTAGCACAAATTTTAATTGTTAATAATAAAAAGCTGGAATCAGCAATTAGGAGTGAAACTGAAGGATCAAAGAAGCATGGCAGCCGGCCACTAGAGAGTTCTTACGTCTACCGATGATTAGACCAAAGGAGTGATCCTGTCTATGAATCCTGACCTCCTGTCTCTCTGCCCAGTCATATCACTCTTGTCTCCACCTCCTTAGTGCTGGGATTAAAGGTGTGTGCCACTACTGCCTGATCCCTATGGCTAACTGGAGACTTAGCTCTGCACTCTGATCTTCATGCAAGGTTTATTTGTTAGATCACAAACAAAATACCACTACATTTCTCCTTTTTTCTAAAATGAAAAAGAAATCTCTAACTAGTTTAAGAAAAACTATATACAACAAGTACAATAACTATATACTGCTTATGCTGTAATAAATACATCAACAAAGTCTAGTCCATTGGCATTTGACAAATTCAGAGAAAATACCCTAATATCTATTTTATCTTGGTGAGTCCAAAATCTTGTATCGAATTCATTTTCTATCCTAATTTACATTATCATCCAAAACTCTCTTTTGATATATTTCAACCTTATAACACTTCCCACCTCTTTAAAGAGTTTGCTTTCTGAGTCTGGTAAACAAGGAAAACTGTAACTATCTAGTTTTTTTTCCTGCTTCTAGAATTTTTTATTTTTTCCTCTTTTTTTATTACTTTATAAATAATATCAGTCAGAATTCCCACTTCCTCCCCTCCTCCAACTTCCCTCCTGTTCCCCCACACACCCTCCCCTCCGCCCCCTCCAGTCCTAAGAGAGGGCAAGGCACCTTGCCCTGTGGAAAGTCCAGGGCCCTCCCCCCTACATCCAGGCTTAGGAAGGTATGCATCCAAAGAGAATAGGATCCCAAAAAGCCAGTACATGCAGTAGAGACAAATCCCAGTGCCATTATCTGCCCCTCAGTCTGCCCCAATTGTTAATCACATTCAGAGGGTCCAGTTTGATCCCATGCTCATTCAGTCCCAGTCCAGCTTGCTTTGGTGAGCTTCCATTAGCTCAAGCACACTGTCTCAATGGGTGAACCTACCCCTTGTGGTCCTGACTTCCTTGCTCATATTCTCCCTCCTGCTCTTCAACTGGACCTGGGGAGCTCAGTCCAGTGCTCCAGTGTGGGTCTCTGTCTCTGTTTCCATCCATCACCGGACCAAGGTTCTATGGTGATATTCAAGATAGTCATCAGTCTTACTACAGGACAAGGCCACTACTCCACTGCCATTGATATTAAGTGATAATAATGACCAGTGGTGTTACAAGGAGAGTGGGCCCTTGGTTTGTCCTGGCCGACCAGCTAGCTAACACCCGAAATAACCACACAGAAACTGTATTAATTTAAACACTGCCTGGCCCATTAGCTCTAACTTATTATTGGCTAGTTCTTACATATTAGTTTAGCCTATCTCCCTTAATGTGTATCACCACAAGACTGTGGTTTTCCAGCAAGATTCTATCCAGCGTCCATCTCAGGCGGGAGCTCCATGGTGTCTGCCTGTCAGCCCTTCTTCCCAGCATTCAGTTCTGCCTTCCTCTCCCTATGTAAGTTCTGCCCTATCAAAAGGCCAAGGCAGTTTCTTTATTCAACCAATGAAAGCAACACATAAAAAGAAGGACCTCCTACACCACAGTGGTTGTTAGCTCTGGTTATCTTTCAGTAGTAGTGTTTCTGTGTTTTCCTTCTTTGGGTTATGCTGGTGGGGGGTTATCAGATGCCTGTGTTATTGTGGGTATAGTTATCTTCCTTGGTTTGTGGCTTTCCTTATAGTACTTTCTGTAAGTCTGGGTTTGTGGATACATATTGTTTAAATCTGTTTTTGTCATTGAATATCTTGTTTTCTCCATCAATGGTGAATTAAAGCTTTGCTGAGTACAGTAATCTGGATTTGTCCATGGCCTCTTTGTGTCTGCAGCACATCTATCCAGGACCTTCTGGCTTTCATGGTTTCTTTTTTTTTTTTTTTTTTTTTTTTTTTTTTTTTGATTTTTCGAGACAGGGTTTCTCCGGAGCTTTTGGTTCCTGTCCTGGAACTAGCTCTTGTAGACCAGGCTGGCCTCGAACTCACAGAGATCCGCCTGCCTCTGCCTCCCGAGTGCTGGGATTAAAGGCGTGCGCCACCACCGCCCGGCTCATGGTTTCTATTGAGAAGTCAGGTGTAATTCTGATAGGTTTTCCTTTATATGTTACTTGACCTTTTTCTTTTGCAGCTCTTAATATTCTTTCTTGTTCTGTATATTTTGTGTTTTGATTACTATATGGTGAGGGGGTGGGTTTTTTTTTATTTAGTCTGTTTGGTGTTCTGTAAGCTTCTTGTACCTTCATAGGTATATCCTTCTTTAGGTTGGGAAAGTTTTCTTCTATAATTTTGTTGAATATATTTTCTTTACCTTTGAGCTAAAATTCTCCTTCTTCTACCCCTGTTATTCTCAGGTTTGGTCTTTTTATGGTGTCCCAGTTTTCCTGAATGTTTTGTGTTAAGAATTTGTTGGATTTATTGTTTTCTTTGACTAATGACTCTAGAATCTTTCAGCATCTGAGATTCTTCCTTCTGTTTCTTGTATTCTGTTGGTTAAACTTGTCTCTGAAGTTCCTGTTCATTCGCCCAGATTTTCGATATCCAGAGTTCCCTCGGTTTGTGTTTTTTTATTACCTCTATTTCAATCTTCAAATCTTGAACTGTTTCTTTCACCTGTTTGATTGCTTTTTCTTGGTTTTCTTGGGTTTCTTTGAGGGATTTATTAATTTCTTCCAGCTTTTTGTTTGTCTTCTTCTCCATTTCTTTAAGGGAGTTTTTCACTTCCTCTTTAAAGGTCTCCATCATTTTCATTAAGTAACGTTTAAAGTCGTTTTCTTCTATATTTCTGGGTTAGGGTGATCAAGTCTTCCTGTTGTGTGTCTTCTGAGTTCTGGTGGTACCATATTGCTTTTTAGGATGTTGGAGGAGTTCTTGCATTGGTGCCTTCCAAACTCTTCCTTCAACTCTTATGTCTCTTATGTCCACCAAGAATTGGTCTCCACGGAGCTCATTGGGAGCAATGCATTGGGGGTGGGGTAGATGGCTGTCTCTTGTTGCCTCTTCTTAGTAAAATAGCTTTTGTTAGGTTAGATAACTGGTCCAATACATTTATATTATGCATACTTTTCAAAACTTCTGATTCTAAAGCCTATTCTTTTCTACTTTTTACCTTCTTAGTCTCTTGCTTATTTTCATAATGACAGCAATAACAGTGACAGCTTGTGCTTACACAGCATTTATTCTGTATCAAATACTATTTTAAGTTCTTTGTGTACATTGACATGTTTAATTCTCACCTTAAGTTTATAAAATAGGCACCATTATTACCCTCTTCTGTGGAGGTCAAAGCGATAAAATAACTTGCTCAGAGTCAATTACTTACAGCTGTAATGAGTGGGACCCAGATTCTAACAGAGTGCAAGGTTGTTACTGGAGCAGATGAAAATGTCTATATTTGTCTTAGCTGTTTGCTGCGTTTTTTGTAAAGGCTTTAAACTTAACAAACAGTAAATAACTGGTTGGGTTCCTTTTCTTTGAATCTCTGAGATGTTATTGAACACTAAACATCCTCTGACAGCTTAGGTTTCTGTTGCTAGACAAGAAATAGCTAACAAAAGGGTATGGGGAAGGAGGAGAGAGGGATCTTCATTGTCATGTTTGTCTTCCTACATGAACACCTCCAGATGAAGAAAAGGAAAAAAATTTCTCTGAAGCATCCATTTTATTTTGCTGTTCTGGAAGGCAATATTCATCTAGTTTTCACTGTTATCACCAGGTAAAAGGGAGCAGGCATTATTTGGGCAAGTTTTTTGCAGAGTATTTCTATGTGTGAGTTAAATATTTGGTCCTGTTGGAACTCTTGTGTCGAGCTTGACATGCACATAACTTTTCCTTTCAGTCTGTTCTTGATAACACAAGACTTTGAAGTTCAGGAAAACCGCTCTGGAGTACTACCATTGTGCCTTTACTTTTTTTGTATTAAACTCTTGGCATTTTATTAGTTTATCCCCATTTTTTTTTAGAAAAGAATAGAAAACACATTGTCTTCCAGAATGGATTTAAACACATTGCTGTGAGTCATTCATTTGTAATTTGATGGTTTTAACACCTAGGATTTAGAAATGTATTTACTGACTGACTTCCTTTTTCATAAAAGGTATTCAAAGATTATAAACTTTCTAGCCAGGCAGTGGTGGCGCACCCCTTTAATCCCAGCACTTGGGAGGCAGAGGCAGGCGGATCTCTGTGAGTTTGAGGCCAGCCTGGTCTACAAGAGCTAGTTCCAGGACAGGAACCAAAACCACAGAGAAACCCTGTCTTGAAAAACCAGAAAAAAAAAATTAAAAAAGAATGTAAACTTTCTGAAATGGCTCCAGTTTTCCTGTACTCCCCACATTTTAAACAGGTTCTTGGTTAATAGTAGATTATGTAAACATTATCTTGCTGAGTTTCAATTTTTTTCTAATTTTAAGGTAATCTGTAAATTTTTCTTCATTTTACAAGTCCTGGTTTTTAGTGGCATTCAGATAGAAAGGTTTAAACTCACTTGTCTTTCTTCTTTGCTCAGGCATATCAGGCCTTCCTCATGGTGAGCAGTCACCAACAGCAGCTGTTGCTCGTGTTCTCTCTGATATGATCATGACGAAATTCACAAGATTAGTGTCTGAGAAGCAGTGAGAAATGCTGAGTTAGTAATGGCTGTTTATTTGCAAAACATTCCAGAGAGCAGCCTCTATTGCTGGAATTTTCACATCTTTTTCTTTTTTCACTGGACTCTTTTCCAGTTCTGCAGATTACCTTCCATCTCTAATGCTGTAACGTCCTCAGGAAAGGATGCCTATTCCAGAGCAATGATCTAGCAATACCTTTTGTCTTGACTGCTTTACAGTGGGGCCTCAAATTGTGTCTCATCTGAAAAATTACATGGCGATTTAACCAATAGTAGCCATAATTCAGTTTCTTGAGCCAGTCATCACTTCTTTCATCTTTTGTTTGCAGTCATCAAAGATACACGAAGTACGTACTGAGAAGGCATGGGATATTTGTAAGATTGGCATCTGTATTAGTTTCATGTTAGCTAAGGAGAACACCTGAGAATAACTTGTACTTTTCTCTTCATGGGTATGTCCCCAGTAAACTAACATTCAAAGACAAATGAGTTAGAGACTTTGGTCTCTACTGGCATACCAAATGTCTAAGCTTTATGTCACTGGTGGCCAAAGGAAGACACTATCTTTAAAAAATAGGAAAGGATAGTCAGTTCCTAAGCGGGGTGGGGAACCTCAGCCTCCAGAAAGTGACTTCTTAAAAAAGTCTTCATAAGACATAAATGAGGGCAAAATTTCTTTTGTAAAATTATAGGAATGTTTTCAAGGATACAATTAAGAACAACAGTTTAGGAATTTATGGGTCTGCTCAATACCATCAGGACCAAGCAGGTAGAGATGGACACATACCTGACCAAATGCCAGGAGACAAAAGACAGAAGCTCTGCTCTAGGGAACAGTGACTACATCTTGGAGGCTAAGCCGTCATTTTGTGACTATGGGTTGGCGATTCCATATCTTAGTTGAGAGGTGGAAAACCCTAGAGAACGGCTAAAGGAGCCCCAGATTGTGTTCTTTTAGGGACCTTAAAGCAGGGCAGAACAAACACAATTTGTTTAAGCTAGTGCATTCTTCTTCCTCTACATTGTTTGTGATATCTTATACTGTTAGTTTTGAAACTGCAATAATATGTCCATTTTGTTGCTAAGATTTTGTCACTAAAGCATTCACTAGATCTGCAGTTTTTTAGATTATGCAGCTTAGCTCTCCATTAACAATAGTCGTGGGTCCATTAAAAGGAAAATGGAGGAGGTAAGCCATACATACACCTGGAAGAGTAAGAGACAATATTGAGTTGGTGCTTTGAAATCCCTTACTAATTTTGGGAGCAATAAGAAGGCTACTCACCTTAGAACTTGGGTAATATTGATCAATTATATATCACAATTAGTTTTTAGGAACTGAGAGAAAATATAGAGTTCTGTTCTAAAACATAGACAACTACTTGACAGCAACTGGGAGAAAACAAACTAGAAAACCCAGCATAGAAAAATTTTGTAATAATCAAGTTGCCTGTTTTGTGACCTTTTTCTGGGAAAATGTTAACAATGTTTATTCATCCCCATATAGTTTACCAAAATAATAGCCTGAAAAGAAATTGCTAATCAACTTTAGTGAATTTTGGGAGATTACCTATTGGACCATGGGTAACTCTATGATAAATTGATGACAACTCACAATCACTGCATTTCTGAAACTCTCTGCCTAATATTCAACTAGCTCCAGTGAAGATACTCACCTTCTCTATCAGTTGCTCCTGCTTAATGTAGTCTTAAGGAGGGGCCTGGTGAGTCTGTGACCAGGCCGCAAGGGAATTTGCAGTGTGATTTGTAGTATCCCACTTGGTCTAGTTAAATGAAGGGTAAGATGGAGTAAGCCAAGCCTCCATCATCAGCATACTATCTAAATTTCCATTAATAAGGGACTGTTTAAATAAATTATGGTATGTTATACAGAAACTGAAATTTTCGTTCAGGTGTTGAGTATTCCATAAACCACAGTGTAATTACGTTATTGATTGTAGGTTGATAGTGATTATTTTAAATGTGAAGTTCTTAAATCTAGTCTGTGTCAAAGCTAGTATTCCCATTGTAGTTTCTATAATACCACCGTTAGATTTATGCTGAAGATATTATTACTTCTTAAAAATAGTTAAATCAGATGTCTTTGGCAAAAAAAAAATAAATTTCTTAATACTCGAAATGTCAAATATAAATTTAAAAAAGAAACTAAATTTTCCAAGATGACGGGTAAAGAAAGTCTGTAAGAACTTTGTACATGGGGGACATCAGCTGTAAGGAAAAGTTTCTTTAGAATTCATGGTAGGTATCTAGAACAATATATCCTGAACTCTTAGCTGTGTGCACAACAGTTCACATTTCCTTTAGGAGTAGTCTTGTGTCCTGATCCTGCCAGATAGGACTAGTTTGCAAACAGTCTGTGTAATTGTCCATCCACGCAGAAATGAGTTTAGGGCAGTTCATTTCAAACTGAAGTTCCAAAGAGGTGAATTTCAGCTGATGAGCACAAGTCTTCATGCTAAGTACTGCCTCTCTCACCCTCATGAAATAATTTTAGAAGTACTTTTAAATTAAATTTTAAAAGCTATTTTATTTTAAGGATTACAAGTATTGGCATTCAAGTGAATTGCCTTGGAATCTAATGACCACACCTTCCTAAAATATTTTAATTGTTTTTATAGTTTTTCCTCAAAAAAAAAAAACAATTCAGAATAGCTATTTTAAGTAAACTACAACAGCTCATTCATCTTCATTACAAACTTCAGACCATAAAAAAAGCATGAAGCTGGACTGTGCACTGTTTAATTTTCAAATTGGAGTTTTCATTATGTTCAATGATAACTTTTTATTTTTATAAAGTTGCATCTTAGTCTCCTATTAGACACCAGAAGGTTTTCGGCAAATGATCTGGATGATAACTGAACAAATAAATGGAATAAATCAGTTTACTCTTTCAGTAAAGTGCTAGTAATGTAATCCATTGTTCTGTTCAGTATTTTAATATCTTTAAAATTAAGCAGAACATTAGTGGCAATGAAGCTCATTTTAGTCAATACATTTCTGTAATGAACCCTGTTCTATAAGAATCTTTTTCTATGAAGGAAAATGCCTTTAGCACAGTTTCTGAGTTCTGACTCTGGAGTTGGACTTTATAATTTTAAAAATATACTTAGCAGGATATGTTTGTATTTGTTTAATGCTTATGGAAGTTTCTTGAAAGATTTCTCCAAGCAGTGGAAGCATAAATGCTCCTGAACTGGTTTTTTGTTTCATTGAAGATTGAGAGTAACCTGGCCTGGTTGGAACCCAAATGTGTGCCTCATTGAATTTCAAATCAGGGAGGGTTTGACCAAAGCCAAACCCAGTGTTCATACTCCAAGGTGTGAGAATTGCCAACTTCTCTTATGACCTGATAGAATCCCTGGTTAAATCCTTTAACTGGATGAAGTTCTATGCATGCCTATTATTCAAGTAAGGAAGATAGAGTATAGTGCTCCCAAGCTCAGATAGTGTAAAAATTCACAGGGATCAGAAACCTGACTGAAACTCCCATCACCTGGTCAATATCTTAGAATTATGACTTCAAAGTAAATAATGGTTGAAGTCTCAAGATAGTAGTTCATCCTTAGAGGATCAGTCTTCAATAATTTTTGGAAAAGAAAGTCTAGTGGGTTCCTCTGTTGCTATGATGATAGAAAGTGCTTTTAAAGAAGGGAGGTATCTCATAACACAACCAGGAAATTGAACACCTTTGATTGTTACATTACATAAATAAAACTCTTTAAAAATAAAGCTACTTTTCTTGACACGTCATCTTGTTCCCTGGAGTGTTAAGAGATGTGGAAGCTTGTCAGAGCCTCAGATATATCCTCTTACCTTCTCCTGTTTAGACTTCTAAGCTGGATGTTAGAAACACAGATGCAGCATTGCTGTGACTTTGTGCTTGTTAAATCATTAAGAGTTTGGGGAGGTAAGGGTTATGTTAAGATGGAGATATACTTATGAAAGTACAAGCCATTGCACACACTCTTGGCTTACGGTAGTTTCCATAGTCTAGACAAATAACTTGAGCAATTGCTGTACAATTCTAATTAGAGACAGTGAGCTCCTGCTCATTGAAAAGCACTGCTCGCATTTTGTAACAGACAGGCTCTTTCTGTATTTTAAATGTAAATGATCATTTTTTTTCATGCCACTGGCAGACTGCTTAAAATTTGCTTTCAAGTTTGTATCATTTATTGTTTAACACAGCAGTAAATTTGATTCTAACTTTTAGTTTATGCCTCTCTTAGTTCCACTTCAAAGATTTTAGAAGTTACATTTCTAACAGACAATTCATTTTTTGTGTTATTAGTATCAGTGAACACCTGTGAAATGCTAAGTTGATTTTCTTTACAGTTGTGACTATAGAGGCTTTAGGCAGTGATGCAGGAATTCTGAGTGCAATGGGAGGGACCTTCCTTGGCCCAGTTGTGCTTGATTTAGGGACGCAAGATTCTGAAAACTCGATTATAGTGGTATATCATTTGTGTTTTAATAAATAATGCTTTCCTGAAGATCAGTGCAAAGCAACCACATTAGTCAGTCATACAGGCGAGGCAGTGGTGGCACACACCTTTAATCCCAGCAGCCATACTAGTTAGCCATAGAGGCTGGGTTATGGTGGTACATGCCTTTAATCCCAGCACTAAAGAGTAATATAAAATGGGAGGAAACAGGACTCATTCTCCGTCTCAATCTGAAGATTTGTGGAGCCAGGATCTCCCATTTTCAGTCAGAAGTAGAGGTATAAGGCAGTGACTGGATGCTTTGCTTTTCTGATCTTCAGGTTGAATGTCAGTATCTATCTCTGGGTTTTATTATTAATACTACAGTCAGTGGCCATCAAACGTCAGAGACTGACACTCAGTTCTTTGTCTCATGACTGAAGAATAAGGACGTGGGTATTCATGGGCATAAAGAAATATGGAAGCAAGCTTTATTAAGAGATATTAGGGAAAGTGAGAGAAACTCTCAAAAGTAGTTCCCCAAAGAGGGGAAAAAACAAAACAAAACAAAAAATAAACAAAAAACCCACTTTGAACCTCTTTGTACAGGAATTTTTGTGGAGCCTTCACAGAAAGTGGATATAGGGTGAGCTCATTATGTCTTAAATAAGCTGAATTATAAGCAATAATATATAAAGAGGAATCGTACCCTGTATGGACTTGGAGTGGTGGCCAAATGGTCCACCGTCATTTCTCAGAATCCTGTCTTGTTCTTATCTGCTCAGTTATCACAATCACAAGCCATCTTCTTTCTCAGTGGTTCAGGCTTCGCCATCTTAACCTTTACCCTTCCTTTATAATGGCAGTGTCTGTTTTCACTGTAACATTGTAAGCAACTGGAAGTTTTTAACCATAGGCTCTTTTCTCTTCCCTGCTTAGCAGAGTGGCAAAAAGCCACATCCCATTACCTATATTCCCATTTTAACAATATCTGTACTTACAAAGGCTATCAGGATATAGTTTTCTTGTGATTGTTTTGCTTGATTTGTGTATTTAAGTAATTCTGGATTTATTAAATTAATCAGGATTGTTTTCTTCATTTTCTACTTTTTTAAATTACTGGAATAAGTATCACTGAAGCCATCAGCAACTCAGCTTTCCTCTTAAAATATTTTTAATTTGATAATTTAATTTACATGGGAATACTATTAATAATATTTTCTAATTTACCTTTAGCCTGCTTGACAGATTCTGCTTTTCATTACATTTGTCTGTTTCATTAAAAATGGTTTATATAGTCCATTACCAAACTCTCAGCTCTGAAGACATACATACAAGTAACATTATACAGACCTAACAGGCTATATTTAGTAATATGTATTTATACATATATACATATGTGGTAGTTTGAATAAGAATGGCCCCCATAGGCTCATTGATTTGGATGCTTGGTCATCAGGAACTGGCACTACTTGGGATTAGGAGGTGTGACATTTTTGGAGGCAGTGTGTAGACAGAGTTTTTTATCAGGACCACTGACTCACAAATAACCACACAGAGACCTTCTATTAATTATAAATGCTTGGCTGATAACTTAGGCTTGTTACTAATTCTTAACTAACCATTTATTTTTATTTTATGTATTTTGGTGTTTTGCCTTCATGTATGTCTGCATGACGGCATTGGGGACCCTGAAACAAAAGTTTCAGGCAGTTATGAGGTGCCATGTGGGTGCTGGGAATTGAACCCACATCCTCTGGAAGAGCAGTCAATACTCTTAAACACTGAGCCACCTCTCCATAACCACTAACTAACTCTTCCAACTTAAATTAGCCCATATTTCGTAGCTGTCCTCTGCCACACAGCGGTACCTTTTCTCAGTATGGCATGCTCATCTCCTGCTTCCTCTATGTCTCTGTATCTCCTCAGACTCTGCCCTTCTTCTTGGCATCCTCCTAGTCTGGCTTTCCTGCCCAAGCCCCTCCTGCACAGCTATAGGGCAACCGGCTCTTTGTTAAACCATGAGAGTAATCCATATTTACAGCATACAAAGATTGCTCCACCACAGAAGTGTGTCACTGGGATTGGGCTTTGGGGTTTCAGAAGCTCAAGTCAGACCCAGGTGTTTCTCTTTTTCTGCTGCCTGATGAGCCAGAAACAAAACTCTAAGCTACTTCTCTAGCAGCTTGTCTATCTTCATGCTGCCATGCTTCCTCCCATCATGACAATGGGCTATGTTGATGAAACTGTAAGCAAGTCCCACTAAATCTTTATTTTACAAATTTGCCATGGTAATGGTGGCTGTTCACAGCAATAGAATACTGACTAGGGCAATGTGTATGTATGCAAGAAAAGAGGTCATGAATTTGAAGGAGAACATGGAGAAGTATACAGAAGGGAGAAATTTAATTATGCCATAATCTCAGAAAATTAAATAGGAAACTATAAGGAAAAACTTCTATATCATAAGTAGCTTCCTTTATAATACCTTAATAATGTCTATGATATCTGTATTTATGCACCCTCTTTTCATTTATATTATCTTTTCCTTGATCAGCTTGTATCATTTTTTCTGTCATCTTCTTTTGTATTTCACTTATTTCTTCTCTTGGTCCTTTTTAATTACTCTTTTTCACAATTTAATTTGCAAATTTTCAAGCTGCTAATATAGATATTTAAGTCCTCGATGTGGACCTTAGCAACTTTTCTATTATGATAATACACCATTTAATGGTTCAGAACAGCACACCACATCTAAAACACAGTGGGCCCACACAGTCTCATAGCCTATTGGCATCATAGTAATGGTAGTCTATGTATATATACTCTGACATTTATGCAGAAACAAAACCACCAAACTACATCTCTGTGTTTAAACAGTAAGTGACTATTACCCATTTAAACTGCAGATTTTCCTTTGAAAATTATTGTAGCTATATCACACAAGTTTTCCTGTAGTTTTGTTAATATTTTTCAACATATTTTCTAATTATTGCCCTTTAAATTGTTCATAACCATAAGACTGTTTTGTTGGGACTGGGTCTTGCTATGTAGTCCTAGCTAGCCTAGATTCTGTGTAAACCAGGCTAACCTTGAATTTTTGGCACTTTCCCTCCTTTTGCCTTCTGAATGGTGGGGTCACAGGCATGCACCAACATGCCTGGCTATAAGGTTTTTTAAATATTTACAAATTGCTCAGATTTTGGTCATGTGTTCCTAATTTAATTTTCATTAAATATTTTCAATTCCTTGACATTATTGGAACTTCTTTTATATCCTATCTTATGGGTTATCCTGGTAAATATTTCCCCTGCATACAAAAATAATCTGATCTTTAATTATTGTATGCATGTATTCTCTATAAACATATACAGATATATACAAATCTACATATGCATGTTTATGTAATCTAAAATTTCACAGTTCAGCATTTCAATTAGTGAACTGGGATCTACTTTTTCTTTTCATAAATAAGACAGAAGTTCAAGTTTTTGAAGTCTATTTATGGGTTTGTTATTACCACATATTTGAAATTTCCTTTATTAAACCCATTTACATTTAAGAGTGTTCATTCTTTGAAATCAGTACTCCTGCTTCCTTATGGCTGGCATTTGTAGAACAATTTTTTTCTAATTTGATACTTCTTTGTCTTCTATAATTGAAGCATGATTCTCATAGACACTACATTGTCAGATTGGCTTATTATCCAGTCTGAAATCTTGGGATGTTTGTATTTGATGTAATTATCAAAATGGTGGAGTTTTATGTCTGCTACCTTGTAATTTATTTTCTAGTTGTTAGTAACCTTTCTCTTTAGTTTTTCCTACTGTCTTTTGACTAATTATATAGTCTTGATAATATTTCATTTGGGCTCTTGGGTCTGCAGATGGCATCTTTAGAAGTCTTCTTCAAATATTTTATCACTTAGGCGAGTGATAGTAAATGCTTTTAATCCCAGCACTTGAGAGGCAGAAACGGGGCTCTCGGTGTGTTCCAGGCCAGTCAGGACAGTATAGTGAGACACTGACTCAAAAAAACATAATTTTATTATTTCTGTTACCACTGTAGCCATCATTTTTTCATTATTTTGCCAAATATTCGTGATAGATTAAACATAGTTTATATATACATAATGAATCATAAAAAGATTATTCTGGCTTGTTGTTTCAAAGAGTTTAACCCACTGTTGCCTGGGCATAAAGCTAGACTGAACGCTATGGTAAAGAGCTCGTGTTGTAGCTAAACTGCTTCCTTCACTGAGGCAGGGAAACTAGAGAAGAGAGAGAACAATAAAAGAGGGCCATGGAGAAAAGATGCCTCTCAAAGCACACATTCTACCAGGAACCTACTCCTACGAATTTCTTTCCAGTAATGATGCCAGCCAGGGTCAAGATTATCAGCATAATATCTTTGAGGGTACATTTCAGATCCAAATAACAACAGCTCATAAACAATATACAGTATATGTCTCTGCAATAGCTTGCTTTCATTTCACTTTCTTTTTTTATTTTTTTTATAATTTATTTATTAAAGATTTCTGCCTCCTTTCCGCCACCACCTCCCATTTCCCTCCCCCTCCCCTGATCAAGTCCCCCTCCCTCATCAGCCCGAAGAACAATCAGGGTTCCCTGACCTGTGGGAAGTCCAAGGACCACCCACCTCCATCCAGGTCTAGTAAGGTGAGCATCCAAACTGCCTAGGCTCCCACAAAGCCAGTACGTGCAGTAGGATCAAAATCCCATTGCCATTGTTCTTGAGTTCTCACTTTCCATGAGTTTTATTGTAATCTATTATCACCATAGATTTACTTCTGTATGTTATAAACTCTTAAAGATTTTTGTTATCATTACATTAAAAAGTCAATTTTCTTTGAATAGATTTTAAGTATAAAAATATTGCTCGTTTCTATTTCTTTCAATCCACATTCTTCTATTCTTAGATCCAAATTCAGATCTATTTAGTATTATTTTAATCATATTTAATGTTGTTTTTTGATGGTTATGTGGGTCTTTCTGGATGTACTTTCATTTTTGTTTCTGTTAATATATGCTTCACTTTCCATTTGTAATGGAATTCTTATGATTCTGGTTTAGCAGCTTATTTTTTCCCTCCCATCACCACTGTTAAAATTTGTATTATTTCTATCTTTTTCTTTTGTAATTTTTTTTGCCCCCATTCTTTTTTATTTTTATTGAGAAAAGGAAAAAAAAAGTTTCAGCCTCCTCCCAGCCTCCCATTTCCCTCCCCCTCCTCCCACCCTTCTTCCCCTCCCCCCACTCCTCTCCCCCTCCCCCCACTCCTCTCCCCCCTCCCTCTCCAGTCCAAAGAACAGTCAGGGTTCCCTGCCCTGTGGAAAGTCCAAGGTCCTCCCCCTTCCGCCCATGTCTAGGAAGGTTGGATAGGGGAGCACGGAAGCACAATTCTTAGCTAAGGGAGCCACCTTAGGGTTGGCAAGAGACTTGAACCTAGAGTGGCTCCCAGGAGCCCAAGACGATGTCCCCAGTTAGTTCCTTGGGCAGCTGAGGATAGGGAACCTGAAATGACCCTATCCTATAGCAATACTGACGAATATCTTGCATACCACCATAGAACCTTCATCTGGTGATGGATGGAGATAGAGACAGAGACCCACACTGGAGCAGTGGTCTGAGCTCCCAAGGTCCCAATGAGGAGCAGAAGGAGGGAGAAGATGAGCAAGGAAGTCAGGACCACGAGGGGTGCACCCACCCACTGAGACAGTGGGGCTGATCTATTGGGAGCTCACCAAGGCCAGCTGGACTATGACTGAAAAAGCATGGGATAAAACCAGACTCTCTGAACATGGCAAGCAATGAGGGCTGATGAGAAGCCAAGGACAATGGCACGGGGTTTTGATCCTACTTCATGTTCTGGCTTTGTGGGAGCCTAGCCAGTTTGGATGTTCACCTTCTTTTGTAATTTTTAAAGTTAGCATACAATGTAATGTTTTTTTATTGTGGCATTTTTATCCATATATCCCATATTTTGCATTTCTTCTATGTTTATTTGTATTGAGATACTACTGTTTCTCTTTCATTATATTTTTGAAATTTTGTAAATTATGTCTTTGTATTTATATATTTTTGTGTAGTATATATGTGAGTGCTTATTTGTTGTGTGTGTGCCTAGAATATCTGGTGAACTTTGCAGTGACACAAAAAATTTGAAGGACCATCCCATCTTGTATTAGCAAAGTTCATCAGTCATTTCTTCTGTGTCCTGCAAATATATATGACAACCTCTTCTGTGAAGCAGGAATGTCAAAGGACTTTCCTGCCTTGTCTTGGCAAAGTTCATCTTTTTCCTGTGTCCCGCACTGTCTGTATAGCATACTGTCAAGCAGTCAAGACAAACACAATTTTTTGTCCAAATGGCTAACCTTGCCACAATGAAAGCAAACTCCATAAAGAGTTTGCTTTTTTCAATGCCCATCATTCTTTTATGAAGTAGATTGATGCTGCCAAGAGCAAACATGTCTCACTATCATGAAAAGTCCCATGTTAACAAAACACTTTAAATTTCATACTCTATATGTCTTTGACGTGTTTGAAGACCATCTGTGTATCTAAAATATACCTATTTAAACCTTCAAAACATACCTAATGTGACTACAAGTTTGATTATTATAGTTAACTACTAACCTCATTTCTTAATTATACATTGCATTTTTTAATGTGCTTCATAAGCTCAAGACCCCAAAAAAAGAATAGAAACATATATATTGCCTAACAAAAATAACTTTAAATTTGTATCAGTATACTAAAATCCATGCCAATGCAAAAAATAAACTATTAATCTCAGATTAATTGTTGTCTTTTTATCCATTCCTATATTCCCCTAAATGCTAACAAACATCCATAACCTGTTGTGGGATGTCCTTCTGTATATGTTTTGCTTTTATTTGTTAATGATGTTAAAAGCTTCTTTGGCCTGGAAGACAGAATATAGCCAGGCTGGAAAAGATACAGAGAGAGAGTAGGCAGAGTCAAGGAAATACCATGTAGTTGCCAAAGGAGAAAGACACCACTACCATAACCTTCTGGTAGGCCACAGCCTCATGGTGATACACACATTAATAGAAATAGGTTAATTTAAGTTGTGAGAGTTAGTTAATAATAAGCCTGAACTAATAGTCCCAACAGTGTTGTAATTAATATAGTTTCTGTGTAATTATTTATGTCTGGGCAGCTGGGAATCCCATCTCTTGGGCATGTGGGGGTCATGTTGTCCAGACTTCTTTTTTTTTAAATGGAATTAGACTGTTTTATGTATTTCAGCAATTAGAATTATCAGACACTAAATATAAGGATATTCTAGTTGGAATATTGAAAGATTTCTGTCTCTTCCCTGCCACTGCCTCCCATATCCCTCCCCCTCCCCCAATCAACTCCCCCTCTCTCATCAGCCCTAAGGGCAGACCACTTCCCTGCCCTGTGGGGAGTCCAAGGACCACCCACCTCCTTCCAGGTCTAGTAAGGTGAACATTTAAACAGCCTAGGCTCCCACAAAGCCAGTACGTGCAGTATGATCAAAACTCAGTGCCATTGTTCTTGACTTCATCCTGTGGGTGAAGACATCTTTAAGGGTCTCTCAAAAAATTGAGATAATACCAAGTCCTGGAAATACCAGTTGTAACCTCTCATGATTCAGGAGATCTTCCCCTAATAAAACCTAATCCAGCCGGGCGGTGGTGGCGCACGCCTTTAATCCCAGCACCCGTGAGGCAGAGGCAGGCGGATCTCTGTGAGTTCGAGGCCAGCCTGGTCTACAAGAGCTAGTTCCAGGACAGGAACCAAAAGCTACGGAGAAACCCTGTCTCGAAAAAATCAAAAGAAAAAAACCTAATCCATATCAGTCCTGAAGGAATCCACAGCCTCGCCTCTCCTGTGAGAACAAAACTAAAACCTCTTCCCCAAAGAAGTATTTTTTTTTTTGAGTTCCATTATAAAGTTTAGACATTCTTGAAATACCTAGGCTTGTTTTTATCATCAGTTCCTCTTTCAGTCTCATATCTCTTAGCAACTGCCATTTGCTTATCAACAATCAAAATTTAAGGTCCATACAGCAGCTTACTTCCTGTGTATTTCCCATTTCTACGTGGCTTATTCTTTTTTTAATGTTATTTTGCTCTCTCTTTAAAGACTTTGTTTTATTATTCTTAAACTATTCATTTTTTTCTATTACTATCTCTACTCATTTTCTTTTCTTAAGCCTATGTCATTATTAAATATACTTACTTAGAGGTTTTTATTTTCCTCTCTGGATCTGTCTTTACTGAATATCACTAGTTTTTTTTTTTTTTTTTTTTTTTTTTTTTTTTTTTTTTTTTTTTTGTCTGCTGAGCAAAAACACTGCTATGTGGTGTGGCTAAGCTCCACCTGCTTCTCTAGTTGTGAAAGCGAAGCCTAAAGCTTGTGGCCTGGTTGGAGGTGCCTTGCCAGGAACTGCATTCAACCCCCCCAGGTTTGTAGTTGGGTGCCCTGCACATAAGCATTTTTTTATGTTTCTGTTTCTATTTAGCATGAAAAGAACTGTTAAATGCTCTGCTGTAAGGCAGAGTCTTTCTTTCTTTCTTTCTTTTTCTTTTCTTTCTTTTCCTTTTTTTTTTTTTTCAAGACAGGGTTTCTTTATGTATGTCTGACTGTCCAGGAACTCCCAAGGCAGTTTCTTAAAGGAGATGAATCTGTTTTTGTTTTTGTTTCAGCTTTCTTAGGCCCTAGGGATATTTGAGAGCCCCATGTTGGTATTCCAAAATGTAGTTTGTTTGTTTGTTTTTGTTCTTTGCTCTTTAGGGGCCCATCACCCAGCTCCCAATTAATCGCACAGGTACTTATTCTTTCTTATGAATGACCAGCCTTAGCTTGGCTTTTTTCTAGCCAGCTTTTCTTAAATTATCCCATTTACCTTTTACCTCAAGGCCTTTACCTCTTTCTATTTCTGTTATATCTTTTCTTTCTAGAATATTCTGTGTCTGGCTGTTTGGCTGTGTAGCTGGTACCTGGCATCCTCCTCTCCTCTTTTTCTCACTCCTACCTCCTGTTCCTTCTTTGTCTTCTGTTTATTCTTTCTGCCTGCCAGCTTCACCTATCCTTGTCCTGGCTCATTATCAGCTGTTCAGCTCTTTATTAAACCAATCAGGTGTTTTAGACAGGTAGAGTAACACAACTTCACAGAGTTAAACAAATGCAACATAAAAGATTGCAACGTATCTTTGCATCATTAAACAAATACTCACAGCATAAAGGAATATAACACATCTTCAACTAATATTCCACAATGAGTAACGTATAGTCAGGATTCTTTCTTTCATAAGGAAAATGTGCTGTAGTGTAATTCACAAAAAGTTAGTCAGTGATTGAAGTTTAGCTTTAGACTAGGCATAGAGAATGATGCTGTGTCTGAGCAGGAAAGGAAGTGGGGTTCATTGTGCACGATCAGGAAATAAGAAACCTTAAACTGGATGCTAACTTCCTATAGCCAGATGTCCACATGTGATGTTCGTTAGCGCATGGCCCTGGATATGTCGTCCCCAGACCAGCTTCATTATCAGCTGAACACTAGTCTAAGGAATTTGATCCTCAAGCCCACCTGCACCTACTAAAGTGGAAACGTGGGAGGTGGAACTCAGACACTTCAGGTGACTCTCACAGACACTGAGGGTTGTAAATGTCTATGCTGTGAAAGAGAAATCTCATTTCTTAAATGGCTAGTGAATCCCTTCACAGTGTAAACTCATTAGACGTGTTTTCTAGCAGAAGAAATGGGTGTATTTAGTCGCAAAAGTGCTAGGAAGCAGAACTGTCTGTGAGAGAACTATCCAAGGCCCATAGTCTTTCTCTCACCATCCCCCCTTTTATCCATTTTCCTGTGACATACTTTCCTTGTCTTATTTCTTATTTCAATCTGCGTTGATAAGAGTGTTTAAACTGTTTTTAATATATAGAGATATAACCAAATATGGTATTTTCAGGGTTTTTTAAGTTTAAAATGGTTTTTAAGCCTAATTTGCAATAACTGAAAAGGGACTCTATTTGTTTTTCAATATTTCTTTTCCTGGCTTACCTTCTTTTTTATTTTTCCTTATTCCTTCCCTTTCTTCTGTTCTTCTTGGTTTTTCTCTCTTTTGTTACACCACCTCATCTTTTCCCTCACCTTTATCTCAAAGTATGGCTTGGAAAAAGAAAAGTATTTGTTTAGGAACAGGTTTGGGCAGGTTTTAGTTACTGCTTCCATTTTTCCTGGTGAATGGTCACTGTCTTGCATAAGCATTTAACCACACATGGTCTGAATCATTTCTGGAAACCACAGAAAAATCCAATTGTTATGACATTCAGTTGCAAGTGCTGCTCAAGTGCACGCTGCCCTACCCTTTTTATTGGTGGAGACAGTTTCATGCAAGTAATACAGCAAGGCTGGTGGTGGTGTCACCTGAGTCACTAGGTAATTAGGACTTAGCTAATAAGCCTGATACCCCCGAATGCTCTCTACCCTGCTGGAGCTCTGTCAGTCTTCTTAGGTGAGACTGATTGGTGGAAACCCTTTACATACAGCTCATTAGGACAGATGGCCTATGCTGAACAGATAATGACTTTTTGGCATCTGCATATATTCCATACAATCTGAATTGCTCAGTTCTTATTGATACATACAAAATAAGAAGACTGTTTGCCAACATGCCTACTCTATGCTCATAGCCACCTGCTTATTTTATTTCAATTTATTGTATTGACTATCTTTCTAATTTAAATGACCAAGTCCTCTCTCTCTCTCTCTCTCTCTCTCTCTCTCTCTCCACATGAAAGGTGCTAAAAGAGCTCAGCTTTTAGTTGCCCATCCACACTCTGCAGTAGGACTGTGGTTTGATGCTCTCTGTATGGTCAGGTTGTCTCCCACTCTCTGGCTTCCATTCAGTGTAAATGACCTATTTGTTGTGGTCTTTGGCAGACAATAAGAAAATTTCAACAATCACCGTAATTTTGACTTCAGCCAAAATGTGTTCATGAATTATGCAATATATGATACTTCAGAATGATTTCTAGATCCTAAAAGTAACCTAGAACACTGGGCTGGGATCCCGATCACTGCATCATCACTCAGCCCTCATCAGACAATAGTCTTCTTGCAGGAAATGATAATTAGCACAGAGCCCCACCACAGAACAGTGTACAGAGAGTAAGAGATTTTCTCCTTTTGGTGTGCGTGTGGGGCGGGGGTGGGGGAAAGATGTTTGTTTTGAGAGAGCGAGAAAGATCTCAAGTTGTGTGGGTAAGGAGGTGGGAAAAGCAGGATTATATGATAGAGGGCAAAGAATATGATCAAAATATATTATTATAATTTTTATCTAAAAATGTTTAAGGGTAAAACAAGCTGAAAGATACTCAGATTCTGAAGTAAGTATTAAAATGTTAGACAACTTGATAATGTATGTAGAAAATCTTTAAGCATTTAAAAATACCAGACTGTTAGAGATAATAAAAAAGTTCAACCAATGTTCATGATATTCTACGAACCAGCAAAAGTCAGTCATGACTGTACTCAATGAACAATGCAAAGACAAAAAGAAAGAGGCCATAAACACTGTAGCAGTAATCTTTCGTTTGAATTTTTATCGTTATTCATTCTTAGCAATATCTAACCCAGTCTTTGAAGTCTTTTTGTCCTTAAAATTAACTTTTCTTCTTTCCACCTCTTTTCTAAAAACAGTTGTTCACTATCTATATAGTGCCATAGACATATGTGGATGCCAATAATATGTCACTTCCCAAATCAAATAACCTTTCAACCAGTAAACCTGTTTCTTTAGTGCTAAGAATGGTACCCTAGAGCTTTTGCACGCTAGCAAGTGCTGTATCTCTGGCTTCTCAGCCAACACACATTAAAGGCCCATTTGTCACAAACTAGGAGAACCTCGGACCGCCCATGTTTGTGACTTGTTTCTTGAACAGATGAGACCCTGCAAAGACAGCAGAATCCCGAGACAGGGGTTTCAGAAAGGCTCTGTCATTTACTTCACTCTCAGTCAGGCAGCCCTCTCATTTTACCTCTTGCCAGTATGACCATCAAATTTAGTTATCTCTTTCAGCTAGAAAATGGAGTTCAGTAGAAGCAGGCAGACTCTTTGCACAGATGAACCCACATTCTCAGAAGTACCTGCATTTGTGCATTAGATAAACATCAACAAATAAGTGAATTAATGAATATTGTCCATTTTAGTAGTTTTAAACTTCAGTGATTTCAAGTATATGAATTTGTGATCTTCTGACAAATTTACAGATCTATGTAATCAAAGTATATTTCAGTTTTCTAACCTCACATCAGAAATGTTTGTCATGTGCATTTGCATTCATTCCTGGTTCTTCCTTTGAATCTCGGCAGTCAGTAATCGGTTTTCTCTATTTATGAATTATCTGAATGTGTGATGTAAATATTATCACAGGATAGTCATTTACATTTGTATTTTGGATTAGCATCATTTCTAGGTGAATTCTCTTTATACCATTTATCAAGTTTGTTCTATTTTTGTCAAATAATATTCTGTTTTACAGATGTACCATTTTTTTTCTCTTCAACAGTCAATAGACATTTGAAGTTTTTGCAGTTTTTAACTACTATGAATAATAATAGCCATTTGCAGGCAAATCTTTTTATAGATGTGTCTTATAAACATAAAATCTTAATTCATTAGTCAATTTATACTATGTCCATTTAGCAGAATGATAGTAGTAGGTTCTCCCCTAGAGCCTGTGACCCACCTAACCATAGTTCTTAGTCTTGTAGTGGTGCCAGGTATGGGGGTTTCATCTCATGGAGCAGGATATAAATCCAGTGAGAAAGTTGTTGTCACCATGATATTCGTGCCACAGTCATACCAGTGGTCTTGACAGCTGAGTCATCATTGTAACTCACAGAGTTCACAGCTGGGCAAGATTAATTGTGACCTCTCCAGTAACACAGATAGTATCTTTGAGTTCTATGAAAGGTGGCCAGTAGGGATGACATTTCCAGGTCACCAAGTGTTGAAATATCCAGGCTAGCTAAAGGATACAACAATTGTAGTTTTATTTATTATAATGGGAAAACTCATGAAACGGGAAACAAAAAATCCAAGCACAGCATTGTCCCACGGGAATGGTACAGAGTTCCTTGCCCAAAGGTCAATTGTGCCAAGAAGAAAGCAAACTCCAAGTGGAGTGTCTTTGGTGCTCAACCTTCTCTCAGGAATAGATTGGTGCTGTCAGGAACAATCATGTCTCATGTCAACAGAACACTAAGTCATTTAAATGCCATGTTCTGCAGATCCATGATGTGGTTGAAGATTACCTATCTAGACAGAATACAATATGTATCTAAAGAACCTAATTAATCTGACTGTATGTATAAGAAACATGAACAACTATTGACCTAATATTTAATACCTGTATAGCTTAGCTGGGAAGTCTATGTCCAAATATGTTGGGCTCCAAGTGTTGAAATAACCAAGCTAGCTAAAGTATACAATTATAGTTTTATTTATTATAAGGGGAAAACTCACGAAACAGGAAATGAGAAATCCAAGCACAGAAGTGTCCTGCAGGAATGGCAGAGAGAGATCACCTGAGCAGTACAGAGGTTTTTCCTTGAATCCCAGAAAACCACGCCTTACCTGGGCTCCACCTCTTTTTTTTTTTTAATTTATTTTTACTTAAAAAATTTCCACCTCCTCCCCTCCTCCCATTTCCCTCCCATATGGCTCATGGCTTGTTACTTCATTCTCTACATGTCCTGCTTGTTTGGCAGCTGGCTGGCATCTCTTAACTCTGCCCCTCCCCATTTGAGTTCTCAGTCTGATTGTTCCACCTAACCCTATCCTGCCTGACTATTGGTCAAACAGCTTTCATTATTATCCAGTAAGGGAATACATATCCATAGCATACAGAATGATCACCCCACAGCAATTAACTCTTTAAACAGTTTAAGACTTTGAAGCTTTTTTTCTTCTTTTTTTCCTTTCTGATTTTTTTGAGACAGGGTTTCTCTGTAGCATTGGAGCCTGTCCTGGAACTAGCTCTTGTAGACCAGGCTGGCTTCAAACTCACAGAGATCCACCTATCTCTGCCTCTTGAGTGCTGGAATTAAAAGCACCACTGCCCAGCTCTTTGAAGATATTTTTTAATAGTGCTTTGAAAAGTATCTAATATTTGGCCTCTATTCTTTTCAATTGATGTTTTTAAATATAGTTTACTTTCTCTTATTTATTTGTATTCTTTGTAACTTTTTATTGAAAAGTAGACATTTCCTGTGGTGTGGTACCTGGAACTTCTTATTTCTTAGTCTGTTACCTTGCAAGGTATCCCCTGGCATCTTTAGTCATTTGAGGTCGTAGTTCATAGAAGACCCCTTTGAATTAGCAAATGGCTGTTAACAATAGGTTTTCCACCTGTTTCACTCTTGCTTATACTCGTGAATTGAAAAAAACCTTTATTTTCTATCATGCCTTCTCATATCTTCTCTGTATGCAAGATATCACAATCAAATATAAAGGTAGGCCCACCTCTAATCTCTACTGAGTATACACATGACATTGAGCATAGATACTGCCTTCCAGACCACAAAAATATAGGAATCCCTTTTAGGATACCTAGTGTATCTCATAAACCTGTGTCCCTGTTAAAATGCCAGTTGTCAGTCAGCTGCTTTCTCCAACCAATCAGTTCTACTTTATGGCAATGTGTGTTTCCAAAGGTTACCATGGTATCACATAACAAAAATTTTTGTTAATAGAAAGATACCATGACATCAGAAGTCAAACATCAAATTTAATAGTATGTGGCTGTATTTTCATTAGTCATAGGCTGACATTCCAAGCAGCTCACTTCCTAGCTTCATTTATAGCTCTGTGTAATATTTGCTTTTGAGGGCAAACTGTCATTAGGAGTCATTTTATTCTATTTTTAGAACAGTAATATTTGGTTTTACTGTAAGTCCCTGGACTGTCTCATCTCAGGTTCTTGGTCACCCCAATAGTATCAGGTATGGGTTCCATCTCATGGAGTGTCAAGTCAGATAGCGGTTGGTTACTCCTGCAAGCTTTGTGCCTCCATTGCTCGAGCATTTCTTGCAGGCAAGACACCATTGTAAATCCAAGAGTTTGTGGCTAGAGTGGTATTTAAATTTCTCTTCTTCTTTTGTTCGGAGTACCTTCCTATACCAGAGACACTGGGCAGGTAGTGGGGAGGGCTCAGCTTCTCCATGTTAAAATGAGTTGTGTCATTGTTATGAAGGTCCCCTTTTCAGCAATGGGGCCTTGCTGTCAGTTTGTAGTCTTGACAACAGCCTGAATTGTTTGTGGATTCCTCTGGGACCCTTTTGGTCAACAACTCAAATAGATGTAACCTAATCCCTGTACTAAAACCGTATTTGGTGATAAGAGTTGGCCAATTACAGTTCTGTCTCTTTTATTATTTGGCAATTTCATTTCCATCACCTTCAGATAGATAGATAGATAGATAGATAGATAGATAGATAGATAGACAGACAGATATAGAAGGAGGGAGAGTTGAAAGAAGAGGGATGGGAGGGGGAGGCAGTAGTTACCTCTACAAAAGAGGTACGGAGGGACTGACAGGGAAAGAAAGAGGATGGAGAGAAGGTCAAGATCAGTTTGCCTTAGCAGGAGGGAGGGTGATTAGGGGTGGTCAGAGCTTGTCTCTTAAAGGGACAGGGTACCCAGGTGACAGGGAAGGTCAGCAAAATGATAACAGTACTGGCTGTAGATCTTTGAATATCTGGTAAAATTATGCTATGCCATCTGGCCCTGGACTTTTGTTTTTTAAGCTGGAAAGATTTGTATTACTATTTCAACCTCCCTGTTTGTTATGGACCTCTTTTAAGTTGTTGATTTCTTCTTGGGTTAATTTTTTAAAAATTAACTCAGGAAGTTTGGCTGCATCTAGAGAATCATCTATTTCTTTTAGATTTTACAACTTAATGGAGTACAGTTTTTTTTTTAAATATCCCTTTATAATATTTTGAGGTTTTTTGGTATCTGCTATAATGTTATGTTCATCTTTGATTCTGTTTATCTAGGTCCTCTCTGGTTAGTAGAGTCAAGGGTCTGTCAGTTTAACTTCTCAAAGAAATGATGCTTACATTTGTTGATTCTTTGTGTTGTTTTCTTTGCTTCTATTTTATTGACTTCTGCTCTGAGTTCTTACTACTTCTTACCATTGACTTGTTGACAGAGGTTTCTGTCTCACCTGGTTGTTCAGTCGTTCAGTTCCATAGAAACCCACAGACGTCTACAATAATTATAAACGGATTGGCCTATTAGCTCAGGCTTCTTATAAACTTTTATTACTCATATTGGTCCATAATTTTTGTCTGTGTTAGCCATATAGCTTGGTACCTTTTTCGGCAAGACAGTCTCATCTTGCTTGCTCTGTGTCTGGCGCTTCCTCTGTGTCTGAGTGACCACTGCAGACTAACCTTTCCTCTTCCCAGCATTTTCCTGTTCTCATCACTCCACCTATACTTCCTGCCTGCCTACTGGCCAGTCAGTGTTTTATTAAAAAAAATAATACAAGTGACAGGATAAAAGACAGTTGTCTCATAGCATTGACTGGCTTTTTAAGTTGCATCATTAAGTCATATGTTGTTTTCTTTCTGATTTTTTAATTAGGCCCTTAGAGCTATACATTTTCCTTATAGGATTATTTTCAGAGTGTTCCAGAGGTTTTGTTGTTGTTTTTTTCATTTTCATTTAGTTCCAGGTTTTTTTCTTCTGTCTTTAACCCATTCAGCATTTAGTAATCAGCATTTAGTAATAAATTTGTTAATCTCTACAAGTTTGCATATTTGCTAATGGGTTTTTTCTGTCAATTTAAAGTTTTATTGCATTGTGATTAGATAGGATACAAGGGGTGATTTAATATTTTTGAATTTGTAAAGATTTGTTTTGTGTCTCAGGATGTGGTCTGTTTTAAAAAGCTTCCCTGTGCTGATGAGTTGAATGTTTATTCTTTGGTATTTGAATAGAAGATTATGTAGATTTCTGTTCAGTCAATTTGGTATATGATATTCATGAATTCTGATGTTTCTCTGCTTATGTTTTGTCCAGATGATCTGTCTATTAGAGGAAGTAGGATGTTGAGGTCATCTACTATTAATGGATTGGTGTTAATTTGTGTATTTATTCCAGTAGTTGATTTTTTTTTTTATGAAACTAGTCACCTCTGAATTTGCTGTACATGTGTGTTTAGGACACTTTTTTTTTTTTTTTTTAGTTAACTGTTCCCTTGATTAGAATAAAATGTCCCTCTTTATCTCTTCTGATTAGTTTTAGTTTGAAGTCTATTTTGTCATATATTAGGATAGCAATGCTTGCTTGCTTCCCGGTTCCATTTGTTTCGAGTACTTCTGTCCATTCTTTTACTCTAAGGTGGTGCCTTTCTTTTAAAACTGAGGTTTGTAGGCCGCCAAATGTGGGTGACAGATGTATGGCTGGGGCAGAATGTCAGGCCACTGGCACTGAGACCAGAATTTACCCATATTGCTTGTACTGGCTCTCTGGAACCCATTCTCTTTGGAGGAATACCCTGCTCAGCCTAGATATAGTGGGTAGGGCCTTGGCTAGGCTTTGTTGACTCCCCATGGGAAGCCTTACCCTCTCTGGAGTGAATGGGGGGTGATGGGGGAGAAAGTGGAGGAAGTGGGAGGAGGAGAGGGAGGAAGAACTGGGATTGGTATGTAAAATGAGAGTATTTTTTCCCTTTTTTTTTGTTTTAAGATAGTTTTTTAAATAAATAAATAACAACAACAACAAAAAAAAAAAAAACCCTGAGATTTGTTTCTTGTAGGAAGCAGATAGCTATAGATGGATTTTCTTTCTTGATCCATTCAGTATTCTGTTTATGTCTTTTGATTGAAGAATTGAGGTCATTGACGTTTAAAGTTACTATTGAAATGTGTGTGTTAGTTGTGGTCAGCATGTTGTTGAGTTTGGGAGTATTGAGTTCTCAGTAGTATTTTGTGTTTTAGTAATTATGGCGTTGTATTTCTTTCCAGTTTTTTTTTCTATGCTTATTCTTGTCTTCAAAAAAATAATGTTTGGTTTGTTGGTTATAAATTTTTTTTTACAAAAATATGGGGATTTATTAGAGTGGCTTATAGTCTGTTTTCTGACTATTCCAACAATGGCTGTCTCCCACTGGAAAGCCCAATAATCCAATCCATGCTCCGTCTACAAGATTCAATGTCTCAGCTGGTCTTCAGTGTACACTGGAATCATGACATAAGCTCTAATACCAGGGAAAGAATGAACTTGCCAGAGAGAGTTAGGGCAAGCAGGCAAACTGCTGGATATAAAAATGTTTAAGACTGTTTATGTCATAGACATTTTTTTCTTTCAGTCATGATTAATAATTTTGCTGGCTATATTATTTCAGGTTGGCTGTCATAAGTAGAACTTGGAATGCATTGCTCGAAGACCTTCTAGCTTTCAAAGTGTCTATTAATAAAGCAACTATTATTCTGATAGGTTTTCCCTTATATGTGACTTGTACCTTTAATACTTTCTTTGTTATGTATACTTAAGTGGGGCTTTTTGTTTGTTTGTTTTTATTTTTTACCAATTTTGCCTTGGGGATTTACTGTCCTTGTCTTTTGGTATTCTGTTTTATGCTTCTTGTGTTTGTATGGCTGTATCTGTCCTTAGGGACATTTGTTTGGGGAAGTTTTTTTCGTGATCTTGGTAAAGATCTGCTCTATGATATTGCATTGGGATTCTTCCTTCTCATCTATGTTTATAATCTGAAGGACTTCTTTTTCATGGTTCCCATATTTCCTATATGTCCCTTTCCTTTTTTGTTTTGTTTTTGATGTTCTTTGATTACTCAGTCTAGATCCCGTATTGTATACTTGAGACCTAATATTCTATCTTCTGCTTTATTCATTTTACTCCTAAGGCTTTTCTTTGAGTTTTCTAGTTGGGATATTGGGTTTTTCAAGTCCAATTACATGTTATCTTGATTCCTCTTTAATGTTTCTATCTTCTGATTGAATTTCATTTTGATTGAAATCCATTGGATTGCCCTCATCATTTCCGTCAGTGTTTGTGTTTTCTGGGGCATGGCTCGGGCATTTATTCTCTTCAGTCTTTTTCTCCTTTATTTCACTGAGCTGCTTATTTACTCATTGCATTCTTTTAAGAAGTTTATGTTTGTTGCTTTAATTTCTGTATCTCATTGGCATGTATTTTCACAAGACTGTTGCTTTTGGAGAGAAGATACTGGCTTGATTTTTTTTTCATATTGTTGGTGCTCTTGTGATGAGATCTCAGTATGTAGACTTCCTTTGTTCTGAGTTCATTATAGACAGTGCGGGGTAGGGGTGAAGAGAAGGTCTGGCGGCATTTGGGGTTCAAAAGTTGGAAGTGGCTTGGGTGGAATGAAGTTGGGTGGACAGAAGGTACTGGGTTAGAAACAGGATATGCTTCCTATTTCAAGTCAGAAGTGTGAAGGTAGATAGGTCTGAGTAGAAGCATAGGGAATGGTGTAAAAGGATATCCTAGCCCAAGCCAAGAGCTCCACTGCTGTAATAGCAGGAAGGCCATCCTGGGCATAACAGGCCAGGGCACTTGGATGTATTACAGGCTAGATCTGGAAGAATATGGAAAAACAAGTATTGAGTTCTATAGGATACTCACCATGCTAGACCCTGGAGGAGGAAGTAGGTACTCTGGGTCCCAGATATCTGTAATAGATAGTTATAGCATCATATTTATTTGGTAATAATTTCTTTTATATTGGAAGACATAAACTAGAAATTACTTGTAGAAAACACAATTTGCTTCATGTTTTTGAATCTCTGCTTGTTCCAAACTTCCTCTTTTGAGCGTGTTGTATCTCAAAATGTAGTGTCCTTGTTTGTGGCATAGAGTAATTTCTTTAATCCAAGTTTGACTCCAAAGCCAATGTGGCCTTTTATTCAGATTTTGTATTCTGTAGACTGTTTGCTTGCCTATCCCAACTTTAGTCTGAAATAGCATGTATTTTGCAGGGTTTTTTTTCCATTACAATTTCTCGTTTTAAGCTCTTTTTATACAACATTGTCAAAAGTAATGTAATTGTCTCTGCTTTCAATTGAAATTTTTACTCCAAATTTTCGTATAGTTCCACAGATCTTATATTAAAAATCCTCTAAGGGCTAATGAGATGGTAAATAGGTAAAAACATTTGCTATGGAAGCCTGAGTTCAACCTCCAAAATCCATGTTAAAAAGTTAGATGCATTGGCATGTGTCTATAATCCAAGCATTCTTACAGGCAGTTGTGATGCAGAGACAGGAGATCACCCAGAAGTTTCACAGCCCACCTGGTATTGAGTTTCTATTTTTAAAAGTATAAATGAATAACATCACAAGGAAATTTTAACACTTAACGGCATAGGAGCAGGTTGAAGTAAGTTCAGCAATAAAGAAATGAGTAATATGCTTTTGGGGTGCTGTGAAAGCACAATCATTTGAGCTGAGGGAATGGTAAAACCACATGGAAGGAAGTGGCACCAACCAGGGCTCTTAGGAATAGAAAAGTGAGTTGGGGTATTTGGCACTAGGAAGTTGAATCAATTTATTCTTTGTTATTTTAAACCAAATTGTTTGGCTTTTTACAATAAACAAACCTAAGCTAAATAAGAGTGTCCCAGATTTTTTAGAATAAAGGTTGACACAATGCCAAGAACTTAGTTCCAAACAGTTCTTTTTATCTTAAGGCAGGGCTAATCCTCCAAAAGCAGGCACCTTCACTCCCTGGTTTTATACTTTGCTCTGCTTCAGAATTACTTCTTCCTAGGAAGCTTGCCAGCATCCCTGGGTTGTAGCTGCTCACACAGAGGCTCGGGAAGAATTCTGGTCTTTAGTTACAGGACTGTGATTTACTTTGGCAAATCTTGATCTAATTTAATACTCAAGATTTCCAAACCTCTTACTGTTGGTTACACCTAATGGTTCTTCTTAAATACCCCTTTTGTTTTCAGAACACTTTGTGTCTAGTTGTTAGTCTTAAAGTTTAATGCAAATTATTTTCTCCTAGCCAGTGGCATACATAACAGTGTGACTTCTGGTCTCAGTCTTAGGAGCAGTTAGTAGGTCACTTTCAGATACTATTAATTGGATACTAGTAAGTCCCAGACTTGGTGGGGAGGGGGGTATAAGAATTTAAACTCTCCTTCATAAAGTAGAAATTCATTTTTCTTGCCCCTTTGAAAACTGCCTTGATACATCTGTCCACATGCAATTCTTGGGTCCATTCTGGAGCCTGATGATTAGTGAAGAATGAAAAGGCTGGGATTCAGGCATCTTCCACATAATCCACACTATGAGCTTTCTTCTTAGCACTGCTTTTATAGTATCCCATAGGATTAGATACATTGTGCCTTTATTTTCATTGAATTCTAGGAAGTCTTTCATTTCTTTATTTCTTCCTTGACCCAAGGGTGGTTCAGAAGTTCACTGTTCAATTTCCATGAGTTTGTAGGCTTTCTGAGATTAGGTATTGTTGTTAAATTCTAACTTTAATCCATGGTGATCCGATAAGATACAGGGGGTTATTCCAATTTGTTTTTTTATATCTGTGGAGGTTTGCTTTGTTACTGAATATGTGATCAATTTTAGAGACGATTCTATGAGGTTCTGAGAAGGTATATTCTTTTGTATTTGGGTGGAATGTTCTATAGAGAGGTCTGTTAGGTCCATTTGATTCATGACATCTGTTAGTTCTCTTATTTCTCTGTTAAGTTTCTGTCTGGTTGACCTTTTCATTGGAGAGAGTGGAGTGTTGAAGTCACCTACTATTAGTGTGTGGGGTTGGATGTGCTATTTAAGCTTTAGTAATGTGTCTTTTACATATGTGGGTGATCTTGTATTACGGGCATAGATGTTCAGGATTCAGACTTCATCTTGATGGGTTGTTCCTGTTATGGGTATAAAGTATCCTTCTTCATCTCTTCTGATTGGTTTTAGTTTGAAATCTATTTTGTTAGATATTAGTATAGCTACACCCTTGTTTCTTAGGTTTATTTGATTGGAAAATCTTTCCCCAACCCTTTACTCTAATATAGTGTCTGTCTTTGAGGTTGAGGTGTATTTTGTGCATACAGCAAAAGGCTGGATCCTATTTTCATTATCATTCTCTTAGCCTGTTCTTTTTATAGGTGAATTAAGTCCATTGATATTAAGAGATATTTGTAGTAATATGAGCAGCGGGGCTGCATCCCCAGCACCCCAGCCGCCCGCACGGCTAGCTTTACCCGAAATAACAGCACACAAACTGTATTCATTTAAACACTGCTTGGTCCTTTAGCTCTAGCCCTTACAGGCTAATTCTCACATCCCGATCAACCCATCTCTAATAATCTGTGAGCACCGGTCTTACCGGGAAAGGTTCAGCATGTCTAACCTGGCGGCTTGCTTCATCGCATGCGTCTGCCTGGGAGAGCGGAGCATGGCATCTCTCTGAGGCGTCTGCCCCCGAGAGGAGAGCTGTGGAGTCTGAGCTCACTTCCTCTTCCTCCCAGCATTCTGTTCTGTATACTCCACCCACCTAAGGGTGGGCCTATCAAATGGGCCTAGCAGTTTCTTTATTGCTTAACCAATGAAATCAACAGATTGATATATGACACTCCCACATCAGATATTAATGACAATTGGTTGTTAATTCCTGTTATATTTTGGTAGTAGTGTTTGTGTGTTTCCCTTCTTGGAATTTTTTTGGTGAGGGGTTATCTGTTGCCTGTGTTTTTGTGGGTACAGTTAGCTTCCTTGGGTTGAGGTTTTCCTTCTAGTACTTTAGGGCTGGGTTTGTAGATACAGATTGTTTAAATCTGGTTTTGTCATGGAATATCTTGTTTTTTCCATCAATGGTGATTGGAAGCTTTGCTGAGAATAGTAGTCTGGGATTGCATCTGTGGTTTCTTAGTGTCTGCAGCACATCAGCCCAGGACCTGCTGGCTTTCATGTTTTCCATTGAGAAGTTGGGTGTAATTCTGATACATCTTCCTTTATATGTTACTAGAAGGAGGCACAAGGAAATGCCATATAACCCTCTTAGGAGCTTGTGGGTGCTGTATCTTTAACTGAGTGGACTTCTGAAAATTCTTCACCACTTCTGACAAAGTATCTTTTTCTGTATCTAATTTTCACTATAAAATTATATAGGGATGATTCAACATATGTAAACTGAAAAATGAAACCCATCATATAAACAGGCTGAAGGACAAAAACCACATGATCAGCTTATTAGATGCAAAATGGGCCTTTGAGAAAATCCAACATCCTTTCATGATAAAAGTCCTTGAGAGTCTAGGGGTACAGGTGGCATACCTCACCATAATAAAGATGATTTGCAGCAAACCCACATGAAACATCAAGCTAAAGAGAAGGAACTTGAAGCATTTCCACTAAAGTCAGGAACAAGACAAGGATGTCCACCTTCTTCATACTTACTCAATATAGTACTTGAAGTCGGAGCTAGAGCAATAAGACAACTGAAGAATATCAAGTGGATAGAAATAGGAAAGGAAGAAGTCATGATATCTTTATTTGCAGATATATATATCCCACTAATAAACACTTTCAGTACATTAGCAGGACATAAACACACAAAATTAGTAGCCATCTTATATACAAATGACAGGATGAGAAAAAAAATCAAGGAAATCGTGCCTTTTATAATTACCCCAGAAAGGTAAAATTTCTTGGGATAACTCTAACTGAACAAGTAAAGGACTTGTATAATAAAAACTTTAGGACACTAAAGAAAGAAATTGAGAAAATCAGAAGATGGAAAGCTTACCCATGTGAACGAATTGGTGGAATTAATATAATGAAAATGACTATTCATCCTACCAGAGGAGCGTTGTCTCTTGGGAAGATAATTAACACAATTCTGGCAACTTATCATATCACCTTGTAAGACAGATGTGAGATGAGACAAGGGTGGGCAGTGATGGGCAGGATTTCATCATGACCATGATTGCTTAGCGATGTATACTTCTTGCTCTGTGTTTAAACCCATATCTCATGTTAAGACCCTGAAGATCAATGTGTGAGTCACTGGAACTCTTATATTTGTTCCTTTTCCAATGTAGCCATAAGTCAATCTCCTTCTCTGCTTTTATACACACACACAGACACACACACACACACACACACACACACACTCAAACATATACAACCTTTTTCTGGTCTTAAGTAATTAAAACTAGCTGTGTGTTTATTTCTTCTAGAAACTATTTGAAACTTTTAAAGCTCCCTTTTTCTGCATTGTGACTAAATGAGCTGAGTCATTACTGTAGTTACATTTCTTTTGATGAAATAATTGTCCCATTAAAAGATTCTATCAGAATTCTTAGAATTGTTATCATAAGTATACATTTATCCCATCCAGTCATCTGTTTGGGCAAATATATAAAATAATGTGTGAGTTTTCCTTAATGTGTGAATCTCAGAGAGTAGTAACTGAGTACTTACTTGTTGCCCTTTTTCTTTTCTCCCCTTTCCTTGGGTTACAAAACTCCAGTCTTAAGGATACCATACACCACAAATATTATCAAGTCTAAATCCCTCCTTACAAATGACTAAACTACTTCAGAGAGCCAAAGTAACATGCCTAAAGCAACAGAACGCCAAAGTAACCATAGTGGAATTCTAATCAGTGTCTTTTGAATTTAGCTTGAATGTACTATCAGTTATTACAACTGTTTTTATAACAATTCAAAATTCTGACTTTCAGGAAGTATAGTAATGATAAAAGAAAGTTCAACCCTTTACTGCATCTGGTAGTAACTGCAAAAACAACTTATTGGCAGACCTATGGTAGTATTCCTAGAACCTGGTATGGTACTTGGTATCTAGTTCATTGTTCTGTCATTTACATGTCATTTTGTGTCTTCCCTTGCTTACATTCTTTTAAACCTTATAATTAGTGACTTTAATGTCTTTTAGATTCAATATTCCTAAAGTGTGCTGCAGTCCCTTTGGGAACTAGAATAAGTTATTAGAGCCTTGCAGATGTGTGTGGCTGCTGTGTTTTGTCATTTTCCCTTCCGTTGATAGCCTACGGCCTCAGCTGCTGAGCTGTGAAGGAGCTCAAACCCCCAGGGTCCATTAGATTTAACTTGTTTACTGCATTGATATCTATATGTTAAATGACAAGAGAGTTCAGGTTATTGAATAATTTAAAATTCAGCTCTAATTGGTGTCATATGACCTGGAAAAGGCCATAGATGACGCCAGGAGCATGCTGTGAATTTCTTATAAATTATTCATAAATTAGATGATTCATTTTCCTGAGTGTCTTGCTAAATGCAAAAGTTTGTAAGTTATAACTGATGATATAACACCTGTAAGTATTTAGTTCATAACGCTGGAAGGTAATCTACCTTGATGATTTTCTAGCAAAATCTGCCAGTATAGGAGAGTTAATTGCACTGAGGAGAATGAACATTTATTTGGGATGAGGCATTGGCAAACCACACAGTGCAGCTGTTGCATTACGAATTTTCTGTCAGTTTGACAACTGGTCCATGTATAATGTTAAAATGCAACATGCCATTCTGTGCTTTTTTCCACATTAATTCCAAAATATCCTGCAAGGTAACAGTAACTTGCACCCCCACACACACACAGTGCTACTGACCTTTTAAAAAAAGGAGAGGGAGTTTTGAAGCTCAGAATTGATAATTATCTTTTCATAAACTGATGAGGAAAATTAGAATTGTTAACACTTGTCAAGGTAGGAAAATTATTTACCATAAAAAAATAAATACCTCAAGACTTGCTGGTAATATTAACTATTCCTGTGGATAAAAACTCATGAGCACATTGGAAGTAATCAGTTCCTAAGTATCCAAAGATGTGGTGATGGCAGCACCAGTTGATTTCCCAAAGAGGACAGGGGAAATCTTATCGAGTCCATACCCTGAATGAAGAGCTTTCAGGTAAATAGTGATTGCTTAGAGAGGGAAAGACAGTCTTCTCCATTACCCTGATATGTTATATTATGCTAAGTGATCAGCCCTGAACACATACACATATGAGCAACACTCAATAGACTCCGCAGATTGTAGTGTGCATGTTTGCGTGCACACACATCTGTGTAACAATAATAAAGAGGTATGAGTTTGAGAGGGTGGTGTAGAAATGAAGTAAATACAGTACTCAAATATAAAGTTCTCAAAATGTCTTAATAAAGGAAATATTACTGGTATTTTGTTTATGCTCTACTTGTTCTTTTATAGCAGATTATCCAACTTTATAGTGGTGATTTATGGCGCCTGACGTGATGGACTAAACCCACTTAAAAAACCTGAGAAGGCTTAAAAATAAGGGAGAGAGAGTTTAACAAAGATTTTTGCTGTTTGTTGGTGGCGTGCTGTAGAGAGATTTCCTGATTCGGCAACAGCAGCAGAAAAAACGCTGTGTCATTTTAAAGCACAGCTTCATGGGGCTGTGCTGCCAGCGTGAACTCTGGCTTTAAAGCATTTGTGGCACTCTGCTTGCTAGAGGCAAGCAAGCGCTCTCATCTAAGAGAAGCTTCCTGACTCAGCTTTAGCTGCAAAACCCTGCAGCTCATTAAGAGGTCCTGCCACAAAACACTTAAACGGTGTTGACGAAAAGCTGAACACATGCTTTTCGGTTTTCAGCCATAGCAGGAAAAAAGCTGCGCCATTTAAAAATGCCAGCTTTCTGGGCTGTCCTGCCAGGGCAAACTCTGACTCTTTTAAGCAGGCGCTTCGTGCGGTTTGCAAGCACAGGCTGCTGAAGCTCACTTGCTGGCAGGGACCTTGAAATGCCATAGAGTTGTGGCAGTAAACGCGGCTACAGCCAGTACCTCAGCCATGAGGTTGGAAAGCTAAGGAATGGACTGGATCTAGCTGGCAAAGCCACAGCTTTAGTCCTACTGATATTGCTTGGTAAATTAAAGACTCATGTGGTCAGAAAAAGAGAGATATACAGTAAAGAGAGATTCAAAGACAAAGAAAATTTTTAAATGGTTTACAGTGTATTAAAAATATATGCAGACTAAAAGTTGAAGTTCTTAAAGTAAGAAACAAAAAAAGGAAGAGAGTTGTTGTGTGTGGTAGCACACGCCTTTAATCCCAATGCCTGCAAGGCAGAGACAGGCCGATCTCTGAGAGTTCAAGGACAGCCTGGTCTACAGAGTAATTCTAGGTCAAAGATACAGAGAACCTGCCTTAAAAAGCAAAAAGTTAAAAGTAAAAATAAACGAAATAGAGGTTAAAACAAAGCTGTACAAAGATTGAAAATACACAGAGAATTTTGATACTGTATGCTATTATGCTCTCTTTAAATTATTTGAATGCTGAGGAAGGAGCAACAGATGCTGAAAGATATTTATTTATAAATGCTGCTGAGCTAATCCAACATAGATATTTTGATGCCTGGACTTTGAAATTTGGATCTAAGGACATGATGCTTTGGAAAGGAGTTTCTTATTTTGTTTTCACAGAGGATGAGACCCTGTTCATTTCTTCTATTCCGATTTGGTATGATGGACCACGCCCTCCTGAAGGGTTGGTGTGAACACCTTCAGAAAATTGCTTCGCTCAACTGCCAACTGAAATGAAACTAGCTCACAGGTTATACCATGAAAGACCTAATTAACGACGACCCCATTCAGCAGGAAGCAGTTTGGAGAGAAATAACTGCGCCCATATTCCCAAAAAATGTTTATAAATGTTCTTTTACATTTAAAGGGGAATATGATATAGGTATGTATAATTTGCATTAGTATAGATTTTGCTTTATTGATAGAGATTCACGGTCAATTTTGTTATGTGTATATGTATTTCTGATATTAATTAAGGTATTGTGATTGTGTATTTCATTATTAAAATGTAATGTATAATTAGGAAATATAGGTTGTTGATGGATAATCATAAATAATAGTCAAGTTTGTAGTCATGTTAGTTAATATTTTCTAGATGTGCGTAGATATATTTTAGATAGGCATTCTTCATATTTTTCAAAGATTATAGAATATGGCATTTTAAATGTTTTAATAACTTAGGACTTTTCATGACAATGAGACACTCTGCTCCTGGCAGCACCAATCTACTTCAAGAGGAAGATGGGCATCGAAGAGGCTCGTTATGGAGTTTGATAGCCATTTGGGCAAGAAACTGCTCTTGCCTGGACTATTGCATAAACTGGACACAGAGAACCCACAGAGAGAGGACTACTGAACTTGCCTAAGGTGAGATGAGCTTTCGGGGTTCCTGATTCATGAAAGAGTCTGCGAGACATTCTGCAGGACACAACAGATAGTGACTGAACTGACTTTGAATTTTCCTGCTTTATGGAAATGTCTGCTGGATACCATGGGCCTGAAGGCTGAAGATGGATGCCCCAACGGTACAGAGGAACTTTGGGTGACTGTCCAGGCAGCGAGATGTCTCTGTCATTTCTCGAGTTTTAAAAGTTGCTTTTTTCTTGTTTGCTTAGGTAGTATTGTATCTTTCTGGAGTCTTTGATGGAGTTAAGAATAGTTAGTTATAGTTATAGTTTTCCTTAGTTATGATAAAGATTATTGTAACTTTTACTTGATAACTGTTTCGTTATATGTAATTTTGTTATGTTAAAGTTAAAGCCTTTTTTTTTTTTTGTTTAAACCGAAAAAGGGGAAATGATGGAGGAAGGTCATTGGTTAAATAAAAAGAAACTGCTTGGCCCTCATTGGTTAGAAGATAGGTGGGAAGAGTAAACAGAACAGAACACTGGGAGGAAGAGGAAGTGAGCTCAGACTCCACAGCTCTCCTCTCGGGAGCAGAAGCCTCAGAGAGACGCCATGCTCCCAGCTCCCAGGCAGACGCATGCGATGAAGCTCCGACCCAGGATGGACATAGGCTAGAATCTTCCCAGTAAGCGCACCTGTGGACGCTACACAGATGATTAGAAATGGGCTAAATTAATGTGTGAGAATTAGCGTAGAAGAGGCTAGATAGAAATGGGCCAAGCAGTGATTAAAAGAATACAGTGTCCATGTAATTATTTCGGGGCATAAGCTAGCCAAGCAGGTGGCCGGGGTGCTGAGAACGCAGCCCCGCCGCTCTTATTACTACATATATGGATAATTATACAAAGTAATAATGTAGGGTATTTTAATATGTAAGAACAGGGAATATGCTGTTTATATATGTACTTGCATAGATGTCTATAAGCTACCATATCATACATATTTATAATGTAGATATTATATATAAGGTATTATATTAAAAAGTATCTTAAAACTTAAGTAAAATTTTCAATTCCACTAGTTTCCTAAATTTTAGTTGAAGAAAATTCTTCATATTGTCTATCCTAAGTATTTTACACCCTTTTTTATCTTATTATTGTGTAAATATGGGTATTCATGATGTATGTTTGATGTGAGTTTGGGTATGCCATGGCTCATGTGTGGAGGTCAGAAGACAGCTTTGTAGTGTTTCTTTATTCCTAACTTTCCATAGGTTCTGGGGATCAAACTCTGTCAGATTTCTGCAGCAAGTCTTTTGCCCACCAATCCATCTTACCAGCCCTCATATGCTTGATTTTTAAATCTTTTCCTTTTCTATGGTATTTTTCCATTTAGTTTGTGTCTACCCAGGTTAAAGAGCACCATTCTCCAACTCTGTTGTAAACCAGAAGTGTCATTTTTTTTGTGCTGTAGTATGCTATGCTAAGGATTTTATTGGTGAAGCCACTCCCCATGGTCAGTGATGGTGGCATCCTTTATATAAGAAAAATCCTAAAGTGCTCAATTACTTTTATCAGTGATAATCATTTCCCCCTAATTTTTAATGCAGTTCTTTTTCTGGCATTATGTATATTAGTTGGCATGCTTTCCTGCTAAATATCGTTCTAGCTTCTGATAAGTGTCTTATCCCATTTATTATCACATAGGAAGCATATGAAGAGCACTACAGGGCACTTGGTTTAGGGGTTTTGATTGGTTGAGATTTTTGTTTGTTTTGCTTATTATTGGGACCGAGGCTTGCTACATAGCTCAGGCTGACCTTGAACTCAGGATTATCTCTACTCAGTCTCTTGAGTCAGTGCTGGATTATAGTCTTGAGCCACTACACTCAACTACATTGTTTACTTTTCTTGTTGTGTTTTGTGTTTATCTTAGCATCCAGAATTTTTTTTCTTGCAGTTCTATAAATTAATCCCAGGGCATTCCACATGCAGTGTAAATATGCTACAACTGAGCTCCATCCTCAGCCCTATTAGAATTCTTTATACGGAAGATGTAATCACCAGTTTAGTTGACAAGAGCAGGCAAAGTACGGACAGCTACATGGTTTTATAGAACTGGTAAGCTAAGAATATTTTTATATTATTATATGGTTATAGAGAGGACAGGAATATTTCAGGGAAAAGAAAAAAGTCATGAAATTTAAATTTTCAGTGTCCATAAATAAGGTTAACTGGAACACAGCTATGCACATTCATTTATTATTATCTCTTGTTTTGTGCCACAAAAGTAGATGAGATAGCAAAATCTCAAATACTTAATGCCTGACCTTTTACAGAATAAAAAAGCCCTGTAGATTTCCACTGTCTATGTGTAAAAATGAAAGAATTACAGCTATTTGCAACACCATGGAGTTCACTTAACAAATGTAATATTAGACCATGGAATCCAGATACAGAAGATTATGAATCATATGACTTCATTTAGACTTAAGAAAAAAATGTCAATCTGGATTCCAGTGTTTAAGACAAGGACCATCCAGGCATTTTTCTCATGATCATTTACTGGTAATATTAGTTTGTATATTTATCCATTGTTACTGTACTGTAAAGAATTGTTGAAAAGCTAGAGCTAGAGAGATGGGAAACTTCCAGGAAACCACAAGGATGACTCCAGCTAAGAATCCAATAGTGGAGAGGGCTCCTAAACTGCCCTTCCCCCTGTAATCAGATTCATGACTACCTTAATTGTCATCATAGAACCTTCATCCAGTAACTGATAGAAACAGATGCAGAGGTCCACAGCTAAGCACTGGACCAAACTCCTAAGTCTAGTCATAGAAAGGGAGGAATAGCATTATGAGCAAAGAGATCAAGACAAAGATGAGGATACCCACAGAAACAGCTGACTCAAGCTTGTGGGAGTTCACTGACCCTGGACTGACAGCTGAGGAAACAGCATAAGACCCAACTAGGCCCTCTGAATGAGGGTGACAGTTGCGTGGCGTAGACAGTTGGCTGGACCACTAGCAATGGAACCATTATTTATCCCTAGTGCATGAAATGGCTCTTTGGAGCCCATTCCCTAAGGAAGGGTCCCTTGCTCAGCTTAGATACAGGGGGTAAGGCCTTGGTCCTGCCCTCAAGTGATGTGACAGACTTTGTTGACTTCCTATGGGAGGCCTCACCCTCTCCAAGAGTGGATGGGTGGAAAGGGAATAATGGGAGAAAGGGCGGGAGAGGGAACTGGGATTTGTATGTAAAATAAGATTGTTCAAAAGAAAGAAGTTAGGATTACTGGCAGCTCTAGTGGATGTGGGATTGATTCTCAGTACCCACACACTTGGTACCCAGATATATATACAGGCAAAATATCCATATAAATAAAAGAAAATTAATCTTAAAATATCTGTTGTAAAAACAAAAGTGTGTGGTAGCTAGGGCATGTCTCATATGAAATGTTGACGTGAACTTGATAAATTACATTGTTTAATCAAACCTCATTTTCTTATCCATAAACTGCTAATTAAAATAGCTTTCCTAGCCCTTGGGAGGCAGAGACAGGATTTCTGTGAGTTTGAGGCCAGCCTGATCTACATAACAATCTCCAGGACAGCCAGTACTACATAGAGAAACCCTGTCTCCAAAAGTAAACAGCTGTCTTGTAGAGCTGTAGGGCTGACACTAAGATAATATTAAGAGTTATGTATATAAGACAGCTAACATAGTATATTCTAGGTTCTGAGTTAAGAATTGTGTGTGTGGGGGGGGGGGGGGGTTAAGGATATAGATCATTAGCAGTGTGTTTGCCTACCACTACTGGTTCAGATACCAGTTGCATGGATGTGCATCAGTGTGTACATGCACACACACACACACACCAAAAAAAAAAAAGTTTCATAACACCCTAAGTGACAGATGTTTGGAGAGTATGTGACTATTCAGTGGTCACTGAACATGATCACTTACAGCCAAGTTTTCTCATTAGAAATAATTATCATTGCCAGGTGGTGGCGCATGCCTTTAATTCCAGCACTTGGAAGACAAAGGCAGGCGGATCTCTGTGAGTTCATGACCAGCCAGGTCTACAAGAGCTAGTTCCAGGACAGCCAGGGCTGTTATACAAACAAACCCTGTCTTGAAAAAACAAAAAACAAAAAAAAAAAGAGGAAGTTACTATATTGGTCATCAACTTAACAGGATCTGGAGTCAGCTGGGAGACAAGCCTCCTGACATGCCTATGAAGGACTATCTAGTTTGGGTTTGTCTCTGGGCATGCATGCCTGTAAGAATTATCTAGATGGGTCAGCTGATAAGAAAAACTTGTTTAGTGCCATTTCACATGATAGAAACATAAAATTTAAAATATGGTGAGACTTTTCTACATGATAGAATGACTTGAAAAAGTATATGACCAAGTATTAGTGAGAATGTGGAACAACTGAGGATTTTGCACTTTGTGATGGGATATAAAATAAAACGACTGTGTTAGTTTCTAATAAAGGTCATGCACATTCTTCATCAGGGAAGTCCTTCCAAGCCTCTCCTCCACAAACCTTCCTATCCTCAGATCTCCCCCAAAACAACAGTTTTGGGTCAGAACCTTCATACTGAAGGCCAGGCAAACCCCCTCCCTGCACCTGACTTGATTCCTTCTAAAGCATACCCTGTCTTCAGGCCTGACCCAGCCTTCACATGAGCCCTAGCCTGCTGTCTCCATATCAGACACAGAACCAACAAAGGAGGTCCAAGTGCTGTAATCTTGTTGCAATAATACAAAGAATATGAGAGATCAAGACAGTATTCCTCACCCCACTCCAAACCCACCAGTGCTGTAGACATGTTCTCCAGTGACAATTACTGAGATGAATTCTAGGACATTTAAAAGAACAATTGTAAACTTGTTTAAAAGAATTCAAGGAGGTTTAAAGATAGCACACACAAATATCTCAGTGAACTTAATGAGACTATAAAGAGAATAAGCATCTGAATAATATTCAATAAAGCATAAATGTAAGGCTGATGGGAATGGTGAAGAAAGACCAGGCTTTGAAAATGGAATTCAATACTGAAATAGAAGCATTGAATAGGACTCAAGCTGAAATGGAGATGTAATAAAAAAAATAACCTAGTGAAAAAACTCAAAAGCTTTACAAGTAGCATGAATAAAACAGAATGGGTTATCAGTGAATATCAATGGATTATCCAAAGATAAAGTGGAGGATCTAGATGAAATAAGCAAAGAATATGAAAAATTAAAGAAAATACAGGAAAAAGGTGTAAGAAATGTGAAATACCATGAAACATGTCAAACCTTTGAATTAAAGGAATAGATGAAAGGAAAGAATCCCAGGTCAGTGGTATAGACCAGATATTCAGCAAGTCATAGAACAAAACTTCCCCAGACTAAGAAGGACACGCTCATAAAAATATAAGCAGCACACAGAACATCAAATAGACAAGACTCAAATAGAATAGCCCCATGGTATATTGTAGTTAAAACAATAAGTATACAGGACAGAGTACTGAGAGCCACAGTAGAAGAAAACATTCCTCAAATACAGGGATGCTTCAACATCTGGAAATCAATGTAATAAACCACAAAAGCATTGAGCCTATAATTCGTGATCCTAGAGAAGCTAAATAAGAAGGTGAACCCAAAGAAAAACATATAGGCATCCTCCTGAATATTAACTTTCATCAGGCAATGAAAGGAGACAGAGACAGAGACCCACATTGGAGCACCGGACTGAAATCTCAAGGTTCAAATCAGGAGCAGAAGGAGAGAGAGCACGAGCAAGGAACTCAGGACCGCGAGGGGTGCACCCACATACTGAGACAATGGGGATGTTCTATCGGGAACTCACCAAGGCCAGCTGGCCTGGGTCTGAAAAAGCATGGGATAAAACCGGACTCGCTGAACATAGCGGACAATGAGGACTACTGAGAACTCAAGAACAATGGCAATGGGTTTTTGATCCTACTGCACGTACTGGCTTTGTGGGAGCCTAGGCAGTTTGGATGCTCACCTTACTAGACCTGGATGGAGGTGGGTGGTCCTTGGACTTCCCACAGGGCAGGGAACTCTGATTGCTCTTCGGGCTGACGAGGGAGGGGGACTTGATCGGGGGAGGGCAATGGGAGGCGGTGGCGGGGAGGAGGCAGAAATCTTAAATAAATAAATTAATTAAATAAATAAATGAATGAATAAATAAATAAATAAAAGTGAACTTAAATACAGATATCACATGATTATCTCAAGTGATACAGTAAAAGCCTTTCACAAAATCCAGTGTATTTTCATGATAAAAGTCTTAGAATACGCTGGACAGTGGTGGCACATACCTTTAATCCCAGCACTTGGGAGGCAGAGACAGGTGAATCTCTGTGAGTTCAAGGCCATCCTGGTCTATAAGAACTAGTTCCAGGACAGGCTCCAAAGCTACAGAGAAACCCTGTTTCAAAATTAAAAAAAAAAATCTTATACTACAATTAAAAGAAATGTATCTCAACATAATAAAAACTATTTATGAGAAACCTGCATGTGGAAGCCAGTGTAACCTCATATGGAGAAATAGATGAAGCAATCCCATTGAAGTCAGGAGTGAGTTGGGGCTGTTCCAATATCACTCTTCATTTTCAATACGGTGCTCAAAGCACTAACCAGAGCAATAAGGCAAAGAAAGGAAGTTAAAGGGCTACAAGTAGGAAAGAAGTCAAACATAAGAGATCCCTAAAGTTTTACAAAAAAACTAGAAATTGCCTGCAATTTCAGCAATGTGGCAGGATACAGAATCAACTCTGAACAAATCAATAACTTTTTATGCACCAACAATGAGCTTGAAGAAAAAGATATCATGGACATTCACAATAACCCATAGTATTGTATTGAGGTATGGGCTCCTTGTTCCATCCCACCCAGCTAGCATACACCCAAAATAAACCACACAGAAATCTGTATTAATTAAATTTCTGCCTGGCCCATTAGTTCTAGCCTCTTATTGGCTAACTCTTACATATTCATTTAACCCATCTCCATTAATGTGTATTGCCACTTGACTGTGGCTTACTGGCATGTGTCTAACCAGTGTCTGTCTCAGAGAGGAGAGCCATGGTGTCTACCACAGTGCCTTCTTCCTCCCAGCATCCAGTCCTATCTTCCCCGCCTAAGTTCTGCCCTATAAAAGGCCTAGGCAGTTTCTTTATTTGACCAATGAAAGCAACACATAGAAAGAAGGCCCTCCTACACCACCATAGAGATATTAGTAGAGAAAATAAAATACATAGGACTAAGCCTCACTAAAGGGGTGAAAGATCTCTCTGCAATGAAATCTTTAAGTTACTAAAGAAAGAGATAAAAGACTAGAAAAGTGGAAAACCACCCCATGCTTGTGGATTGGTGACATTGAGATTGTGAAAATAACTGTTCTACCAAAAGTCTTTAACAGATTCAGTGCAAGTCCATCAAATTCCTCGTGTCATTCTTCATAAAAATTGGAAAAAATACAAGTTCATATGGAATCGAAAAATATTCTAAATGGCCAAAACAGTCCTGAGGGGGATGCTGGAGAGATTATCATTCATAATCTCAAAATATATTACAGACCTATAGTAATAAAATTTATATAATTGTATAAAAAGACAGATGTAGACCAGTGAAACAACAGTGAAGATCCTAACATGAGTATGAATTACTACAGCCATCTAATATTTAACAAAGATGACAAAATTGTAAGCCACAGAAAAGAAAAAATTTTCCTATGGTGCTGGGAAAACCAAATGTCCATATGCAGAAGAGTGAAATTAGACCGGTATCTATCACCTTGTACCATAGTAACTCCAAATGGATCAAAGACCTAAATGTGAAACCATAGACACTGAAACTGCTAGGAAAGATATAGGTGGTATCTTAATGATACAGATGTAAGAAAGGGTTTTCTGAATAGGACTCCATTGGCCAATGCTTGAGAAGACCTCATAAAATTAAAAAGTTCTGCACAGCTAAAATATCACTTAAAGAAGGAGTTCATAGGATGGGAGAAAATCTTTGCCAAATATATGTCTGACAGAGAATTAATATCCAGAATATATAAAGAACTCCAAAAACAGAGATTAAAAACAAAACAAAAACCCCAACCAATTCAAAATATATCCCAGGAACCTGAAAAGATTGCTATCAAAAGAAGAAATAATGACAAAGAAACACCTAAAAAAAAAAAAAAACCGATGATTTCATCTTACCCCAGTCCAAATGGCAAAGATCAGCTGAATGACTGAAGACAAACGCTGAAGGGGTCGTGAAGAAACTGCTGCGTCAATCTGGATTCTCTGTGGAGAGCCCTTATAAAGCTGAGAATAAATCTACCATATGACCCGGCTAGTCTGCTTCTTGGGCATATACCACACGCTCACAGTAACTAGGAAATGGGAATAACCCGATGTCCTTCATGTGGTAAATATACACTGTGGACTACTATTCAATTACAGAAAAAAAAAATTACAGACAGAGACTATTAAAGAAAACCACAACCTATCAAAACACAGAAAACACCTGGATACATCTACAATACAACACTTATTTCTAAGAGCCAGAGAACAGAAGTTTTCTGTGAGATTCTGTCTCCTAGAAATGTCAGAGGAATCTCACCAACTTGGCTCTAAACATATCTTGAACAAAGATGTTACCAAAAGATGTGTTAACATGGAAGGAAAAAAAAATAAGATGGGTCCCCAAGTCCTAGATAAAATACTACGAAATGCTGAAAGTGGGAAAAACATTCTTCTTCAGGGAAGAGCCTCTAAATGGTTATTCAATGCCAAGTGGTCAGCCTAAAATCACATACATATAGATAACATTAAATGATCCAGGCAGGTTTGTGTGTGAAGAAAGAAGTGGGATGGAATGGGAAAGAAATGATGTAATTATATTTAAATTTCAAAAAATAAAAATATTTTTAAAACACTTATGTATGAACAATAGCAGCTCTATAAGAGTTCTGAATGGCTGTCCCCCCCCCCATTAACAAGAGAAAAATAACTTGTGCCTTAGTAATACAACAAAATACCATGTAGTGATGAAAAAAAATGAATGTTCATTTACTGTAGGTGTAAATCAATAAAGGTATAACTGATGAACATAGAGCAATGGTGTTGACCAGAAAGCATACAAGGAAGCTTCTGGGTAATAGAGATGTTCTGTAACTTGACCAGGAAGATAGTTACACCCATATGAACAATTGTGAAATTTTATTAAACCATACTCTTAAGCTGTGCATTTTACTAGAAATTTTGCCTCTATTTAAAAAATAATATTTCTAAGTTTGTGTTATATGTTAATGTGAAAATTTCCTATTAAACCCTTTTGCAGGCTAGAGAGATGATCCATAGCGTAAGGTGCTGGCACTGAGCCTGACAACCTTGGTTTGATCCTCAGGACCTGGGTGGTTGAAGGAAAGGACGAACTCCCACAAGTTGTCCTCTGATCTCTCTGTGAGCATCATGGTAGCTTTGTGCTGGTGCACAACTGCGTGCATGCATGTACATGCACTGAAATATGTAATACAGAAACAATTCAGAACTTTTTGTTAGTTTAAGCCTTTGTTAAGTGTTATGTGTGTTTGTTGATGGAGCAGCTTTAGAAAGAAAAACACATCTGTTTCATTCAGGTCTATTGTTATTTGCATGGGTCCCCAAGGCAATAGATATCTTCAACTCTGCTAATAAAGTAGCTGAATTTTATATTTAGAAAGTTTGTATTTAGGAAGTTTGTTTTCTATGTCTTTTCTCACTTTCTCTTGGTGACATATGATTTGAGGAGTCTCTCTGGAGGCCAGGTTGGGCTGGAACCTGCTACAGAGCTCTGACTGGCTTTGTGGTTCTTCTTTTCCCATCAAGTCCTAGGATTCTATTTTTTTTCATAACTAGCCCATAACTCAACTTGAATTTTTCCAATAACAAAGCATGCAGTCAAAGCATGCTTATTGAGAATATAGTATGTGTAAGCACAAATGTTCCATACACAGATATATACATAGCCCTTTCTGTCAGAAGTTGTTGAATATCCATCATTTTTCAGCTCTTGTAAATTGGGGAGATGTTTATTTCTGCTGCCAAAGATCTCAGAACTCATTCATTCTGTCTAGATAACTATCTAAACTGTTCATGAATTAGGTCATTTAAAAAGATATGCATACTACACACACACACACACACACACACACACACCAATGCCCTAAATCCTGCAAACCATAAATATCAACTTATATGGTTAAGCGGTCTTTATGAACAAAAGGACTTTGCATATGTGATTAAGGCTTTGAAGGTGAAGAAATCATCCCGGATTACCTGGATAGGTGTCCCCTATAGACCAAAAGGAGTAAGAAAGAAGTCAGAGCGCAGGACACTATAGTGTTGGAAGCTGAAGCTGGAGTGATGCACTTTGAAGATGGAGGAGAGACGGCAAACCAAGGAATATATATGGTCACTAGATGCTTTAATGAAACAAAAGGGAAATAGATTCTGTCTTCAGGGTTTCCCAAAGGAACAAGTCCTGCCAAAACCTGGATCTGAGCCCCATGAGATAGATTTTTAATTTCTGACCTCCACAATCTTTGGAGAAGACATTTGTGTTGTACACTGCCACATTTGTAGTAATTCACTATAGTGGCAATAAGAAATGAATGTAGTAATTGTGATATATTAGTTTATTTTGAGAGGGATATTTCTCTCAACAACCTTGAGCAAATAAGCTCAGTGTGCAGATAATTTTCCAGGAAAAGTAAAAAAAAAAAATACTTTAGTGGGTTATGTTATTAGCAAGCTGTGTCATTAACATATGGATACCTTTGTGCCCTTCTACAATGTCAGAATATGTTGAGTGTTAATAGAGTTACCTTCACCAAGTACTTATACATTCCTCTGAAGTCATAACTATGGCAATATTCCATTCCTTTCTGATAATATCTGGCACGAGAATGATACATCACACTTCAATCAATTACATATAGTGCCAAAGTTAAAAATGAGTATATAGAAGCTAACAGGTAGTAAGTGCAGCATTGGTACCAATCAGAGAGCCATTTCAGGTAGGCAGGTGCTCGGCTGAGGGAACTTGGCAACTTTGAAGTTGGTGATGTCAGTGATGGTAGGATCAGGCTAAACCAAGTCAAGGCACAGTTGGAAGTGTGTCATCTGGCAATCTCCTGAGCAGTGGCCAATGACACATACCAAGTTGGTGCGCCATGGTGTGGGCTCAGATGGTTCTCCTATGTTCAGATTTGAGGCTGCTGCTTTCATTGATTTGGTCTGTCCAATAAGCTTAAAGGTGGTATTTTTTAATAAGCATGAATAAACCTACGCTTTATGATGTTAAGACAGATGGCGATTATTTATGAACAAGATGCCAAGTTATTCTGTCTCAGTATTTGTAGCCAGCCTTGAGTAACTTGTAACAAAACAGCTGCTCAAGACACAATAAAATCTAGACAACATGATTTAAGATTCTTTTGCTTGTTTGGTTAATAGTACTGTTCAGTACTATTAATGGCTTTCTGGACTTGAATCCAGATAGGAAATGGCACGGAAGTAGGAGAGTTTATGTAAATGAAAGATTTTGTAAATGAAAGCCAAAGGGAAGAGGAAGGTGTGAGTGGATGCCATAAAGAATATTTCAAACCTCTTTTGTAGTAATAGGGGCGGCGGGGCTGCGTCCCCAGCACCCCGGCTGCCTGGCTAGCTTGTGCCCGAAATAACAACACACAAACTGTATTCATTTAAACACTGCTTGGCCCTTTAGCTCTAGCCCTTACTGGCTAATTCTGATATCCCGATCAACCCATCTCTAATAATCTGTGAGCACCGGTCTTACCTGGAAGATTCTAGGTCCATCCTGGGTTGGAGCTGAATCGCGTCTGCCTGGGAGCGGAGCATGGCGTCTCTCTGAGGCATCTGCCCCCAAGAGGAGAGCTGTGGAGATTGAGCTCACTTCCTCTTCCTCCCAGCGTTCTGTTCTGTTTATTCCTCCCACCTATCTTCTAACCAATGAGGGCCAAGCAGTTTCTTTTTATTTAACCAATGACCTTCCTCCATCACTCTTTCTCATTTGCTTAGCCTTCTCTTGGCTTATCTTTCATTGTTGTCTGTGTTGGCGACTGTGTTTTCTCCAGAGGTAGATGATCTGTGCCTTTCAGCCTTTGTGCTAAAACTTATACTCTAGCTTCCCAAAAGGAATCTACACAGCTAGGAATGATACCACTTTGAAGAACCCATCTTTGTACTTAAGTAATTGGGACTTGGTGATTCTCATATGTTATACCTAATATCTAAGTTTTGTCTATAGAAGATTATCTGTCCTTGGAAGAATCTAGACTTTGTTGGATTCATTTTCAGAATTATACTCTTCCCTATCAATTTCATTCATTAAGATTCTTCTGCATTAATGTTTTGTTAATCTCAAGTATCCAACTTTACAAACAAGCGGCTTATCTTTGCTACATTCAGCATTTGCTTGAACCTAAACTATTTTAATCTGGTCTGGCTAGAATTTAGATATACAATGTTTCTAAAAGGCACTGAGAGGAAAACCCACTTACTTATAGTAAATCAAAGATGTTAAGAGCTGAACTAGTGCTCGCTCAGCATCACCTGAAACCCTCCTAAAGATGCAGGAGAGCTGACTGCTCTGAACAGAGTCAGAGACTCTGTAGCCCTTCAGGTAATTCTCATGCCCATTCAAGTTTGAGAATAATTGATATAGATGAAGTTTCACTCTCCCACTAGAACAGGTTTACAGCTAAAATGTTGGGAAATCTTGCTCTTCACCTGGCAGCTTAAATTTACAACTGCTCCCTCTCTGCCTGAGTTCTGTTAGACTGTAATCACTTGAATGGTTTAATTGAAAAATCACTTATGTTTGTAGCTGAAATGAAAAATATTTAAATAATTGCTTTTTATTAGAATTATGTATGTCGAAATTAGTTGGTTTTATCTGTAGTCTCTAAAGATATTTATAAAAATTCATCTAACAGTTGCTATTCAGAATAATGTGAAATGTTTTACACCAAATCTTGTTCTGTATAATGGCTAATCAAAGAATATTTAAGGTGACTGCATGGATTTCTTGGCTCAATATTCAAAGATAGACATTTTTAGATATTAATGTTTAATGTGTTGACATCTTAAAGTTGATTTTATGTAACCTTAAGTACTTGCAACTCCTAAAACCACCAAAGATTCGCAAAAGCAACATGGAATAATGTTGGATCTTTCTTTTCCTCCTATAGATTTGCTGAAATAAAGGTTGTTTGAAATTGATATATCTTTGTGGAATATTAGCAATGTAGATACTGTAATATTTAAGAAAAAGAAATACAAGTTTTGTTTTAGTGAATATATATCACTGAAAAAGAAAAACCAAAAGTTGTTTTTTCCATGTTTCTTTTTAGATAACCAACAGGAAAAGTGCTCACCAGTCTTCACTGATGGACCTGGATGGTTCCTACCTGAGTGTAGCCAAACCACAAACCTACTGTCAGACCAAGGCAAGGCCTAAGTCAGCAAACCAGGACTCAGTTTCCGAATCCCTTACAGCACTGAGGAATAATCCGTTTAAACCAATAACACTTCATCATCACAAAGAGGATTTAGAGAGGGTGTCATCAGAAACCAGAACAGGTAATTCTGAATCTCTAGGGAGGAAACCAGTAGATGCAGCCCCAATAGAGAAAGTCCTACCTTCAGAAGACTTGAAGATAAAGGAATATCCACACCTTTCACGTACTCCATTAAGTCAGTACTGTGGTCATAAATGCTCTGAAAGTGAAGACTATGTTCGTGAGAACTATCAGCCTGCAAACATGGCCCCTCAGTATTGTAAGACACATATGGAATCATGTCATTGTGGGCTTTCCTGGGCATCTCTCATGCATGGTAGAGTGACATTGCAACCCAGTGAAGCTGATGTAAAAAAGCAACTCTCAGAAGACCGAAGGCAACAGTTGATGCTTCAGAAAATGGAACTAGAAATTGAAAAGGAACGCCTTCAGCATCTTCTGGCTCAACAAGAGACAAAGCTTCTCCTCAAACAGCAACAGCTGCACCAGTCCCGACTAGATTACAATTGGTGAGTCCTACCTCTTCTTTCTGCACTGTATATAGGTTGGAGAATACAGTTTCAAACACTTGGTTTTTATGAACCTCAGTTCACAGAGGTTCTTCAGTATCTTGGCTTGTTGGAGTGCACACCAACTATGACTACAAGTAAATTGCTGTTTTATACAGACTGTATGCATACAAGTATGTACATGGTGCTTGTGTCTTTAAGGACACATGTGGAGGCCTGACGAGGACTTCAGGTGTCTTCATCTGTCATTCTCTACCTTACTTCCTTTAGACAAAGTCTCTACTCAGTCAGAAGCTCACCATTTCTGCTAGGCTGAATAGCCACTGAATTCTGGGCTCCACCTGCCTAACCACCCCCAGTGCTAGGGTTACAAGCATATGTAATCATGCCTATCTAGGGATGTGGACTCAAGTCCTCTTCCTTGTACAGCAAGTTCTTTACCCACTGAACTATCTCTGAAGTTTCAGTGGTGACTTTTCTCAGACTTCAAAGCCATCTGCTTTGTCACTATGGAAAGTTAATCTCTAAGTTAAGTCCTAGTATTTCAGAGTGTAAAAACAGGTTGTAAAGCAGTGTGATTTGTTGTCATCATGTCTTTCTGCCATCATATAAAATATTTTATAGCATGTGGTAATGTGTTAAGGACATTTATACAAGTACATGTGTGTTGATCATATTTGCTCTGTATCTTCCTTTTTATTATTTATTTTTATTGGAGCTGGGGCTCAATCCCAGGACCTTGTTCATGCTATGTTAGTGTTCTACCATTGAGATATATCCGCACCCCCATTGTTCTTCCCTTAATAATTATCTCCTTAGAATATGGTTTCAAAAGCTGGATTGCTATTTTGATGTTACCTACTATTCAGTGTGGTTTTTTTACTCAGATTCATAAAGTTTATTGTTTAATTTAAGAACATTATTTATTTACTATAGTAAATCAGAGTGTTTATTTAAAATCCTAAAATGTGTCATTTATATTCTTTGAAAACCAATGAATTACAGATTTTCCAAGGAAAAAGCTTCTGTCTCCTGCCTTGTTGCCATCTCCATCTATAGATTCTTATTAGATGCACTCATCTCTTTATAATTCTAGCTTAGAAAAAAGACCGAAGAAATAGGACTTTTGAGGAAAATTTGTGTGTATATTTTTAATGATATTTTTACACATATTCATAGTTACTTTCAAATTTTATTTTGAAGCAATTATAGGTTCATGAGTCATTTTAAAAATATTACAGAGACATCCCATATGAGCTTCTCCAATGACTTCATGTTACATAACTTAACTGGTGAGTTATCATTGGTACAGTATATATGATTATCTGCTGCCATTTTATTGATATCACCACCACAATAAAAAGACAGAGCTGTTTGTCACTACAAAGATTGCTGCATTTACAGAATTGATAAGCATTTTCTGATAGCACATTTTGAGCCCACTCATGTTCTTCTCTCAAATTTCATAGACATAAATCTAGATTTTTGTTGTTGTTGTTGCTAAGGTCCCTGGGATCTGATCCTGGGAGCCACTGCTGCTTCTGTTTGCACTGTATTGTTTCTCTTGTGCTGCAGTCAAGTGTCTGGCTCTCCTTTCTGCCCTCTTAGTTGATCATCGACATTAATCTAGTGAGGTTTGTTTTCTTTCCATTGTACTGATGATATTCTTTTACTTATCTCAGGTGAGCATGTTTCCAAAGTACAGTTTCTGTCTGGTTTTTATTTATGTCTCCTGTTTCTTTTTATAGATTTTCTGTCTTTCAGTTTCCTTCAAGGATATTCAGAAGTGTTCTTTGAGGCATTTTTGTAGTGCTTGCTCTTTATTCTCATTAAGTATTTCTTTTTTATTTCTTTATTTATTTTTATTATTTAATTAAAAATTTCCACCTCCTTCCCTCCTTCCATTTCCCTCCCACTCCTGCCATCTCTCTTCCCCTCCCTCTCCAGTCCAAAGAGCAGTCGGGATTCCCCATTCTGTGGGAAGTCCAAGGTCCTCCCCACCTCCATACAGGACTAGGAAGGTGAGCATCCAAACAGACTAGGCACCCACAAAGTCATTAAGTATTTCTGCCATTCTTTTTTTTCATTCTTGATGTGATGACTGGTTTTCAGCTTTGTTCTGGGTATTTAGTTTGTAGCCTTAGTCACTGGGTGTTGCTTAAATATTCTTCTGTAGTATCCCTTCTCTAACATTGGTGAGGCAGAGGGCTTGACTGCCTCATGAAAGCCCAGAGAAAATGAAAGTCTGGCTTCTACTCAGTGTTTACTGGTAGGAACAGGGCAAGTGAGGCCACACATGTGCCACTGGGGTTGATTAGAGTAGAACAATAGAGTAGGTTTACTGTTTAAAAGCTTTCTACTTCTTTGACTATATAGCTGACCCCCTTCCATGCTTTTGAAGTTTCTAGGCCACCAGTATTCTAAGTGTACAGACAAAAACAAAGTCATTGAAAAGTGCATCCTTCCTTGGGACCCAGCCTACTAATTGCCCACCTTTCTGTCATTGTTTGCTTTAAACTCAGCAAGGAGGTTCATAGGCATCATAACTGAACGGTACTGTTGATTGTCTCTTCCCTTTTGAAGCTTGCTGGAAATTTCTCAGGGAAGGGGCATTCAGGTCAATGCCAGCTCAAGGGCCTCTGGGCCCTATTAGGAACTTAACTTGTGCCTCTAGGGGTCAATCAAGGGCAACAGCAGTGGACTGTTTTTGGAGTCTTTTAGACAGCCCTGACTAACAACTCAAAAGATGGCTTCTCACCTTTCATTTCTTAAACTCTAAAAATTTCTGTCTTCTGGAAAATTCTACAGAAATAGTTTGCACTTCCTCTCATTCTCTCTATCCCAATTTTCTTTTTAACCTAACTATTGGATCCAAGGTTTATGCAATGATGGGGAGATAGACCACCAAAGTCTATTAAACCAGAATCAAGCTTTATTACAGAAAAAGAAAAAAAACACTATGGGGCACACAAAGCTTATCAGCTATAGCTGTGACAACAGCCAGAGATCAGCTTCTGAAATTTTGGCAGTGAGTGTTCGTTTTGGACCTTCTCTTATAGTAAAATCAAGCACCAGGTGTGGGTCAAAGAACTTTTGCAACCTTGAGGTCAAGCTTAAAGTCACAACATTTTAAGTTTTACAACTTTTGGTTATAGGACAATAGGATGTTAACTTATGATGTTTGCAAAAGCCTGTGGCTGACACAGCTGCTTTTCACTGTCCCTGAAAGAATGTAAGGCAGAGAGTAGAGTCACATAAGGGACAGTTAAAAATTAAGGAAATACAAGCAGAGGATCCCATAGAGGCAATAGTTAGAAGCTAAGCTTTGTCTGCAGTACCTGCCTAGCTGTGAAACTGGGAGGCAGGGGACAATTGTTAAAAGTTTAACTCTGTACACAGTGGCTGCCAGGATGTCTGCTGTTAAGGCAGAAAGTGTTTTTTCTAAAGGCTAACAGCAACTGCCACCTTTATATTTTTTTTTTCCAAAATGTGTTTGGGCTTACAATTTTATATTTCCATTTTCCTGGATGGGAGCCTTTATTTCTATATTCTATTCCTGAACTCTTCACTGACTGTTTTGTATTCAGGAATACTGTCCTGTATTCAGAATTATTGTCCTCAAATTATCATGTGATTTAGTCAGTTCCCTTGCATGGATGAGTATTACTCTGTGTAGTTGCTAATTGCAGTCTTTGAAAGTCCTCAGTGTTTTACACTAGGGTGTTTTCAGTCTTGTTGATCAGGACTTGTAAATATATACAAATCATGAAACAGTGCCCAGTCACAGTACTTTCCATCTTCAGACCTGATCATGCTGGTTTCTGGTGCCTTAGGCATCTCTTAAAGGTCTTTGTGGTTCTGTAAATCTTGGCCATCACAATTCTGCCATTTCATTTGTTGTTTGTAGCTCTGATCATAAAATAAAATTCCCCCAGGTCAAGAAGTTAGAAGCTTCTAATGAGTTTCCCAGATAAACTTAAGATACTGGAATAGAAGCTTTCCGAGACAGATTCTGCCTCTGTGGCCCAAGCTAACCCAAACATGTGTTTTCTCCTGCCTCCTCCCAAGTGCTAAGATTAATTTTCATCACACCTGCCTGCAGACACTTTTAACTAGAGGAGCTTCTCTCTTCCTGCTTTTCTGCTATGGAAATCATCTGATCTATTATGGTCAGCTGGGCCAGACTAGGCCAGAAATCAGGACTTGGGTTTAATCAGTGTCACAATTCTCATTTCTAAACTGAAAGTTGGCCTACTCTCTGTCCTGCATTTTAGAGTCAGGCAATTTTATCACTTAGGAGTTATCTGAAAGTCTGCCCAATAGTGACGTAAACCAAAAATTTCTGTGGCAAATGAACCCTAACAGTGCCTTTATTTTACCACTCTGTATTTTAAAACCTGGTTAAAAAATTAGTTCTAGATTAGATGCTGCCAATCATTCTAGTTTGCAAAACTTGCTATGATTTGCAGTCACCTGTCTACCCATTTGCTCAATTTCCTAAGAAATGCTTTTTCTGAAAATTTGTCTTAGTGCAACTCTTTCCATACACCACTCATAGCTCTTTCTCAAGCTATGCTTTCTCCTCTGGTTTAAATGTTTGCTTTCCTTTTCCAATTATCTATGCCTTACTTAATTTTAGATCTAGTTTCTTTGTCCCTAGCTCTTTAGGTTTTAGGATATATACAAAGGAGAATCATAATATATTTTATCTACTGTAGCCTATAACTCAGCTCAGTTTTCATTGTTTTAGCAAAGTATTTATTATTTCTGCCCAAAACTAAATGGAAGGTATACCTAGATGACTAAAACCTGGCCTCTTTCAGTGTGTTATGCAGTCTCATATACTAATTTATATATAATATGAACAATTATATATCTTTACTGAATTTGTAATTTAAGTGATCAGGTAACTCATTTCAATTAGTAATAAATTAATACTGGCTATGTACATGGCATTATTTATGGTGCTTAGGATATTTAGGAAATGTATAGAAATACAATCTATAATTGAATACTAAATGAGTAGCATATAATTAAAGTAGTTAAAGTAGTTCAGAACTACTTTAACGTCTCAGAGATGAGACTTTCCCATTTAAGTGAACTTGGGAAAACATTAATGTAGTACCCAAGTTGCTGGGACCCCAAAAAGACCACTAGAGATAGACTCATCAAAATGCAAAAGCAAGGTTTAATTATGCAAATCGTGATTTGGACCTCTTCTTGCACACCAATGCAGTGGGAGCCAGAGGAGGTATCCCACATGCCACTCTTCCTAGGCAGGGTTTATAAAGGGAAAAAAAAACCCACAAATCTATTGTTTTGGGCATAAGGGGTACTGGTGACTCTCTGATTGACTCCAGCCCGGGGGATTTTCCACTCTGCTGATATCAATCTTGAGCAGCTGGGCTCCAGTCTAGGGAACGTCCCACTCTGCTGACAGCACCTTCAGCAGCTGGACTCCCGACTAGAGAACTTGGCGTTCTGCTGACAGCCACCTTGGGGCCTAGTGCAAAATAGAGTTGGTTTTGTCCCTTCAGTTAACACTTACTTAATTCTGATTTATAATTGGTTCTGCCACCTTGAGATTACATGCATAGTCAGTGCTTTCAGAAAGCCTTCCTTTGTAAGTCCTTTCTAAACTAGTTCAAGATTTATCCAGAGTACAGTTGATGGTAGTGCCAAGAACCACCATAAACTCCTTTGGGAGTAAGAATGCATTTGTAGTGAATAAACTCAAAGCTATTCATAAATATTGTCTTTGTCTTTCTCTTTTATACTGTATATACTGTATACCTAGCTAGGAGAACTGTACCACCTTTACCACTTAAAAGTGTTCCACCTTGGGTAAATTTTGTGCCTAGATCTGCCCCTCTTTCCTCTGTAAATACTTATAATAAAGTTATTGCTTCTGGGGTATTCATGAGGATCAACACAATAATATATGTAAGAAATATTCCATAAGTGATTGCTACTGACTGCTGTTATTACAGTTTTTCTTACTCTTTTCTCATAATTACCTGATTTTAGCATTTGACACTTGTGTTCATTTGCGTGTCACTACAAAATAATAATACTGTAAATTCTTTGTTTATCACCATGTATAGTACAACTGAAAGAATGTCTTGTGATGGTGAAAATACCCTGTTCATGGTTCTTTTACAAAACATTTCATAGTTTTATTTAATAGCTTTTGTTTGTTTTCTTGTTCTGTTTGTTTGGTTGGTTGCTTTGGTTTTTTCAATATAGGATTTCTCTGTGTAACAGTTCTGGCTGTCATGGAATTTGTCTTGTAGATCAGGCTGGCCTCGAACACTTAGAGATCCACTTGCCTATGCCTGCCACATGCTGGTACTAAAGGTGTGCACTACCTCCTCCTCTATTTTTTTCATAGTTAAAGAATATACTTGTACATGTAATCAGAACTCATTTTCCAAAAAGCTGAAGGGATGCATATTAAGCACCACATGTTTGTTATCAGTGATTGATCCCTAAATTCTAGAAAGGGTTTGTACGGATATTTTCAACAGCCTTCCCTTTTCAGTACATGTGAGTATGGTCTTAATCTCAGTAGATGCTATGCATTCTGTCTTAGGTTTTCTATTGTGATAAAAACACTGTGGGAAAAAATGCGAGTTGGAGAGGAAAGGGTTTATTTCCAGGTAATAGTCCATCACTGAGGGAAGTCAAGGTAAGAATTAAGGAAGGAACCAAAGCAGAAGCTATGGAGGAACTCTTTTTCTCCCTGTGGTTTGCTCAGCCTTCTTACAGCACCAAGGACCATCAGCACTGAAGGGAACTGAACCTTTTCATATCAATCATTAATCAAGAAAGTGCCCACAGGCCAATCTGGTTGGGGCCATTCTCAGTAGAGGTTCCCTTTTCACAAATGACTCTAGCTTATGTCAAGTTGACAAATGAAATTAACCAGGACACCCAGTTCTATTTTTGTCTGTGTCCTAAAGAAAATATTTTGTCACTGATCTACCAGCTCTTTGAAGTGTCACCATGAGAAGTTGGGTACCTCCTGAGTTTATGTTTTACAGAGTCAATAATACTTGAGAATTACAAAAGTCTTTATTTAGACCATGATGACTTAAATGGCTTCTATTTAAAGTGTTTCCTCAAAAGGCCCACATGGTGTAGGCTCAGTCATAATGTCCAGTGTTCAGTGATGGAGCTTAAGGGATATGATTAGCTCATAAGGGCTCTGGTCTAATCAAGTAATTGAGCCAATGAAATAATCCATTAACCCATCAATGAGTTAATCTTTTCTGTTAAAGCTATTGATAATTCACAATTTCCGGCATTATTATGACTTGGTAAAATCTACAAGACAGGCCTGTCCAATGTGTGCCTTTGATGGGTATTTCCTGTCCCTCTCTGCTTCCAGGCTGACAAGAGGTGAGCAGCTTTCTTCTGCTATGCTCTTCTGCCTCACCGCAGACCCACAGAAATAGAAATACAAACCATGAGTCCAATAAATCTTTCCCCCATTAATTTATTTACTTGTGTATTTTGTAACAATAATGAAAATTGTGACAGTAATGTTGATTGTTAAGTTGACAGGATCGGGAATCACATAAAACAAGCCTCCAGGCTTGCCTGTAAAGGCCTATCCTGGTTAGGTTGGTTAAGGTAGGAAGACCTCACTCTAACTGTGGGTATATGGTTGTTTGAGCTCAGGTCCTAGATTACATGAAAAGGGGGAGTCTAGCTGAAGTCTAGCATTTATTCCTTCTGCCTCCTAACCACAAATGCAGTGTGACCAGCTGCCTCAACCTCTTCCTTTCAGGTCCTCCCCATTGTGATGGACTACATCATCAAACTGGGAGCCGAATAAACCTTTTCTCCCTTAGATTTTCTGGTCTAACATTTTATCACAGAGACTGGAAAAGTGACTAAGAGCAAAGTAACTAACACAATGGGCAAAACAGTCATTTACAGTCTTGAGTTTTAAAATCATGTTCTCACCAGCTCAGTCTCCCCACATGCTTCTATATGGAAAATCTAAGTCTTGTAAACTGATGGGCCTACTTAATGTGTATTTAGGGCGTGTGTGTGTGTGTGTGTGTGTGTGTGTGTGTGTGTGTATTGAGTCTGTCAGGTGCTTTGGGGTTAGACATTCTTAAATTTATTTTTACAGGTTAAGGACTCAAGCGCTATTTAAGTCTCGAGAACTGGTTGCTGATAAAGAGTTTACTAAACCCCAAGAACTTGATCTCGATGTGAATGGTAGTGACTCTGGACCAAGGTAAACCTGAGGGTGGGGGATGTTGAAAATACTAAGGATATACATATTTAGAATGTGTTTGATAATCCAAAAATTGTTTTTACTTTTATCTTGATCATTAGCTTGTTTTCTTTTTCTTTTCTTTTTTTTTTCATTCACACTCAGCAAGTACTTTTATTCACTGAGCCATCTCCTCAGTCCTTAAGTACGCTGTTTTTTTTTTATTAAAAATTTCCGCCTCCTCCCCACCTCCCTTTTCCCTCCCCCTCCCCCCACTCCCTACGCCCCACTCCTCTCCCCCTCCCTCTCCAGTCTGAAGTGCAGTCAGGGTTCCCTGCCCTGTGGGCAGTCCAAGGTCCTCCCCCCTCCATCCAGGTCTAGGAAGGTGAGCATCCAAACAGGCTAGGCTCCCACAAAGCCAGTACATACAGTGGAATCAAAACTCAGTGCCATTGTCCTTGGCTTCTCAGCAGCCCTCATTGTCCGCCATGTTCAGAGAGTCCAGTTTTATCCCATGCTTTTTCAGTCCTAGTCCAGCTGGCCTTGGTGAGCTCAGCCCCACTGTCTCAGTGGGTGGGTGCCCCCCTCACGGTCTTGACTTCCTTGCTCATGTTCTCCCTCCTTCTGTTCCTCATTTGGACCTTGGGAGCACAGTCCGTTGCTCCAGTGTGGGTCTCTGTCTCTATCTCCATCCATCGCCAGATGAAGGTTCTATGGTGATATGCAAGATACTCAAAAGTATGGCTATAGGATCGGGCCATTTCAGGCTCTCTCTCCTCAGCTGCCCAAGGACCTAGTTGGGAACATCTCTCAGGACCCCTGGGAATCCCTCTAGAGTCAAGGTTCTTGCCAACCCTAAAATGGCTCCCTTAATTAAGATATTTTCTTTTTTTTTTTTAACAGTTGATAATTATGGTATTTTTGAGGCACAGTCTCAACCGGCTCAGGCTGGTCTTGAACTCATCATCTGACCAAGATTGGCCTTGAACTTTTGATCCTTCTACCTCTACTGAGACATACAGGTCATGTTTGTGAGCTACTTGCTTGGTTTTTATTACTATTTTTGATCACATAAAACTGCATAAATACATTCTCATTGCCAAATTTTTTAAAGTTTTAAAAGAATAAAAATCATTCACAATCCTACTTCTCAGAAACAATCTTTAAGCCATTTTATTCCTAATTATTGTATTCTATATTGAGTAATAAAGATTATGCTTATGCAGAATATTATTTCCTGACCCTTTTCTGAAATCATTTAATACTGTGTAAAACTGTGTTAGTTTAGTCAGCAAATATTTATTGTGTAGCTCTTGTGTGCCTCACTATTTCTGTATTAACCTGTGCTACATTTACTGCCATTTTAAAATTGATGCAGTTTGAATACTGATCTTTTTGTTATTCATTCTCTATGAAAAGTATCTTGACCTTGTCTTTCTGTGAATTATTGTAACATTAGTGCTACTGTACATGAGTTAGCCTTTTAAACACCTATTTTTGTACCAAGTGTGCTCCTACAGTTGGGAAACTTGCTTCAGTGCAAAGAAATGTACTTTTTGCAGTCTATTGAGTCTATTCTTGTGTGGTCTCTTCCTGGAACTTGAATTGAAATTCAGAAGATGAATTTCTTAGAGCATCTTTCCTTGCTTCTTTTTCCTCCTCTCCTATTTTTATTATTCATCTTTATCTTTCCCTCTAGCCCATAAGAATCTTGCTGAATTTTATCTTTCAGTGTTTCTGTTCAACTTTATTATTGCTGTAATTTTTAATGTCAAAGAACCACTGTTCTTCAAATGTGCCTTTAAAAAATATTCGCCCATTCTTGTTCTATATGTGTCATATTTCTCATAACTCTGGAGATGTTTTGTAGTAGATTTTGAAGCTGCTTCTGTTCCTGGTACTTTATTCTTTTTCTAACAAGTTCAAGTTTGTTTTGTCCACAGATGTCTAGTAAGCCACTGCTATTTCTAAGTAAAAGAGGTAAAGAACTATGAAAAGTTTTGGTGTGTGTCAGCAAAGTTTGTCAACTCCTGGGTTCCCTATGGGTAGGCTAGAGCCATGAGGACTTCTAACTGTTTCTGCCTATAAGTCTTTTTTCTCTTAGGTAGTCAGTTCTCCTACGGATAAATTGTATGACTTGCTGGGAAAATTGGATGGGACCATTTTATGAGCTAGGCTGCTCTTAGTCAGGTTTTCATTGCTATAACAAATGCATTTAAAAAAACTCAAAAGATGAGAAGATCATTTTTATTTGAGAGATTTCAGTCTGTGATGAGTTAGCCTATTGTTTCTGAGTCTGTGGTGAGGCAGAGTATCGTGGTAGAGAACACTTGGAAGAACAACGTTGTTTACCTCATGGTAGCAAGGAAACAGAGAAAAGGAGCCAGGATTCCTATCCTGTTCAAGAGTATGTCCCCCAGTTATATGACAGTTGCAGGCTGTAGGGCCACTGGCAATGAGACCAGAATTTATCCTTACTGCTTGTACTGGCTTTTTGGAACCATTCTCTTTGGAGGGATACCTTGCTCAGCGTAGATATAATGGGGAGGGTCTTGGTTCTGCCTCAAAGCAAAGTGCTAAACTTTTTGACTCCCCCTGGGAAGCCTTTGTTAGGTTGGGAGCATAGGTCCCAGTCCCTTGCTTCTATCCCAGCCCCCAGGCCTGGTCTGGACTTCAAATCCCAGCAGGCCAGTGGAGTCAGGACCACTCCCCAGGGTACTTAAGTGATCCCCCAAAAGAAGAACACGTGGTCTTCCTTTCCTTTCTTCCTCCTGGGGGTCGCGTTCTTGTGGCTTCCCAGTTTCCCCCTCGGGGTCACCTGAAAGCGCAGATCTCCCATTAAACCTGGATATTTCTTAATTTGGCTTGTTTTGATTTGGCTTGAGTGGGAATTTTTGTGTCGTCAGGGAGCTAATATTAAAAAATATTCCTAACAGCGTTACCCACTCTGAGTGAGCATGGGATGGGGCGGGGAGGTGGAGGGAGTGGGAAACATGATTGGTATGTAAAATGAGAAAAGATGGGGGTTTTAATAAATAAATTTAAGAAGAAAAGAAAAAGAGTGTGTCCACAGTGTTTGTTCATGGCTGATCTAAATGTACCACCAGCAGCCAGAAAATCCCCCGGAACACTTAAGATCTGGATTATAGCAGCTGGCAATGTGAGGAGCTCTGTGAAGGAAGAAGAGGCCCTTTAAACTATTTGTCTTTCTAGCCCTAACTGTGCTTCAGACTCCCAAGTCTAGGATCATTCTTATGTATACATGTGCGTGTGCTCATGTGTGGGTGTACATGCGAAGGCCTCAGGTGTCATCTACCTTGTTAATATTTTTATTAACACTTTGAGAATGTCATGCAATGCATTTTAATCATATTCACCCTCCACTTCTCCCCCTAACGCTTTCCCGATCCATCTCCCATTTCCCTTGATTTTTGAGACAGCATCTGTCTGGCCTGGAACTTGACAAATAGGGTGGTCAGTGAACCTCACCTATCCCTGCTTCCCCAGTGCTGGAATTACAAGCGTTTGACACCTATGTGGGTATTGTCTTTTATTTGCTTCTTTGTTTGTTTATGCTTTTTGCTTTTTACATGGGTGCTAAAGATCAAACCCAGCAATCGTTTTACCCACTGAACCATCCCCCACCAGCAGTCACTTTCCCACCTTTATGAAGGCACAGCTTCTGTCTCCACCACTAGATGGAGACAGAGAGCCAAGGGCAGCTTGGCGTTCAGGCTCAGGCCACTTTCAGCCAGCTGATTTCTGGGGAGTCATATTTCTACAGATTTATGGGCTTCTATCCTTCTCATTCTTTTACTGTCCTTTCAGAGAAGCTTTAGAAAGGGACAGAGTTATGTTTTCAATCGAGTTAATTAGCTTTCTAATGTTGATTTTAATATTTAAGCGACACTTGGAAATTTAATAAACAGAATCCTATGTAATTAGCAACTTTCTGTTAGCACTTTGTATTTCTTCCTTGTAGAATTTTCATTCCCTGATAGTTTTCTTTTGGGGGCATTACCATTTTTAGTTGCTATGTAAAATTTTTTTTTTTTGGAGGGAGGCACAGGGTCTCACTGTGTAGACTTGGCTGATCTGAAACTCACTGACTGTGGCTGACCTGGACACACAGAAGTATCCCTGCTTACGCCTCCTAAGTAATGAGGTTAATGGTGTGAGCCACCATGCTAGCCTTTTTGCTACTTTTTAGTTTAAAATATTTTTCCTATTAATACTATTTTATATGTGTGTATATATATATATTACTTACATATGACATAAAAACATTAAAAATGCTAGCAAGTCAAAGCAAGAAAATTAAATACACCTATAATCTCATCATATAGGTGTAATATGTAATTTCTACATCTGATAAATCAGTATGTTTTTAATAATACATTCATTTCATAATCTAGAAAACATTCAAATCATAATCTTCAAATAGTTTAACCTTCATTAAAATTTAAAAATTAATACCCTTTTATCTTACAAATAATAAGATAGTCAGTTGTAAAAAATAAAATGATGCATATCTAAAAAATATCTGTCTTTTTTGTTCTGTATCTCATTCTCTATCCTATTTTGGTTGACTCAATTAATTGTTGGTACCTTGATATAAGTTCCTAAACCTCTCTTTATGCTTATAGACACAGCACGTGTGTATACTTCAGGTTAATCTGAACACATCGGCCTTCCCACTCCACATAGTACTGAATGATTATCAAGTTTTTAGTTATATAGTTGTAGTAATCTAATAATCTTCCCCCATAGGGAGCTGGTGAGACTGCTCTGTGCACTACCAAGATTGATTAACTGAATTCTATCCCAGGGAATCTACATGGTGGAAGGACAGCACCAATTCCTGAGCTTCTGTGTACTCACTGTGGCCCGCACACTCTTTCTAATTAAATAAACACATGAACAAACATAAAGAAATACTTCTCCCCCAAAGAGGTTCATGCTCAAGATCATTGGAATGCCTGAATCTGTTGCTTCACATGGCAAAGAGACTTTGCAAGTATGATTAAACACTGACATAGGGCGGTTACTTTGGATTATTTTAATGGGCCCAGTCTAAATGCTGGAGCCCTTAAGTGTGGAAAATCTTTATGTGCTGGTCCAGACACATGGGGGAAAAAGGAAAATGGAGATTATAAATATGAAAGTGACTCCACCATCCTTTGCTGGCTTTCAAGATGGAGGAAGGCGAACACAGGCTAAGAAATTCAGGTAAAAGAATAAGAACAGATATCTGATAACAAGCAAGGAAGTAGCACCTTCAGTGAACAAAGGAACAGCCTGCTGATTGATACCTGACTATCCAAGTGAGATCCCATCAGACTTCTGAGTCACAAAACTATAAAGTTCATTTTATTTAATTCAACTAATTTGTGGTAAGTTCTTAAATAATAGAAAACTACTACAAATGCTAATTCATTATTATAAGTGTATAACATTCCATAGTATATATAGGTAGCTTAACTAGTAAGTTTCTATCACCAAGTATTCAAGTTACTCCATATTCTTTAGTATTGCACACAATGATAAAGTAAGCATGATGGAACATATGTTCTTGTGTTCAGGTAATTTGTTTTTCATACAAATTTTCAAACAAATAGATTTGTTTTCATACAATATATTCTGATTATCATTTACCCTACCTCTACTCATCCCAGTTCCTTCCCAACTCCCCTTCCATTCAGATCTATACCTTTTCTGTCTCTTGTAAATAAAAAATAAAGATAAATTAAAAAATCAGAATATGACAAAACAACCAACAAGAAATGCAGCTAAAGTAAAAGCACAAGAAATAAATATAAATGTAGAGACACGCATTTCCATACTCAGAAATCCTATAAAAGCCCAAACTGGAAGCCGTAAGAAGCCAAAAAAGGACCTGTAAGGTAGAAAGCAAAAACAAAACAAAACAGGAAAAAACACCCTCAGATAATATAATGAGACAAAGAACCTTTAAAGCTGCTTTTGTGTTGGTCATCTACTGTTGGGCATAGGCCTACCCTTAAGAATGGTTTATTTTCCCAGTGATACGCCCTTGGAGAAAAATAATTTTTCATATGCAAGTGGCTATCAATTGGGGATAGCATCTGAGTTAAGGATGGATAAAGTGTCCATACTTCCTTTCAGCTCTAGGGACCTGGTCCAGTGCAGACCCTCTGTGAGTTCATGTATGTGCCAGCTCTCTTGTGTCTAGAAGGCCTTGATGTCTATTCCTTCTGACTTTTTAACTCTTTCTGCCTCCTCTTCCACGAGTTCCCTGAGCCCTGAAGGGAGGGAGTTGATGGAAATATCCCTTACAGGGTCGAGTAGTCCAAGGTCTCACTCACTGCAAATTGTCTGTCTGTGGTCTATTTGTTCCCATCTGTTGCAGGGGGAAGTTTCTCTGATGATGGCTGAGCAAGACACACATCTATGGGTATAGCAGAGTGTCATTAGCAATCATTTGATTGCTACATTGCTTTAACAGAACAGTACTATCTATATTTCCCACAGGTCTCTAACCTCTCAGTCTCAGGCTCTTGACTACCCTAGCGGTGTCTGGTATCATCCATCTCATGGAGTGGGCATTAAATCAAATCAGATATTGGTTACACAAAAAGGAAAGGAAGAAGTCAAAATATTTTTATTTGCAGATGATAAAATAGTATACATAAATGACCCTAAAATTCCACCAGGAAACTACAACATCTGATAAACACATTCAGCAAAGTAGGTGTATACAAATTAACACACAAAAATCAATAGCCTTCCTATATACAAATGACAAATAGACCGAGAAAGGAATCAGGGAAACAACACCTTTCATGATAACCTCAAATATATAGAAAATATCTTTGGGTTAGCTCTAACTAAGCAAGTGGGAGACTTGAGTGATGTGAAACTTTAAGACATCGAAGAAAGAAATTGAGGAATATATCAGAAGATGGAAAGATCTCTCATGGGTCAGTAGGATTAATATAGTAAAAATGCCATCTTACCAAAGCAGTCTCCAAATTCAGTATTCTGGTATGTTTTTAAAAGATAGACTACTCCAAAATAAAGTTGGTGGGCCAGAAGTTATTTTTACGAGATACTTTGAGTAATTTATTATGGTAAATTATACTTGACAGATTGTTACAGTTTAAATCTGAAATGAACCCCCACCCAGAGACTTGTGCTTTGAACCCTGGTTCTCCCAGCACTATTTCAGTAGGCTTTAGAAATGGGGCCACATATCAGAAGTAGGGGCTCTCTGAAAGACATACCCACCCTCTGCTTCCTGTAGCGTCTGCTATGATGTGAATGAGCTCCTGTGCACATTCCAGCATCCATGAACTGAACTGAGACTGAGCAGAGTAAACCTTTGTCCTTTAAGGTGTTTCCGTCAGATACTGCAGTCATACCATAGATACCATAGCCATGCTGATTCGCTCCTGGAAGTTTGTAGCTGTTCAGATTCCTGTTTTGGATTTCAGAAAGCTTTCCTGGCTGGTGGTCAGGTGTGTATAGAGAATGCTGTGAAGATTGGTGCTCCTGTGAAGAGATGGGCCTGCTTTAACAAGGTTTCCAGGCATTATGCTGTGTATGCTCTAAACCTTAAACTGTAAGAATGATAAGATTATACACTGCTTCCAGAAAACTTTTTTAGTATGCCTATGATGATGAAAACATGGACTTTGGAAATATTGTTATCTAAGAAATGGAAGCAGCGTTAGTCATTGCTTTAACAGTGTGAGAGTTGTTGGGAAGCCAAGAATTCTCACCCAGTAGCTCTTAAATTTTTTAAATATAAAATGAAATTTAAAAAGGAGAGGACAGTAATTCTCGCTGACTCAGTTGGTAACGGAAATGGTAGAGGTGGATCAGTCAAGAGTCCTCTACTGCCTTGAGCAGCCTGCATTGTTTGAGCTAGAATGCCTGCTGTTTTAGAAGACTAATCACAAACCATTAGAAGAATGACCTTCTTTCTACCTCACAAGCTCTTTGATGTTAATAGGAGAACTCCCTAGATAAAATTTAATTATGAGCTAAATTTTGTTTATTTGGAAATTTAAATTATCTGAGTATTAAAAGTACTCTATGTATTTAAAATATCAAACTGACTCAAGTGAGGCATTAAGAATTTGGAAGTAAAATAAATGAGATAATGAGAAAGTTAAAAAACATATTTTTTTATAATTAACAGCTCATTTTGAGTTAATTATATACAATTACCAAAATCTAATTGCAATTTATTTTCTATTATCTGTGGGAAGAATCACAGACAAGGGAGCTTCCATTGCAGCCTTCCTGCATAAATGCTATAGAGTGAAAATAAATAATATGCAAAGCCTTAATGACAAATGATCAAATCATAGAGCACAGCTGAGCCAAGCCCTTGGAAAGTAATTATCACAGAAAGATGGAACTGACTGAATTCACCAGAATCTTTGACTATTTACAGACCCTTTTTATTATTTAATTCCTTAGATGTTTGTTTATTTACTGAAAAAAGATGACTTTTATAAAGTAGCCACTTTTCTAATTAAGCAGACTTCTAAACTTCTCACCACTTTTGTGCTTTCATATAATGCTAGACACTTTATTAACCACACTTTATTGCCCTTACCCATTTATTCAACCAGTTTATTAAATACTTACTTTTAAAAATAAGTAGGGGCTGGGAATGTGGCTCAACAGTAGACCATTTGTCTAGTGTGCTGAGATTCTGGGTTGGATCCCCACCAGCTAAATAAATAGACGTCAGTTTTGCTGAGTGTGCCAAAAGTGTAGGGGAGCTATTACCTTAAGGAGTTCTAGGGAGAGTAAGAACTGAGTGTGCCAAAAGTGTAGGGGAGCTATTACCTTAAGGAGTTCTAGGGAGAGTAAGAACTGAGTGTGCCAAAAGTGTAGGGGAGCTATTACCTTAAGGAGTTCTAGGGAGAGTGAGAACTGAGTGTGCCAAAAGTGTAGGGGAGCTATTACCTTAAGGAGTTCTAGGGAGAGTAAGAACTGAGTGTGCCAAAAGTGTAGGGGAGCTATTACCTTAAGGAGTTCTAGGGAGAGTGAGAACTGAGTGTGCCAAAAGTGTAGGGGAGCTATTACCTTAAGGAGTTCTAGGGAGAGTAAGAACTGAGTGTGCCAAAAGTGTAGGGGAGCTATTACCTTAAGGAGTCCTAGGGAGAGTGAGAACTGAGTGTGCCAAAAGTGTAGGGGAGCTATTACCTTAAGGAGTCCTAGGGAGAGTGAGAACTGAGTGCGGTGCAGACACGAATGACGAGAAAGGCTAAGTGTTTTCTCTAGATGTATTTCTGTCATTGGGGGTGGGGGTGGTAGATAAAATATAGTCGGAGCTGAAAGTGTAGGACTTAATGTGAAGCTTCACAGCTTCTGTTCCTACTGCACATAAGTGCATTGAGTTGTACAGACTCTGGGCCTCATTGTTTTGGGTATGTGAATAACAGTTTTATTTATTTGTAGGATTTTCATAATAAATTTTTTAATAAAATAGTTTCTTAAAGTACAAGAACTTTTTAAATTATTAGTTGTAATTAAGTTTTGTAATAAAATGGTTTTTTTCAAAAAAAAGAGAAGGCAATTGTCTAAGTTTTTAAGAAGCATAGGAAATAAAAGGTATCTATTTATAAATACAATTTGAGCAGAGTCCTGAAAGGTAAGGTAGTATTTGACAGTCCAGAAGTAGGGACATCCTCTTCTGCCAGTGGGAAGGAGGTGGGGAGACTCTTAGGGAAAGTAAGAAGTTGACACTTGTGTATGAAGACAGTGGCAGGAATGTTTCACTGCAACTAGAAGATTAAGGGGAAGTCCACTGAAGAGTCAAATGGTAGATTAGGTTAGATTTAAGAGGTTTTAAGTGTCAGGTTCCAAGTTTGGAACCTGAGTGATATGGGGGGAAAGACTTCAGAAAAAGAGATTTGTGAAGAGCTGGCTGATTTGATTTTGAAGATCACTGGTGTAGTCGGATGCTGGGGTTTGCTATTTACTAATTAGCTGCAGCTTTAGAGATGCTGTGGTGCCCCCTAATCTCCCTGTGTCCCCGAACACTAACAAGGAGGTTTTCCCAACCTTGGAAGTTGGACTGTTCAGCAGGGAGGATTCTCAGGCTAAGCTCTCCAATAGATGACTAGGAAATGGATCAAAATATCTTCAAAAACACCAAAGTTAGGGATTTCAATTGGAAATCGTGTGTTAGCGTTAGACCTAAAAGTATGGATGTTTATCTCTGAAAAAAGGGTTGGAGGGGGGGAGGGAGAGAGAGAAAAAAAAAGAGAGAGGAGAGAGAGAAACCTTAGGAAATACCTACATGTGAGAATCCTAAGGACAAAGTGTGTGTGTGTGGGGGGGGGTATTTATGTCAGAAGTTACAAGTTGACAGAGATCGTTGAGCCCACCTGCCTATCTTCCTTTTCTCTTTCTCTCTTCTTTTTTCCTTCCTTATTTTTTTTAGTTGCCATCTACCTATTGGCCATTTGTAATATATTTTGAAAATGTCTGCTTGGTTAATTCCCATTTTTAATACCAGACTACTTGTGTTTTTGATTTTTTGCTGTTATTTTTTTTAGTTTTTTATAATTCTGTATATTAATACTTTTCAGATATATAGTTTACAAATAGTTTTTCACTCTTCACCCTAGTGTTTGTTTCCTTTGCTATACAGGTTTTAGGTATCTCTTTTTTTTTTAAATATTTATTTATTTATTATGTTTACAATATTCTGTCTGTATGCCTGAAGGCCAGAAGAGGGTGCCAGACCTCTTTACAGATGGTTGTGAGCCACCATGTGGTTGCTGGGAATTGAACTCAGGACCTTTGGAAGAGCAGGCAATGCTCTTAACCACTGGGCCATCTTTTTTCTTTGTTTTTTGAGACAGGGTTTCTCTGTAGCTTTGGAGCCTCTCCTGGAACTAGCTCTTGTAGACCAGGCTTGCCTCTAACTCACAGAGATCTGCCTCTGCTTCCCGAATGCTGGGATTAAAGATGTGTGCCATCGCCGCCTGGCTATCTTTTTTTTTTTTTTTAATTTCATGTACTCTTACAATGTGTCAAAAAAATAGTACACAGAGCATTGTCCTAAGGGCTATGTTTCTATAGCATTTCACTGTTGTGAGTCCTATATGTAGGTTTCAGTCCATTCAGGACTGAGCTTGTAAATGATTGGGGTGCCATTTGCCCAGAACCATTTATTGATAAGATTGTCTTTTCTCCAATATGCTATTTTATTTTTGTCAAAAATCAATTATCTGTAGATGTGTGGAGCTATTTTTGGGTACAACCTTCTGTTCCTTTGGTGTCTGTCTGTCTTCTTGGTTGACCCTATTCATCTGTGTGACATGAAAGCTGATCTTGTAGAACTTATGAATAGAATGATGGTTACCAGATGCTGGAGGCAGTGCTCTGGAGACCTGTTCTCATCTCTCAAATTGTTTTGAGTTATTTTAAAGGTTGTTTTCTCTGCAGTACTTTTTCCTAGTCCTACATTACAATTTTCAAAATTTCTGTACCTTTCTGATAGCTGTATAATCATCAGTTAATCATTGAATACTTGAATTGTCCATCTATCCCACTAAATAACATACACATAGGAAACTTCTTGTGCATGCTCATAGCTCCGTTTTCTTATAGTCACTGAATGGTGGAGGCACTACAGATGTATGGCCAGTAAATGGTAAATAAAATGTCCTTTTCTACTATGGAATACTTGGCAGTAGAGAGGAGCAAGTTGCGGATGCACACTCCTAAAGCATGGTTACTGCTGAACAAAATGTCCTGAGGAATCAGCTGCATAGATAAAAGTTGTAAGTCCTTGATGATCCACTTGGGAAAGGAAAATGTGGAATGGCTGCATATGGATGTCATGTTTCTTTGGGGTGTGTATAATAATGTAACATTAGGTTGTGATGACTATTGTACTCACCTGAGCTCACTTTAAGCAACTAAAACATCTTTAAAACATGTTACGTTTTTAGTATTATTCAAAATTCTTTTTTATTTTTTATTACTTTATAAATAATACCAATCAAAATTTCCACTTCCTCCCCTCCTCCCACTTCCCCCCCACTCCCCCCCCAATCCCTCCCTCCACCTCCTTCAGTCCTAAGAGGAAAGCAAATTAGAAGTCTTGACATAAATATTATATATTATTTTCTCAAGTTTAGAAGATAGAAATTTCTAACTGGCATGCATGTTTACTTTCTTGATGTGTCCTTGTATGAATTGGGGGTGAGATTATACATATAAGGGGAAACAATTCAGTCAATAGTATGTGTATATGATATCACAGTAGCTGTTTACCAAAACTTAACTGTGAGTCTCTATGCATGCGCGCGCACGCGTGTGTGTGTGTGTGTGTGTGTGTGTGTGTGTGTGTGTGTGTGCGCTCGCGCGCGCATGCGTGCGCCTAGATTTATAAAAGCTGCTTAGGAGCAGTGATACCGTAGCAATAAATTTCTCTAGGATCTAAATCTTGGTTCCTAAAATCTCTAATAAAAGACACTCTTTTTTCAATAAAGTTAATGCTCAGGATGACAAAATAAAATGAAGATACAGATAACACCAGAGAGCAAGGAAGTTTGATCACCTTAAAGAGCAAAATTATTAGTATGACATCGAGTTAAAACTCAATATATATATATATATAAATACAAGAGAAAATATGTATTTTCACTGGAAATTCTTAATTAGGTCCTTAAGTTCTTATTCCCAGGGGAAAGCAAAGTGAATTTTCACTCCTCTTGAGCATAGGCAACAGTTAACAACTCTCACAGCAGAAAGATACGTGAAAAGCAGGAAATCTTGCAGACACTAACCTAATCAAACAGCTCTGCTTATTCTCACCAGCAATTCAGTCATGTTGGTATCATGTAACTGCTTTAGCGTGATGAAGAACTTCACATCTATATTCTTGGTTTGGGCTTTGTGTTATGTAGTCTAGGGTGGCCTTAAACCTCTTAGACTGGACTTAAACTTGGGATCTGTTTGCCTCAGCCTCCAAGTGCTGGGTTATAGACATGCACTGCCATGTGTGCTTCTCAGTTTATTTTTTAATGCTCAGAACACTAACTGTGAGAAAACAAGAGAAGTATACAAATTGAGAGGCATTAGTTGTCTGGTGAGCACTTCTGCAAACTGGTCATATAAATCATGAATGAAGAAGGAAGGTTGAGCATCTATAGCAGGCTAGAGGAAACTAAAGAGATATAATACCTAAACATGGTATCTACTAGATGACCACAAAGGAAGACATGCAATGACTGATGCAGTCCAGCTGTCTATAGAGTATAGTCAGTATTTATGTACCAATCTGTTTTCTTAATAGTTTGCTTTCTTGGTGCAGTAGATTTATATGATGTTTACATTAGGGAAATCTGGTTGAAGAGGTATGGGAATTACCTATATTTTCTTTGGAAATGATGAGATGTTGACAGTTATTCTAAGGTGAAAGCTTTAATCTTAGGAGGGCATGGTAATAAATTTCCCCCACAACCCGTGCACTGAGGTAGGAAGACTGAGCTTAAGGCCTGGGCTACATAGAATAGGAAGTCCTTCTCAAAATATCGTTGAAATGATCTTCCTTTTTTAAGAAAATGAAATGTGTAAAGATGAAAAAAAGGCAAATAAATTAGAGAAAGTATTGATTTCTTTTTACAAGTCAATCTTGATTTTATATGTATCATTTGATATGTTTCTACTCTGTGTCATAGTATTAAAGTATTTAAATCATATGCATATATTATTTACTTTAAAAATGACTTACTAGAGTTATTAACAGAATCTTAGTTCATTTCTATAAGCTTTCTGACCTTGAAAGAAAATATAGCAGGAAGAAGATGCTGATTTCACAAAAGCATTTGAACAAGAATTCTAATAATATCTAAAGATGTGTATCTTTTCATAATACATTTAAACTTCATCCTGGAATGCCCTAATATGACAGATTATTAAGCTGATTTTTTATAGATATCTTGATAATGCTTGGAAGGTTGAGGATGGCTATGTATCCACCTGCCTTTCCGTACCTCCTTCTTCATCACAGCCAGTTATGGTTTTGTTAAGTGATTCATAATAATATGTATTTTTAGAGTTTAGTGTTTGAGTTACCCGAATAATTTCAATAGTGTTTCGTCATCACATCAAATCTTCAAATTAGTCTGTGTTATCTAATCTCTTTAATTATGAGCTATGAAAAGTAAAATCTATGTTTTAAAACAAATTATAGGGGATTGCAAAGACATTTAGTCATCTACTAAATCATAGTGTTGAGGGACAGGGCCCAGGAATGTGTGTTTAGATAGCACCCTGTGTTGACTGAGGTTTCTGTGTCCTGCCCCGTTCCCGCAAACGTTAGGTCCCAACGAAATCACACAGAGTTCTGTATTAATGATAAACTTATTGGCCTATTAGCTCAGGCTTCTTATTAACTCTTATAAGTTATATTAACCCATTATTCTTATCGATGTTAGCCACATGGCACGGTATCTTTTTCAGCCGGGCAATCACATCTTCCTTCTTCCGAGTCTGGACAGGACTGGGGAGGAATGGGCTTCCTCCCTCCCAGAATTCTCCTGTTCTCCTAGACCTGCCTTTACTTCCTGTCTGGTTGTCCTGCCTATACTTCCTGCCTGGCTACTGGCCAATCAGCATTTATTTAAAACATAATTGACAGAATATAGACAATTGTCTCTCAATCAACTGGCTGATTCTGATCCTGTCTCATAGGGGGAGCGCTAGCCAGAGTCCTCTCTACACTGGTTGTGCTTGTGTGAATCATTGTGACAAGTGTCCTGCTGTAATGTGACTGACATCAAGTAACATTTCATTGTAATTCTTGGTCAGTATTTTTAGCTAATAACCTTAACATATTTCATTGGAAATTTAAAGTAGCTCTGAAGTAACTCTAACATGCTTTCTAGCATGGAAATATGGCTGATGGAAATGTGCGAAGCCACCCTCAGGAGCCATAGTTAAGATCCTCTGTTTTGTTTTGTTTTCTTGTTTGTTTATTTGTTTTGTTCTTAGAGTTTTTAGAGACAGGGTTTCTCTGTGTAGCGTTGAAGCCTGTCCTGGAACTCACTCTGTAGACCAGGCTGGCCTCGAGCTCACAGAGATCCACCTACCTCTGCCACCCAAGTGCTGGGATTAAAGGCATGTGCCACCACCAGCTGGCTAGGATCCTCAGATTTTGTTTGCAGCACCTTTGGACAATGTAAGAGGAACTTACATCTCTGATGCATGAAGGAGTACACAAAATACACTGTCATAGTTCCCATGACTGATTATTTGTATCTCTATATTTAGCAGCTCTGCCCCTATTATTCACTTCTCTGCAGTAATCAATGAAGCATTATACCTAACAGTGAGGACTTTGATGAATCACACTTGCTGCATGCACACAGAAGACTTTTTATGGAAGATCACAATCGAAGAGCCCAATTTCAAATACCAGAAGTTTCAAAGTGTGGTTCATTTGGTAACTGTACAATATAGCCAGTATCACAAACAATAAGTGATAAAAATATATTAATGACTATCTTTAAATTACATGTCACTACTAACATTAAATAAGTATGATTGACAGCATGCTGCTGAGGACCATGTCTAGGTCTGTGCTCCTACTGCATCCAGAGCCTATGTTGATGTCCATGGCCACCTGTTGCCACCAAAGGCCACAAGGATGCACAGCTTCTTGGCCACTACTTATAGCCATGTTTGGGTCCAAGGGACATGCCAGGTGCTGGGGCCATGCCAATCTGAGTGGTCTTGTGTTGCCACCTGTGGCCATGATGTCATCTGGGCCAGAACTGCTGTCGAGGACCATATCTGGGTCCATGGCCCTACCATAGGCAGGGTCTGTATCAGTGTACATGCTTCTAGTTATCACCCAAGGCCGTATAGATGCCCAGTGTCTGGGTTAACACCTAAGGTCATCTTGGTGCCCAAGGGTCATGCTGCTACTCTTGGGTCAACATGACTCCAGCATGTTGACATCTGGCTCAAGCTGTGGCCAGGGGCCATATTTAGGTTTGTGACCCTACTGCAGTCATGGACTGTGTTAAGATCCTTGGCTCTTGTTATTATTGAAGGCCATGCAACCGCCAAGGGTCTGCCATCTGGAGCCATGCTGAAGTCCAGAGACCACGCTGCTGCCCAGCCCATGCTAATTTGAGAGGCCTGCGCTGCTACCTGGGGCCATCGCAACATCTGACCCCAAGTTGCTACTGCTGGTCATGTCTGGGTCCATGGGCCTGCTGAAGCTGGAGTCTGTGTTATGTCTATTGTCAGTGTTCCACAGGGGCCCATGTGAACCATGTGTTGAAGTATGAGGGCTGTGCTGAACTGGCCCTGCTTCTCAGTAGATACATGACTCCAGCATAGGAAAGCTGGCTCTGCCCCTAATAGAGAGCCCCAGTCCCCTATACACTTGGGAAAACTGTCCCCACCCTTCACCATGGGCATGGGAGAGCTGGCTCTACCTCTTACCTAAGGGGGCTGGTCCCTAAGACCCAATTAGAACACCCCAGCTACCACCAAGACACACATCCAGGGCTTTGAGTGGGCAATCCCCCTCATCTACCCCATCTATGACCTGCTAGAGCCTGTGAAGGAACTGGTTCTATAGAATCATAACCACAGGGATCTCCATGACTCAGAGAAACTGCAGGATATCAGAGAGGTGCTTCCGTGAGGGTCCAGTATTGGTCGTGTGTCAGAAGCCAGAGGCTTTGAAGCTTACCCTTTGCACGGGACCATACAAGAGTGAAGGGCAAATACAGAGGGACTGGAAAATGAGTGGAATTGGGGTGCATGGTGTGAAATTCACAAAGAGTCAATAAAAAATTACATTAATAAACATTTTTTAAAAGCATGATTGGTTTCCCTTAGGTTCTTCACATTAGGGCAATTAAAAGCTTTCACCGTGTCCTTTTTTAGAGCTGGGGCTTTTCATACTGTTGAATGGCTCTGAATCATGAGTGCCAGCGCATGACCCATACAAATAGCAAGTAACCATGACTTTGTAGCTGGAAGCTGACTGTTCCAATTATAGGGCCTTTTACATGTTTCTTTGAATCCCTCTAAAATGCTACTTTTTTTTTTGTAACCAGATTTCTGTTACATTCGCAACCTTCATTCAGTGGTGCTTCTATGAATAAGACCTACTAAACAGCAAAAGTTGAAAAAATATCTTACTATGTTGCCTAGTCTGTTCAAATGTCTGGTCTCAACTAATCTCTTACCTCAGCTTCTTTTTTACTTACTTTCAAAGCTTTCACAAAATTTTGAATTGAGAATAAAAGAATAGTGTTTGTAAGTATAAATTAAACAATTATGAGCTTCCTTGGTTATAGTGTGTTAACACAGCAATAGAAAATTAAGATAATAGTTCATAACTATTTGATGTAATGTCTATTAATATTTTCTGTAATAGAAATTAAAACAAAATATTCATTTTTAAGTTAACATAAGTGATACATATCTATGAAAATTGTGTTTTCTATTTGTTTTTTACAAATTTCCCTAATGTCTGACTTTTTCTATCTGCTTCTGTGTTCAGTTTAATGTTCTCTCAGGTCATGTGCCTTGAAGAGTTTCGTGGTACACTTGGGAGAGAATAAAAGTAAAAAAGAAGAATGACACTTTGGTACTTTTATAGTGGTCTCACATCCTCATGCCACACCTAGGAACTACTCGCTGTTTTAGAGATAGTAGAAACACAAGCTTGTCCTCACCTTGATCATCAGTGAGACCGGCTGTGTTAATTCACCCAGTATATCTTTGCCTTCTTCAAGGAGATGCCAGTCACAGCCCACACCTGATACCATTAAGACTTTCTTTCTTGACATTTACTAGCCTTTGGCACTATAGATTGGGTTTGCTTTGGTTCTAGAATTTTGTGTTGTATTCATGGTCAGTCTGAAAGGGTGGTGGTGTTTTGTGCACTGTCAGCGTGCCTTCTCTTCTTGTGTAAGATTCTTTTTCTTTTGGTTTTTCGAGACAAGGTTTCTTTGTGTATCTCTGTCCTGGAATTCTCTTTGTAGATCAGGCTGGCCTCGAACTCAAAGACACCTGCTTGCTTCTGCCTCCCTGAGTGCTGGGATTAAAGGCGTGCCCACGACAGCCCAGCTTTGTGTAAGATTTTTGAAGCTTCATAAGTATATTCTTGAACAGTTTAAAATGTAGATTATGAGTCTCGGGATGACTGTGAATAGCCATGTCATGTAAGAATGACAACAGACTCTAAGTGCTGTCATCCTAGTCCCACACATGGCATCTGAAGTACATCTGTTCGCCCAGTAAATACTCAGCATTCCACATCCACATGGACTTGTCAACTAGTGCATCATTATGAAATTGTTTAGACAAGCGTATTGTTGAGATTTCATGGCTACAGTACAGCTTCCCTGTGTTATCTAGAAGGTGCTATCAAACAGAAGGCATCAGTTCCTCTGGCCCTTACAATCTTTCTGCTGCCTTTTTTTTATGAGTTTCCTTGAGCCTTAGTGTAGGGGTGAATATTGTAAATATAATAGTTGGGGCTGGGCATTCCATGGTCTCTATTCTTCATATTTTGATCATTTGTGGATTTCTATAATAATCTCCATCTGTTGTGAAAAGATAAGGGATGAGAACTACAATCACCTAGAAGTATAAGGCTGTGTATTTAGAGTACAGCTATAAATTATATTGGTTTAGGAAAATGGTAGTAGTAATTTTTCTTCTAGTTCTATTATCTTTCTAGCCATGAGTAGTTGGCTAGTTTTACAGTATCAGATACTTCCTATTGAACTGGGCCTTCTATCCAAGTAGACAGCTATTTATTATCCCAAAAATAAAGATACAGGTATTACACCATTGGAAATGTCTTACAAGGCCAATCATTATTATGGTTCATTGGCTTTACAGACATTTTTTTCTTTTAATATTCTCTCATACATTACATCATGACTATAATTCCCCTTCCCTCTACTCTTCTTGATCCTCCCCCCCTTAACCTCCTCTCTCCCCCAGATTTACGCCTCTTCTTTGTTCCTTCAAAAAAAAGGGCCCCCCACTGAGACAGTGGGATTGATCTATTGGGAGCTCACCAAGGCCAGCTGGACTGTGACTGAAAAAGCATGGGATAAAACCGGACTCTCTGAACATAGCGAACAATGAGGGCTGATGAGAAGCCAAGGACAATGGCACGGGGTTTTGATCCTACTTCATGTTCTGGCTTTGTGGGAGCCTAGCCAGTTTGGATGTTCACCTTCCTAGACATGGACGAAGGGGGGAGGATCTTGGACTTTCCACAACCCTGACTACTCTTTGGACTGGAGAGGGAGAGGGAGAGGTGTGGGGGGAGGAGGGGAGGGAAATGGGAGGCTGGGAGGAGGCGGAAACTTTTTTTTTCTCAATAAAAAAATAAAAAAAAGCCGGGCAGTGGTGGCGCACGCCTCTAATCCCAGCACTCGGGAGGCAGAGGCAGGCGGATCTCTGTGAGTTCGAGGCCAGCCTGGTCTACAAGAGCTAGTGCCAGGACAGGCTCCAAAGCTACAGAGAAACCCTGTCTCGAAAAACTAAAACTAAACTAAAATAAAATAAAATAAATAAAAAATTTTTAAAAAAAGAGCAGGCCTCCCATGGGTGTCAACTAGACATGGCATAACAAATTACAGTAAGACTAGTCATAAACCCTCATATCAAGGCTGGATAAAGCAACTCGGTAAGAGGAAAAGGGTCCCAAAAGCAGGGAAATGTCAGAGACATCAGCCCCCACTCACACTGTTAGAGTCCCACAAGAACATCCATACACACCCATAATGTATATACAGAGGACCTAACTCAGACCCATACAGGGTCTGTGATTGCCACTTCATTCTCTGTAATCCCTTAGAAGACATGCTTAGTTGATTTTGTGGGTTGTGTTCTCATGTTGGCCTCGGCTCCTCTGGTTACTGCAACCCCCTCCCACCTCTGGCTCTGCTTGATATTTGGCTCTGGGTTTCTGCATCTGTTCCCATCAATTTCTGGATGACGCTCCTCTGATGGCAATTGGGCTAGATACCAATCTATGAGTATAGCAGATTATCATTAACAATCATTTCATTGAATTTGCTTTTCTAAGTCATGTTTGGTTCTGAGCTAGCTCTCTGGACTCTCCATCCTCTGGTTTCTGATGTCCAGGAACTGTCAGGCATGGGCTCCCTCTTGTGGCATGGGCCTCAAGTGGTACCAGTCATTGGTTGGCCACTCCTCAAGTTTTGCACCATCATTACACCAGCACATCTTGGAGGTAAAACAGATTGTAAATTGAAGTTTGAGGCTGTGTTGGTGCCACAGTCCCTTGGCAGGTGGTCTTGCCTGGTTATAGAAAATGGCCTGTTCAGGCTCTTTATCTCTCTCTCATTACTAAGACTCTTTGCTAGGGTCACTTGAAGATTCCAGGGAGTTTCCACTGTACTGGGTTTACATATCATTCCCTTAATGTCCCCCAGTTCCAGTTGTCTCTCCCAGTACGCTCTCCATCCAAAACCACCACCCTGCACCTAATCCCTCCTGTTCCTATCCCTACCCAACCCCTAGTCCACTCACATAATCTATTCTATTTCCCCTTCCCAGAGAGATCTATGTATCCCAACTTGAACCCTCCTTGTTACTTAACCTTTCTGGGCCTGTGAATTGTAACATGATAATCCTTTACTTAACATCTTACCATGTTTGTCTCCCTGGGTCTGGATCACCTCAATCAGGATAATTTTTTTCATCCATTTGCCTGAAAATTCCATGATGTCATTGTTTTTAATAGCTGAGTAATATTTCATTGTATAAATACACCACATTTTTTTATCTGTTCTTCAGTTCAGGGACATCTAGATTGTTTCCCATTTTTGGCCATTATTAATAAAGCTGTTATGAACATAGTTGAGCAAATGTCCTTGTGGTAGGGAGGAGTGTCCTTTAGGTATATGTACAAGAGTGATATAGCTGGTCTTGAGGTAGATCGATTCCCAGTTACCTGAGGAACCACCATGTTGATTTACAAAGCAGCTCTACAAGTTTGGACTCCCACCAGCAAAGGATGGGTGTTGCCTTTGCTCCCCATCCTCACCAGCATGAGCTGTCACTTGTGTTTTTGATCTTAGCCATTTTGACAGGTGTAAGATGAAATCTCAAAGTCATATTGATTTGCATTTCCCTGATGGCTAAGGATGTTGAACATTTCTTTAAATGTTCTTCAGTCATTTGAGATTCCTCTGTTTATATCTGCATCCCATTTTTGATTGGATTATGTTTTGCTGATGTCTAGTTTCTTGAGTTCTTTATATATTTTGGAAATTAATCTTCTGTAAGAAGTGAAGTTGGTGAGAATCTTTTATGAAAGCTACCAATTTGTCCTATAGATCTTATATATTGATTTTTGATCTTAGCGCATATACTATCAATGTCTCAGTTCAAGGCAACAACACAGTTGTCTCCTGTCCCAATTCTTTCAAGGCTAGTCCCCATTTTTTTTCTTCAATTAGACTCATGGTATCTTGTTTTATGTTGAGGTCTTTGATCCACTTGGACTTGAGTTTTGTTCAGGGAAATAGATATGTTTTTCTGTATCCAGACATCCAGTTAGACCAGCACCATTTGTTGAATATACTTTTTCCCATTTCGGGCTTCTTTATGAAAATAAAATCAGGTTGTCAATGGGTGTGTGGATTTATGTCTATTCTACTATTCATTTCCATTGATCAAACTGTCTATTTCTATGCCAGTACCATGCTTGTTTTATTACTATAGTAGAACTTAAAATCAGGGATGGCGATAACTCCAGAAGTTCTTTTATTATACAGTATTGTTTTAGCTATTGGGGTGGGGTTTTCTTTTTCCACATGAATTTAAAAATTGCTTTTAAGGTCTGTAAAGAATTATGTTGGGATTTTAATGGGGATTGCATTGAATCTATAGATTGCTTTTGGTAAGATGGCCATTTTTTTTTTATTGAGAAAAGGAGAAAAAAAACAAGTTTCCACCTCCTCCCAGCCTCCCATTTCCCTCCCCCTCCTCCCACTCTTCGCCCCCTCCTCCCACCCTTCTCCCCCTCCACCCACTCCTTTCCCCCTCCCTCTCCAGTCCAAAGAGCAGTCAGGGTTCCCTGCCCTGTGGTAAGTCCTAGGACCTCCCCCCTCCGTCCATATCTAGGAAGGTGAACATCCAAACTGGCTAGGCTCCCACAAAGAAGATGGCTATTTTTACTATGTTAATTCTAGCGATCCATGAGCATGAGAGATCTTTCCATGTACTAATATCTCCTTCAATTTCATTCTTCAAAGACTTGAAGTTTTTAATTATATGGATCTTTCACTTGACTGGTTAAAGTTACCTCAATTTTTTTATATTATTTGTGGCTTTTGTGAAGTATTATTTTCCTGATTTCTCGGTCCATTTATCCTTTGTATATAGGAGGGCTACTGATTTTTTTTAAAAATAAATCTTGTATCTAGCCACTTTGATAAAGGAGAATATAAGCTGTAAGAGTTCCCTGCTAGAATTTTGGGGGGTTGTTTATGTATACTATTATATCATCTGCAAATAAAAATATTTTGACTTCTTCCTTTCCAATTTTAATCTCCTTTATCTTCTTCAGTTATCTTATTGCTCTAACTAGAACTTCAAGTACTATATTGAATAGACAGAGAGTGGATAGCCTGGTCTTGTTCCTGATTTTAGTGGAATTGCTCTAAGTTTCTCTCACAGCAATTTACTTTGATGTTGGCTATAAGCTTGCTGTATTGCCTTCATTATGTTTATGTATATCCCTTTTTATCACTAATCTCTCAAAGACTTTTATCACGAAGGAGTTTTGGACTTTCAAAGACTTTTTCTTCATCTAGTGAGATGATCATGTAGGGTTTTTTCTTTAAGTTTGTTTATATGATGGATTTTTTTGACTGATTTTCATCTGTTGAACTATTCCTGAATCTCTTGAATGAAGCCTACTTGATCATAGTGGATGATCTTTTGGATGTGTTCTTGAATTTGATTTAAGAGTATTTTTGAGTATTTTAGCATCAGTGTTTATTACAGACATTGGTATGTAATTCTCTTTGATAGTTGAGCATTTGTGTAGTTAGAGTATCAGAGTGACTACATTCTCATAAAATGAATTTGGTAATGTTTCTTCTTTTTCTTTCTTATGGAATAATTTAAGGACTGTTGGCATTTGCTCTTCTTTGAAAGTCTGATGGGATTCTGTGCTGCAACCCTTTGGCCCTGGGCCTTTTTTGATTGAAAGACTTTACTGACTGCTTCTATTTCCTTGGGTGTTAAACATCTATTTTATATATTTATTTAAATTGTTTATCTGATCTTGATTTAACTTTGATAGTGGTATCTATCAAGAAATTTGTCCTTTTATTTTAAATTTTCCAATTTTGTGAAGTACAGAGGGTTTTTTGTGTGTGTTTGGTTGGTTGATTGGTTTGGTTTTGGTTTTTTGAGACAAGTTTTTTTTCTGTGTAACTTTGGTGACTGTCCTGTAACTAGCTGGTACACCAGGCTAATAGCTGGTAGACCAGGCTAGCCTCAAACTCACATAGATCTCCTGCCTCTGCCTCCCGAGTGCTGAAGTACAAGTTTTTAAAGTATTACCTAATGATTTTCCAGATTTCCTTGGTGTATCTTGTTATGTCCCCGTTTTCATTTCTGATTTTGTTAATTTGGATTGTCTCTCACTCCCTCTTTTAGTTAGTTTGGATAAGGGTTCATCTATCTTGTTGACTCTTTCAAAGCACCAACTCTTTATTTCGTTGATTCTTTGTATTGTTCACTTTGTTTCTATTGATTCCAACACTCAATTTGATTATTTTCTATGCTTGCTTCTTTTTGTTTTAGAGCTTTTAGGTATGTTATTAAGTTGCTAGTATTAGATCTTTCCAATTTCTTTATGTAGGGAATTAGTGCTATGAACTGTCTCTGCTTACCACCACTTTCATTGTGTCCCATAAGTTTGGGTATGTTGTGCATTTATTTCCATTGGATCCTAAGACATATCTAATTTCTTCCTTTATGTCTTTCTTGATATAGTAGATAGCTGTTTGGTTTCCAGGACTCTGTAGGCTTTCTGTTATTTCTGTTTTGATGATATGCAACCTTAATCTGTGGTGGTCTGATAGGATGCAAGGGTTATTTCAGTTTTCTTATATCTGTTGAGTCTTATTTTGTGACCAAAAGTTTTAGAGAAGGTTCCATGAGGTGCTGAGAAGGTGTATTCTTTTGTTTTGGGATGAAATATTCTGTAGAAGTCTGTTAGGTTCATTTGATTAATAAAATCTGTTAGCTCCAGTATTTCTCTTTTTAGTTTTATCTGGATGACCTTTTAATTGGTGAAAGTGGAGTATTGAAGTCTTCCACTGTCGATGTGTGAGGGTAGCTGTGACTTAAGCTTCAGTGGGATTTCCTTTACAAATATGGGTGCCCTTGTGTTTGGGCATAGCTGATGAGAATTGAGACATCATCTTTATGAATTTTCATTTGATGCATATGAAGTGTCCTTTCCCATTTCTTTTTACTTACTTTGATTTGAAGTCTTTCATTAGATATTAGAACAGCTTCACCAGTTTGTTTCTTAGGTCCATTTGCTTGGAAAATCTTTTTCTCTCCTTTTACTCTGAGGTAAGGCCTATCTTTGAGGTGTGTTTCTTCTGTGCAACAGAAGGATGGATCCTGGTTTTGCTTCCATTCTATTAGTCTGTGACTTTTTTTTACTAGGTAATTGAGTCCATTGATATTGAGAGATATTAATGATCAATGATTGTTAATTCCTGTTATTTTGGTGGTGGTGGTGGTGGTGGTGGTGGTGGTGGTGGTGGTGGTGTGTGTGTGTGTTTCCCTTGCTCTTGCTGGTGTGAGATTATTTATTGCCTGTGTTTTCCTGTGTGTAGTTACCTTCCTTGGGTTGGAGTTTTCCTTCTAGAATCTTATATAGTGATGGATTTGTGAGTAGATATTGTTTAAATTCAACCCTGTTTGGAAATATCTTGTTTTCTCCAACTGTAGTCATTGAACATTTTGCTTGGTGTGATAATCTGGGCTGGCATCTGTGAACTCTTGTAGTCTGCAAGATATCTATCCGGACATTTTTGGCTTTTAGAGTCTTCATTGAGAAGTCAGGTAAAAGTCTAATAGGTCTGCCTTTATATGTTACTTGGCCTCTTTCTCTTGCAACTTTTAGTATTCTTTATTAGTTTTATATTTTTAGTGTTTTGATTATGTAGTGAGGGGGGTTTCTTTTCTCATCCAATCTATTTGGTGTTCTGTAAACTTTTGTACCTTTATAGGCCTGTCCTTTTTTTTAAGTTAGTAAAATTTTCTTCTATGATGTTAAAAATAGTTTCTGGGTCTTTGAGCTGGGCTGCCCTGCCCCCACCCCAGTCTTATTCTTAGGTTTGGTCTTTTCAGAGTATCCTGTGTACTTTGTATCAGTATTTTTTTTTAGATTTAACTTTTTCTTTAATTGGTGTATCTATTTCTTCTATTATAGCTTCAATGCCTAAAAGACTTTCTTCCATCTCTTCTATTGTATTGGTGATACTTCTTTCTGTAGTTCTTGTTCATTTATCTAGATTTTTCCATTTCCAGAATTCTGTCAGTTTGCGTTTTCTTTATTGCTTCTATTTCCATTTTCAGATCCTGAAAGTTCAGTTTTGTTTGTTTCCTTCAACTGTTTGTTGCGTTTCTTGACTCCTTTAAGATATTTATTCATTTCCTCCAATTGTTTTTATTTTCCTGCATTTTCTGAAGGTTTTTATTCTTTTCCTCCTTAAGGACCACAGTCATCTTCATAAATTTGGTTTTAAGGTTGTTTTCTTGTGTTTCAACTCTGCTGGAATATTCGGGGCATGCTGTAGTGTAGGATATCTGGCTTCTGGGGATGACATGTTGCCTTTGCTGTTGTCAATTGTGTTCTTACACTATCATCTACGCATTTAGATTTGGGGAGATTATAAGTCTAGGTGCTGATTTCTGGGTTTGTCTTTGTTGGATGGTGTTTTTTGGTTTCTGTTTCCTCTTTAGTCTTCTGGGAAGGGTGGCCTGTGATTGAGTAGCAGCTTTCCACCTGGGTTGGGTACTAGACTTTTGGCAGTGGGCTTGCTCTCTGGTGGAGAAGTATTCTTTTTTTTTTTTTCCATTTTTTTATTGAGAAAAGGAGAAAAAAAAAACAAGTTTCCACCTCCTCCCAGCCTCCCATTTCCCTCCCCCCCTCCCACCTTTCTCCCCCTCCTCCCACCCTTCTCCCCCTCCCCCCACTCCTCTCCCCCTCCCTCTCCAGTCCAAAGAGCAGTCAGGGTTCCCTGCCCTGTGGTAAGTCCTAGGTCCTCCCCTCTCCATCCATTTCTAGGAAGGTGAACATCCAAACTGGCTAGGCTCCCACAAAGCCAGCACATTACGTAGGTTCAAAACCCCGTGCCATTGTCCTTGGCTTCTCATCAGCCCTCATTGTTCGCCATGCTCAGAGAGTCCAGTTTTATCCCATGCTTTTTCAGTCACAGTCCAGCTGGCCTTGGTGAGTTCAGTAGGAGTTGTGGCCTAGGGTTCTGGCAACTGATGTGGCTTCAGGAGTTTTGGCAGCAAGGTTCACCTCTGGGAGAACAGGGGGCTTCTGCTGAAGTTATAGGTAGGTTGGGAGTTCTGCTGATGTATTGGCCTCTCTACTGGTTTTTTTTTTATTTCTTTTTTCCCTTAGCAGCTTGTGTAGAACTTTCAGATATTATGAGAGGTAGTTCTTAGAGAAGACACACATCCAGGTCAGATGTAGCTTGAATCCTCCAAGTCCTTTGTGAAAAGTATGTTACCTTCACATCTGTTAACCGTTTTTTTAATGTTTTTAAAAGTTACGTGGGATCACTTCTTTGCAAAATCATGCATTCATTAACTTAAGAGCTATTTTGTTTCTTGACAACCTAATAGAATTATGGAATCTGGACTAGAACAGGAGAACTCTGAATGAACAGTTTGGTGGTTGCTGGAGCCATGTTTTTTTTTTCACATAATCATTATCATTCACTTAAAAAACAAAAACAAAAAACCTCTCACTTAGTTCTTGCTGCTTCTGCACAGACTTAAAATAAGAATGCATTAATGAATTTCACGTTAATAAAACCAGTTTAAATCTAAAGATGCCTCTAAGTGTAAAGTACATCTTCACTCAAAATGAGACCTGTCCTAATATGTAATAACGTATGAGGTCACTAGCCTCTCTTTGGATGAACATTTTAAAGTTGAATTGGGAATTTCTGCTTGAATATCTCAGAGGTCTCACACCCAAAGGTGTCTGCTATAGTGACTCATTCACGTCCGTTCCTCTTTCCCAACTCTCTCACTGTATCACTGCTTCTTACAAGAGCCTCTCAGTTCTTCCTCTGTACTCTGAATCTTATCTACCTACAAACATGTACAAGAATGCTTATTCTTTTGTTAATTTTTAAGTTTATTCTTATAAATTTTTGATTAAATAGGATTCCATCATGTTTCCCCTTCACTTTCCTCCCTCCAGGCCCTCGTAGGTACCTTCCCTCCAATCTATCTCATGCCTCCTACTCTCCAATTAATAGTCTCTTTTTCTTTTTCTTTTTTTTAAACTTGATTATATATGTTTTATTTTTCTTTTTTTATTTATTTTTTAATTTATTTATTTATTAAGGATTTCTGCCTCGTCCCCGTCTCTTTTTCTTTTTTGTTATACACACACGTGTATGTGTATATATATATATGTATGTTAATACAACCCACTTAATCTGTTGTTTGTGTGTATTGTGTGTATGTGGTTTCAAGGCTGACCATTTTGCATTAAATAACCAATAAAGGGTGCTCATCTAAGCAGGCACTAGTTACTTGTAGTTATTAGTGGTAGACCCCCAATCCAGTGGTGAGTTCCCCTTCTACATTAGCATTTTTGTTAATATTACCATGTTGTTCTAGTCTTGTTGATGCATCCACTTCTTTTTTTAATTGTTTTTATTGAGTTTTACATTTTTCTGCTCTTCTCCCTTCCTCTTTCCTCTCTTTCTACCCTCTCCCATGATCCCCACGCTCCTAATTTACTCAAGAGATCTTGTCTTTTTCTGCTTCCCATGTAGATTATATCCATGTATGTCTCTCTTGGGGTCCTCTTTTTTGTCTATATTCTCTGGGATTCTGAATTGTAGGCTGATTTTTCTTTGCTTTATGTCTAAGAGCCACTTATGAGTGAGTACATATTATATTTATCTTTCTGGGTCTGGGTTAATGCAGCCACTTCTTAGAGAGAGTGTTTTATAGTAGACTTCCTAGAATTCCTGCTCTTATAATCTTTCCACCCCTTCGGTGATGTTTCATGAGCTTTAGTCGCAGGAGCTGTGATGTAGACGTATCTGTTGGCTCTGGACTCCCAACAATTTGTCAATCTCTGTATTACATCCAGTTATGCTTTTCCTTGATTGTCTCCATTTGCTGTAATGAGAAGCTTCTTAAAAATTTAGAATGCTGGGCCGGGCGATGGTGGCACACGCCTTTAATCCCAGTACTCGGGAGGCAGAGGCAGGCGGATCTCTGTGAGTTTGAGACCAGCCTGGTCTACAGAGCTAGTGCCAGGACAGGCTCCAAAGCCACAGAGAAACCCTGTCTCGAAAAAACAAAAAACAAACAAAAAAAATTAAAATGCTGTAAGAAATTATGCTGGTACTGTAAAGCGCAATGGTAGATTTCTTTTTACTAGCCCTGGAAGGTGGCTAGGTTCTCTGTACCAGGCATGACTTCCCTCCTGTTAAGTGGGCCTTAAGTCCAGTTATACAGCTGTTGGTCACCACCAACTTGTGAATGCCACTTATTGCACCTTTCCATGTTGGTAATTGTTGTGTTTCTTAGGTGTTGCAGCTCCATATTCTTAAAACAACAGTGAGGCATATTTCATCTCGTATCGCATTATTACTCATCTCTCAGGTCATTTTTCTCTACTTCACCTCCATTCATTTGCGGCCTGCTGTATCATTCAGCTGAAACCATGGTCATTACTATTTTCCCAACTCCCAAGTCACTTTGTTATGTGTGTGTATGCATGTTCATGTTGGTGTGTGATGATGCATATGTGTGTCTAACACATATCTGAATGTGGAGACCAGAGGATGATCTTAACCTCTCAGTTCCTCAAGTGCTGTCTATGTTTGTTGTTGTTGTTGTTGTTGTTGTTATTGTTGTGGTTTTTAAGATTCATTAAGGAAAGCAATAAGTTCCCAGTGATCTCCAGGGATCCATCCAACCCTACCTCCCAATACTGATGTTGTAAATATGTCTCACGGTGCCTGTCTTTTACATTGATTTTGGAGGTTGAACCCAGGTCCCTGTGATTACAAAGCAAACATTACCAACTGTTTAATCTTACATGACTTTCCAATAGCAACACAGCTTACCTGATTTTATAATCCAATAAGCTACAAAATTCTATGTTAAGTGAATATAGGTATAAAATTCTTAATAGAATCTTAATTGACCAAACCCAGCAATACAGAATGGTTTATGTACTATAGCCAAACAGGATTAATTTCAACTATTATGGGTTGATTTGGTATCCAAATATCTTTTTTATGTCTGTGCTTCCTTGGCAGTATTCTTTACTTCTTTGCTTATCTACTCATTGGAGATTATCTCCCTGTTGGCTTTTCCTTCCTTTTCCTCTGCCTGCTATCTTTATTTTGACACTTCTATCCTCTTCCATCTTTTCAGCTCATTCTCATGACTTAGGTCATATTTATATCCCAATTATGCTACAGTCTCTGTCTTGGGTCCCATCTCTTTCCTTCCTGAAGTCTAATCCTATCTTTACAACTGCATACTAATATAGTCTCTCAGGAGTCATTTGCAGATCGCTCAAATTCAACATCTCCATAACTTATCCATTTAATTTGTACATGAAAAAATGACTTACCTTTCCTCTATAATGTCAATTATCATTAATACTCATCTATTTAGCTAGTCTGTGAATATGTATTGAACATCTACTATGAACCAGCTATTTTTCTAAGCTTTTAAAATGTTGTCTAATATAACAATAATGATGACAGAAGTTGATAATAAAAATCTTTTTTTTTTAGTTGAGATGCCTATGGGGACAAGACAAGTTAAGAAATCACATCTGCCAGAACTTACAAATAGCTGAAATCTACTCAGTTTTCTCTGACACCAAAACAAGTCGTCTCAACTACTAGACTCCCATAAGTGCTCCTAAAGTCTTGCTCCTTTCTTCCCTACACTACACAAAGCATGTTTCGGTTATGTCTATAAGACTTCCAAAGAGCCTGTTGTCCAGATATTATCATCTACCTACTACAAGTAAGGGATCTGGAATCAATTCTTTTCTTTTGTAACTTTTATATGCATGGATGTTTTGTCTTCATACTGTATACTACATGTATGTCTGGCCCCTGTGGAAGTCAGAAGAGAATGTCAGATACCCTGGAACTGATCTACCATGTGGATGCTGGGAATCAATCTACATTCTCTGAAAGAGCAGCAAATAGGAAGTGCTCACAGCTGAGCTATTGCTCCAACCCATGACATAAATTGTTCATAGAAGTGTTCCATTATGGAGCCAGGGGCCATCCCATTGTAAAGTGCCATTCCAACTCATGACTTCTCTTCCCTCCGTGTCTCCATTTCCCTTTTACCCCTTTCTAAAACTTTCTACTATTGTTTTTTCATCCCTATATTTTGCTTATACTACCATCGTTACACCATACCATAATATGTGTGTGTGTGTATATATATATGTATATATATTGTTTGCTCATTTATTTCTCCTTGTTAACCCATAAGTATTCAAAGACAGTTATTCCTTTGTGTGCTTCCATGCCTAAATATAGAATCAACACATAGTAGGCTCTTCTGGTCCAATGTACTGGATATATGAAAATAAAACTTACATCGATGATTCTGAAATGGGAAAACAAATATAAGAGTATGTTGAACATTTTATTTATTAAATCTTATTCTGAAGATTATTTGGTCTCAAAATATTTTTTTCAATCTGTCTCTAAGGATGTGAAGATTTATCTAGAATATTTAGTAAAAATTTCTAAGTAGTATGGTTGTATGACATCTGGCTTCGTTTTCGCTTTTGCCAATATGCTTAGAAATGGTGCCCAGAAGCTGAAAGCAGAAAACATCACCAAGTCTTTGAAAACAGTGGATAGAATTTAAATGTTCCACTTGGAGTTGTTACTAAACCCCCCTTTGCTGTTTGAGTCATATAATATATCAGTAATACTCTGTTTATAGAATAAGCAACCCGTCTGGCCTAGATTGATTTATTGAGATGAACAGCAAGAACAAGTGAAATCCTATCATCACATCCCTGCATAAATTTCAATATGAATTTAGTTGGTGTTAAATGGACATTTGTTTTTATTGTCTCCAAGATTGGACTTTTCCTCCAGTAAAGCGGAATAATGTATCTATATAGCATTCTAACTTGAGCAGTACATAAAGATTAGTAAATAAGACTCCATTAAAAATACTTATAATGTAAGTAACATGAGTCCCAGTAGCATTTCTAATGTCCATTAATGCTTATTCTGAGGATCAGAGCTCATTTTACTGAGCCATTTAGTCAAACCGTGTGATTATTTAGAAAGTTAATTCATGCATACTAAAATCTAGCTTAAGTAATGCAGAGGGTAGGAGGTAAAACTCTATGGAGACGATAGTCCTTTTTGTTATTTAATGATCAGCCATAATTAACTTGCAAATTTGAAATAATTAGAACAAATTAAAGGTATTTAACTTTGCCTCCCTAAAGAAAAATTCAAATTGCACCAAATGCAGCTTTAAATTATTCAAGTCTCAGAGGTCTAGGCTAGATTTTTTTATAATGCCTTTTCTATGATGAGAATACCAATCTGCTTTTTGTCAGAAGGCATCCTATCAAGTAATTGTTCTTTGTGTTAATAAATGACAGCTATTCTTCCTTATAAAAGTATTTCAGTCTCCCAAGACTGCATCAGCATTTCCCTGGCATTTAAATTCAATAAAACAAAAGGTTAATGTTTTTCTGCTTTTTAAGGAATGCAAATACAAGTGGTTTTCAATTGGTCCTGAATGACATTTAAAATTTGCCATTCAAGAGCAGACTATCGCGATATGAGACATGGGCAAATGAGAAAGAAAACTTGCGGATGCTTTAGTAAAGTGGTTTACCTCTGCCTACTCCAAAACAGAGTTTCTTAGATACCCATTTAGTAGTATTTTATAATATTAAAACGTGAGGAATAACTTAGTAAAATCTTAGTACCTTGAAGGAGACTAAGATAGTAATTCTAAATATCATGGCTTTAATCTTCTATCTTGTTTGATCATTTTCCCATCAGTTGACTAGCTCCAATCAATGCTAAATAATAACTGCTGTCCCTAATAGTTCTAGCCCATCTCTAACTGATATGGGATGTCCATCATAACTCTTCAGTGAATTCTGTACATGGTTCATCCAGACTGTAAAAATAGTAAGAAATACTGCTTAGCTGACTTTGTGGTTCATGGTACAGAGCATGTGTTCAGTGCCTGTTTATGCAGTTTAGTCTGTGGGAAACAATATGTTGTTATGGACTTTTATACATCTCAAGACTCCTTTGGTGACATATTTTCTATCTGTACTTTTGCTTAATTTCTTTTCAAGTGTACTTTTTATTTATTCTTTGAGAATTCCATGTATATATTTAACGTGTTTTCTTAATATGCACCCCCTGCTGCCCTCCACCTCCTAGCAGCGCTTTCTCACCATGTCTCCCTCCTTCTTGATATCCTCTATTTTCAATCCACTGAGTTCAGTAGTGCTTCCAGCATGCGCAAGAATATAGAGTCATCCCCTGGAGCATGAGTAGCTACTGACTCTCCCTTCACTAGCAACTAGCAATGCTAATTGCTCCTTAGTTAAGAGTGGGGCTACATGAACTCATCCCTCATCCATGCTGGAATTTTGACTGGCTTGATTTTATGCAGGTCTTGAGCAGACAGCCGACACTTGAATTCATGCTTGTAATGGCCTTCTCAAGTCCAGAAGATACTAACATATATATTGTGTAACTGGCACCTTAATTAATAAAGCATGCACACACCCAAAAGCTCTTAGTTTCATTTTTTTAGTATATTTATAGTCCCTGTCCCAAACAGCCAGCCATCTGACTGTTATCACTTCAAATTGTTTTGTATGGTATAAATATTCATAAAATAAAATCATATAAAATGTAGATATCTGGTATCTTTCATTAGCCACAAGGTTTGAGTAATATACTTTATTGTATGTTTCAATAATCCATTGCTTTTTATTTCATACTAACAATTCACTGTATAGGTCTGTACTACTATTGATTTTTCACTTCCTATATGGATAGATATTTAGATAGCTTCAAAATAAATCTCAAGACTCATTCTTTTCCTTTTTTTTTTTTTTTTTTTTTTTTGTTGTTGTTGTTGTTGGCTGATTTGATTGCTTTGGCTTGGTTTTAAAAGACCGGGTTTCACTGTTTGACTCTGGCTGTCCTGTAACTTGCTTTGTAGACCAGGCTGGTCTAGCACTCACAGAGATCCACCTGCCTCTACCTCCTGAGTGCTGGAATTAAAGACATGCACCACAACGGCCCAGCTCTCATTCTTTCTTTATGCAGATACCCAGTTATTTAAGCATTATTTATTCAATTTTTTTCTTCATTAAACTGTGAAATACATTGTCAGAAGTCAACTGAATACCAAGGGCATATACACAGGACAATGTTGATTGTTATGCTCATTCAAATGTCAATAATATGGAGTGTTCATTATTTCAACTTTTTAGTAAATAAGTAAATCTAGCAGAAAAAAAATCTACCTTTTTTTTCTTACTGAAATTTTTCTTGGCTATTCTAGGTATTTACTGCTTACACTTAGTTTATCAGTTTCTATTGAGAAAATTGAATTTGATTTTGATGTGATCCATTGAGGATAACTAACATACTCAAAATATTGATAGTGAAATCATGTTATTTCTACATTTATTTAAATCTTTTCAAATTAATTCAGTAATGCCTTGTAAATTTCATTATAATGATCTTGCATATATTTTTAATTGAATTTAATGGTAGAATTTAGGGAAAAATACTAGCTTATAAATATCTGACTTGTGCACCACAATTTGCTTAAGTGCATATAACTTGCCAATTTTTTTGTTTTGTAGATTTCTTAACATATTCAAGTTCACAATTATGTTATGTTTGAATGTTTATTTATACCTTTACAAGCTTTATGTCTTTTGTTGCTTGTTTTTGCTTCATTGTTTTGTCTAAACTTCCAATACAATATGGAATAAAAGTAGCTAGAGAAGAAATTCCTACATTGTTCCCAATATTTAGGAAAAGACAATCAATATGTCACTAGTAAGTCCATTAATATAGGTTTTCATTGATGCCTTTTCTTAATCCATTTTTTCATTACTGTAACAAGTACTTGAACCAGGCATGCTGCACAAGGAGTATTTTTTTTAAGCTCACAGATCTACAGACTAAAAGTCCGCACAACACAGCGTTGAGAATGGCCAGGCCTGTAGCATATGAGTCCCTCCCTGTAGGAGGAAAGAATCACACTACAAACCTGAAAGCCAAAGAAGTGAGGCACTTGTCATTCATCCAAGGACAAACTCAGTCATTGTGAGGTTCTCAAACTAAACATTTCTCACCTCTTAAAAATTTTCCAGGTAGTTTTCTTTAAGGGGCTGGCCAGTGGGAGTGCGCCATGCTCCGGTGAGTATATGGGCAACACAAATTAGACTTGTGGGGTTTTTCGGGGAGGGGGCACAAGAAGAGGGCAGACCTGGGAGGGCTGGAAAGTGAGTGTGATCAGGATGCATCATGTGAAACTCCAAGATAATTAATAAAAATACTATGTTGGGGGAAATTTTTTCAGTACCACTAACTGGAGAAACCAGTCCTGACATAGGGATCTTGGATAACAAACATCAACAAGCCTTTTAGCAAATTGAATGTTCACCTCATGCCCATGGTAGCTGATTTTCCATCAGTATTTTGTCAAATATTCTGTGTGTATTTAGTGATAGAATCGTGTGATTGTTCTCTTAATTCTTTCATGTGGTCAACATCAGGATTTATTTAGAAATGTCCAGCTAACATTGTGTTTTTGCAGAAGAACACACTTAGTCATTATGGGCTACGCTGTGTGTATTCTAGAATCTGGTTTGCTAATATTTTGTTGAGAATTCTTATGTCCCATGTTCATGTGGGTAATATCTTAGTAATACCCTTTTTATCACACTCCATGAGATTCGTGTGTCATATAATCACACAATATTCTTTATTTTCTTTTGTTTCTGAAAGGATTAGTATAAGATTGCTAATGCTTATTTCTTACACATGATAAAAATTACCAGTGAAGCTATTTTGGCAGTTTCTCTTGTAAAATTATCTTTGACTTTTGAGTTCCGTTTTTCTAGGCCTGAGACTATGTTTTTCTATTTCTTCTTAGTTTTTGACAATCGAGATTTTTTTCAAGAAGTATGCATATTTCAGGAAGTCAGCATGGCTATAGAACAAAGGTCTGACAAAAGTGGGAACCGCACCAGGCCACCCAGCAGCTTACACCGTGGCAAAGACAAGCTGGCAGTCTTCTAAAAAGCATAAATGAATTTAGGAGAATTTCAGAAACAGTTTCAGTGATGATCCTAGTCGGGTGCTGTGGCTAAGAAATGCCTACAAGGACTCCAGTACAGCACTTTCAGAAAAGCTGGTTTTGAAATTAAAGGAAGAATAACAGATGGTTGAGATGTTTCTAGAATATCAAAGTCAGGTCTGTAAGGAAAATACACTCATTCAAGAAAAGAGCCCTGATAAAGACGATTGCTGAAGTAGAGGGCAAAAAGCTGGGCTGGAAGTACTGATGTCCGATAACCAGCATCTGAAGGAGGAATTTTCTAGGAAGAAAGGAAGCCATTTTCACTGCTAACATAGATAATGAAAAGCTGCAGAAGTCAGCCAACTTGTATAAAAGATTGCCATGCTCTAGTTATTAGAAAGGTTCACAATAATAAATTGTAATTTATATTCTCTAGTATTGACCCTAAACATCCTGAGAGCCCATTTATATTTTCTGTGAGCCTAAATGAAGCAAAGGAATGGGAACTGTCCAATTGCTTGAGTGCCTAGCAAAGTTTCAAGAGAACATGGGGGACCAACAATTTTCTCAGTGCTTCTTGCCAATGTGAGGAAACTTTTACTGCTGCAGTTTATAATAGTGTAGAAATAGTATGTGAAATAGTTTGCTATTTTTTGTTATTGTGTGTATATCCTAAAAGAATTCTTATGTCTTGCTCCTCTGTAGTGTTTTAGTGTTTTGTGATGTTTTTGTATAGTATGAAGAAAACCAAAATGCATCATTATAAAATATGGCTTTTTAGCATAACACTTTGAAGACAGTTAACCATAAGCAGAGTCAAAAAAAACTCTCTGTCCTCTCTTAATAATTTGTGTAAAAGCAAGGACTAAAAGTATGAAGGTATCTTCACTCCCATAACTACAAAGGATGGAGGTCAATCACTAAAGACATCTCTTACAGTTCAGACTTGCTGGCACTGGAAGAATTGACAAGCCTTGCTTCATTAGTTTATTTTCATAAATTCACTTCCATAATTCCCCACTGGTGGATGCCAAAAGCCAAGCCTAATGTCAGTATTATCATATCTCTAAAATCCTATTGCTGTCTGTTGAAGATACTGTGTAGACCAGGGCTCTAAGCAGCTATTTGGAGTTCATTTCAGTTGGGTTTGTAAATGGAGGTTTCTCTCCCACCCACCAGTTACCAAGTAAACATTCAGAAGTTTATATTAATTATAAAAGTATGGCTGATGGCTCAGGCTTATTACTAAAAATTAAGGAAAATAGACTATCATCTAACCTTTCTTTTTGAGTCTAAAGTTTCATATTTAATTTATCCTTTATCATAACTAAGGAAAAGTGTAATTATAACTATTTAGTCTTCAACTTCATCAAATACTCCAGAAGAATATAATATTACCTAAGTAACAGGGAAGTGCATTGTAAGCCCCAACTCTGGGAAGCAGCTTATAGCACACTACCCACAAACCGTACTCAAGTGCTCCATAGTAGGACCTCTTAGAAGAGCTGTTTGTGCTGCCAGCACGAACCAGGAAGCTGTCTCTTAAAGGAGCTGCGCATCTGCTCGCTGCAGCAAACAGAGCCTATCTGAAAAATGTGGCTACCAGGATGCCGCACTTGACACCTGTTTCTGTGGGTCTAGAAGCCCTCTTTTTTTTTTTTAAGCTTTTGTAGGCTTTGTATGGATGTACGTGCACCAAATTGGCGCTATTTTTAAATGGAGGTTTCTCTCTCACCTACCAGTTACCAAATAAACTTACTCGGAGGCTTATATTAACTATAAAAGTTTGGCTGATAGTTTAGGCTAATTACGAAGTAGGACTTAATTAACCCATTTCTACTATTTTATATTTTACCATGGGGTTTATGGCTTGCTACCTCACATCTTGCTTCTCCAGCAGCTGCTGGCATCTCCCCCAACTTTGCCTTCTCTCCTCTGTCTCTCTGCTTGGATTTCCGGCCTAGCTATATTCTGCCTGGCTATTGGCCAAATCAGCTGCTTTATTAACCAATGGTAATAAGACATATTCACAGCATACAGAAGGGCATTCCACATCAAGGTTTGTCGTGTACAATGTGTACTGCGTGCATTAATAAACTTGTTTGGTTTTCTCTTGTAAAAACAAACAAGAAATATGCATTTTTCATTTAATTTTATTTTGCTATATTGGTGTTAAAGTTGTTTGTGATACACTTTTGATGTCCTTTTCTGTCTATAGACTTTGTAATGATATATAATTGCTAATTCCTAATATTTGTGGCTATATAATATTCATGTTTTAATAGGGGAGAGTTTTAGGCTAGATCAGTCATTGATTGGCCATTCCCTCAATCTTTAGACCACCCTTACCCTAGCACATCCCATAGGCAGCAGAAACTGTAGGTTGAAGGTTATCTGGCTAGGTTGGTGTCCCAATCACTCTACTTGAAGTCTTGCCTGGCCACAGGAGATGGCCAGCTCAGGCTGTGTATCCTCTTTTGCTAGTCTTAACTGGGGTCATCCTTGCAGATTCCTGGGAGGTTCCATTGTACCATGTTTCTACCTGATCCCCAAATGCCACTCCCCTTTTTCAGTAGTCTCTTTTCGTACTCTTCCCATCAATCTCCCCTACACACCTTATTGCTCATGTTCCCATCCCCATCCGCCCACATTCTACTCACAGAATCTCTTCTATTTCCCCTTTTATGGAGAGCTTGGCATTCCCCCACTTGAACCCTCGTTGTTACCTAGGCTCTCTGGGTCTCTAGATTGTAGCATGGTTCTCCTTTATTTTACAGCCAATATCCAGTTATGAGTGAGTACATAACATGTTTGTCCTTCTCAGTCTGGATTATCTCACTCAGGACATATTCTTCAGTCTTAACAGGCTTTGCTACATCTGTTTTGATGCATTGTCTTAGATGCATGCATGTGTCCTATGATTTTTGTGTCTTCTGACATTTTTTAGTTTAGATTCTATTTTTAATTGAAAATATTTTTCATGCAATATATTCTGATATATGAATAGAAAAATGAGTAGAAAAAAAGAGCTAAAACAAAAGCACTAGAAACATGGCTACAGAGATACATTCACACATGGAGAGAACCCATAAAAATAAAATTGGAAACCATAATATGTTAAGCAGAAGACCTATGAGGTTAAAAAAAAATTTCCAGACAAAGCATTATGAGATAGAAAAATACCTCCAAAAATATCATTAACTTCATTTTCTGTTGCTATCTACTGCTGGGCATGGGGCCTGCCTGCCCTTATGTGTGGTTTCTAAGCCTAGTGAGACTCTGTTGGAAAAACTTAACCTTTCTTTTGCAAACGGTTACAGTTTGTAATGGAGTGGAGAGCTCACCTATCTGTGCAGTGTTCTGGGTTTGGTCTCCAGCCTTGTAATCAAACAGCTTTCTACACAACAGATGACAGAAGCTAACTAATGTACATAATTCATTTAAAGTTAGGCTTATATAGATTAGGAAGGGCCAGCTCATTCCTTTTGTGTTTAGAGACATGGTCTTACTCTGTGACACAGACTGGACTAGAACTCTTGGCAGCCCTCCTTCCTTACCCTCCCAAGTGTTGGCTTTACAGACATGACCGCAAGCCCCCTTCTTTTTCATCTTGCCTTTAAAGGAAAAAATATATACTTTTTCTGTTAACTCCCCAGGTGTTCCTTTTGGTAGATTCTGTAACCAGCTCAGAATGCTTCCCTAACTTAGAGTATGACTGTGTAGCAGCAATACTGTGCTGCTTTGTGTAGACAGTGGGATCTTTTCAGTTGTATCAGTACATTTACTTCCCTGATCCTATGGCACTGTTATCATATACATATATTTGTATATATGATATATAAGTCTATCTCATATGTATGTATACACACACACTTATAACATCTCGGTACATGTAAGCCTGATAGCATAGTGTTAACATTTTGGCTTGAAGATTCCTGTACTTTTCAAAAAAATAATAATAACATAACATCCTTTTTTTATATAACATCCTTTTATATTTATCTAACCATGTACTATTCTAATGCTTCTCATTTCTCTTTATAGATTAAAATTTCCATATGCTGTAATTTTCCTATGATTTGAAAAACATCCTGTTATTTCTTTTAGTGCAGGTGTTCTAGCAACAAAATTTCCATTTTTAATTTAAAAATATCATTTTTTTTGAGGAATTTTTTATGAGAAATCACATTCTGAGGTGACAGGTTTTCTGTTTACTTTCAGCATTGTGGCTCTATCCCTCTTACATTCTGGCCATCCTATTGTAATGCTAGTAGAGCATCATATGTCATGCCTGCCTCTCTTCTGTGTATCACTAACATTTCTCAAGTTGAAGGGTCCTCTTTATTTCTGCTTTTACTCCATTGGAATCTTAGCTTTCATCAGGGCTAGAAAATATTCTTACATTACATTTAGGACACATTTCTTTATTATTTTCTGCCCCAGTCTCGTGATTTCTCCTTTAAAGATTCGATTTTACCTTCTTGAATAGCTTTGGGTTTCCCCTAAGGTCCTGGAGAGCCTGCTTATTTTTCTCCAAATGTTTTTTTCTATTTTTTAAATTAGGTCATTTCTGTTGCTTCTGTTATAAAATTCACTTAACATTTATGTTTTCATCTTCATTTTCCAATTTTTATATCAACTACTGTAATTTTCAGTTCTAAAATTTCCATCTAGTTTTAATTACAGTCTAAATATCTCTCCTGAAGCTGCTTGTCTGCTCATTCATTAAGATTTTGTTTTATGTCCATCATATAACTACTCCTTGATTGCCTGATAAACCAACCTTAAATTGAAATTAGCTCAAGTCAAAAATCTAGTTCAGCTCTGCTTCTACCACCAAAAGACCTGGGCTGCTCTCAGCTTTGGTCAGAAAAGCTTCTTTGTGCAATGAAGAGATATCCAGCTAGTCAAAGTGCTGAGAATAAAAGGCTGAGTGCTAAGCCATAAATGGGACATCTTTATTAATAACCCCACCATCACCAACACTCAGGAAATATTCTGAAATAAGAGGCAAGAAAGAATGTAAGAGCTGGAAGATGGAGATGAGTGCTGTTTAAAAAAAATAGTGTCTTCTGGAGATGACATGACAACCACAATAATGAACTCAAAGCATCCCTGGTCACCTCAAGATCAAGCCAGCCAGAATCCCAGCATAGATGAGAAGATGATCCCCAGATGCCATTCCAAACTGAGGATCTATTGGCAGTGAATAGTTCCTGGGAGAAAGAGAATCATCCTTTATTGAAGATAGAGCCATTGGTAGGTTTCCTATGCTCCAATGGATGGCTACACACCCATATACATTTGGGTGGCACTAACTGGACTTAGTAGATATCAAAAAAATGACATAACTTGGGAGAAGGCTTATTAAAAGAATATAAAGGGAGTTGGAGGGAGGGGAAAGGAGTAGAAAGTAAATATGATCCTATTTTATTATATACATATATACTATTTAAAAAAATAAATTTTTTTATAAATGGATTAGTTTATTTTGGCTTAATGTTCCTAGGGAGAGCCCATAATGACTGGAACCAGGTCAGGAAGCCAAGATATGAAATATTCAACCACAAGAAAGCAGCAGAGAAAGCAAACTGGAAGTGACATGAGGATATACATATATTGTTGTTGGAAGCTGCTTATTCATTTCCTGGCCACCCAGACTCCCAAAATAATCACACAGAAATTATATTATTTAAATCACTGCTTGGCCAATCACTTAAACGTATTGCTAGCTAGCTTTTACATCTAGTATCAACCCATTTCTATTATTTCCTATTTTACCATAAGGCTCTTGGCCTATTGGCAAGGTTCCAGCTGGCAGCTCGCATCTTTCCCCTCTGGCAACTCCATGGCTTCTTGCAACTCCACCTTCTTCCTCCCAGTATTCAGTTTAGTTTTCCCCACCTAGCTCTATTCTACTATATCACCTAGCTCTGTTCTGCCCTATCACAGGCCAAAATAGCTTCTTTATTCATTAACAAATAAAAGCAACACATATATAGAAGGACCTCCCACACCATTTCCCCTTTTCTGTTTAAATAAAAAAGGAAGGTTTTAACTTTAACATAGTAAAATTACATATAACAAGGCAGGTATCAACCAAGAATTACAGTTACAGCATTTATATATACTTTATTTTTTATCATAACTAAGGAAAACTATAACAATAACTATCTGTTCTTCAACTCCATCAAAGACTATAGGTGGATATAATATTACCTAAGTAAATATGTGTGTGTGTGTATATAATGGACTCCTCTGTAGGTCTGAAGTTATCTTCCGTAGTCAGTTTTCATTCACCACAGTAGAGAGAATACGGACAAATCCCCTTTTCTTTGTAGAACAGCAAGGGACATGAAAACACTTCCCTACTTTTCTTTCCTCTTCATCCTCCTCCACACAGGAGTGCATCATGTTTGGAGAGGGATTCTTCTCTATATTCCATCTCTTCCTTCAGGACTTTAAAAGTTTTCCCCCTTGAAAAATAAAAACTTTTCACAAGAATTTTGTCCCCAATCTCTGCCATGACTTGTGATCTTTCGATCATGGACATTTTAAAAAATTATTCAAAGAGAGTTAATGAAAAGGAAATCACATCAACAACCAAACCTTTGTTTAAAAAAAAGGGAAGCTCTCATTTCTCCATAACAATTACCTTAGAAAACTCAACTATATAAAAGGGGCTTCATGTGTAGAAAAGAATGCAGCAGACAGTAAGACTCATCCAGGGTGTATATCTTCTCTCCTATGTTTCTGTGATGCACACTAGAGTGGATCTGGGCCTCCTGCGGTTCTTTCAACAGCTATCTCTGGAAGTTAAGCCACATATCAATTTATATGTTTTGTATTATTGATACATAGAACAAAAAACTAAGAAAGACCATCATATATTCTGATGAAATTTGGAGCTCAATAGACATGGGTTTGTTAGTCTAAAGGAAAAAACAATTAAGAGAAGGGGACAGAAGACAAAGGGAGGGTGGGGTGAGAAGAAGAGAATAGAGAAGAAAAGATTATTTAGCAGTTAGCATCCTTTTTATTTAAATAGTTTATTTTTTTTTATTCTTTAAACAATCTCATTTTATATACCAATCCCAGTTCCCTCTCCCTCCCATCCTCCCGCTCCCCCCTCCCATTTTCTCACCCCACCCCCATCGACTCCTCGGAGAAGGTGAGACCTCCATGGGCAGTCAACAAAGTCTGTCAAATCACTTGAGGCAAGGCCAAGACTCTTTTCCCCTGTATCTAGGTTGAGCAAGGTATCCCTACATATGGAACAGGCTACAAAAAGCGAGTTATTTACTAGGAATTAATACTGGGTCCACTGCTAGGCCCCACAAACTTCCCAAACAACACAACTGTTACCCACATTCAGAGGGCCTAGTTTGGTCTTATGCAGGTTCCCTTGCCATCAGTCAGGAGTCCCTGAGCTCCCACTACCTCAGGTCATCTGTCTCTATGGGTATTCCCTTCGTGGTCTGTCACCTTTGCTTGTAATACTACTCTTCCCTCTCTATGACCGGACTCCAGGAGTTTGGTCCAGTGCTTAGCTGTGGATCTCTGCATCTGCTTTCATCAGTTACTGGTTAAGGTTCTATGATGACAATTAATGTAATCATTAATCTGATCACAGGGGAAGGGCAATTTAGGTACCCTCTCCACTATTGCTTAGATTCTTAGCTTGGTTCATCCTTGTAGATTCCTGGAAATTTCCCTAGTGCCTGGTTTCTCCCTAACCCCATCATGGCTCCCTCTTTTAAGGTATGTCTTTCCTTGCTTTCCCTCTCTGTCCGTCACCCAACTCAACCTTCCCAATCCCTCATGTTCTTCTCCCTAATCCCCTGATCTCCTTCTCTCCCCACTCCTCTACTGCCCCTGTGGGACAATGGTCTTGTACCCTGTAAAGATTTATCACTTGTATTGTTTCAATAAAACACTGATTGGCCAGTAGCCAGGCAGGAAGTATAGGTGGGGTGGCCAGAATAGGAGAATTCTGGGAAGAGGAAAGAACTGTTCCTGCCTGGCTTCTTTTCTACATGTTGACATCCAGTTATGCCAGCACCATTTGCTAAATAGGCTTCTTTTTCATTGTATAATTTTAGCTTCTTTGTCAAAAATCAGGTGTTCAGAGGTGTGTGGCTTTATATAAGGGTCTTTGATTCTATTCCATTGGTCCACCTAGCTGTTTTTGTGCCAGTACCAAGCTGTTTTCATTACTATAGCTCTGTAGTAGAATTTGACGTCAGGGATTGTGATCTCTCTGGAACTCCCTTTATTGTACAGGATTGTTTTGGCTATCCTGGGTTTTTTGATTTTCCATATGAAATTGAGTAGTGTTTTTTCTATGTTGACAGAGGTTTCTGTCCTGCCAGATTCCACAGCTCTTCAGTCCCAAAGAAACACACAGAGGCCTACACTAATTATAAACTGGTTGGCCTATTATCTCAGGTTTCTTATTAATTAATTCTTTTTTTGTTTGTTTGTTTTGGTTTTTCGAGACAGGGTTTCTCTGTAGCTTTGGTGCCTGTCTCGGAACTAGCTCCTGTAGACCAGGCTGGCCTCGAACTCCCAGAGATCCTCCTACCTCTGCCTCCCGAGTGCTGGGATTAAAGGCGTGCACCACCACCGTCCGGCTATTAATTAATTCTTTTATCTTACATTAACCCATAAGTGACAAATCTTTACAGGGTACAAGACCATTGTCCCACAGCATTTCAAGGTCTGTGAAGAATTGTACTGGGATTTTGATGGGGATTGCATTGATTCTGATACAACAAGCCAACAGCTAACATCAAACTAGATGGATAGTAGTTAACATCTTAATCAAGAAGGCATGGCTTTTCTTTAGAGTTCAGAATACTGGGCAAAAGGAGATGCCATCTTCCCAAGGAACAGCCATGATTGTAGAAGCCCCCTTGGGAGCCTTTGAAAAGAAGAGCAAGCAAGAGGGAAACAGGCATGGAGGGGGCGGGGCTGGTCCCAGGCAGTCCATTCAGTTAAATGGGTGAGACTCCAGATGTCCTCTCACTAAAACCTTTCCAGATAATTTAAACTCACCACCGGGCTATGAACCAGTGCCTAAAATCAGCATCTTATCTGAGAACACTACTTGTGACAGAGGCCTTTTCTCCTGTACCATTTGATAAGAACAGTGACAAGCATGCCAGCATTTTTCTGACAAACCTGCATCTATGTGAATCTCAGTGTGTCCACTATGTTCCATCCTCCAGTTGTTTTCTATCATTATCTCAGTAGAACATTGACGTGCCAATCAAAATCACTGTTTCCACTCCCTACAATCCTTTGGTGAACCTCTCATAGCCACATGGTTGGTCCATCCCAGGTGTAGCCAAGGAGATTTTGTTCTTCATTTCTCCACTTTTCTAGAGTGACTGCCATATGACCATATACCAAGCTTGTCACCTATTGTAGTTCCATCCCAAATGCATTGCCTTAGTGCCCTGCCTTTGTGTTCCTGCTTATCTTTCTTCAGCCTTCTGCCTCACATTCCTCACCACACCAGAGATCTTCACATTAATCTTCTTTTGTTTTTGATTGATCTTACATAAATAATACTTCATTTCTTTTTGATTTCCTGCCAGTCTTTGATTCCTCATTGCTTCAGTCTCTTTTTGCTGCTATCCCAGACCATAAAGTTAACATAAATGCCTCCTTGCCAGCTTACTTAACCTCCTTTGGCCTCCAGTTGTTGCCCTATCCCTGGATATTAATGCTGACATTTTAATTTAATTTTAAGTTCATCTTTAGTACTTATGAAATGTGTTAGATATGCAATCTCGCTTTAATCTGCTTTTTTTCATTCTGTAGACATTCTGATTCTTACTCATACTCTTCAGCTTTATTGCAGTTTAATGGACTTGAGTCTTATTTCTGTAACTCTGTAAATTTTGAGGATTAACATCATTAAACTGTTCTCCAAAACAGTTGTAGCAATACACAAAATATACATCTAGAAAAATATTCAAATTATCTATCAATTAAAATAAGGAAAAGATTCTCACTGCCGTGAACTGTATTGAAACTCTTGTCCATTTCAGATATGTCCATGTGATCTGTGTCTTCCCCTGTGCCCCCCACAATCCATTCATGCTTCCTCTTTCAGTTTATTAAAGTCAAAATGTGATGGATGGCTGCGTGGAACCTCATCATCCGTTAATGCGTGCTCAAACTCTCCAAACAGTGGACAAAACAGGAGGGAGAAGAAGACAGTGGAGTTTCAGTCACATGCGGAGGATGACGTCCAGTGGATATGCCAACAGAAAGATACATGCAGCCCCCAGAGAGGTGAGTGTAGTGTCTGCAGTAGCAGAAAGAGAAGGATGGTGGAAGGTGGCTGGTGCCTGCAAGCCAGTGGACAGCAGGTTATTTCCACTATGCCGAGCTCGAGGTAGTGATGTGGGAGTGTCATATATCAATCTGTTGATTTCATTGGTTAAGTAATAAAGAAACTGCTTGGCCCTCATAGGTTAAAACATAGGTGGGAGGAGTAAACAGAATGAATGCTGGGAGGAAGAGGAAGTGAGCTCAGACTCGACAGATCTGTTCTCTGGAGCAGAGACGCCATGCTCCGCTCTCCTGGGCGGACGTGAGAGCTCTGCTCTCTGACACACACGTGATGAAGCTCCAACCCAGGATGGATGTAGGCTAGAATCTTCCCGGTAAGCGCACCTTGGGGTGCTACAAAGATTATTAGAAATGGGCTAGTCCAGGTGCGAGACTTAGCCTAGAAGAGGCTAGATAGAAATGGGCCAAGCAGTGTTTAAATGAATACAATTTGTGTGTTGTTATTTCGGGGCATAAGCTAGCAGGCGGCCGGGGTGCTGGGGACGCAGCCCCGCCGCTCTTATTACTACAAGGTAGCATTTCAGATAAACATATGCCTGCAAAACTGTCGGCGGCACAGCTACTGGATGCTCAGATCACATCTGCATTTATTTCTCTGAGAGTATTGATAGGAGACAATCTGTTCAATTTGACCCCCTTTTTAAAATCTGAATTAAACAGTAAGGTTATAGATTCTAAATGATGTTCTCAAAGTGAATAACAGAATAAAGAGTTGAACCTAAATCTCTCCTGGAAAAGTAAGGTCCCATAATAATGGTTAGTCCTCAATTGACTGGTAACATGGGGAGGTCATGAGCAACTTTACATTGGAACTAGACATGATCACCCAACTTTGAGAAAATATTGCTTTGCCTTCTTTGAAGTGCTAATAATACTACAAGGAACTCTGAAATGATGAATGAAAGAGGTATTTGCTTCCCAGCTGCTCCTAGTGTGACTCCTGGTGCAGTCTATGCCAACAGCCTTAAGGACAAAAAAAAGGGGGGGTATGAACCTCCTTGTGGAGAGATGTATGGGAAACAGCCTCTTCTGCTCACACCCTGCTCATGATTTTTTTCATACTCCTCCGTCTACCAGCATAGTTCCTCTCCTGCGATGTTAAGCAGCCAACTGTTCATCATCTCTGCATCAACTCTCACGTTTGCTTTATTTATTTGAGAATGGGTGTGCTCCAGGAGAAAATTTCACACACACCCTTCTCTGCTTTCCCTACCTGCTGCCAGCTTTGCTGTTTCTGAGGGTTAATTGCCAGTAATCTAAAATAAATTGCTTTATCCTCTTCCAGACAACTGAGAGATGACAATTTTTCCAAACTTCAAAAGAGAAACACCACAATTTCTCTTTAGCATAAGGCAAATAAATATTCTACAGAGTGCCACTGAGGACAGACAACAGTGAAGCTTCCTTTTAGGTGTTGCTCACAAGACAAAGATGAAACTGAGGAGACTTACTGTCCAAGCTAGCCTCTTACTTTCTCTGGCAGTCATCTTTCAGCAGTGAAAACCTTTAGTTCCCCTTATTCTCGCCATTGCTGCAGAGAGAGGTTCCAGTCAGAACTGGTCTAGTGGTTACTCTGCAAAAACGTAATCTTGTGTTGACGTGTCAACACATGTATGTCATGTGCCAGCGCTAAAATGGCAAAATGAAAAACTGTATAGCAGAAGAGCAGAGGGATAAAGAGCATTGCGGCTGATTGAGATGGCTGCAATGTTAGAGAGCAGCTCGTGAAAACTGGTGGGACAACCTGGCGGTGCGGGAACAAACCTCTCCTATTCCCAGCTACAGAAGCCTGGAAAAGGCTGCTATACCAAAGAAATCAATTTCTAATTTGAAACAAAACCATTTTTGACTACCAGCAGTTCAGAACCCATTACTTGTGCCGTGTTGTGTGCTGACCTTGCAGCACTTTGTGTTCCGCACAGTGAGTCCCAGGAGTGCTGCTAGACAATCGAGCTAACTCGAAGGCAGCTGTTACACATCTGCAGAGATTTCAGGAGCGCTGTCATTCACCCTTTTATTCATCACTCTTTTCCCTTTTTCTTTAAAGGGCAAGAGAACGTAGTGTGCTAGTGAAAATAATATCAAAAACCTCATCTGTTTAAAAGTTTGAAATGTTTTAACATTTTAAAATATAAGAACCATGAAGTTTTTCTACTCATGGAAAAGACTATCTTGTATTCTTCTCTTCTTTTATGGTCTGCCTGATCACTGAAGACATGAAGTTGCCCCCTTGAGCCACTCTGCCACTGCAGAGCTGGTGCATGAAGACTAGAGACAGGGCAGGGTTATTGCCTTGGCCTTTGCTGCAGCATCCAGCCTAATGGGAGAGTTAACTTCCCTAGGTGTGCACCATGGGTCTGGATGCCCTGATTATTCCAGTGCCAGTGACCCAGCACTAACTGCCCAAGTTACACTGCTTGGTTGCACCTCCTTAATTGTTCTCCTCTCGTTAGCATGACAGAATTTTTTGGTATACATTTCTTCTTTATATCTGTGGTTTCTTTTGTTGCTATCATTTAATCCTGAAGTGTTATACAGAATATTTACTGCAGGGCCATTAATCTTTATTGCCAGTCTCTCACTCCTTCACCTCTCCTGGTCTCCTCAACATTTGGCCAACTTTATTGATGCTGAACATATAAAAGAAACAGAGTCGACTCAAAGAGCAACCTTATGATAACAAAAATGGGTACATTATTATCAAATTAGCCTACATTGTAAGTTTTCTCTTCCATCATCATTTAGAATGTTATATTTTAGTTGGTTTTCATTGAGTTATATAGAATGAGGAAATGCTACTTTAGATAATCTAAACTTGGGTAAAGTGCTTTTAGAAGGCATGCTCAGGGGGAACACATGCTCTTCCTGCCTCTTCCTTCTCCCCACGAGGGAACATTCTACAACTGCTTCTACCTGAAAAATGACTGATCCTCTGTCACAAAAGCCCTTGCAACTCAGAACATTTTTCCTGCAACACTGATGAACTAACTAAGGCTGAATCCACTAAGCACAAATTTCAGAATTAAAATGAATCAGACCATGGAGCTTGGCACTCTCCTTTTTAACTCTGCCTGAACATCATTCCAAAGGTCCCTACTGTATTTGGGGATACCTTTTGCTCATTCCTCTGTCACAGATCCCTGGATCCCTTTATATTTGTGGCAGAACTTCAGTCCAGAGTAATTTCAGCTTAGTTGATACTGTTGGACACACACTGTTATTTTTTCTGGGAAACGATTATTTTCTACTTAACTGAAGTGAATAATAACCTCCAGTGCTATAAGTGAACCTCTGCTTGTAGTGATGCAAGATGCTTGATGCCCCATGGTGGATAAGCACAGCACACAAAATAATAAGTATGTTGGAAGAATCAAAATACGGAAGTGGTTTCCATCTAGCCTCTAGGGATCATTTACTTATGTTCCCTTTATTATTACTGTCATCTGTAGCTTATGTTTAATCATAGGAAAATAAACTGATTCCTAGAAGTGAATAAAAGATATGCTAAACACTGATGTCTTTATCAACAGCACACGAAAGACACGCACACTAGAGTGCTATGAATAAACCCAGACAGAAGAGTAAATCATCCTAAAAAAGGAATTCAAGTTTAGAATCTTTCTTTAAGAGTTAATCTTGCTGTAAATATGGAATACTGTCACTTAAACCAGAGCATCTACATTTGCCATCCTCTGTAATTGAAAGAATTCCTGAAAATATCATCTATTTTATTATGTTTCAGATCTTCTGTCACTAAACAATAACATGCACACCTCTATATTTTAGAGCATAGCTCAACATATGGTATGTTCTCATTATATATGTGTCAACTGAATTAACATAACACTAAATATTGATTTTTCTTTTTCTTCCCTTGTTTCATTTTCTCAAAATAAGGACCTAATCAGTTAGACCTTTTGACCTCAGCGCCTGCAGTGATTTAGTGATTTAAGCAAAATATATGCTTACCTCTTCAGAGTCCTTATGATGATTGATTGCTAATGTCAAAGAGAAAGACTATAGTGAGGCCTTAAAATAGCAGTGCCTGAGAAGTCAAGAAAACCTTGGTCATTGTTTCATTTCCTTTTATTCTAATTGAGGTTTAATTATATATACTACAGTTGCACACGTCTTAAATGTAGCTTGATAAGTCTCACAGTTCTTTTACACTCATGGAATCACCAGTTCATATGTAGTACATTTCCCTGATTACCAAGTACCCTATACTATTGGCTAATCAGTTACCTCCCTAGGCCCTTCCCTGGGCTTATGAGGGCTCTCTTCTCATTGTTACTTCTCATGGTCCTTTCTGTATATACGCCTCCCAGGCATCTCTCCTCTTTCCAAAGATACCAACACTCATGTGACTCCATTAGCCCTTGATGACCTCTTTGAAAGCTTTGTCTCCAAGTACAATAAGTTTTAAAGAGTACTGGGAATTAGGACCGGAATATAGCTAGTCCATAATCAACTTCTTCCTTTCTATAATTTATGGCTTTTATTTTTGTTGTTGTTGACTACCTAGGGGTTCCATTCCAATAAATAAATGTTAAAAATTTGTTTGCTTTACCTGTTCCAGGTCTCAGAGAAGACAGTCGTGCACCGACTAAGAATGATCTTACTGGTGCTTTTTGTAATTGTTTTTTTTTTATCAGGTTGGAAAAGTTCCTCCTAGATAGTTGGGAATCGTTCTCATAAATTTGTGTTTGATTTTGTCAAATCTATTTTTTCTGCATCAGTTGAGATAAAATTGTTTTAGTTATTGCATCACTATGACCAAATACCTAAAAAAAAAAAATCAGTTTGAAAGAGTGGGGATTTTATTCTGGCCCACAGTGTCAGAGAGCCCAGTAGGCTACCACCCTTGGGTAGAACATCAAGGTGAGAGGAGCATTGTGGAGACTGCTACATTCCTTGAGATATAGGAAGCATCTCTCCCACCCCCGTGATGTTCTTTCTCCAGCTGGGTCCCACCTTCTAATGTTTCTAGAACCTCCAAAGATAGCATCACTAACTAGAGACCAACTTTTCAATGCATGAGCATTTGGGGGAACATTTCCTACCCAAACCATAATAATCATGTTTTTTTCATTCACCAATTTGATTATTTGCTAACTCTGAGGTATTTGAGATATAATGTCTGTGTGGTTGTAATAATTATTCAGATTTGCTTATCATAACATATCATTGAAAACAGTGGTATAGATAAGCCTAGGTAATCACCCTCTCCCAGAAACACTGAAGACCACACAATTAAGAATCCACTTCAAGCTGGGCAGTGGTGGTGCACACCTTTAATACCAGCACTTGGGAGTCAGAGGCAGGCAGATCTCTGTGAGTTCGAGACCAGCCTGGAGCTACAGAGAGACCCTATCTCAAACAACCAAAAAAAAAAAAAAAAAAAAAAAAAAGAAAGGAAGGAAAAAGAATCCAGTTCATCAGAACTCTGAAGAAAGGGCGGCTTTGCAGAAACACAATAGGAGAACTTTGTGGATTCTCAGCATTGATGACCCCTGCCCTAGGATGGCATCAGTCCTGAGATGTCAACCCAAACACAGATGAGACCCTGATCTCGGTGAAAGCAGAATCCTGGGGTCAGATACCAGGGGTTTGTTTTGGCATGTCTCAAGACACAGGTTCTGCTTTGTATTCTTCCTAATGCTCATCTTTCATAGGTTATTCTGTGAAGACTTTGAAAGCCAAATGAACATGCTGCTGCCTCCTAGGATAAGAAAGTAATATTGAGACAAAAATACACAGTAAAGGCCAAGAAATTACAAGACCTGGATGAACACATAAATTACCAGAATCTAGCAATTATTGTTTTTTTAAAACTTTCATGAAGAAGCCAGAACCATATAGCTTCACAAGAGAATTTCACCAAATCTTTCGAAAGTAAGACAAATGGCTGGGTGGTGGTGCTAGCCAGGCGGTGGTGGGCACACCTTTAATCCCAGCACTCGGGAGGCAGAGGCAGGCTGATCTCTGTGAGTTTGAGGACATTCTGGTCTACAAAGCAAATTTCAGAACAGCCAGGGCTGTAACACAGAGAAACCCTGCCTCAAAAAAAAAAAAAAAAAGGCAAATGCTACTTACAACCTTCCATAAAATAGAACAGGAAGTTTACATCTTAACTGACTTTAAGAGTCCCCAGTGCTGAAACCAGGCAACCACAAAGCAAACTGTAGCCCAATATCTATTATAAATATGCATGGAAATAGCCTAAACAAAACAGTAGCAAGCTGGATGTAGCAGCATATTAAGAAGATGATAAATCATGACCAAGTGGGATTTAGCTCAGGAATGCAACGGTGATTCAATTCAGAAAAGTCTGGCAATGTAATGCACCACATTAGCAGAATGAAGGCAAACCCTCATGGTCATTTCAGTTGACGGGGAAAACACATTTAACACAGATTTTTTTTTGGGGGGGGGAGGGAGATTTCCTAAGCAATTAGAAGAACTTATGTGTAAAACCTACAGAGAGTATCATATTCAGCTGTAAGATTGACCCCCCACACACACAATTTTGAAACTAAGGCAAGGGACCTGAACTCCAGGGCACTCTAACCCTTGTTGGAATGCAGCTGTGCCTTTTGTCTACATAATACCTTGGCTGGTTTTCTTTACCATCGCGGAATTGAGCATAGTGACTAGTAGTCTGGCCCACAAAACCTAAGATGTTTGTTGACCCCGCCACAGTGTAGATAAGGAAGAGGTAAAATGGGCTGTGGGACAGAAACGTGGAACATTTTTATAGGACAGGCTGATTGGTGCATTAACATCCTGTATTGTTAACCTTACCATACTTAAGCATAAAGAAACTGAGGAATGTCATATGACTCTCTGCTGGGAAGAAAGAAACAGTGCATTTCAGCAAATAACTGCTATCTTCTGTCATAGTCCTATTTTTCATAATCACTCCAAACCAGAGCACTTCAGTATCCACCCACAGCAATAGTGCATGGCACGGAAGAGGATGCAGCAAAGTGAGCAAACCGCACACACAATCAACAGAAATAAACTTTAAGAACTTATTTAGTTTTTAAAGAATCAAGAGCACCAATGCTAAAGAACATTTTTTTTTATAATTGACAGAATATAATTAACATTTTTAAGCCAAATACATATTAAAGCTGTAGAGAACAGAAAGGAAACAATAATCAAAATAGTGCTTGACTCTGAGAAACAAAGACATCATGACTGGGGACAGAAACAGGAGGTGTCCTAACCACCAGTGCTGTCACTGGATCTGGGGAAAGGTTATGCCAGCATTTGTGTGTGTGTGTGTGTGTGTGTGTGTGTGTGTGTGTGTGGAATGGGTTCCTAAACCTAAACTGAACATATGATGCAATTCAGCTGTTTTTAACAAAGAGCCCAGAAGCAGAAGTTCTTACTCTTTGAACACCATGAAAAGTTATCAGAGGCCGGGCGGTGGTGGCGCACGCCTTTAATCCCAGCACTCGGGAGGCAGAGGCAGGCGGATCTCTGTGAGTTCGAGACCAGCCTGGTCTACAAGAGCTAGTTCCAGGACAGGCTCCAAAGCCACAGAGAAACCCTGTCTCAAAAAACCAAAAAAAAAAAAAAAAAAGTTATCAGAAATGTTGACTATACTAGGCTTTTTTCCTTTGGGGCCACCAACCCGCTCACACATCACGACAGACACTTACTAGTTTTGAGTGCTCAGCCTATGTTAGGCTCAACGTTTCTAGCTAGCTCTTTTCATTGTAATTAACCTGTTTCTCTTTATCTACCTTTTGCCTCAGGGTTTTTACCTTCTTTTACTTTCTGTCTCTGTGGCTGCCTGGCTTCTGGCCCTGGGCATTTCCTTCATTCTCTCCTCTCTTCTTCCTCACAAGCCTAGATTTCTCCTACTCAGTCTCTCTGCCTAGCTATTGGCCATTCAGCTTTTTATTAGAACGATCAGGTGCCTTAGGCAGGCAAGCTGAAACAGATGCAGCGCATGTTTACATAATTAAACACATATTCTTACATCATGAAACAAATGTAGCACAAACAAACATAACACACCTTTACACAGTTAAAGTAATATCCTGCACGATAAAAAAATGCAACACATCTTTGCCTAGTTAAAATAATATTCCACAGCAGTTGACTGATGGGTAGGCAGATAAACCCAGCTACATATAAAGAGGAAATGACCCCATTCATCTTTATAAGCAAAAATTATAGGTATATTCACACATGAATTAACATAGGCATTTATATAAAAATTTGATTAACCTATTGGATACCATTCTTCCTAGAACTTAGATTTTTTTATAACATGTAACATCTTTGTATTTGTGTTTGTAATTGTATAGGGTTGTATATTTCTGTGGATAGATGAAGATATATCATTGCTGACTTAATATTAAATCAGAATTTATTAAAGGAACAAATATAGTTAAAAACTAACATGTGGCTTTTGAAAACTTAACTTTTAAAACGCTTTGAGAATTAAAAGATAAACAAGAAGAAACTGGACCTATACCTGAGAGGCAACATTCTTGACCTTTTTGGGATCCATACCCTTCAGAATTTGATGGAATCTGTGGTCCTTCTCCCCACATGTATGCAAGTTGTTATGCCTGCTTTTCCAAGGAATCCATACGTACCTGATGTACATTCTAGAAGTGGGGATATCACCTAGATCCTCTGAAAGTCCCTTCCTTCACTTTCATTAGATATCACTTGTCAGAACTGACTTTAACAGGAGTATCAAAACAAAAAAGACTAGTGTCGTGTTCCAAGGTAGTGACTAAAGAATAATTGTAATCTTTTCCTACCAGAAACGTCTTCTTTCCTCCCTGCTCACCCACAAGCCCCTTCTTTTTGTCTCTACTTGTTGTCTCTACTTGTTACCTCTCTTCATCCCCTGCCTCTATTCTGTCTATCCTAAATTGTAATATTAAACTCTCTAGCTTTTATTATTTCTGTCCTTGAGTCTACCACCATGTTCATCTCTCCAGAACAGTTAGGCACAGTGTTGTTGTTGCTAGTTTTCCTTTTCAAACTATCTAACAGGGTGACTAGATAGCTGTCTAGCAGACCTGAGTGCATTTAATCCAGTGTCACCCTCAATAGCTGTGCAGTGCTGGACATGCACTTGATCTCCACCTCCAGTTCCATAAGATGGGGAACAGAAAAGAACCTGAGACTCTTAAAACAACTAATAACTTAAAATACTTATTAGAAAGTTATCAAGGTTTAGTCATTTTTAATAAATATTTATTGCTGTGATAAGATACCATGACCACAGCAACTCTTATAAAGAAAGCATTTAATCAGGGTGACTACCTTATAGTTCAGAGGTTCATCCCATTATCATCATGACAGGGAGCATGGCGACATGCAGGCAGAAATGTTGGAGCTAAAAGTGCTACATCTTGACCAGAAGTCAGCAGGAAGTCAACTGACTGTCACACTGTGGGAAACTTGAGCAAAAGAGACCTCAAAGCCCACCCCCACAGTAACACACTTACACTAACAAGGCCACACCTCCTAATAGTGCCTCCTCCTTTGGGAGCCATTTTCTTTCAAACTACCACATCATTCTTCCCTACGAGAAAGAGTAGATCTTCCCAAATAAACTTTTAATGAATATTGAGCAGCAGTTTCCCAGAAACCAACAGAAAATGTGACCGAATTCTCACAGTTCTCCAAAATAAAGACAAAGATATTTCATGTTGTTGAAAGGTAATAAATATAAAATAAAACCAAAAAGAAAAACTTAAGTAGGGCTCATAGAGGCCCACAGAGACTGAAGTGACAATCACGGAATCTACATGGGTCTGTGCTAGGTCCTATGCATATATGTTATAGTTTTTAACTTGATATTTTGTGGGACCCCCTAACAGTGGGAGTGGAGGTTTCTCTGACTCTTTCATGAGCTTTTGAGACACTTTTCCTCCGACTGAGTTGCCTCATGTAGCCTTGATCTGGGGGCTTGTGCCTAGTCTTAACTGATCTTGTTATATATCCCTGGGAGGCCTGCTCTTTTATGAAAGGAAATGGAGGAGAAATGGATCTGCTGAAGAGAGGGGAGGTGGGTTGAGGAGAAATGGGAGGAATGAAGGGAGGGGAAACTGCAGCCAGAACATATTAAGAACAAAAATATAAAATAGGTAGATAGATAGATGATGGATGGATAGATAGATAGATAGATAGATAGATAGATAAGGTAGAAAGGTAGAACCAAAATGAAAAATGCCTCCTTTCAGTACTGTCATCATTTTATTTAATATCAGGAAGTGAAAAGTAATGAATCAGCACCTCTTAGAAGGGAATGGAGGCCAGATCAGCCCATACTGTAGAAAGATATATTATTGCTTAGGAATATCCTAGGACCCTAAATGAAGATATGTTACTCAGGTCTTTCACATAATATTTGTTGTAGTCCAAATCAGACTTCTTTAAAAGAAATGAGATATTTATGTCTAATCTTAAATGCTTTTAAAGAGACTCCTTCAACTTGAAAGGTCTAGAGATGCAAGGTGCTACGATTTTCTGTTTTGTTTGCAAAAATGTTTTAGTTAATAATGTTAAAGGGAACAGATTAAAACAGCTTACCTTCTTAGACATCTCCACAGTAAAGCCAAATCATGAGAAATATGATGGGCAAATATGTCAAAAAACAAAATAACTTCTCTGTTACTGTACAGATGAGTGGGTTTTGTTTGTTTTTAAGTGAGGCAATGTAAATCACTGATATGTATGAAAATAAACAACACAAAGAATTTTTCATCTGTCACTGTTCCTTTTCAGGAGGAAAAAACAGTTATCCGTTGAGATTTTGGGGTGCTCCAAATGGTCTACTTTGTTACTTGAAGTGAACTTTTTATTTCTTTTATTGAGTACTCAAATTATTTCCTTTATTGTTTATACAGAGACAGTGACAGCCGTTAGAAAAGATGCATCCACATCTCCTATGGCAACAAGAAGCCCTAAGGACCCCATGACCCCAGCCTCGTCATCATCCCAGCACACCACCTCACGGTGAGCCTGGGAGACCCTTGACTGGTGTTCTCCTTGGGAGAGTGTTTATAAGACTGAAGAAAATTTGACAGTTCTAGTGCCCTTACTCTTGAGGCACTTACGATAAAGCTATAGGTTTGCCAAATTCATCGCCTAGTTCTTTTCTCCGTATTTGCACTTCTGAAATGATATGACAGTTGGCAAAGATTTCCATAGAAACCCAAAGTATCCTGTCCACAGAAACCGCTTAGCAGCAGGTCCTTCTCAGCTCATCATGGAAGGTAATGTATTTGGTCTGCAACTTATAGACGGAGAATGCACTTTTCTTTCCCGGCCATCAAGACTCAAATAATCACATAGAAACTATTAATTACAACACTGTTTGGCTAATGGCTCAGGCATATTTCTAGCTATCTCTTACATCTTAAATTCAACTATTTCTATCAGCCTATGTACTGCCACATGGCCATGGCGTTACCTCATTTTCTACATGCCTTGTTTCCTTGGTGGCTGGCTATGACTGATTCTGCTTTTCTTCTTCCCAGAATTCTCCTAATCTGGTTGCCCCACCTGTACTTCTTGCCTGGCTACTGGCCAAGGAGCATTTTATTAAACCAATACGAGGGACAAATCTTTACAGTGTACAAGCACATTCTCCCACAGCAACAACTTTAAGTGATTAAATTCTGCAAATCACAGTGGATTTGTGATTTGCTAAAGGTATATTTGCATTCATTTATACCAGAGACTTTAGAAGAGCTACTCATTTGACCAGCCATTTCTGTAGTTAAAGAAATATATTATTTAAAACTTCTTACATCAATATAGCAACTCACATATTAACATATTATACAAGTATTTTATATATACACACATGTGCATCCATTTCAAAAGGACTTTGTTTATGTTTCCTTGGGGATAAGGTTAGTTTGGGGTACTTAAATACCTCATATTATCACATAAATATATATTTTAAGACTTAATTTGTAGTTTAATTGCCTAAATTGTTAATATCAAGGCTGGTGATTTCAAAGGTATACTCTAAAATATATTCTTTGGTTTATGGTTTTAGAAAGGAAAGAGTTTTAACCCTTTGTTCTCTATAAAGCTATCTTTTATCCAAGTCTCATATAAGTACAGTGCCACAGAAGACAAACCTACACATACTTGAGAAGCAGTATTTGTTCTAGTGTGGCTCTTACTGGCATGCAATAAATTCTGAAGGCAGAAAGATAAACACCAAAAAAAAAAAAACAGGGAAGTGAATGCTGCAGAGGATAGTAAGTTAGGCTGCTGTCTTGAGTACTGTGTACCCAGAACTGTGCCAAGCTCCTTGACTTGTCGTCTAATTTAGTTTTCACACCCTGTAGAGATACGACTACACTTATCCCCATTTTAAGATTGGGAAACCATGAGTTAGAGAGATTGAGTGTCTAAGACCTTCCTTCCTTTGGGTTTTCATTGCTGTGAAGAGACACCATGACCATGACAACTCTTAGAAAGAAAACATTTAATTGGGGTGGCTCACTTACAGTTTCAGAGTTTCAGTCCATTATCATAATGACAGGGAGCATGGTGGCATGCATGCAGATGTGATGCTGGAGCTGAGAGTGCTACATCTTGTAGGGAACAGGAAGTCAGCTGAACATCTCCAGAGGGAAGCTTGAGCAAAAGAGACTTCAAAGCTCACCCCTACAGGGATACACTTCCTCCAACACCTTCTAATGACGCTGCTCCCTTTGGAGACCACTTTCTTTCCAATCACAGACCCTTAGCTGATAAAAGACAGGGCCAGCATTTCAGACTCCAAAGCCATTAAGTTAAGTACTGTAATGGCCAACATCACCAGTCCCCCCACCCACCCACTGCAAGGGTGGCATAATCACAGTGATTAGTTAGTTTGCCCATTTTTCCCCGCTGACCCTCTCTCTTTCTTTAGTGCTGGATTTGCTAAGTAACAAATGAGTTATGATTCTGAAGAGTGGAGAGAGCTCCCTTTGTTCTGTACCACTTCACAATGAGCTTGGAAGCTTGTACTCAGAAGCTTTCCATCCAACTCACATGGACTGGCCCAGCTGAGTTAGAAACGGCTAATAGTCTTGATTTTCTAAATTTTCTGAATTTTCTTACTGTTAGTATTTAAATGGCATTTTTGGTTGGTTAGTTGGAACTAGGCCGCATACTCGGAGCTGTGTACACGGTAGGCAAACAATCCACCCCTAAGCTACACTACAGCACTAAGATGTGATCTCTAACGCAACCTTAATGTATTTGTAAAGGCTTATTTTCAATTTAGAGGGAAGCATGAAAAGTAGGAATAAAATGTTTCCCTGTAAAGGTTTTGTAAAACATCCTCAGCATAAATTTTCTGAATGACCATAAATTTTCTGAATATCAGCATAGTAGAGCATTACAAGCCCTGGTTAAGAGTGCTGCAAATTCTTATATTTACAGATGTTAAGAAAAGGATTATTCATCTACTGGTCCTTAATACTGCTGATGAGCTAAATAGAGATTCTTAGGAGCTTTGTAAATAATAAGCACTTGGCTGACTAAAAGAATATGTAGCACACCCGATCCTATCTTTAGAGGAGTGCACAATGGCATATCATCAGTGTGTTATACAGAGTGCAGAGTTGAAGATGATTCAGTCCTGTGAAAATCAGGACAGCACATTTGTGCTTCTCCATCCTTAGAATCCAGAGTATTTGCATCATTCGCATTTCAAAGTGTACACTAATCATTTTTATAGACTTTTTCATTATACAAATTCTGACTCTTCCTTTGAAGAGAATACATTTTAAGCCTTACACACCCTAAATTCCAAGAATGTTTAAGGTTTATGAAAGGCTTACAGAAGATGATGGCATGTTTCAGTGCTGGGAGAGATGTTTTTCCTTTGTTCTTGGAAAACACCTAAAGTATCCATATCATTCCATGTACAGGAAAAGAAAACAGTCATGGCAGTCATCTTTCCCTTCATGGTATAGGTTTTTAATTGTTCTCTGCTGGCTGTCAATATAATGTGAAATTTTCATTCCCCCATTTAAGATGGAAAAAGTTTGTGGCTGAAAATGTTAACATTTGCATTTTTATTTGTTGATTTATTTAAAGGACAGCCTCTCCTACAGCAATCCATCACTTGGTGACACCCCAGATATGAATAATGTATTGTAGACTTGCGGTTACAATGTGTAATAAGTGCTTGAGACAGTAAAAGAATGTTAACTATGTTGCAGATGTAATATTTATCAACTCATAAAGTTTATTGCTTTTGAGGTTCAATAATACTGACCATAGGACATTAATATCACTTATCTTGATTTTAGCTGGGCAAGTTTGTATGTAGAAATATTCATCTGTCTCATGCTAACAAAATAAACATGTAATTTACAGCACAAGCGGAAAGCATTATAGCCATCCCTGCTGAAACCAGGGCACTTCTTTCTCTCTCTCCGTTTTACAGTGACTCCAGTGCTAGTTGCAAACCCCTAAGCTCTCAGGGATGGCAAGGACAGTGGTTATCTTGGTCCAAGAGGCTCTGGTCTTAAACAAAATGATACTGTTCACTTCTGCTTAGTAAGAGCAAGTGATCCTGCACGGACCAGGCCACCTGGAGGGACTTTGTTCCTTCTCATTGTGAGCTTCTTGTGGATATGTGAGCCACCTTAGCTCTGTAGAAAAACTGGGGATGTTTTCTGTTGCTCTGAAACTGAATCATTTGATTCTCTTTTATCCATCATGAAGCCAGAGATGGGCGGTTTACCCTTTACTTCTCAAACAAATCATTAGGAACACAAATATTACTTTTTACATGCCACAAATATGTCCTTGCGCACCTTCCCAAACTGGGTACATCCACTGCCAACAATAAAAGAAAAGTTTCTAAGCACAAAAGCCAAAGAAGTTATATTTCTTAGCCAACAGCTGTAATTGTGTGCATGCCAGTAAGGGCAGAATTATGTGTTTCCTCACTGTAAATAACCTTTCTGATTGTACTTGATGTATGCCAATTTAATCACAAAGTATACTTCCATTAAGCAGATACTTGCAGTAATGTAGCTTTGGATTTCAAGTCTTTTATCTTAAACCATACTAGGAAATAAGGTGTTATACAGCTGTATGTCCTTTCATGTCATACGGTGCATTTCCTACTAAAATGAGGGAAGTACCTTCTGTGCTCCTTCAGAGCAGCAGAAATGTCACTTTTTGAAATACTGATGGAGTTTCTATTTCTCAGTTCTGTGACAACACACTGATGATAAACAGAGACTAACTCCAGACCCATGGCTGCAGGATTAATCCATGGTCTCTGAAGTGCAAGGTCACTGAGCCTCTTCTCTGCTCCTCCATGACTCATTAAATATCAGGGCACTTGCTCTTGCATATCTGCTTTCTTGTGACATACAAAGAGAGCAAAGCAATCCCTATACATCATGCACAGCAAGAAAATTTGTACACATAGAGTTAGATTTATCTGTTTCTAAAAAGTACTGTTTGTCTTTATATCTTTTGACTTATTTTATTTGTTTTCAGGAAGATTTTGAGTTTTTATTTATTAATATTTTTACATTCTTACTGCAGTTTCCCCTCCCTCCTCTTCTCCTACCACCCCCAACACCTCCGTTTTGCTCTCCCATCCACTCCTCCTCCTTTTCTATTTAGAAAATGGCAGACCTCCCAAGGATATCAGCAAAATATGGCATATCAAGTTATAGTAAGACTAAACACCTCCCCTTGTATTAAGGGTGGGCAAGGCAACCCAATAGGAGGAATAGGGTCCCAAAAGTCAGCTAAAGAGTCAGAGACAGCCCCTGCTCCTGCTGTTAGCAGTTCCACAAGAAGACTAAACTACAACTGTCACACATATGCAGAGTGCCTAGGTCAGTCCCATGCAGGCTCACTGGTTGTCAGTTCAGTCTCTAAGCCCCTATGAGCCCAGGTTAGTTGACTCTGTGAGTTTTCTTATGGTGTCTTTGATCCATCTGGATCCTACAATCCTCTTCCCTCTCTTCAGCAACATTCCCCAAGCTCCATATGTTTGACTGTGTCTTTTTATCTGTTTCCATCAGTTGCTGGATGAAACCTCTCTGATGACTTGACTTTTGGACTAGGCATCCATCTATGAGTATAGCAGAATATCATTAGGCATCATTACATTGACTTTTTTTGCCAGTCATGTTTGGTTCTATCCTAGGTCTCTGACCAATCCAGACTCTTAGTCTTGGTGAGCCAGGTGGTATCAGGGGTGGGCACTCTCATGGCATGGGTCTGAGGCTGGACCAGTCATTGGTTGGCCACACCCACAATCTCTGCCCCACCCTTACCCCCAGCATATCCCGTAATCAGTACAGACTGTAGGTCTAAGGCTGTGTGACTGAGTTGATTCTCATTCCTCCACTAGAAGTCTTGTCTGGCCACAGTAAATGACCAGTTCAGGCTATGTGTCCCCTATTTCTAGGAGTCTTAATTGGGGTCACCCTTGTAGATTCCTGGCAGGTTCCCTTGTACCAGGTTTCTACCTCATCCTGCAATGCCCCCCTTTTTCAGCCATCTCTTTCAGTACTCTTACCCTCTATACCCTCCACATGATTCCTCATGTTTCCATCCCCACCCACTGTTAGTCCATCCAAGAAATCTATTATTTCCCCTTCCCAGAGAAATCTAAGTGTCATTCCACCCCCATTGGACCCTCCCTTGTTACCTAGCCCTTTTGGGTCTGTGGATTGTAGCATGGTTGGTTATCCTATACTTTACAGCTAATACCCACTTGTGAGTGATTACATACCATGTTTGTCTTTCTTGATCTGGGTTGCCTCACTCAGGAATATTTTTTTCTTTCATCAACTTGACTACAAATTTCATGATGTCATTGTTTTTACAATGTAATACTCTATTGTATAAATGTACCACATTTCCTTTACCCATTCTTTAGTTGACAGACATATATGTTGTTTCCAGATTCTGGCTATTATGAATAATGCTGCTATGAACATAGTTGAGCAAGTGTCCTTGTAGTATGATTGAGCATCGTTTGGGTCTTGAGGTGGATCAATTCCCAATTTCCTGAGCAACTGCCTTATTGATTTCCTTAATGGATACAAGATATCACTCCCACCAGTAATGAAGGAGTATTCCCCTGTTCCACATCCTCTGCAATGTGAGCTGTTTCTCGTGGTTTTGATCTTAGCCATTCTGACAGGTATAAGGTGAAATCTCAGAGTTGTTTGATTTGTATTTCCATGATGGCTAAGGATGTTGAATGCTTAAGTGTTTCTCAGCCATTTGAGATTCTTCTGTTGAGAATTCTCTGTTTAGATCTGTACCCCATTTTTAGTTGGATTATTTGGGGTTTTTTGATGTCTAGTATGAGTTCTTTATATATTTTGGATATTAGCCCTCTTTCAGATATGGGGTGAGTGAAGAACTTTGCCCATTCTGTAAGCTGCCATTCTGTCCTGTTGTCCAAAGCTACAGAGAAACCTGTAACCCCCCCCCCAAAAAAAAGGTGTGCAACACCACTATTTAGCTCCCTTGCAGCTTTTAATATTCTTTCTTTGTCCTATATGTTTAGTGCTTTATTATTTGGTGGGGGATTTGCGGGGCCTTTGATCTGGGACTCTGTTCTTTCTTCTTTTCCTGTTATTCTTAGGTTGGTCTTTTCATAATGTCCCAGGTTTCCTGGATGTTTTGTGTCAGGAACTTTTTAGATTTAACATTTTCTTTGGCTGCTGTATCAATTTCTTGTATCTTCTACGCCTGAGATTATCTCTTCCATCTCTTGTATTCTGTTGGTGATGCTAATGTCTGTAGTTCCTATTTGCTTACCTATACTTTCCATCTCCAGGAATCCCTCAGTTTGTGTTTTTTTTTAATTGCTTCTATTTCTATTTTCCAGTTTTGAATGGTTTTATTAATTTTCTTCAACTGTTTGTGTTTTTCTGGATTTCTTTAAGGGATTTGTCATTTCCTCTTTAAGGTCCTCTAGCGTCTTCATAAGACTTGGTTTAAGGTCATTTTCTTGTGTTCCACTGTGTTGGACTAGCCAGGACTTGCTGTAGTAGGATAACTGGACTCTGGTCATGCCATATTGACCTGGGTATTGTTAATTGTGTTCTTATGGTGGCCTCTCGGTTTGGAGTTATTATCAGTTTAAGGGCCTTACCAACAAGTTGTGTGGAGTAACCAATAGTCTTGTACTATTTTTATGTGGGGGGGGGGGGGGCGGCTCCTGTGGGACTCTTTTGGCCAGTGGCTCAATAAGATGTAACCCTTTCTTGGCACTAGGGGGTTTACTTGGTGACATAAGATGTCTAGTTAGGGTGCTGTCTCCATGTTATATGGTAAATCCATCTAAATTCCTTTAATATATATGTAAAATGAAAGTTCTACCAGTCCCATGTAGCTTTTCAAAAGGCTTTATTTTTATTGAAGTGGTTCTCAACTTGTGGGTTATAACCCCCTTGAGGGTCGCATATCAGATATCCTTCATATCAGATCCTTACATTATAATTCATAACAGTAGTAAAATTACAGTTTTGAAGTAACAGCAAAAGAATTTTATGGTTGAGGTCACCACAGCATCAGGAACTGTATTAAAGGATCACAGCATTGGGAAGGTTGAGAACCACTGTTTTAGTGTTAGTTGTCCCACCCCATTCTTTTTCTTTACCCTGCCCTCCTATCCTCCTAATCTGGGCTTCTCTTTGTAACGCTATATTCTATGTCCCCTTCCTTGGGTTTTCTCATCCACCTTGTCATGATAAACCAGCCTGCCTCCATATTAGGCTTAAAAGCCATCTTATAGTAAAGACAAACTAGGTTCATTCCTGTTTATGGTTGACCCTCTGTTTCTTAAGGATTGGGCCATGCCCCACCTGTAACCTTAACTACAAATGGTTCTGTACTGCCTGTTCCAGGAACGGCAACCATACTTTTGTTTCAAAAGGTTGTTATGACTACCTTGTTATGATCACCTTGTTATATTCTGCTTCTGTAACCCTACTTATTTTCCCACAAAATCCCCCATTTTGAAACCCCCTTGCCCTGAGCTTTAAAATCCCTAATCTTCCCCATGTCCCTTGCCAATCTCTTGAACCCTGCCTTTAGGGAGACAGCTACATACTACACAATTTTTTTAAAAGCTCGCTTTAATTAATTTGGCCATGATGATTTGGGTCAGTGGTCTTTCTCCTTGAATCTTTGGGATTAACTGTCCCTTATTATAGATACCTAACTTCTATTTTTATTCAAAATTAAGTACACATATCAAAAACTTAGAAGCTACCATCCTTATATAAAAGCAAATGTGATATTTATTTTTAGGTCTGGGTTACCTCAGGATAATTGTCTCTTGCTCCAATCATTTACCTTCAGATTTCATTTTTCATAGTAGTTGAATAAAATGCTATTGTGTAAATGTATCTGATTTTCATTATGCAGTCATCAGCAAATGGACAGCTCCTGTTTTGATTGGATTATGGTATGCTGATGCAATAATTCGCACTTGTAAATCCCATTAGTACCTCAGTCTTGTGGTCCGTACATGGGATGTGAGCACTCAGATGGCCTGAGGCAGGAGGGTTTTAAGTTTGAGCCCAGATAGAGATACATAGCAAGAACAATAAGTTGCTACTTTTCTCATTATTTTGAGCAAATACCTGACAAGAATCAACTTAAGGAGGGAGGGAGTGGGTTATTTTTGCTCAGTGTCATTGCAGCTGGAACATGAAGCTACTTGTATGCATTGCAGCAGTCAGGAGACAGATATGTACATGCTCATTTGAAGATGTTTTCCCTCTTATTCATTCAGCGACCCAGCCCATGTTGCTGACAGACATATTCAGGATCTTCTACCTCAATTACATTTCCCTAGAAATACCCTTATAAACATACTCAGAGGTGTGCCTCAGTGATTCCCTAGGTGTTTCTTTATGCAATAAAGTTGACAAGAGAAATTAGCCATCACAAACTCCATTTCAAAAATAAAATGTTGTGATCACCCATATCTCTTTGTATACTTGCTTTATAGAATAAGGTAATAAAATGAAGCTAATTGGCTGATTATCAATACTAAAGGAACCTCATTAGGACATTGTTATCATGGGAATAATGCCCAGCTTATATCGTCCCAGCTTATATTTACTAGTGACAGGACATGCTACAAAGTCCAGACTGCACAGTGAAGACAAGATCTTAAGTATTTTATTCCTCACAGTTTTATGCTGTCCAAATGTTCCGTAACAATCATACATTGCCAATGTGTTTTGTAAATTTTTGTTTGTGTCCTTACTTATTTGTTGCCATGCCTTCACTTTGTGGTACAGGCTGGCCTCAGATTTGCAGTCTCCTATATCAGCCTCTCAAGTGCTTAGATTTCAAGTGAGCATTTCCACGTACAGCTTTAAAAAAATATTTAAAATGAAGGCAGAAAGTGCACATTTGTAGGATATAAACACACTTCAGAATTTTACACTCTGTAATCCCAAACGGTTGCAGAGTTACTAAGGGTACCTTGGCCCGTGTCACATAAGCATTCCATCTCTTTGTTAATCCAGAAACAGTGAGGTTATGCTTTCTGTGGTGTGTCAACTCAACTCTGAAAACTGTAATTAGTGGCATCGTTTCAATATTGCAGCCCTTGCTATCATTTCACAGTTTTTAATCTCATGAAAGAAATGCAGTTTGGAATTCTTCATCTATTTGAGATCACCAGATTCTCTTAACTTCAACATTTAAGAAACTTTTTTTGAGTACCTTTAACTGTTCTAGAAACTTTAATTCCTTTGTAGAAAATCGCTTTATATATGTTACATAAAGTAATCCTCAGAATCATGAAAACATAAACCTTCAAGAGGCAATTATAAGACACCTAAGAGCCCTGTAACACCTGGGTTTATAGGCCTGGGCTTCAATGCTAGTGTTGCAGTTTTGAAAAATAATTTTATGTAATCTATAAAATGGGAATAATAACAGCTCCCTTATAGGCATGTCAAGATGATTAAGCAAGACAGTATATATAAAGTACTTCACACTGTTCTGTTCCATGCTAAATGCTCTACACAGAGTAACTACCATTATAGAACTTCCCAAGGCCCATAAGCCTGAGAACATGATGTGATTCCAAGATTTAACCTAGCACAACATTAGCACACAATATGTTTAGGCTCAACTCTGAGGTGAGCATTTGAATTGTTTTGTTTTGTTGTCATTTGGCTTTGGGTTGGTTTTCCTAAGAGGGTCTTCCTGTGTATCCCAGATTGGCTTAGGACTTCTGATCTTCTTGCCTTAACTTCTAAAGTGCCAGAATTTCAGGAAAATACCTATACCCAAAATATGATATGTTTATATGTTGGCCTTGCAACAGAGTATAAAGATAGCTATGTTAGACACATCCAATATGCTAAAATCCATTTTAGCTTTCTTCTGTGATGTGGGGAACAAGAATTTTCAGGAACAATGTGTGTTAATGATACTGGCCTTCCCATCAAATGCCATGAATAGTACCACTGCAAAGATGGTTTAAAGACAATCTTGAATGACCTGCCTTAGCAGGATTTTTCAGGTATTATAGGGAGATTTCGGCATTAGTAAAAGTACTTCCCATACAAGGAGGAGAACATGAGAACCCACCTACAGCCAATAAGCTATATCAAGCAAGGTAGAAGGCTAGTGTAAAGACCCAAGGTTGTGTTCTGACTCCACATGTGTGCCATGGCACTTGCACATGTCATACATAAAGAAAAAGATTTTGTTCATTTTTTAATTATTTATGTTACATACCAATCACAGTTTCTCCTCCCTCCTTTCCTCATGTTCCCTCCCCCACCTCCTTTCTATCCCCTCATCAACTTTTCAGAAAGGGTAAAGCCTCCCATGAAAGTCAACAAAGCATGGCATATCAAGTTGAGACAAGACCAAGCTCCTCCCCCTACATCAAAGCTGGATGAGGCATCCCAGCATGGGGAATAGGTTCCCAAAACCCAGAAACTGGCTATACTAAGTGATTCCTTATTCCAAGAAGAAACTCATTTGGACTGCTCCAGCCCCCAAGAAGTTAAACAACTACAGTAGTCACTGCCAAGTGTCCCATTGCCTCAGTGGCCAGCCAAGGGTTAGTTAGCAAAGCTGAACACTTGCCCTGTTAGAAACTCCAGTGTCATTGGGCATTGACTCATTGGACATAGGCCAACTCCCTCAGCATCCTTACAATGAGGGCAAGCAACTGCCATGGCAACAATGCTGAATCCACCCAAGTTTGCCCTGCAATAATTAGGTAAAGTCTCTTCCTCAATGCATAATCTTGAGGCTAGCTACTCTTGTGAAATCTGTTTCACCCTCGCCTATATTTGGAAGCATCCAGAAGAGTCCTACAGCTCTAGAAATGTAGCTGCCTCTGGTCTCAACCCCTGCCAACACCTATACTTACCCTGAAGTATCAGGCAGCATTCCTTCCTCTGTGGTGGCTTTGGAACTAGATGTTAGTGCAAAAAGCTTTGGTATCACTTTAGCTTGCCCCAAGAGCAGGGAAAGGATGTATTTATGTCCTTCAACTATATGATTATAATCTACAATGCCACATGTATCAATCCTATCACAGCTTTCCTCATGTAGCTGAGAGATAATCCCAACAAGCTGTGTAGCTCCAGAACCATAGATAACAGTCAAGGTGCCAGCACCAAGTTTATTTCAACCACAGTACCTAGTGAAGATCTTCTCCCACATTCCTCACCACAAAAGGTATGGATATAAGCACTATAAGCCCAAATATTAACTCTGTATTTTCTAAATGATCTAAGATATATCTTCTCTAGAGCTCACAGATTGTAGATCACGACTACCAGCACTATAAACCCCAGTACTAACTGCATTTGATATACTGACTTAGTTTGCATTTCTATTGCTGTGAAGAGACACCATGACCATGGCAACTCTCATAAAGGAAAACATTTAATTAGTGCAGGCTTACAGTTCAGAGATTTAGTCTATTATTATGGCAGGAAGCATGGCAGCATGCAGGCAGACATGGTGCTGGAGAAGGAGCTGAGAGTTCTGCATCTTGATTTGCAGGCAGCAGAAGCAAACTGCCACACTAGGCCTGGCTTGAGCATATAAAACCTCAAAGCCCGCCTCTATGGTGACACATTTCTTCCAACAAGGCCACACCTAATAATGCCACTCCCTATAGGCCAAGCATTCAATCACATGATTCTATAAGGGCCATTCCTATTCAAACCACCACATTCCACTCCCTAACCCCCATAGGCTCATAGCCATAAAATAATGCAGAAATGTATTCAGTCCAGCTTCAAAAGTCCCCATAGTCAGTAACAGTTTCAAACTTGTTTAGAAGCCCAAAGTTCAAAGTCTCTTCTAAGATTCGTGCAATTTTAACTTTAATCACCTATAAAATCAAAATTAAAAAATCAGGTCATCTACTTCCAGCATATAATTAAACAGGATCTATATTACTATTCCAAAATGAAGGAAAGGGAGAATAGTGAGGAAAGACTGGACCAAAGCAAGACCGAAAACCAGCTGTGTAAAGTCCAAAGTCTGCATCTCTATGTCTGATGTCAAAGTGCTCTCCAACCCCTTGTTGGCTGCAACACACTTCTTTCTCTTGGGCTGGTTCCACTCTCTCATAAGCAGCTTTCCTTGGCAGGTATCCGTGACTGGCGTCAACTAAATTTTGCTGTCTACAGGCAATCCAGGCTTCACCTTCACAGCTTCACACAGTGGCCTCTAGGCCTCCATACAGGGACACCACTGACATTTGTCTGTCTTCAGGGGTTTCCTTAATCTATTTATCCCCTTGAACACTTAGCTCTATACCACTTCTGGTGTCCTTTTTCTCACAATCTGTACATTTTGTATTTTTCCCAGCTCCGCTTGATATTTGTCATTATAAGATCTTCATAAAATTGAACACTAACAACCATACAACGGAGTCTATACTGGGCTCTTTGGAGGTTTTCTCTGCCAACAGAATTAATTCTAAATTTTTCACTTTAGCCTCAGGTACACATCCCCAGCAAGGGCAAAAAGCAAACTCATTCTTTGCCAAAATGTCACAAAGACAGTCTCTAGGCCACATGCTAACATTCTCCTCTGAATCCTCTTGAACCTCTTTGGAGAGATAGGGGACACTGGCATTGCTGTAATGCTCAGAGATGAACCTCATAGCCTGGGCTGTAGTTTTCCTTCCTTGCTCCTCTTGAGAGCTTTCCCAGAACTGACCTTCTCCACTGTGTGCTGTACCACAGCAGACCCCATCCATTCCTTCTCCACTGTGTGCCGTACCACAGCAGACCCCATCCATTCCTTCTCCACTGTGTACCACAGCAGACCCCGTCCACTCCTTCTCCACTGTGTGCTGTACCACAGCAGACCCCATCCATTCCTTCTCCACTGTGTGCCGTACCACAGCAGACCCCATCCATTCCTTCTCCACTGTGTGCCGTACCACAGCAGACCCCATCCACTCCTTCTCCACTGTGTGCTGTACCACAGCAGACCCCATCCACTCCTTCTCCACTGTGTGCTGTACCACAGCAGACCCCATCCACTCCTTCTCCACTGTGTGCTGTACCACAGCAGACCCCATCCACTCCTTCTCCACTGTGTGCCGTACCACAGTAGACCCCATCTGTTCCTTCTCCACTGTGTGCCGTACCACAGCAGACCCCATCCACTCCTTCTCCACTGTGTGCTGTACCACAGCAGACCCCATCCATTCCTCCTCCACTGTGTACCACAGCAGACCCCGTCCACTCCTTCTCCACTGTGTGCTGTACCACAGCAGACCCCATCCATTCCTTCTCCACTGTGTGCCATACTACAGCAGACCCCATCCATTCCTTCTACACTAGTATACAAGTATCTTGGTGAACAGCAACTGAGATACACACTATAGGCTATAAGGTGTTGACTTTGACTCAGACAAGATTTCATGGCAGGATTGTAACATGCCATCATTACTTTAGTGCTATTATTTGTATCAATATGAACATTTTAATTTCACAGCCTGCAGATTTCATGGACTTATGTGTTCTCTCTGCTCCTGTTTATACATACAGAGAAAATACTGGGTTCACATTTCTTTTAGATTAAAAGAAAGTACAGGTGATCCATTTGAAGTACCCAGACAACTTCAGATCTAAAAAGAGAAATTGTTTGAGAACAAAAATAATTCTTTTCAACTAATCTAGGTGAGTCGGGCTCTAAGGATCACAAGAGGGAGGAAGCTCTTCCCATTGTGAGTGCTGTCTGTCTCTGCACTGTGGTCATGAACTCTTAAGGGAAACATAGACTCCTAAAGTATTGGAAGATCAAAAACCTCATACTGTGGCCAAGATAATTTTTTACCTAAACAATGCTGATGTGAGAGAAAATTTTAATCTATCTTCTTGCAGCTGTAAGAGTTGTAAGAAGAAAGAAACGTAGTAGAGAAAGCTGTGTAGGTAAGTAATGTCTGGATAGTTCTATAACAGGCATGTTAGAGAAAAGCCAGACATTACTGATATTGGATATTTTGTTTAAGTGAATTTTTTTTAAAAAAAAAATGAAACAAAGCCTGTGTGATGGTTTGAAAGAAAATAGCCCCCAAAGGGAGTGGCACTATTAGGAGGAAGTGTTTCTCCATGGAGGCAGGCTCTGAGGTCTCATATATGCTCAAGACACCACCCAGTGTCTCAGACCACTTCCTGATGCTTGTAAGATGTAAGACACTCAGCTACTTCTTCATCACCGTATCTACCTGCATGCCTCCATGTCCCATCATGTTGCCACAATATTCCCCAATGATGATAATGGACTAAATCTCTGAATTGTAAGCTAGCCTCCCCAATTAAATATTTTCCTTTATAAGAGTTGCTATGGTCATGGTGTCTCTTCACAGCAGTAGAAACCTTAACAAAGACTGTCTGTGTGTAAAGTTTTTTCCTGCCAGAGGTTTAAGAACAAAGGTAGCACAGAATTAGAAGTGTACCAAGAGCTCTAACTTTTGAACACTACTAATAAGTATATTTAGCTAGCCTTTACAGAAATTAAAAACATTCTGTAGTCTGTAATGAACTTCAGATCGACTTTCTTGCCACTATCTTCAGACTTAACCTACTAAGAAAAAAATGAGTACTATGACATGAAGAACCAGAATTCACCTCCTCACAGGCCGCCCATGGTAGTTGTAGATGAACATGAAGTAGGAAGGGTTCACTCTAAAATAAAATGAGCATGCTCTTACAGGTGGCTTGACAGCAATCACCGTAAGTGCTTGTGTTGAGTTGGAGCAATTAGAACAGTATTGTAGGGTTTTGAAGGAGCATATAAATTATCAATAACCGTAATCTCACTATCTATACTATATGTGTTAATAAATAGTTTAATGTTTAGTATGCTCCATTATAGACTGCTTTTGCTTTTGCTTTATGCACTTATGTTTTCTCTAAAGTCTTTCCCCAGGCACTGCAGTTTGTGCTTCTAATATCAGCATTCAAGAGACTCAGGCTGGAGCATTACTATGAATTTGAGGCTAGACTGAGCTGCAAAGTAAAGTCTAAGAGTAGATGAGAATCTTCTCACTCTATGCTCGTGTTTCCTTTTTTGTGCTGGTGAATGAACTCACAGCCTTATTTATGCTAAACAAATGTGCTACCACTAACCTGTACTGCCAGCCCTAGATAGATAGGTTTGTTTGTTTGATTAGTTGAGTTCTGGTTTTCTACCCTCTGAATAAGGAAGACACAGCCAAGCATTGGTGTAGGGCAGGTTGTTGTTAGCCAGTATATTCTTCTCTCATAAGGAATAACATGATGTGTCCAGTTATAAGCATTAGAAGCTTAATCTGAAATTGAGATCACTTATACAATTATATATAGTATGGTATAAGAATGACTTCTAACTCTGTGTTTAAGATGAGAAAGTTGTGAATTAAAGTTATTACAAGCAATTAGAAGCATCTTGTTTGTTTTTGAGAAAGGGCCTCTTGTGGGCCAGACTGGTCTTGAGTTCACTATATAGGTGAGAATACCTTGATCTCCTGCTGCTACTGCCTGTCTCCCAAAACATGGGATTTCAGGATTGCGACACTGCATCTAGCTTCATGTGGTACCATAGATGGAACCAAGTCTTTTTTCATACTAGACAAGCACTCTACCAGCAGGGCTACATCCACAGTCCTTAGAGTGAACTTCTCTATTTAAACAAAGGAAAGGAAAGACAAAGTGATTGTGTAGAATAGACTCCTCCTGGCAGGTAGTGCACCACGGTGCTTCCTGTGTGCCCATCACAGTTGCCAGTGCAGTTCTGCTTTGTCCTTTTGCAGAAGCTAAAGTAGGGTTGAAAGATTGACTGTGCCATGCTTCTCTTCCCCCAGGCCTCTCGAAAGACATCAAAATAATGTTGAATTTTCAGCATGGTACATCCACTTACTCATTGTTCTCTTTTCTCCCATTTATCACTGATTTTGACGCAAACAAGGGTTGTCCAGTTCAGTTACTATGCTGACCCAGTCCTGGCTCTAATGAGCCAGAAGTCCTTGGCCTTCCATCTATCTTCATCAGAGTCAATTTTTTCTTATTGACAGCTCTTATGTTTCAATAATGGATTCATTGGGCTTTTTCTTATCATTCAATTTTTCGAATGCTTTCAACCTTTAACAGGTAGGGAATCTTTCTGGGTTGCTTTTTTTTGTTGTTGTTTTTCTTTTAGACTGCTAAAAGGTGTTCCCACAGGCCTGAGGTCTGACAGTAATCCCCAGAGAGCTGGTTTCTCCCCTATCTGAATCTGCTTTAGCTTGTCCTTGGCTAGCAACAGTCAAGCAGTCTGTTTGGCTACAGGTACTTTCCCCTTTCCTCTCGTCCCTTTCTGCCAAGTTCTTCTCGTTTTCCTAACTCAATAAAACCTCATGGTGGGAGATTAACAGTAAATCTGATGCCATTTTATTCACTATTTTTCTTTTTTCTCCCCTTCTTTTGCATTTCTCCCTTTCTCTTTTCCTCCTCTTCCTTTCCGTCTTTTCTTTCTTCCTTCACCTAGGTAACTATGCATGTGTGTTTAACCTCCCTATGGCACATGCACACTGAAATACTATTGTCAGTGCAACAAATTGTCAATTAGAATGATGAGTACTATCAGTAAACTCAAAGAAAATCTTTCCTGGTGTTCCGAGTCAAGCTTATTTGCAAGGGGAGTATTGTCTCATGACTAGTGGTCTGCACCCATACCTCCGTAGATGTATTGCCATAGTGCTCCCTCTTACACTTAGTATGGGAGTCGTGGTGCTGCCTCCAGCATATACCCTGTGTCTTACTAGGGTTACTATTGCTGTGATGGAACACCATAACCAAAGCAACTTGGGAAGGGAAGGGTTTATTTGACCTATACTTCCACATCACTATTCATCATCGAAGTAAATCAGGACAGGAACTCAAACAAGGCAGGAACCTGAAGGCAGGAGCTGATGCAGAGGCCCTTGAGGGGTTCTACAATGGTCTTGGCCTTCCACAATGACTAATAAAGAAAATGCCCTACAGTCTTGCTGACAGCCTAATCTTTTTTTTTCTCTAAACAAGTTTTTTAATAAATTTATTTATTTATTTATTTTGCATCCTGGCCACAGTTTCCCCTTCCTCCTCTCCTCCCAGTTGTTTCCTCCCATCCTCTTCCACTCTCCCACCTCAATCCATTCTTTATCCTCTGTTTCTGATCAGGAAAGGGCAGGTCCCGTCCCGATGAGTATCAGCAAAACATGGCATATATGTTGCAGTAAGACTAAGTACCTCCCCATGTATTAAGGCTGGGCAGGGTGACCCAGTATGAGGAGTAGGGTCCCACAGGCCAGTAAAAGAGTTGGAGATAGCCCCTGCTCCCACTGTTAGGTGTCCCACAAGAGGACCAAGCTACACAACTGTAGCATAAATGCAAAGTGCCTAGATCAGTCCCATGCAGGCTCCATGGTTGTCAGTTCAGTCTCGTGAGCCCCTGTGAGCTGAGGTTGGTTAATTCTGTGAGTTTTCTTGTGATGTCCTTGATCCCTCTGGCTCCAACACCCTTTTTCCCCTGCCCCTTCCCCTGTAGGATTCCTTGAACTTCACCTAATGTTTGACTGTGGGTCTGCATCTGTTTCCATCAGTTGCTGGGTGGTATCTCTCTGATGACAGTTGGGCTAGGCACCAATCTGATCACAGGAGAAGGCCAGATCATATTACGCATCTGCTATTGCAAGGATTGTAAGCTGAGGTCTTCCTGGGAGAGTTCCTTGTGCCAGGCTTTTTTACCTGACCTGGAAATGTCCCCCCCTTCCCAGTAGTCTCTTTCAGTACTCTCTCCCTCTGTGTCCCAACAACCTGATTGTTCATGTTCCATTGACCACCCTCCCTCCCTCTACTCACCAAATCTCTTCTATTTCCCCTTCCCAGGAAGACCTGATAGTCCCCCTCACCACAGTGTCCTTCCTGTTATCTAGTTTTCTGGGGCCATGGATTGTAGCATGGTTATTCTTTGTTTTACAGCTAATATCCACTTATAAGTGAGTTTGTTGGCGTAGGAGTTCCTTCTGTATTTGTGTTGCTTTCATTGGTTAAATAAAGAAGCTGCCTTGGCCTTTTGATAGGGCAGAAACTTAAGTAGGTGGGGAAGAAAGAACTGGATGCTGGGAAGAACAGAGTCAGAGAGCTGCCCACCATGAAGCTGCCAGGTCAGACATGCTGAATCTTTCCCCATAAGCCACGACCTCGTGGTGACATACAGATTATTAGAAATGGGTTGACTCAAGATGTGAGAGTTAGCCAAGAAGAGGCGAGAACTAATGGGCCAGGCAATGTTTAAATGAATACAGTTTCTGTGTAATTATTTCGGATGTAAGCTATCCAGGCGGCGGGACACTGCCTGCCTTCTTACTACAGTATGTACCATTTTGTCCCTCAGTCTGGGTTACCTCACTCAGGATGATTTTTTTTCTAGTTCTATCCATTTGCTCTCACATTTCCTGGAGTCCTTGAATGCTTATCTATGTGTGCCCTAAATGTACTTCAGTGCATGTTAATGAACAGGATAATCTCTTACCACTTTGATCTAGCAAGGTTTATGAGGCAAGAGTCTCTTCTCTTGATTTGGTTTCTGCACTGTGTTCTTCTGTAGTTTGCTCTGCCTTTGGAAGTCTGGCACATAATGTTCTTCAGCTTCAAGTTTCAGTTTCAGCAGTACTTACCTTTCAGTACAATGAAATAAATACCTGTACATTTCAATTGTTCTGTAGCTTTTCCAACTGTTCTAAATTGTGTCTTAATTCATGATTAGCAGGAAATTATAATTCTATAGAAATGAAAGTATTTTATATTGAATGGTCATTTTATAAGTTCCCAAAGCAATTAAGATGCTAAAAAGCTAGATATATTACATTCTCTAGTGCTTTAAAGTAGTCATAAATGACAGAGACAATGTGCTTTAAAAATCCACATGCAGTGCCTTCTGTGACACAGTGAAAAGAATCAATTCAATTTTTATGGTTTCACAGCTTATTAGACTTGCTCAGATCTCTGAGATCAAGTGCTTTGTGTAGGGAGTGATGATACTTTATTTTTCCCTTCTATATTCATTCTCATCTGTATTTATTCCCTCCTCTCTTCTCAGTTGTGATACAGAATCACTGTACCACTAAGCAGCACCCCAATACCTCAATTTACAGTGAGATTTTTTTTTACAAGAACTCAGAAATACACAGGTGGGCATCTTGTGAATCTTGGTGGAAGTTAGCCAAAGGTTTTGTTATTTTTAGAAGGTTCTTTCTGTTAGTGTGATGTGAACTAGTAAAGATGTAAGTCTTTCAAAGAAATGATAGTGCTCCAGGGTTAGTCTCTCAAAACTCTGGGGGCCAGATATATTTCAGATTATTCTTAAAATGCATGTTTTATATCCCTCTGAGTCAGATTTTGTGGACACACAGACTTGGGTAAAGGATCAATGTTGTTACTGAACAGTGAAAAAAATTGAGTGCTCGGTACTTTTAAGATTTCAAAACTGAAGATTAGAGCTAATTTAATCACTCTTAGACATTTTATTTATTGTGTCTATTCGCAGTCCAAGAATCCCATAAAAATCTCTGCTTTCCTCTACCTGTTTCTTTGTGTTCTTGTAGAGAAGTTTCAATAGGCTGTCGGGGTTACAGAAGGAGCCTGTGAAGGCATTTGTGTCCAATACAGTAAATACTTACAGTTCACAGAAGAAAACTCAACTGTTCTTAGTTATTGTCATCAGATGAGCAAATGTGTAAGGATGTTGATTTAAGAGGCTTCTTTACTTCATATCCAGTCTCTCAGCCAGCTTTGGACACAGATTGGGGTGGCTATCACCAGCTTCCTCTGTGACCTTTCAGAAATTTTCTGTGGGTGCTTTAGGGCATGTGTATAGATGCATGAACTGTAGACATGCCTCATTTGTTTGAATTGCTCTGTAATGTTCTAGCATAGTCAACAACCATGATGCAACTGGACAGTCAAGCAGTGAATGGATACTTAGGTTATTTTCACTCTTGTGATTAGATAAAATGCTCATTGATTATTCTTATTCATATTGCTTATGTATATGAGAGGATATCCATAGGTAGTCCTAGAGATGGGATTATAGGGCAGATGATCTCACTGGATTCCAAAGACATTACCAAATTGTTTCAAGAGTGTATGTCCACCTGAAATATTTGAATGTGTCTATTTTGTCATTTCTTTAAAAAGCAGGTAATAGATACTTTATTCATGAACAAGGACATGAAACTGAATTTTTAGCTTTAACTATGTCATAGAGTTTTCATTTTTGGTGGTGGATAAATGCATAAAAGTATATTTGACAATGAAAGTGTAACATCCAATGACAAGCTCCATGGTTTTAGAATGGCTATTATAACTATATAGAAGTTGGTTGAGATGAAAATACTTTGAGTCTGGTTAATTGCATGATGTTTTTCATTTGTAAGTTCTTTAGAATGGAGTTTTAATAATAAAAAAAAGGTAACCTAATACAATATCTTATAATTATCATTATCATTTATTTTATTTATTCACTTATGCATTCTTCAGTTAGAAACGGGGTTATATAACCCGAACTGCCCTTCATCTTCTTACATAGCCAGTGATGACCTTGAACTTGTGATCCTCCTGTCTCCATTTCCAGAGTGCTGGGATTAGAGATGTGTCTGCTGTAACTGTTTATGTAGCAGTGGCAATCAATCAAAGTCAGCGCTTCATTTCCAGAGTGCTGGGATTAGAGGTGTGTCTGATGTAACTGGTTATGTAGCAGTGGCAATCAATGTCAGCACCTCATGCATCCCCACACAAGCACTATGCCAACTGAGCTTTATCTCCAGACTTGGAATTTTATTTTCTATAAAGAATGGCTTTTTTTGCCCATTTTTGCACCAAGTTGTTAATATTTTTCATTTTTCCTTGCAAGTATTTTTCCTTTGAAGGAAAGTAGTCCATTTTGTGATATCTATTATTATAAATAATTATTTGTAATATCTTGCGTCATTTCCCAGTTTTTCTTTTTACTTAGGTATTTATCAGGATTTTTCTATTCAGAAAATTCTCCCATACAAATGATTAGTCAGTATCTTGAATAAGTATACCTATGTTTTGTCTCTGGTCCTTTCTCTCTGCTTATTCATGAAGTAATTTGTTATAATAGCTTTTAATGTCTCTATTAACTGGAGTTGTTTGGGGTGTTTCATTTTGTTTTTCAGATCCTATAACTATCCTTTCTTTGAATTTCTCCTTCTTTTTTTTCTTTTTTTTTATTGAAAAAAAAAATTTCTGCCTCCTCCCAGCCTCCCATTTCCCTCCCCCTCCTCTTACTTCTCTCCCCCTCCCCCCACTCTTCTCCCCCTCCCTCTCCAGTCTGAAGAGCAGTCAGGGTTCCCTGCCCTGTGGAAAGTCCAAAGTCCTCCCCCCTCCATCCTAGTCTAGGAAGGTGACCATCCAAACTGGCTAGGCTCCCACAAAGCCAGAACATGAAGTAGGATCAAAACCCAGTGCCATTTTCCTTGGCTTCTCAGCAGCCCTCACTGTCCGCCATATTCAGAGAGTCCAGTTTTATCCCCAGAACCTGGAAACAACCTAGATGCCCTTCAATGGAAGAATGGATGAAGAAAGTGTGGAATATATACACATTAGAGTACTACTCAGCAGTAAAAAACAATGACTTCTCAAATTTTGCATGCAAATGGATAGAAATAGAAAACACTATCCTGAGTGAGGTAACCCAGACCCAAAAAGATGAACATGGGATGTACTCACTCATAATTGGTTTCTAGCCATAAATAAAGGTCATTGAGTCTATAATTTGAAATCCTAAAGAAGCTAAGTAAGAAGGTGAACCCAAAGAAAAACATATAGCTATCCTCCTGGTTATGGGAAGTAGACAAGATTGCCGGGCAAAAAATTGGGATCTTGGGGGTGGGGTGGGAGGGGAGTAAGGGGAGATGGGGAGAGAAAAGTGAGAAGGGGAGGATGGGGGGAACTTGGGGAAACGGGATGATTGGGATAAAGGAAGGTTGGATAGGGGAGCAGGGAAGCACATATCTTAATTAAGGGAGCCATCTTAGGGTTGGCAAGAGACTTGGACCTAGAAGGGCTTCCAGGTGCCCAGGGCGATGTCCCCAGTTAGTTCCTGGGGCAGCTGAGGATAGGGAACCTGAAATAACCCTATCCTATAGCCATACTGATGAATATCTTGCATATCACCATAGAACCTTCATCTGGCGATAGATGGAGATAGAAACAGACCCACACTGGAGCACCGAACTGAGCTCCCAATATCCCAATGAGGAGCAGAAGGAGGGAGAACATGAGCAAAGAAGTCAGGACCACAAGGGGTGCGCCCACCCACGGAGACAGTGGGGCTGATCTATTGGGAGCTCACCAAGGCCGCCAGCTGGACTGTGACTGAATTTCTCCTTCTTCATAAAAACAATTAAACAACATAATAGCAAATAAAGAAATAGCTGTACTATGGAGCAATAACTAGAGGCCAGGCATTGCACTAAGCACTGTCGGTGTATATAGAATCTTAAGCACTAGACTGTTAGCACTGGCTTTTGATACAGGGAATAGGAGTGACATTTGAATGGAGAAATTGGATACTGAAAGGGCTTTTCTTTATATAATTTTATATATTTGAATTTTTGTAATGTAAACATACTTTTTATATTATTATTTGAGAATTTCATATATGAGTACACTGTATTTATATCATATTCACCCCTTCCTTTTCTTCTTATTTCTCTAACTCCTACCATGTCCCTTATATGCCCCTCTCAAATTCATGTCCTCTTCTTCTATATTTATTATTGTTAAACACACACATACACAGCAACCTACTGATTCTGGTAGTGATGCCCATCTGTATATGGATTTACGGATAACTATATGGACATGAGAAAGCTGTCAAGGGGCTTTTCATGAGGGGAGAAAACCCAGATTCTACCTAAGTAGGACTGCCTGTGGCTCTTCAAGTAGGAGTGGGGACTTGTGAAGCTTCCCCATCCTTGCTAGCACATCAACCGTTATGGCTTCATGTGGGCCTTGTGCAGACAAGCATATTGCTGCTAGTTCAGGGGTACAATATTTCTGTCAGATCCAGAATGTAGGAAAGATAAGTAAAACGTAAAATCTTCTCTATCGTGGAGTTAAATGAAACAAATAAATTTCCATCTTTAAATAAATTAATGAAGATACCATCTAGCAAAAATCTCTCCCCCAGTCAGTGTTTTCTAAGACAAAAGTATGTGCACAAGGTCGATTCCACTCTCAAAAGTTACATTTGCTTAACAGATGTGTCTTTTTCAGTTAGCCGACCATGCATGAGAACATAAGGCTAACCTCTGACCACTCAGAATAAGGCACAGAACCCCTTTGTTAGGAATAAATACCCAGCAGGACTTATGTTGAATGTGCTTCCTGTGGGGTTTAGAGCAGCTTTGCACCAAAATTTCTCAGGGTTGTGTGAATATTTTCTGGGACCTTTTATCTTCCAGCAGCTGCATAACACCATGAGAGCTAGTCCTCAGGGAGGAGGCTACCAGGCCAGTGCTACCTTGGTTTCTCCAAGTCCTGTGACAAAAGTATGTAATGTCTTCAGCAATAGGGTCCTATCCTCAAGCAGCCAAGAGCAATGGCAATATTGTTTTGGGGGTCCTTTAGAACCCCTAACCAACAACTAGAAAAGCCCTTGCCTGGCAGTGTGATTTCTGTTGGATAGTTTATGGCCCCTGGAGAGATCATTATCCCTCTGTGAATTGTAACTCCAACCCAACTAAAGTTCTCTCTCTCTCTCTCTCTCTCTCTCTCTCTCTCTCTCTCTCTCTCTGTGTGTGTGTGTGTGTGTGTGTGTGTGTGTGTGTGTGTTAGAAAGCTTGTAAAGTAATAGTTTCCCTATGGCTTTTTCAAATGTTTTAATGTTATTTGTGGCTTCCCACCTCTTTACCCTCCTGAGTCCTGTTATCCACCCACCTAGAGCTCTTTCTTCCTCCCTCCTCCAGTGGTCCCCATCTACTTTCCTATCTTCCACACTTACTCCAAGTTGTGTATTCATAACTTGGCTAAGTGTTTGTCTTTCTAGGTCTGGGTTATCTTACTCGGTGTAATATTTTGTAGCTCTATTTATTTACCTGAAATTTTCATTATTTCATTTTTCTTTAGAACTGAATAGTATTCCATTGTGTATGTGTACTACAGTTTTATTATCCATTCATTGATTTATGGACCTTTAGACTGTTTCCATTCTCTAGCTATTTTGACTATAGAAACAATAAGCATGACGGTCTTTTTTTAGGTTTCTATTGTTAAAAGAGACAGCATGACCATGGCAACTCTTATTTTGTGTGTCTGTGTGTTGGTTTTTTTTTTGTTTGTTTGTTTGTTTGTTTGTTTCAGGGTTTTGTTTGTTTGTTTGGGGTTTTTTGTATGTTTGTTTGTTTTGGCTTTTGAGACAGGATTTCTCTGTGTAGCTCTGAAGCCTGTCCTGGAACTTGCTCTGTAGACTAGGCTGGCCTTGAACTCACACAGGTCCGCCTGCCTCTGCCTCTGTACTGGGATTAAAGGCGTGTGCCACCACTAGCCACATGGCAACTCTTGTAAAGGAAAATATTTCATTGGGGCTGGCTTACAGTTCAGAGGCTTAGTCCATTATCATCCTGTTGGGACATGGCAGCATTCAGACAGACATGGTGCTGGAGAAGAAGCTGAGTCCTACATCTTGATCCTCAAGCAGCAGAAAGAAAAACTGTCACATTGGCCAGACTTGAGCTTATAAGTCCTCAAAGCCCACATCCACAGTAACACACTTCATCCAACAAGACCATACCCACTCCAACAAGGCCACACCACTAATAGTACCATTCCCTATGGGCCAAACATTCATGCACACGAGTCTATGGAAGCCATTCCTATACAAACGACCACAATGGCTGGGTGTCCAAGCTAGTATCTCTGTTGTAGAACGTAGTCCTTTGGGCCAAAGAGTCGTATAGTTGAGTCATATGGTAGATCTATTTTTTAACTTTTTAAGAATTTATTACACTGATATCCATAGTGGCTACCCCAGTTTGCAGTTCCCCTGACTGTGAAGAAGAGAGCCCTACATCCTCATCACATTGCTACCCTTTATCTCTTTATCTTTTTATAATTTTTATAAATGTAAACATATCCTTTCTTTACCTTTGAAACAGAATCTCTCTATGTAGCCATGTGATAGCCCTGAGTGACTTGAGACTCACTCTATAGAGACTAGACTGGCATGAAATACTTTTGCCTCTGCCTCGCAAGTGCTGGGATTAGAGGACTGAGCCATTATGTTCTGACTCGTTTAATTGTTTGAACAATTAAAATGTTTAAGAAAATAGAACAATGTAATTTGACACATTGTTTACAAAGTGCTTGTCATTAAGGATACGATGGCAAGACAAATCCATTTGGTTCTTGTCCTCACCGTTTCCAATCAGATGAGGAAACATGTCAGACAGACTCGTACAAATTAGATTCTATAAGTTATGGCCAATGCTGTGAAAGAAAAGAGCAAAGAATTATGAACTAAAATTCAGCTTTGTGATCTGACATTAGATTGTGGAGTTAAGGATGGCTTTTCTGAAGGTTCTAGTTCATCTCTAGCAGGATGAGTAATAGTTATCTAAGAGAAGAATGGGAGCATAATTAAAATCCAATTGTTTGTCTTACACTATTCTTCTTACACTATGTGCGTCCTTTTCTTTTAAAAAGAATGTGGGAAGAGATTGAGAGAGCAATGGTATTCCTGAAACTAAAGATGGATTGTAAGAGTGAAGGGAGAAGGAGAAGCCCAGCTAGTTTAGCCCCAAAATAACCACACAGAAATTGTATTAATTAAATCACTGCTTGGCCCATTAGCTCTAGCCTCTTATTGGCTAACTCTCACATCTTGATTTAACACATTTCTATTAATCTGTATATCGCCACGTGACAGTGGCTTACCGGGACAGATTCAGCATGTCTCACTCTGGCAGCAGTTCCATGGCATCTCCCTGACTCTGCCCTTCTTTCTCCCAGCATTCAGTTCTGTCTTCCCTGCCTACCTAAGTTCTGCTCTATCAACAGGCCCAAAGCAGTTTCTTTATTAACCAATGAAAGCAACACAAAGACAGAAGGACCTCCTATACCAGGTCTTGGTTCAAATCACTTGACTCATCTTTCTGGATCTCAGTTTCCTTACCCATAAATAGGAAAATTAGTACAAATATATCAAAGACCCCTTTGCTCAGTGGATAAACATTATAAGTACTTCTCTTAGAGATCAAATCTGTCCCATACAAGAAGTACTTTATCACTTCCAAGTCATGAAGAACATGTAGAATTCTTCAGCTTCTCTGTCATGCAACAGAAAAACTTGCACACCGTGGTGACGGAGCCCCTGCCTGCTGCAGGCTAGTTTGACATAAGCAATATCATCCCTGTTCTCAAGACTGTTCTTCCTCTTCTACAGTCTCTCTTCCTAAGTTAAAAAGGGCTGGTGGGGTCAGTAGAAGAGTAAACCTTACAGACAGTAACAGGGGCCTTGTTCTCAAACCCCTCCTTGGGAATTTTTCCCTTAAGTTTCCCCATGGTGGGATCTGTGGTCAAACCCTTGCCCTGGGTACCTCTGAGGGCCTTTTGGTTTCTCATGTTCTAATTGGTCCTGTTTTGTCTGGGCTGTCTTACAGGTATGAGGCATCTCTGCTGGATTTGGTTCAGTCTCTCAGCCCAAATTCTGCTCCCAAATCTCATCACCATCCCTCCAGAGCAGCAGGAGTGTGGAGTGCTTTCCGACCTAGCCCTCAGAAATCTATCTGGAAGAAAGTGGGGACGCGCAGGAGCCCTGAAGACCTGGAGGAGAATCAGATTCTGGAAGACATATTTTTCATATGACTCTGAAGAACATGCTGCAGAATTTCCATAGGAAATATTTGGGTTCCTTTACATGCTGATGTAGGATGTTAAATTACTTAACTGCAAAGCAGCCAAGTCTCTCCTTTCACAGGGACCTGTCCTACTGGCATCCTCTTAAGTGTTGAATACAGAAATCATCCTAACAAATCAGGGTGTATTTTGTCCAACTAATCAAGAAACAGGCTACAGGAGGTGGGCTTAGGGATAGAATCTTTTCTATGGCAAACAGAGATTAGAAATTTAGGATATTTTCTGCATACCCGACACCGTGAATATCTAGTATCATTTTAAGAGGGTTTTCAATTTACTGCTACAAAATGTTGGCTCTGTCCTTACATTAGGAAAGTATCCACTTCAGAAGGGTTCTTCCTTCATTCTTTCTCTCCTCACTGAGAGTGACTGTTCATTCTGATATTGGAGTTAGTAACCCTAGTATCACCACTACTTGGGACCCAGTACATGTGAGTCATAATGGTCATCAACATGACCATTGCTGCCCCTTACACTAAAAAGCTCAATGGTTAGAGGGAAGTTTCCAACCAGACTGTGGTATTAAACCTTATGTGGGAATGGCTGCCTGGGGAAATCTACCTGTGTCCAGACAACCATCCCTCCAGTGTCTCATGAGGATGTTTCTTGTTGACTCCAATTCTGGGTATCCGTGTGTTCTTCCTCCATAGGTGTGTCAGAGGAAGACGGCACTACAGAAAGAGTGGTACCTAGTGGCTGTAGTTGGCAGTTTTCCTCTGCCCCTGCTTCACTCCCTAAGGATGACTGCCCCAGGGTGCACCAAGTCTAGGAAAGCTCAGCTGAGCATCCTTATTTGCCTAGATCTAAATCTTTCCTCTCCAGTCCAAGCTCAGTCCTGTTGAGTCTACCCAGTTTCCTTTCCCTTCGAGACTCTCAATTCCATACTCTTCATCTGAGGCAAATACAAGGGCAAGACTAATTACTATAGTCGTTCCCTCTGGAAGTTGACAGTTCACTGCAGATTCAAATTTTCAAAATCACCCTGAGAGTAACTAAAATAAACTTGTTCTATTTCAAAATACCTTTAGGATACGTCTTTGGAGTGGCAGAAATGGCAGTTAGGTTTCCAGAACCATCTTCTCTCTTTCCTGTGTGTCACAACTTACCTATTTTCTTAGACTTGCTATAACCATAGTCACTTGTTCTGGGCATTGGTGTTCATGCTACTCCAAAGTATGTGTCTCCAGAAGAATGAGAAATGGAATATGATCTCTTTAAGAAGCTTGTTTGCCTAAAAGTTAAAGGTTTTGGGGGGATGCCATACCAGTGAATGGAATTTAATTGCTTCTGTGCCTTAAAAACATGGGAAGTTTGTAAAAGGAAAAAAAAATCAATTAACAGTTTCTATACCCTGCCAGCTTTTTTTTTTTTTGGTATTGGTACGAGGGTGGTAGGAAGGGAATATATATATATATATATATATATATATATATATATATATATATATACTAGTGTCTTTGTTATTAATTGAATGATATATGTTAACATTTTAATCTCTATTAAATTTACTTCGAGATGTATATGTTGTTGCAAAGTATTTGGGCATGAGCTAATTGCAGCCTGTCCCATGGAAGAATGGGAAGAAAATAGGAGCCATGTGACCTCTCCTGATAAAGTTCCCTTCAGTGACTGGCTCCTAGGTGTTTCCTCAAAGCAAGGCTGCACACACACTGTGAATGCCACAGCTAAGGTATTGCCCACCTTGCAAACTGCCACCCTGTGAGAAAAAACTAATCAGTGTTGTAAAATGGAATCGGAGTGTGTCCACTGGACTCCCTAAGTGAGGTTCAAGTGCTTGATTAATCAAGGAATACCTTTTGTACCCATCCCCCTTCCACCTTTCAAGAGGCACATGTGTCTCTTCAGACCTGGCCCACAGTGGGGACTCATCCAGAGCATTTTAGGTGTCCCAAAGAAGGCCTGACTGTCTCCCACCCATCAAATCACTTTTTACTGGCTCTACATCAGCACGAGGTTTATCTTAGAGGTTTTCTGGGAAGGAAAAGGGCCTGAAAGAAGTCACTACAGTTGGCTAAAGGTATATTATTTTTAACATTGGCAAATGTTTGTGGTAAGTTGATAAACAGTCTATATGGCTATCTTCCTCTTGTGATTTTGATAATGAATTCTCCCCTTGCACCTGATCTACAGCTATAACCATAGCTTTAGAGCAAGAGCATAACCCCAAATTATGTAAGTACTATTATCTCCTTGTCACTTGTTGGGACAACAGGGGTGCATGGCCATTTGAAAAAAATGGAAATAGTGTGCCATATCTCAGCTGGTGTTCCCAGTGCAGCTCCATGCCGTTCCCATCACCAGGACGTCAGGACTCAATAGGTTCTGTAGCTGCTGGAATGGACAATTCAATCTAAGCACACTTCTGAGTCCATCTCCTTAGCATATCAGCAAGAAAGATAGAACTTGTGACCCTGCCTGGTGGGTGTTAGGTTCTTGAAGAATCCAAGCCACGGTTTGCACAGATTCATAGTTCCAAATCACACCCTTGTGTTCCCCCAAAACAGCCAAAAACCCTGACTTGCTCCCTTCCTTCAGACCAGCCTGTCACCCCCATTGAGCAAGAACTCTGAGCAGCTGCCCCTCAGAGACTCAGGTAGAGGAGCAGAATCATCAGCCCTTTCTCACACCAGAAATGAAATAAGTAAGCAGTTTGCTCAATTGTCAAAAAGATACCTGTGAGTATGAGGAGAAGGCTGAGCATATGTAAAACGGTCCTTATCTTGAGAGGACGGATAAGCAGACAGCTAGAGAACCAGCTTCATAGATTAGTGACCCATTGCGTGGCTTCTTGACATTTCTGCTCCACTTGGTGGGGGTGGGGCGTCTTACCTCTCAGGCTTCAGCTTTGTAAATATTTTCCTTCCCTGTCATCCTTACCACAAACACACTAAGAACTGGATAAGCTCCTTCTCCTAACCCATCAATGCTGCTGCAACAAAATGCCTGAAACTTGGTTATTTATTAAAGCCAGGAATTTGTTTCTATATTTCTGTAGGCTAGGTCTAGGATGCGGGTACTGTCTGTCTGTACTGCGTCATCCAGAGGGCAGCTATCTTTATCCTTATATGGCTCACGACTTAACTAGCAGATTACCCTAATGCTGACACAAACCTCCTTTTATAAGGGCCTTATGACTATCAACGAACTAGCCCAGGTTGTCTGTCACCTAACCCCCCCCCCACCCTATTAACAGTGTCACATTAGCAATGCTTGAATTTTGAAGTAGACATACGCAAACCAAACATGTAGTCCAGAACTAGTCTGCAGCCTCTCCTGCCTGTACCACTGTAAGTCCATTATATTATTATATCCTCTGTGACCAGGATGGACCCAGGAGCCTGTTTAATCCATCCTTTTGCTTTACAGAAGAAAGTGTTGTTAGTTTGCTTGCTTGCTTGTTTTTAAGTAACTTGTCTGATATCCCACATCCTGGCAGAGACAGATCTGGCCACCAGGTTCATATCCTCTCTACAGCACAGTATCTGCCTTTGTGGACTTTTCCAAGAAAAGCATTTTTAAGAATTCCATCTATAACTGAGCATTCCATTTCTGTCTCTTAGGAGTGAACCATGTATGTCCTCCTTGGGGTCATTGTCAGTTGGTAGCCCTCAAGGACTGATGCTACTGTATGGACGTCTCACCTGCAGAAGTGGAGGCCATGGGAGGCTATCTAAAACTATCCAAAATGACATGCCTAGGGGGAAACAAGCATGCATTTCCAGAATGGCTTCTCTAAATAATATCTCTAGTAAAGACTTCTTCTCCAGGACAGTGACCAAAAGGAAATGAGGAGTTGTAGAGGCAGGAAACCAGTTGGTTGGTCCTTGGAGATCAGTAGGAATGATCCATCCCTTATATTGCCAAGGGGCACAGCTCCATTGTTCTGAGCTGCCAATCCTAACACTGGTGCTCAGATCTTCATCAGTGTTCTTGGGCACTTGAGAGATACTCACTTTACACATTAGGCACTATTGCCGTCTCTGGGAAAGTGGTTAACAGCATGAGCTATGAAACCATGATAGAGATCTATAGTGAAGAACCAGGGATTACACCTGTAATCTCAGCATTCAGGTGGAATTAGACGGTGGCCCAAATAAGGGCACGCTAAATATCAGACGATGGATTTTAACCTTCACTCAATGGAAAACCTGAGATACTTTGAGGTTACTTATTAAATATTCCTCTAGCATTAGTGGTGTTCTCTTTCAGAGGAGACAAGATCTGAAAAGATAAGTAAAATAACACCTATCCAGTGTCTGCTAAATACTGAGTGAGGCTTGTAGGTAGCATTCTCATTTAACCCACACAGCAACTGCTTGGAGATGTTGGAGGTTGCATCTCAGCCAGTAATTCGTGCTGCTCTTAGGTGAATTGGGATTGAGGCTATTCATTCCCTATCCATGTTCTGTGTCCTGTTGAGACTTCTTGTCTGCCAAAGCAGGTAAGACATGATACAGAGATACCAGTTTTCACAATGTTGTCACAGGCAACAGAGAGACTAGAACTTCATTACTGCCACCTTGTCCCTCTAGTGCTTACAAGTCTGGAGAGAGTATTTGATATACTACTGTCATCAAGTTTCCTAATAATTCTTCCTAAGTCTGGATCTTGTGGCAACTCATCCACAGGACAACTGACTCATGTGCTAGGGACTAAATAGAAAGACTTCAATTCCTGAGGACGAATGTATACCAAAAGAAACGAGTAACACTGACTGGTGAATAACAAGGCCTTCAAGAGAAAGATCAGAAGTAGAGATAGGTCAGAAATTGCTTTGGCCAGCTCTCTCATAGAAGGATGTCAAGGAGAGTGAGCAAGGTGGTAGGCCCCATTAGTGTCAAGGACAGTGAAGGAAAGGACTTCTGAGGCAAAGATGTATTCATTAGTCCTCATACATTGCTGATGGGAATGTAAATTAATGTGCATTCACTTGAGAAAAATCACCTGGCAGGTTGAAAATGTCAAACAGTTCAAAAATGACCCAGCAAGTTCATACCTGTATATTTCCAAGAGAAATGAAAAGATGTAGAAACAACTCAACTGTTCATCAACCAATTAACAGATAAACAAATTATGGTATCTCCATATGCCAGAATATTACTTGGTAATGAAAGGAAATGAATACACACTACCAAATAGATTCAACTTGAAAACATGAAGCTGAATGAAAACAAGTGGTCATAAAAGACCACATATGGTATGATACCATTACATTGAAATCCACATAGGTAGAAGGTAATCCACGAACAGTTGTTGGTGTAGGAGGTCCTTCTGTTTATGTGTTGCTTTCATTGGTTAATCAAGAAAGAAACTGCTTGACCTGATAGGGCAGAATTTAGGTAAGCAGAGAAGACAGAACTGAATTCTGGGAAGAAGAAAGTAAAGAGAGAGTCACCATGGAGCCACCAGGTCAGACATGCTGAATCTTTCCTGGTAAGCCACGACCTCGTGGTGATATACAGATTAATAGAAATGGGTTAAACCAAGATGTGAGAGTTAGCCAATAAGAGGCTAGAGCTAATGGGCCAAGCAGTAATTTAATTAATACAGTTTCTGTGTGGTTATTTTGGGTTTAAGCTAGCCAGGCGGCCAGAACAAACAAAGGACCCTCTCTCCATCAACAAGTTGTTGTTATTCGGGAAGCAGCAAAGGAGCACCCCACATTTCAGCAGGTGAAAGCTTCACAGGCCTCCCACAGCATCACTTCTACACTCAGAACTGGAAATCACTGTGTCAAGTTGTGGTAACCTTGGTTAGTTGTGTGAAGAGGGAAGGACTCTCTCATTGGTATATCTGTGCATCCAACACACTTGCATCTGTGCTTAATTTGAAAATTCACATATGAGGGGTCATATGGAAACCTATAGTAGAAGGTTCTTACACACACACACACTCACGAAATCTAAATGGGATCACCAAATAATGGGGGAGATAAAACCCCAACTTTGTATCTCTCACCACCAAATGAAACCTCCAGTGGCAGAAGTGCATTACATTTAATTAAGTTGTTGGCTAAATGGGCACCATGAAAACTGCCAAACAAACCAGGCTATTGCCAAGCATATTGATTGCTCCCCACAAACTGATGGTAAGGCCATATTGCTAAAGATAACACCTACATAAACTCACCAAACACAGAGAAGTTAAGCTACCTAGATTCTTTATCCCTATTGGCTAGTGTTCATAATATTGCAACATACTTTGTATGATACAAAAGGGGAAAAATAAATATCAACTCACCTTCAAGGCCTTTTAACTACAATGGTGTTCTGCCTATATGACATGCTGACACACTGGTGGCACAAAAGTTACGGGAGTAACCAACCACTATCTGGTAAGATTTAAGGCCTTTGTGAGATGGAATCCATACCTGACATTGCTCGAGTGACCAATAAACCTAAGACCATGGACCTAGGGGAAAACCAAATACTACTGCAATAAAAAGACTCCTAATGACATTTTGCTATACTCATAGATCAGTGTCTTACTCAGCCATCATCAGAGAAGCTTCATTCTGCAGCAGATGGGAGCTAATAAAGACTGGCAGCTGCAAAATGTACAGAGTGTGAGGGACCTCAGAACACTCAGTCCTAACCAGGACATCTTTCTCAAATCCCACAGGTTCAGAGTATGAAGAGGAGGCAGAAATACCTAGAGGGGATGGAGGGCACCAAGGAAACACAGCCCTCGAAATTAACAAGACCAGTGCACACAGGACACTGAAGCAGCATGCACAGAACAGGTCTGAACCAGATGGGTCCTAGAGCTGAAAGAAGTATATGCAAGCCCCATCTCCAACCCAGAAGCTATCTTCAATTGATAACCTCTTGCAGGAGAAAAACAGTTTTCCCCAAAAGAGTTTCATTGGGCATATCCAAACCACACTTAAGGAAAGGTCCTATACCCAACTCAAAACTGGTATATTTGGAGAGTTTCTAATAATATTTTCTCTGGGCTTTCTTTTTTGAATTTTACAGGTCTTTTGCTTTTATTTTAATTTCCTACTTTGTGTTCATGGGTTTTCTCTCTGTGTGTGTCTCTGTGTGTGTGTGTGTGTGTGTGTGTGTGTGTGTGTGTGTGTGTTTCTCTTTGCTTTTTCTTCAGCTCCTATTTTTTGTTGTTGTTGTTCTGGTTTGTTTGGGGTTTGTGTTTTAATTTTGTTGTTGTTGACTGTTTTCTAATGAGAGAAAGAAAGAGTGTAGATTTGGGTTAGTAATGAAATGGGAAGGATTGGGGAAGACTTGAGGAAAGGAAACTGTGACCAGAATATACTGCATGAAAAATGTATTTTTAATAAAAATTGATTATAAAACATGAGCAAACTAATTTCACAAATGGAGTATATAGGGGTACCAACAAAGGACACAGAAAATATTGTTGGTAGGAAGAACTTGAGAGGGCAAAAATTATGCCATTGTGGGTTGGTAATCTGGAGTAACAGTTACCCAGGACAGAATATATAAACCCACTTTGTAATGGGAAGAGAATAGAAAGCATTGGCCTTATGAAGTAAAGTTCATTAAAGCTTGGCTGCTCCCAAAGCATTTGCTATAGACAGTTTGCTATCTGTATCTCATCAGATCTGTAGGAGGCAAGGTTCTTTTCAGAGTTTAAAATTGATTTCAGCATAAGGGTTTTCCTCATAACCCATCTTGAATCCTTTGTGGGGTGAAACTGCACACAAATATACATGTATGCACACAAAAGATTTGAGCTTTTTTTTTTTTCACTCAATAATAAAAGTGAGGTTTAACAAGATTCACCAAGGTCATCAGATAGTATGGAGTGGTTCAAACTCAGGTGGGTGTGGGGGGGTCACTGCTCTTTTCTACTTTTCTTTCCTGTTTTGAGTCAAATATCCAAACTATCAAGGCCATCTTCTACTTTCCAATCCCACCAACTTCCCCATGTCTACCAGTACTTCTCTGAGATGTCAGCCCCAGAGGGCCTGCATACACCTTAGGATGCCTCACTCTTGTCTTCACCAGTGATCCTGTTAGGACTTCCTCTTAGTGTTATTTTAAGGGTTGTGTGAGCTGATGCAGTGTGCTCAGCCCAGCACATAGTACCACTTCATCCCTGCTATCATCCTTGAAGCTACCAGGGTCTTCTTACCACCCTGGTGGAAAGTTAAGTTTTCTGTGGCTCTCGGATGTCTGTTCGCCTACAGCTCCAGACTTTATGATTTGACTCGCTGCAGTCTCTAGACTCCCACTCTTGCAGATCTTTCCCTCTGCACTTGTTCCAGGCGCTCTGAACCATGAGTTCCCGAGGGCACTGTGACAGCCTTTGCCAACTGTACACCCTACTTCAGCCTCTCATAAACGATTTGTGCTCTAATGTCTGTTCCCTTTCCCGATTCCTCCTTTAGACTACACACTAAGCTGACTAGAGTAAGATGGCCACTCTTATTCATCACTAATTCCTCCAAATGCAGCATGGTTCCTGGCATATTGTGAGCTCTCCATCACTGCTATCAGAGGGGTTGGTAAGCACACAAGAACAGGGAAAGGATGGACAGGAAACGAGCCTAAGTCCTTTGCAGCCTTGGTACCATTCCAGGTTGCATGCAGTTCTCTCAATGAAACAGAGAAGGAGAGCCAGCAGATAGAACTGGAGATTGGAGATGATGGGCTTTGGGACACCTCTATTTTTCCCTCCCCAGGGCCGAATATACAGTAGGAATTATTTTCTCCCAAATTTAGGATTTATCACTTCCGTACTTAAAAATCCAAAGAACTTCCCAGGTATTACAGGACAAGGAGCACAGCCCTAGAGCAGCACATTAGGCTCTCAGTCTTTGGTCCCATGCCCCTCTTCTGCCTCATCCACCTGCATTATCTTCTCTCTACTCCCCACTGCAGCTCCCTTCTGTCAGGCACGCCCCAGTGATGCACTTCTCTTTCCAAGTCCTTCTGGGTGAATAACTTGAAACTCTCTAAGCTCTCACCACTTTGTGATCTCGTCCTTATGTTCCTGGCATGTGCTCCTGGCTATAGTAAGCCTTACAGACGTATCCAAACCATAGCCCATAGGCCACATTTGGTCAAGAATAGCTGTGAATGTGGTCCAATGTAGAATATAAACTTACCTAAGACATTTTGAATTTTGTTGGATTTTTTGTCACTTTTGTGTGTAACTTGATTGTGCAGCTCTCAAGCATGAGCTCTGTATATAAGCATCATGTTGCAGTATCAATAGGTTGTGATGGACCACCTCATTATGCTGTATCTTACTGGATACTGTTTTCTTATTAAAGTTCCAAACTAACGTGCTATTTTGGAAAAGTTGGCCTCACCATTTGTGAAATAGATATCCAGGTGAGTTATTGATACCTTCTGAGCTTCAGACATATCAGTTCATGAAATTCCTTGTAAAGATGGTGAGAAGACCACCTACAGGTTTTATGCCTATTCTGCTGACCTAGCCCTAGAATGGAGACCAAGGGGAAAAGTCAAAATGAGCTCGAAGTTCTCAAGAACGCGAGTTGGGCACTGAGACATGTCTCTTTGGAAGATGGAGCAACCAAAAGGGTGCAAGCAGGGAGCTGTGTTGGTGCTAGAGAAGCACGAGCAGTGGCCGCCCAGACCAGCCCCATTTGAGAACTGATTCCTCCCCTTTTCTGTAGTCTATCAACTGATTGGCTGGCCCCAGGATGGCACCACCACCCAAACAATTGTTCACACTGGACTTCCACCTGGATGCCCCCTCTTTGGTTTTCCTGGGTGCTGCCCCTCCTTCTCCTTCTCTCCACCCTTGCTAGCTTTAGGTCTTGGGGTGGCCAGTAGGATGCCGAGATGAGGGAGACCATGTGAGATGAAGTGAACCCTCACTTTTTCAAAACCTTCTTCTCTGAGAGATTTTAGCTAGTTGGATTTATGTAGCATTGGACAATGGTAAACTGTGTAAATTTTCTGTGTTTTCCAAGGATGGTTATTTATGGAGGGGGCGTTTTTAACTCACGTGCTAGAAATGTTAAATCATAGTAATAAATTCATGCTATTCAGACCTTGTTACATTGTAATAATATTTTCTGAGCATGAATGAGGAGATCCATGAGTCCTTTAATATCCCATTATGTGTTTCTTCTCAGAATAACAGCTTACTACATCCACAACAGGAAGAGATTTACTGTGACAGGGGTGGCAAAAGTTGAGAGATGCTGAGTGTGAGAAAGACCCACTTGGAGCAGTGAAAGCAAAAAGAACTCTGGTCCCATTGGGCTGCTTCCTGGGGTGGCTCTGCCTGGCATTTCACCCCCACAGATTCACGCCTGAGCTTGGGAAGGTCTGCTGAGCAGAGAAATGGGATGAGGAATGCCAGCGGCCTTACATCTTGTTCTGTCCAGAAACAGACATCAGAGTGAAACTGGGCTAGAAATAAAAGCTACATCTCCTCATGAGGACAAATTCTTGTCTAAAGCATTAGGACACCATCTTTCTAGAACATTCTCCCTTGTCTTCTATCATCACCTGCAAAGGAGTGGTGTGTTTAAAGATGTGGAGAGTGCAGAGATAAGGCAAATGTGGTGTTGGTGCTGTCAACGAGGGAGGATCATGAGTCATCTGGGAGAGAGGCTTCCATGCAGGGGCTGTTATCTTTCTCAGGAAGACTCCCTCACTATGGGTCACACCATTCCCTGGCACAGATCCTGAAGTGTCTAGAGGGAGCTGAGCAACAGTACACACCCATCTCTCTACTGCGCAGCTGCTGCAAGCTTCTGACTTCTCTATATCAGAGTATTTTATCACAGCACCAGAAGAAACACTAAGACCGTGAGCAAGCTTACAGACTTCCGTAGGCGCTCAGTGTATGCAAAGCAAAGCCCATGGGAAAAGACTAGTGAGGTTCCAACCCTCTGGAGCAGTGTATTGTCTCCCTAGTGCTCAACTAGGTGCTAGGGAGATTCCTATCTGTGTGACATCCAAGTCCCTAAGCCAGCCCAAACTGAGTGTTTCAGCCCGCACAGTGTAGACAACATCCATATTCACACCTGCCTTTGCCTTTGCCTTGTTCAAATTAGGGCTCCAATGAAAGGTTGTCCCCGTGCCTACTGGGATGCGAAGCAGGTATTGTCACAATTTATCTGGAGGTTAGCAGGTGGCAGCAGACCTCTCTGAAGCATGGAGACTGCCCGCAGGAACTGACCTGCCAATTCCCACAACATGTCCTGCCTCAGGCAGAGCTTCCAGCTCCTTCCTGGCCCTAGCAGAGTAACCTACCACCCCAGTTTTAGAGTGCTGTTTCCCTGTTTTTCTCTTCAGTCTGGGACTTTATTATCCACTCAGGGCTACACTTGGCTTTACAGACCTCAACCTAGATGAATGTCAGCAGCAGGCAAAGCTGAGAGCTGGTTCAAGGCTGGGACTTCTGAGCTGGTGCAGGGAATCATGGAGCTGGCCAGGCCTAGCTGACTTGAGAGGCATATGCCATAGGTTTTTCAGGTTAGAGTCCATGACTCCTGGGTAACAATGAGTCTTCCAGTTCCTGAGAGACCTACGTGTTCCCTCAGGTAGAGAAGTTTTCAGGCTACTTTGTGTTTCTCTGTATGTTCCCCCAGAAGTCAAGGAAGCATGGAAGCTTGACAGGACAATTGGTCTTAGAAATTATGGTGTTGGAGCTCCTTCTGTCTCTGTGTTGATTTTATTGGTTAATGAATAAAGAACTATTTTTGAGCCTATGGCAGGAAAGAACAGAACTAGGCAGGGAAAGCTAGGCTGTATGCTGGGAGAAAGAAGGGCGGAGTCAGAGAGATGCCATGGAGCCGTTGCCAGAATCAGACATGCCAAAACTTTGCCAGTAAGCCACTGCCACGTGGCGATACACAGATTAATAGAAATGGGTTAAATTAATATGTAAGAGTTAGCCAATAAGCTAGAGCTAATGGGCCAAGCAGTTATTTAATTAATACAGTTTCTGTGTGATTATTTTGGGGGGCCTGGGGGACCAGGAAATGAAGAAGCGGCCAAGCGGCCTGCTGCTACAACATTAATTGTGTATACCCTGTAAAATTTGTAACTGTCATTGTATCCTGGCAACTACAACTATATTGATCCTGGCAATTGTCACTATAATCTGTATATTCTGTTTCTGATAAATGTATACAAAGTCTTATTGCTCTCCATAAAATTGCCACAGCTTAAATTTTGCTGTGGGCCCTCTGACTGACCTGATTCAGTTTCTCGTGGACTTCATCTCAGGTGACCTTGGCCTGAGTGGGGGTGTTTATATACTGGGGTACTGTTAATGACTCGGGATCTTTCCCTTCTCCCCTTCTCACACTATACACACACACACACACACACACACACACACACACACACACACGTGCACTGTCCCTTTTTCACAGATGTCCTCTCCATCCAGAATGGAATATAGTAGCTTAGTAAGGTTGCTTGCTTTGTATCCATGAGGACCAGAGTTCAATCCCCAAAGCCCATGATCAAAAAAGCTAGGTGTTATGGTGCACACCTGTAATTCCAGTGCTGGGGAGACCGAAACAAAGGGTTTACTAACCACTCAGATTAGCCTATTTGGCAAGTTCTGGCCATTGAGAGAAACTGCCTCATTAACAGGTGAACAGTGCCTGCAGAATACCTGCGACAGCATGTGCATATGCACACGCACAACACACACACAATGTATTCAGTGGTGATATTGCTTTCTGCCTGGGTAGTTGTGATAGTTTGAATGTATCTGACTCCCATAAGCTCATAGGGAATGACATTATTAGGAGGTGTAGCCTTGTTGGAGGAAGTGTGGTCTCATTGGACACATGCCTTAAATCCAGACCTTGAGGCTAGAGGGCACACCTTCTTTTGAAAGTGTGTCACTGTGGGGCGGGCTTTGAGGTCTTTTTCTCAAGCTTCACTCAGTGTGACAGTCAGTCAGCTTCCTGTTGCCTGGAAGATGTAGGACACTCGGCTAATTCTCGGGCTCCATGACTGCCTGAGTGCAGCCATGCTCCCTGCCATAATGGACTGAACCTCTGAATTGTAAGAAAGCCCCCTCAATTAAAATATTGTCTTTATAAGAGTTGCCGTGGTCATGGTGTCTCCTCACAGCAATAATAAAACCTAACTAAGACATCAGTCAGGCTGCTTGAGCACAGAAAGGGGGAATGGACAGTGAATATTGTTCACACTGGCCACAGTCATTGTTGGCTTTTATGTTTTCAACATTTTTCTTTACTTTTAATGGCCTTTTATCTATATGCAATACAATGTGAGCTGAATATTTGAAGATTAAATAGGAGCTACCCGGCTATTTTGTGTTAAGCTTAGAATACAGAAAAGTCTTAGAAATGATACAAAGCACGCCTGCACATCTTTCACCCTCGGGTTTCAGAGTTCACACTTGCTCATTGCTTGGCCACTCCCTGGTTCTCACAGACATGCCTACAACCATGCCATTATTATTAAACATGCTCGAGGGTAAGCTGAAGGTCCAGCACCCTCTGACTCCTGTAAGTAGTTAGTTCTGTGTGCACTTCCAAAACACAAGGGCAGCTTATTACAGAACCACGGTGCTCAAATTCAGGAAATGAAGACAGTGTACCATCATGTAATATAATGCATGGACCTCATTTGACTCTGGTCAGCTGCTGCACTAATATTCTTTACAAAAAACAAACCCATGGGCACATGCTGGCCAAGGTTCTAATCGAGAATCGTGAATTGGGGTTAGTGGTTATGTTTCTGTAGAGGAGTATAAGCCATTTACTTAATAGTGTGTTCCCTAATTTGGACTCATCTGATATGCTCATCTGATATTTCCTGGGGGGGTTGATTCAGATCATGCATTTTTGCAAGAAAAAGTGGCGCCATGCCCTCAGACAGCTTCATCACAATTGACGAGATGAGCCTGGATCAGCTGGGTAAGGTGATGTTGGCCGGGTTTCTGCACTGTAAAGAACTTCTCTTTTGTCATTCAGCACTGTCTTTTGAGACCACATACATGCTGTTGCTCAACCGTTCACCAATGGATTCCATAACCCAGCAAAATTTCCTCACCTCCCAATAAAAACCTGTCTTCCACTTGGTTTTTATTGTCTTCCACCACCCAGTGCCAGGAGACTGAGAGTAGATTGTTTGTTTCTTGTCCTCAGTGCTCACTGGGGTGAGAGCTATAAACTCCCTGCAATGCAGAACAGGTTATATACCAGGCAGGCCCAGCCCAGGGATTCTCCTCTGCGGGAAATAGGAGGCCCTCTGAAGCAAATGGACCCTAGACTCTGTGTTAAGGGACAAGAGGAATTTGAATGGTCAGAAATCTGGAAAAGCATGGTGATCTGTATCCATAAACCAACGTGAAGGGTCCCAGTAGGATGCTGGCACAGTAGCCATTACCCCAGGAACTACTTCTGATCTCTATTCAGAATGGAGGCAGAGGAGCAGGGAGGCATCACAGAGTGTGCAGGGCAGGGCATGAGGCCATGGAAGGACCCCTCCAACCCTGTCATTTCTTACACAGGCAGTCAGTGCTACTGAGTAGCTGCTCTGGCCAGACCTGCAATCAATGCTGAAGTAGTCATTAATGGGTGGCTCTCTCCAGCCCAGAAAACAGGCTTCTCCCAGAGCTGAGGGAAGAAGAAAGGGATGGGAGGAATACTGTATGAGCTTCTCTTTCTGGGAATGCATGTCCGATGCACGGATGGGCTGTGAGCACTCACGCTGTGCTCCGCCTCTGCTCTTGTTCCTGCCCACTGCCCCTTCTAGCACTTGGCAGGGAGTTTCAGATGCACTGGAGTTGGGACAAACCTTGAGACCCAAGAGACGCTTTCGCTCTTCAGAGAAGGAAACTGCTGTGGAGAGAGCTGCGCCTCTCTAGGGAAGCCTGGTTCCGTTCTTCTGGCCTTTTGGAATGTGTGCCTTCGAGATCTGATAACCTAGCCAAGAGGCTCCTGAGCCTTGAGTCATGCGTGCACTCTAAACAGGGAAACCTGTCCCGCATGCTGGCAACACGAAGAGAGATCTCCTGCTGGGAGCCCTGGGTTCAGCGCCAGTTCTGCTACGCAACCTGAGACCTCCACACTCCGCTGAAACTTACCTGTATTGTGAGGTTAGGGGTGCTGAGAATAACGAGAGTGGTGTCGTCACGACTGAGAAGTCTACTGGTCTAAACAAGGCCCCATTCCCTACCCCTCTCCAGGGTATTTTGTAGTTCTTCAGGTCAGACGCCTTCTGTTCTTCCATGCCTTCCACCCTTACGTCCACTCAGCACCCACTCATCCGCCAGTGGTGCCTTCTCTCCAGTCTAGACTACATGAGTTCCCTCCTCAACCTCCCTGGCCCCTGCAGCTGTCTTCTGATTGTCTAGGAATGGGGGAACAAGGGCAGCTGATTTGAGTCCAGGCTCCACTGCTTCCTTGCAGTATGATTTGAGGCAAGTTACCTACCATGTCCATGTCTCTGGTTGTTTCCATCGAGGAAAGTGACATCACCTTCCAGAAGGACATCCAGGATTACAGACGGAAACTAGCACCTCTGTAAGGGACTGGAAGGTAGCTGTTTGTCCACTGCTTTGACCTCTCCCCCCTAATCCTTAGCCCAGTGCTATGTGCACTTTGAATGGTTGAATGCATAAGCAAAAAAATGCTGTCCCCCTGTAATTATCACATGAAAGTCGAGCTACAGAGATCAAGTCTATCCCAAAGAGAATGGCCTAATGATTGGACCTGAAGTCCTGAGCAGAGCTGGAGTAGTGTGAAGTTTGGCAAGAGTGTGGGGCCTGCCCGGTGGAACCTCATGTTACCTGCCTACACTGGTAAAAATGACCTCATTCTGGAGGACTTTCTCTGACCTTAAAGAGGAAAGCAGGGAGTAGAAAACTAAGGTGACAGCCTGTTCTGGGTCCCATAGGTCTCATGTCACCACAAAACCCATGCCCCAGGAAGAGGTGGGGAGGAGTCACAACAAAAATGAGTCACAATGAAGATCCTGAAGACAAGGGGCCCCTCAAGCCTTCACTGGAGAAGCAAGGGTCTTCAGGAGTGCTTGGTGATGGAGAATCTGTCTACATTCAGTCTTAAGAATCCTCTTAAGGTTTCCCCAAGCTTGGCATCCTGGGAAACAGCTGACATAACATAAAAAACTTCACATTTCCAGGAGCTGCAGAAAATGACAGTAAATATAACATTTATTTTAATTTCCTTTCATTAATAACAAAAAAGGAAGTTAATTTGGATTTTGGGATGTTTTTCTCTTTCCTTCCATACTGTTCCTCTGTCCCTGTCACCACCAGTTGCTACCACAGAAAACTATGCACACACTATGCACACACTAGCCGTTTGGGGGCACACCTTTCTCCCCTGCAGCATGAAGCCATCATGAGAAAAAAGCACAGCGCTTACCATCTCAATAGAGACGTGGTCGTTTCTAAGTGGAATGGAGATCTGAAGGAAATGAGTATTGAGGAGGGAGGGATGGGAGACATGGGGCAAGGGTATAGGAGTGCCAAGGATACGCTAAGAGAGACCGACCGCCAGAGGGAGACAAGGGGTGCAACCAGGGCCCTTCAGCTCCAGGCAACCTTATCAAGGGACTTACCTCATTTAGCTACCTCATTTTTTCCCTCGGGCATAATGACACTATTGTCATAGTGTTATTGTGGAGAACAAATGAGAATCTGATTAAATAGCTCTTATCACAACATCTAGCACAGAGCAAGCACCCCATAAATGGGTTACGCTCATGACTCAGAGAGTGGAGTCTCTACAGCAAGAGTGACTGACTACTAATCTAATCTCTGTATGTTCCACTGCCAAGGCCAATCACTGCCTAGTTTGGTCTATCCCTTCTAGAAACAAGACATGGTGTGACAGCATATGTTTGTAATCCCACAAGACTGAGACAAGTTCAAGGCCAGCCTTAACTACTTGGTGAGACTGTGCGGGGAGGAGAGTGAGCTCTGGTACCGCTACCAACACACCAGGCATCTAACTAAAAACCCATAGGAACAGGAAAAACTGGTGATGCTGGCTTCCTCGGTGAAGGGAAGGTGTCAGGCTTAAAGACTTTATTGTACCCTTTTCCCATCAAATTAGCTTGCAACTTGAGGCCATCTGAGTCAGAAGGAAGGTGGCAACAGGCAGAAGCAATCACAGCAGATTCGGGATGCTCATGGAGTAAGGGACAAGCAGAGGATGCAGATGCATCAGGTGGCAGCTAACTGGGGACCCTGGATAAGAGCAACGGGAGAGAGACGAATATGCACCCAGCATGATAAGGATTATCCTAGGGTGGTGTGGGCTGCCTGAGCTTTAGGGAAAACTGATCTAAATAGCATGCTGTCAGTTTTAAGCTCTGGGTGGGATGCCAGCAGTCAGTGGAATATAAGGAAAGAGGAGATGACTGGAGCCCAAACTACATTCATTCTAGGCATGTGTTCAGTCAAAGATTCGTCCTTTAGAGGGTGTGTGTGTGTGTGTGTGTGTGTGTGTGTGTGTGTGTGTGTTTGGGGGTGGTATTATCCCCATTTAAAGAAAGCGAGGCTCACAAACATTAACTCTTCAAAGTGGCACAGAAGGCACTGGAGGGAACTGGGAATGGAGTCCTGATGAGTCACAGCCCCAGCCTTCGCACTCTCCACTCTCAGACACTGGCCTCTCCACCTTCTCTTAATAGTGTAACTCCTGGTTAGACCATCACCACCAGCAGAAGTGAAGACACGCAGAATTACTTGAAGAGATTCATAGAAAGACTACCAGGAGAAAGGATGAGGGGTTGAAGGGACCCGGGGTCTGGGAAGCAGGAGCTAGCCAGCCAGGCCTGGGGCAGCTGAGAGTGTTGGGGACCAGAGGCAAGAGCCAGAGTGACAAGAATTTGGAGGGAGAAGAGTAGGTGGCTTATGGTGATGAACAGGAGCTTATAGCAAAGAACGGAAGCCCGGAAATCCGATGAGAGGGGTGCTTTGGCTATGCAACTTACTCCACACATGCCACCAGCACCACTTAAGAGACAATTTCAGAACATCTACCTCTTTGGAACGAGCCCCAGTGATCTATAATTTGTCCTTGCAGGCAGAGTGACTCCACAGTGATGACAAATCTAACTGCCAGAAGTTAATAGTCTATTGAAGGTGATACATCAGCGACACCTAATAATGTGTGTGTGAGGAGAGATTCTATTTTGGGGAATGGCCAAGTGGCATTCACGGTCAAGTCTGATGTTGTTGCCCTGGGCTAAGCTGAGCTGGGTCCCTGAGCTCAGTGCCCACATATCCCTTTATCCACCGTGCCAGGCATGCAGGCAGGTAGAGTAGATCCAGTATGATTCACACACCAGCCCTACCACCGCTATGCCAGAGGAATCCGTAGAGGAGTTCCCCAGACACTAACAGCACTCACTAGGAGATGGCAACAGCGCAGCACTGGCCAGAGGGAGGCTCTGGCATGTCTGTGTCCCATTCTACCTGTGCTCTGAATGCGGGAAGGCTAAGGAAGAACGGGATAAAAGCCAGCTCTTTAGAGCAGTCAGGAGACAGGAAAGAAGTCAACGAAAGGTCTCAGTGTTATTTTCATAACGGCAGCATTGAGAAGAGAATGCAGAAAAGGTTAGGATTTTAAAGGCTAGAGGAAGAGCTGAAAGACACAAGGTGCTGGAGATAGACCCAGGCTCACACCTGAAGGCAGACCCACCCTGCAGGATGGCCAGAGATCATGTGGGCCGGCTTCCCACCAGCTGTTAGACCCCAGCACGGTGTAAAACTTGGTGAGAGGAGAAGTGAAGGATGCAGCAATGAAGTTCCTTGCACCTGACACCTGTGTCAAACTGACTCATAAACTGGTAGGTGAGGCAACTAGGGGGTGGGCGCACAAGGTGCTTGATGCAACTACTTTTCTTTGGGATTATAGTCATGAATAGAATGTCTCTTGCAAATAGGGGCTTTATAAAGTGACATCCTGCACTGCATGGGGGATATCAGTAGTGGAGGGGGAGAGGACAAAAAACAACAGAAATTGGTATAGACTTGACTTGGGCTATCGTGACTCTGTATATCAAAAGTGCTTTGTTAGGAAGAATGGGTGAGCCATGTTGGTATATATCTTGTGGAGCATAACATTCAGCAAGCTTCCCAAGACCCTGTACCTTGCCTCGGAGGTTAATAGATTGCATTTTGTGCTCAATATGCACACAAATGTTGTTGTAGTTAAACACACAGTAGTTGCTTGGTGTGCAGTCTTGCCATCCAGGGTTTATTTTATATAACTGGCACATTCGTGATGCTCTGGTGATGGCATCTCCCCATCAGCCATGTGTTGAAGCAGAAGTGGCTGACAGGCTTCTCAGCCAGCCCTACTCTGGGGGCAGCTCCAAGGGTCCCTGCAGCCCTAAACCAGCGTACCTCTGCAGCAGGCTATTGTCCCAGACACAAGAATGACATTGGGAGGTAAATACAAAGGAGCAGATGGTGTGGTAAGGACCCTTAGGCCTGAGAATGACCAGCAACTGAAAGCTGGCTTTCTCTAGCTGGTATGATGTATTTCAGCTCTTAATATCCTACAGAAACCATAGTTTAACATAGTTCAATAAATCCTCTCTCATTGCCCAGAAAATGATTTAGAAGATACCCCATAGGGGTATCACAACCTCAGACATGCAGCTACTGGAAGTTAATTCTTCCAACAAGTCTGGCTCCCTGGGATGAGCAGAGCTGGCTTCCCCTTGAGTTCAGATCCTGTTGGGAAGACCAGGGTGTGGGAATTAACTCAGAGGCAATTGTCTACTCTTTCACGGAACCATTCTACAGAGGAGTCACAGCTTTGGAGCCCTGTCCATGTTTGCTGATACACAGAGGGCTCTTTGTTCCAGCGGACACTTCAGGGATGAGTGCTTGGTACCGTAGGAGAAGTGGGAGCATGTGGTCCGTGGGTGTTAGGGATTGCTCTGCAGCTTTTGTTATCACTGCCCTCACCACCCCTTTGGAGCAGCCAAGCCGGAGTGAAGCAATGCCCCACGCTCCAAAAAATGATGGATGGCCTCCTGCTCCCCAAGGCTGAATTTCCCTTCTGTAGACACCTTAAACTTTACAACGCTCCTACCCCTAACTATGAATTGTGACGAACTCCTGGATCCTGTTCATCCCAAGACCAGATATTTCAGGGTTGAATGCTGAGAAGGGCAGGGAGGAGAGAGAGTATTATTGAACAAGTATCTTTCATGGAGGACCTGAGAAAAACATGTGGCTGGATTTCTTCTGTCCAAACTGTCACTCAGGAGTCCCACTCCTGCTCTCCAGGAAACCCTTTTTCTTGTCTTCCCCCTTTAGAACATTACTCACCTGCTCCCAAGACATCTAAGACATTCGCAGCATGGGCATCTATGCCTCGTCTAAGTGTGGGCAGACAGCACTCCAAAGAGGCTTCCCAGAGTGGGACTCCAGTTCCTCTCCCTATACTCTCTCCAGCACATTGACTCCAAGGGCATCCACTCTCCCCTTTTCTCCACCCAGGCAAACTCTCCTTGCAGGTATAGGGTCATAAGCAAAAAGCTCCAAGATGGCAAAGTTGGGATTGTGTCGTCCCTCCCTCCACTGACTCCTCCCCGAAGACCCTGTCCTACTCGAGGTTCCTCTTCAGGTCCTACAGCCTTGTTTTCCACTTGTCAGAGAGAAAAGCGGACCCTGATCTTTATGCCTAGGCTCTGTGACCAATTCTCCCCCAGGAAGCCCAAACCAAAATGGAGACTAGCTCAATGTAACAGTTGAAGCTTTCTTAGGGTGAACAGGCTTGCCTTGTATTGTTCCCACACACAGCTGGACTGCTGGGGTCACAGTGAGGAACTGTATGTATGGCAGATCCCAGGAAAAGAAAGGTCCTGGACAGACCTTGACATTTTGAAGCACAACTGGAAAGAACCTGAGAGGCACAGAGCAAGCAGACGCTGGAGTGTTTTTTTTTTTTTTTAAACTGTGCTTTATTTAGGGCTAAGCTGGAGAAAGCGTCATCCAATAGTTACAGAAGGTTACAAGGAGTTTCGGGAGTCAGTGTGAAAAGAGCAGTTGACTGAACTGCAGCTGATTTTTTTTTTTTACAACATCTGGACATCCTAAAAGGAGGAGTCAAGAGAAAGAAAAAGAAAACTAAATGAAGTAAAACAACAGAACAGACAGAAAGAAAAGGGAGGAGGCCTGAGAGCAACCAGAATTTTGTCGTTCTAAAGAAAAAAATGGTAGTTCCGAGAGCCCTCTGGCCTCCAGATGAACATCAATGAGAAGCTCTTGAGGCAGAATGCAAAGCAAGTCTTCCCAAGGGTGCAAATAAATTATAATAAATATGTTATACTTTAAAATATATGTGTTCTTAAATAATTCAGTGTTTTTTCTGATTCTGAGTTTTTTAAGCAATGTCTTTAACTGCTCTAAAGTCATTTACCAAAGATAAATATCGTGCTTTCATTAAATAGTTTCCTTGTTTTTTTCTCTATCATTACAATTAAAAGTCCTACAAAATATGCAAATTTATTTACAGAAAAACAGAGCCGGCATCATTTAAACATCCCTGTTTTTCAAAATTCCTTGTAAACAGTTTCAGAAATTCTTCAAAGATTGTTTGTTTTTCTCTCTCTTGTTTAAGGTTTTGTGTGTGTGTATGTTGTCTAGTTGTTTGAAGATGAAAAGTTCCCAGTTCTCCCTGACCTGGAAAGTCTCCGGAACAAGCACAGAAGGCGAGTGAAGCAGAGGTGAGGAGGGCGGAGAGCGCGCACGCGCACGGCTCCCGAGCGGGCTGGCGGGCGGGCGAAGCGAGAGGCGGCAGGACGCTTCCGGAGAGGCGCTTCCTAGCGGAGGGGCGCTTCCGGCTGGAGCCCGCAGGTCTGGACAGTCCGGCCTGGCCCCTGGGGACCGAGTCCGACAGCACTCGCGGGGAGACGGGATCGATGCTCAGTCTAAACTCTACAGAAGTACAGTCCTACAACATCTGGGATTTTAGCATAACGCTAACTTCTATAAGGTTTTTTTTTCTTTTTTTCTTTTTTATTTTTTTGCTTTCCTCTAATTTTTTTTCTTCTATGATATAGGTATTTTAAACTTTTCCTTTTAAAATTCTGTACAACTATTATGGTTTTAAGAGGGGGGAAGAGTTAGAAGCATTTACAGACTTTTCACAACAATTACCTTGCCTTCGAAGTCCCTTGGTTCCCCACGTGTTCTCACTCTTAACGGATAATGATTTAATATCTTTGTTGCTTTCCCCAAATATCCACCAGTATGTTTACCTTAAGAGCTCCATCCAGACATATAATACAGAAAACCATAGGAAAGTTTCAGAGACTTCAATGGGGGTAATCAAAGCGCCTCTCAAAGTATCAAAGAACTAGTATCTTGCTGTTTTAAAAGCGTTGAAGCATTATTTTTTCCTGTTTTTTTTTGTTCATTTTTAATTTTTTTTATTATTTTTTATTTTTTTTTATTACATTTTTCATAGAATCGCTCTAAAGCTGTTTCAAGAACAGCCAAAAGGCAGGAAGGAGTTTGGCCTCCATTCCACCCCTAATTGACAGAGCTACACATCTGCAATAAAAAGTTTGGTCCTTTGGTCCCTAAATAGCTAAAGGAATGACAGAGATGCTCAGTGGCGGCCTCCCAGCCGCCTGCTGGGGACCAGGCCCCGCTGCACGCTTGCCTCTGCCTGCCTCGGGCGCCCACGGGCTGGAAAAGCCCCAGGATCGGTTGGCAGCAGCAGTGGCTCTTCCAGTGCCCAGCCCTTCAGCTTCCTCATCTGGGCTCGCGTTATTTTGTTTCAAAGTTGCGGGATTTTGTTTGTTTGTTTTATCTCATTTTTCTTTGTCGTCATCATCTTTATGTCATGTGTATTTTTCCCCAAACACGTGCCCTCTGCACTCCATAGACGCTATACTTTCCTTGAAGAAATGTGACAGTCACACAGAGTGTCTGGAGTCTTCAGCTTGATTGGTATTGGCTGATATGTCAAAGGTGTCATCCAACAGTTCTCATTTATAAATAGAGAGAGAAAGAGGTTTGTTTTTAATGTAGCCCGTTCAGCATCCTGCCCTAAAATGAAGAAAATCGGGTCTGATTAAGCCAAGTGTGAAAACACAGAACACATCCAAACACCAATAGGATCCTGCCTCTGGGGAAGATGGGGTTTCTGAGGGATGGTGGGTGGGAAGGAAGAGAGACCAGTATGAGAATTAGTCATGATCATGATACGGCCAGAAGAAATTTGTTCTTCTATTCAGACTGAGAAACCATTGGGCAGTCTAGTGGTGACGGTTAAAGCTGGGGCTTAGATGTTGGAAGAGAATTCTTGATTTGGCTTCCTTAAGAAGGGTTCTGGATTAAGGGACTGCTAGATTTAGAAGAATTTGGGACTGTGGGATATCAATTTGTAATTCAACTTGTCCGAAGGGACCTAGCCCAGATACCATATGTATACAGAAGCCTAGCAAACAAGACAGCAAAAGTGTGGCAGGCCAAACCAATCCTCCCCAGCCCGAGGAAAACTAGAAAGACAGAGCTAGCTGCTTCTCAGATTTTGCCAAATCCTTGCCCAGTTTCTAACCAAACACTTCTTCCCAAGGTCAGTAACTATTTGCGAGGCTGTGTGTATATATATGTATATCTGGATATATGTGTAGAACATATTCACCTGCACATATGTGTATATACATGGATATGTGTGTATGTGAATGCATCTATGCACACACATATGCACATACACAATACTTTTCTCATACATGCCAGGGAATTTAGAGGAAATTCAGAACTTCCAGGGACTGGATGGGAGAACCTAAAAAAGGTCAAAATAGATTTAATTATCAAACGTAAATAAATTAATTGAAACAGTTCTTGGATTTTGTTTCCAATGGTGGTTTTTGTTTTGCTTTGTTTTTAAGGAAAAAAAAATCATGATCTGACTAGAATCAGAAGGCGAATGCTTAACCATCGTGAATTAACAAATGAGACTCATCTCCATTCTAGCAAGCAGCTTCCACTTATACATGGGGTGACTGGTTACATCAAGAAAACTATAACTGCAAAGCCCCCACTGGAGGGGACAACGTCATGCGTATATCAATCCATGCTGGCAGGTTTTCACACTGTTGGTTCAACAAACAGCAAACCGTACACAGCAGTCTAAACAATTACAACACCAAAGAAAATAATAATCAAATTAAAAAACACTTGTCAAGGACCCTTTTTCAGTTGTAAATAAAAAGATGCATTTTGCTTTTGTTGCTACTGCTTTCTTCCGGACCAACCAAAAATCCCCTCCCATGACCCCAGCCACCCTTCCCGCCCCACATTCAATTTAGCACAAGTGGCTACAATACAAACCTTACAATTTTTACCAGGTTCTCTCTCAGAGACCTCTGGCTTTGAACTCTAGCTTTTTGGCTTAGAATTTTTTTCTTTATCATTTTGTTTCTACAGATATTTTGGTTTTGGTTTTCATAAGGTGAGATTTAAAATAGACTAGCTCGAAAAAGACCAAACCTAGAAAAGTGTCAATTGAAAAAGGCCCCCAAATTTCTAGAAAAAAATAAAATCACAATATTTTCAAGTGCAAGTAAATCAACCACGCAGAAATATTTAAAAATGTTTTCCTTATTTTTAAGAAAAAAAAAGAATGGTTTATACAGTTAAATGATCCCATGTTTGATAATTGAGGAATTTGTCTTTTAGTTTTACTAATTTTTTTTTGTTTTTTTTCTTTCTCTATGTGACATCTAGAGAAGCATTTAAAAAAAATAAAACGCTGAACAAGAAAAACCAAACAACAGAAAGTAAAACCACTGCAAGCACCAAGAACAAACGAAAATGAGCACAGCAAAAGAGACCGTGGCAGCACAAGGGTTAAGAAAATGCACGTGTGATCATGACTGGCCAATCATCCACGGGTACGACATCCAAGAAAAAACGCTCCAATCACAGCACCTCCACGAAACTTGACGGCAAGTGTCATGCAACCGATTCTTAGCCTTGTTACATGACGCCATCATGTCACACTGTGAACTTTGAGTTGATTTGAACTTACGGATGGGGGACTTTTCTCCACTCTCATGTGATTACGTGAACTTTATTCCTAGCTCAGCGCGAGACTGTGGTGGATTTGACTGGCCCTGGTTGGGTTGTTGGAATTTGGTTGAATGACAAAAGAAGAAAAGATTTATATATATATATTTATATATGTAGAGAGAGAGAGAAAGGGGAACAAGAGAGTGTGGGGAGAGGGAAGGGGTAGGGCAAGTGGGATTAGAGAGGGAGGAGAGACAGGGAAAGGGTTGAGGGTAAAGAAGGGGAAGGAAGAAGTTAAAACAAAATTAAAAGGAAAAATATTTATACAGCACCAGACCACAGCATCAGTCTAAAAGCTTGGATGAGAAAACAGCAGTCAAATCATAGGGGAACCAAAGGGAACTCAAAAGATGGAGGGAGCCAGCAGACAGACAAGGTGAGCACATCAACACATATACACACACAGCTATTTATGCAGACACATGGCACACCGTGAACAGGAGCAGAACCTCACACGGGGCCCCTAAGGGCACCCATCATGCGTTGGGAAGAGGAAGGGGTACAGGCAGTTTGGTGAGGGGGCCAGAAAAAAAATCAGCCCCTCACACCACCATAGCCAGCAAGCAGGTGTCGGGGAGCAAGCTCTGTTAACACCTTTGGTTCCTTCTCCCCCACAAGTAGAGCTCTCCTCACCTGAGGACCTGCAGGGGAGCCAGTGTGCCCTGATGGGCTGTGCACGTGGGCCAGCTGAGTCACCTGAGGCACTCTGCCACCACCACGGTGTAGTCCACCTGGGCAGCACCCTTGGATCCCCACCCATGGATCCCCACCCTTGGAAAAGGCATTCTGGTCCACCGCTACACTCACACTTCCTCACTCTGGCAAACCAATGCCTTTCCTTTACAGTAAATTATATCAAAACCCCTGGTGTCCTGTAAGAGCCTGAGTGCTGCCCATTCCTTTTGTGGTCACCTCATACTGACTGGCTCACCAGCTGCCCAAGCCAAGGTTGCTTCTGTGCTGTGAGGGCCTCTGGCCTGCAGAGGGCTGCAGGGTGGGGCTGCAGAAGGCAGGGTGCTGGCCTTGTCCCCTGTTGTTCTTCCCTTGGTTCTGGACCACTCCTCCATTCTTCCTCTACCCCTTGCCTCCCCCACCTATCATCAGCAGCTTTCCAGGCTGTCCCACCTCCCTGACTGGACCCCTCGGGCTAAGAAGAACTGCTTTGCTCTGTAGGTATCACCATGTTGCTCTCTTCTGGGATACCCTGTGTCAAGGGTCCCTGACCCAACTCCCCTCCTGAGGTTATCTGAGAGCTGGCTCCCTGCTCCCTGTTTCTGTATAACACTCAAGCCTGTGCCAAGACCTTCACATTCTCTGTCTCCAGAGTCTTCAACCCACCAGCCCCTGTGAAGTACACTTCCAATCTCTGTCTTGGTTTCCTTAAGAGTGGAAGGGAAGCCTGGACTTTCACAATGGTACTGTAACTAATAAACTGCATTTGCCCGGCAACTGGGCGCACACATGGCCTCCAGCTCAAACTTCCCAGAGGCACTCCCCAGCAACCCTGCCTGTCAGGTCACGCTGGATTCTTTGCTTTTCTAGCATCAGGCCTCTCTTTCAGGTGCCCACTGCATCCTGACTGCATTCCCAGCCCCTCAGAGAAGCCCTCCCTGCTAGGCTGCCTGGTTAGAGAAGCAGAAGAACTAAGGAGCACATTGCCATCAGGTGTCAGCTCTGAAAACTGCAGTGAGAAGTCACACTGGGTCTAGATCTGAACTCCCTACCTGAGTCCACTGTTCGTTTCCCCTTAAGCTTCAGTCCAGCTGCCCCGGGGTGCCAGGCACTGCCCTTGCCATGTGGACTCAGACCTGAATGTATACAGCTCCTCTTCTCCAAGCCCTACCAGGGAAGCCTCTCATACAGCCTTCATCTCTCCTACACTGGGCCACAGACACAGTACAGTCCCATTCGTATCCATCCCCCAAGGAGGGCTACCTCACAGAGCACAACCCTAGAGGTGATAATACGGTCCTGACCAGCATGGGTAAGCTGAGATCAAGTCTGGAACGTTCTGGTCCACCAGCCTGAACCAGGCAAGACCAGTTCAGACACACCATCTAAAATAGCTTGGCTCTAGCCATAAAAGACCCGGACATTAAGCTATAGTCCAGACTTGCACAGGCTGGGTGGGGATATAGCAGGCCCAAACAGCCAGTGGAGATAGGAAACCAGCAAGGGAGGAGAGCCTTGCTGTCCCCAGCCTTGACCCTACCCTATTGGGGCCTCAGTCTGTGGAACCAAACCTAGCCATGTTGCCTAGCTACCTAGCTACCTTGCTTGAATCCCTCTTCTCCAAACATGCATCACAGTGGCTCTGACTTGGCCTTGCACAATCCTATCTTACTACTACAGGGTGACCACCTCGCTGCTCCCAGCTTTACCTGGTCCCTCAAGCCTCCCTTGACCTGTGACAGTACATCCTCGGAGTCGCCTCTGTGGGTGTGCTCTTTCCTCCTATTGGCTGCCCCTCAGCTGCTTTGAATAGCCCTGCCTTCTCTCAGAACCCTTCTACTACAGCCTCCAACCTCTTGGGCTGCAAAGGCAGTGGCACTAAATACTCTCTGCATGAAAACTACAAGCGCATCTTGATAGCGGCTTAAGACTGTGTGTCCTAGGGGGGAGGCAGGCAGATGGCTGAGATGAGGGCAATAGTTTTCCATTCTCCCTATTTGGAGGGAGCTAGGCTTCTGGACTCAAATTTTGGCTCCATTGCTCACTGGCTGATGGGCAAGTCACTTAATCCCTCTGTGCTCACCTGTGAGGGAAGAATTCTGGTATTTCCCGCTGGATAGGGAATCATGGCTGGTAGCTACACGTTACCAACTGTTGCCTGTCAGAGCAATGCCTGGTCTATGAAAGTCTGTGGTGGTCATCACAACCTTTGTATTTACTGGTGGAAGGACTCCTCCCAAGTCTGAGTGCCAGCTGGATCTGTCCACCCTCTGGTCCACTTCTTACTTACTTCATGTCCCACACAACACACTTGCCTTTTTCCATTCTGCATCTAGGAATTTCTGACTTAGAGGTTCTACCCTTGCTTAGGCAATAAGGGTATGACCAGAGTTGCTAGCAAAGATGCCCTCAGGCACCTCCAAATCCTCCCTCTGATAAGCTCCACAATCGTGGTTTCATTAGCAAGGAAGCAGAAGCCTAGGCATGCACCTTGGAGTACACTCTCTATTCCAGGAAGTGTGTTCAATGTCCAGGAAGAGCTTTGTGACTTCGTCTGTGAGAGCAAACCCATATCTGCTGGCTGCACCTTGGTGCCTGTGCGCGCAGGACTCTGGGATGTAACCTTCTCATCTCTGTATCCTCAGTCCCAACCCCCAGCACAAAATAGTGCTCAGATTCTGTGAACCAACATGCCTGCATGTACTAATACGGCAGAAACTGGCAGAGCTGGGAAGTGAGGTCAGAGTCAAGCTTTGCTCTTTCAGGCTTACAGAGTGTGGGCTAAAGTTCACAGAGAGAGAAAAGATCCCCTGTTTCAGCTGGTGCAGAAGGCTCTTCTGCTGGTGCCTGTACCCCTGCAGGGAAGCGTGAAATGACAGGAGAGACTGGGAATCTGAGAGCTCCCTCCCACACTCCTGATCCTGAACCTCCACCTAAAGGCTTAACTCTCACATGCCTCATCTTTCTTACAGACTCTCTGTTCTCTATCACTAGGGACGAACTGTGGGTGTCTCCCCAGGGTCCTCTCCCATTCCACACCTTCTAATGTGTCAAGAATAGCATCTTTGGCTCTACCTTCAAATTATGTCAGCATCCACAGTGCCTGCCCTGCCCTGGACTGAGGTCAACACGGCAGGTCTGAGCTGCAGCAGCCCGTGCAGCCTAGGAGCAGGCTACCCCAGGTCCCCTGAACACCTCTCCAACTTCAGAGGAGGCCCAAATCTACACCGTGGCCTTCAGGGTCTCTCCCACTTCTCAGCCCTCCCTGCAACACCTTCAGCCCCCTGCTAGCTCTTCAGACGTGCTGCCCCTGACCTTGCCCCAGAGGAAGGACACTCATCCCCAGACGTTCCCTCCAACACCTTCTGAACTCCACTCCAACATCAGCTCGGGCAGGCCTGACAATTCTGACTGTGTTTCTTTAGTCCGGCTTCCGTTCACACACCCGCCAATTCTAGGTAATCTATCTCCAACTTCCTCACACACACAACACAGTGCCTGAGGCACAGTACTGCTGAATAAAAGGAGGAAGGGGTGGGGTGGAGCAATCTGAGCTAGAAGAGGTCTCGCGTGACCTTCATCTCTGGTCTCAGTGATTAAGCTGAGGATTGCTGGGGAGGGTGGCATCAAAGGAACTGGCAGAGGTGGACCTGATAGACTAGCATTCCCTCCGTTCTTTTCCCAGTAATCTGCTGTACCCAGGAGAACACTTAACCCAAAAAAAGAGTGGCTAACTACCTCTGGTCACCAGGCAGGGTTCCCACTCCCAACTTTGTTCCCTCCCTTCCTTAGCTGAGTGTCCTCCTGCTGTGTTTCTTGCTAAAATTCCTTTGAAAAATCCCTGACCCTCCAGCCCTGGCTAAGCTAGGGCAGCTACAGGAACAAGCTGCCAGCAAACCTGGGCGTACAAAAGCCAGGGAGTCTGGGAGAAGGCTCAACCTGAGGGTCTCTCTCACTGCAGAACCTGAGCTTGCCATCTGCCCAACCAGGGTCCCTGTCTAACAGGACCACAATGGAAGCCTGAAGGCGCAGGCCCAAGGCTCTGCTCACCTTCACAGAGGTGAAGGTTCCTAGCTTCTACACTTCGTGCTCGGGAAACAGAGGGGATGACCAAGCCTGGTTCTGCCAGGATGACCTTAGTCCTATGCTTATAATGTAGGCTTTGAGCCAGGAGCAGGTTGATCAGGGCGCATCGGGTCCAAGGCACAGTTGAAGGCCGGGCGCAGGAAGGCCCGAGTAGGCGACGGGTCCATCCAAACCTCCCGGCCCTACGCCCCGCTGCCCCTGGTTACCTGTGCGAGTCCTGGTCTCCCCCGGGGGACGCTCCCGCCGGCGCTCAGTACGGGCGATTGGCGTCTTTGGGCCGCTTCAGCTGCACCTTGAGCCTCTTCATGCCTATCTGAAAGCCGTTCATGGCCTGGATGGCGGTCTGCGCGCTGGCCGGGTTGTCGAAGCTCACGAAGCCTGGCGAGACACGAGGGACCAGGGCCTGGGTTTCCACGGGGCCGCCCGGGGCCGCTGCGGGCGGGAGGGGAGGGGAGGGGCGGGGCTCGAGGCTCCGCCCCCGGCCCGGCCCGGCCTCAACCCCGCCCCGACGCCCGCAGGCCCCTCCCGGCCTGGCGCCCGGGCCCGGGCTCGGCTGCTCCTTGGCTCCCGGTGACGCCGGCGCCCACCCACCCCCCACCCCGGCCGGCCCGCCACCTCGGCCCTCTCCTCCCGCGGGAGAGGGCGGACACACCTGCGGGCGGAGGAGCTTATTGCACACTGTCCTCCCTGACAGGAGGGGGCCTGGCAGCGGGAGGGCACGGGGTGCCGGCCTGGGGAGAGAGAGGAGTGCGAGGGCCGGGAGGGAGGAACGTCGGGGAAGCCATTCCACCGCCCGGTCACCCCCCCAACCCCGCCTCACCCCTGGGGCTGTGCGCAGCCCTCGCCGTTGTGGGAAGCTCCCTGGCTAAACACACAAATGTGACTTGTCCTGCACCACCAGCCTTTCCTAGGGATGAGTAGCGCCTTCCACTACTGTTATGCTCTGCTTCACTTGTGACCTGCAGATAGCCCAGATTGTGGCTTAGGTTGGGGAGTAGCCTCTGAATGCATTTCCTCAGTTCCCTAATTGGCACTTGAGAAAGGGGTTTCTGTGATCCACTGGGCCAGGCTACTAGGGACCAGAATTAGGGGCGTCAAGTAAAAGCACTCCCTCTTGCCACCAACACTGCAGGAAATAAATAAACCTTCAGAGCTTTGTTTAATTCATTCTGTTCCAGAGGCGTATTTTCTGTAAAAATGGACTTAGGCCCTATAAAACACATGAAGCCCAGCTTGGCTGAGATGGCCAGGCTATACACAGAACATGGTTGTCCACAGATGGCTGTGAGATAGGTTAAAAAAAAGAAGAAGAAGAAAGAAAAAAAAGTATGGGGGCCAGAAGCCATGCAAAGTAGCTGCTTTCCTGAATATTTGCTGTGTATCTTGGGCCTGCCCTGACTGCATCCTGAGTTAACTACACCCTTGCTCTCTCCTGACCTTTTCTCTCTCTCTCCCAGACACTGTCTGCATCTGGCTCTCCTCTCTTCCTGCTTTGCTCAGTTTATTCATGCAGTCATGTATCATGAGAGATGAGGGAAAGGGTGTTCTGTGTCTCACTTGTGCACGTGTGCATGCATAAGTGATTAGAGTCAGGCTCAGAGTGAAAAAACCAGCATCAACATGTACCAAAGCAGGTGGCCACTAGCCTCTAGTCTCGCATCCCCTCCAGCCATCTCCCTCCACTGACCTGTGTGTCTGATGACTCCAGAGTGGGAGTGGGAGTCTGTTTTTACTGCTGTCCCCCAAGCTAACTAGGGAAGGAGAGCGAAGCTAAGCCCTGGCCCCACCTGACTGCATCCACTCTCCGCTCTCACAGTGCACCTCTGGCACTGACTCTAGGGGGACACTCAGATTCTGTAGGTCTTTCTGGAGGAAAGAAGGGCAAAGCTGAGAGGAGAGGGAGGACCTCAGAGCTGTCTAGGGTGAAGCCAAAAGGAGGGATGGCCATTGGGTAGAAGTTTGCAGGAAACAGCAGCCCAGCTTCCTGGAAAGGCATGTGCTTTCTGGGAGCTAAGGATCTGGAAGTGTTTCTGAGCTCGGGGAACAGGCCCCCCTCATCTAGTTTCACTAGGCAACTAGCCAGTAGAGCAAGGGCTTCTGTGAGAAGACTGGGGCTCTGGACACTACATCCCTTGTTTACTGCTTTCCTTTGCCAGACAGCCTCCTACCCCACCTTCAGGAAGTTCCTGCCTCCCAAACACTGAAAAGCCTCAGAGGTAGGATGTTTTCCTTCCAAAGTAGGGGCCTTTGTGCTATACATTCCCTCATGAAGCTCTGGGAGGCTTATGCCGCCTCTGAGGGGTGCACGTTAGCACGGGACCGTGATTACAGCCATATGGTTTTTATAAGAAAAGAGACTGTGGCCCTTTCAGAAGGTCTGTTCAGCCATGCCTTTGTATTTCCAACTCATAGACCCCTTACAGGACCCCTCAGGGACAACTGTCACATCCCTAGTTCATAAATCAGGGCACTGAGGCTCGGAGCGCCCAATGGCTTGCCCGTGAGTGGTCACTGAAGGTCTGGCCGTAAAGGTCTCTGATAAAGGGAAGGAGGCTGTCCTGTAGGAGTCAGCCAGGAGACCCGAGTGGCTTAAGGGGGGGCAGGGGCAAGACAGAAGCCTAAGGAGAGAAGAAGGAATCAAGTAGAGGTGTATGGTCAGGGTCTCAAAAGAAAAGAAAAGGAAACCTTGGTCCTGGAGAGCGTAAGTGGTCTAAGGGACGAAGCAGTCATTTTGGAGGTACACACTGCAGAAATGACTTTGAAAATCGGGTTGTTTCCATAGGGACAGACAATAAGTCACATGTGATGTGGCTAGAGGCTCCTAGTGGTGGTCTTTATGTGATGTTTGTGGCGTAAATGACATTTGGAGAGTAGAGCACGCATGGAACTGGCTTCCAGTTTGGTTTTATATACATCATCTTAATTCATAAAGAGACGTGCCAGTCGGTAGGGAGAGGCACAGCTATGTGTTCTTCTCTTTGCTTTTCATAGCCAAGGAGACATAAGATGCTGGGGCAGCCCTGTGTGATTGGAGAAAAATGGGTTTTCTGTCATAGCTGCCAGAGGGGAGGGAGGGCACGATGGTGTCAAGATCTTGACTCTCCTGGGAGACACACCCTGAGTCCCCAAGCTTTTTGTGATCGCGTACTGGAAAGCCCTCAATACTTCATGCTTCCTGGTGCTTGGCCAGTCTGTGCTACCTTCCCTACAGTATACATCCCTACGTTCCCTGGCCATCACAGTTTGTGCTGCCTTCCCTACAATGTACATCCCTATGTTTCCTGGCCATTACAGGCTCCCACTCTCTCCTCCTACACACAGAATCTGAGAGTCACGTGAAGTTTTGGCAGACTCAGCTCTGGCTCCATGTATGGCACTCCATGGGCTCTATACTCTTATCCCTTGGGGACTCACAAGTAGATACTGCCCTAAAAGGATGTTCTGATGGAAAATGAAAAGGAGGGGGATGGGTCAAGAAGGAGCTGAAAGAAGAAGTGTGAGCATGAGGGAGGATCCCATGAGATCTGGACCTATCTGGATAAGAGTGCTGAATTTATAAAACAGGAGTCAAAGACTCCCCACAGAATGGCAGAAGTCTAGCGCAGTCCTCCCTCTCCTGTACTGTGAGCCCTCTCATCTCCTGAACCCTCATCTCCTGCCCCCTGCCTCTTCTCATTCCAGCCTCCTGCTTTCCTTATTGCTCATTGCTTGGTACTCAGCCTAGCTCGCTGCTGCTACAGAGCTATTGTGCTCAGAACGTAGACTTCCTGAGAGCAGTCTCCTCCTGGCTCCCCAACAATGCCCACTCTGGTGGCCTGAAGTGGGTGTAAGGGTGGGGTCACTGCATGGCATGCGAGGAGCAAGGAATGGGGCAGGCACGGGAAAGGTGGCGGGACAGAAAGATGGAGAGAGGGCTAAGGGGGCAGGTAGGGAGAGCCTCCTCAGGCTGACTGACCATTGGATCCTTCACCCGAGGGCTCAAGCCAGACTCTCTGAGCACGGGAGGCTGCTGGGAAGAGGAATGGACTCTGGCTCTACATGCTACACTCCCACCCCCACCCACAGTGCCCCCTTCTCTGTCTTGCTGGCTGCAGCTGGGCTTTGGGGCTAGCAAGGGATTTCTTGGCCGGAAGTGGGGGGTGGGAGCCACGTGAGTGTGAATAAGGAAAGCCGAGAAGCCAGAGGAAGAGCAGAACAGAAGAAAAGGACTGAGAGATGGAAGCTGGGCCCAGGAGCACCTGGGGCAGTGTGAAGGAGCAGGAGGAGTCGGTGGGAGCAGCCCCCATCCTAGGTGAAGCTGAATGGTTTGTTATCTTTACCCACCAAAGCATTTACTTTGGTTAGTCGCCCGATCCACAAACACTTTCGAGGAGATGACATTACCGAAAGGGAGGAACATCTGCATCAGCTCAGCGTCCCCAAACTCCTGGGGCAGATGGTAGATGAGCAGGTTACAGCCCTCGGGCCCTGCGGTAGGGGAGGGGAGGGGCAGGGAGGAGGGGTGGCAGGGTGGGGAAAAGAGAGAGACAGAGGAAAGGTGAGTTAGGCCGTGCAGCAGGGAGAGAGGGCGGGGCTAGGAGGTGGAGGCTCTTTCCCAGTCCAGGAGCTACTCCCCAAAACAGAGAGAGTTTACTGAGCCCCTAATATGAGCTCCAATCTCTTCTGGGCCTCGGGCACATCACTGAACCCTTCTGTGTCTCAGTGGTGGTTTAGCAAAAAGATCAATCATGGGTACCCTAGCAGCTCTGGGGCTGGAAGGGCAGGCAGAGTCAATGAGAAAATGGGGTTTAATATGCCAAGGTCTGATCAGCTATGCCCCTGGAAATAAGGTGCTGAGAAAGGAGCACAGAGCTTGGGGGTACTCTCCTGCCCAGTCCCTGTTCTGGGGGGCTGAGGAAATGGCCCTCCCTGTGCTGGCACTTCCTTTCTCTCCCTTTTAGCCTTAACTCACAGACCTACCAGCCAACCCAAGAGACAGGCACATAGACCCCGCAGGCTTCACACAGATCTCTTTCTAAGGCCCCGCTGCCCTGCTCCATACCTTCCACCTTCCTAGTCTTGATGGCAGAAAGCAAGATTTCCCCTTCCTGATCCAGCACATGGCACAGGAACAGCTTGAGGGAGGCTCCAGGGTTGACGGCCCCTGAGCTGCCTGCCTCATCTGAACAGCAGCTGGAATGCTTCCGCCCCACCAGAGGACATCCTTGGGCTGAATGGGACTCACCTTTGCAGCACCCCCTCACCTAGCTACACTGTCACCACTTTGCTGCTGAAGAAACGGTGTTCCAAAGAGGTCAAATCAAAAGACATAGCTGGGGGTGGAGGAGGTGAAGCCAAGCTATGAACCAAGCCTGTAGCTTCCATAATGTGAGCTCTGCTTTCTGCCTATCTGTCATGAACCATAGCCTGCCCGGCTAATTTCCAGATAAAGATGTGTTTCTTTTGCAGTGGTCAGACGGATTGATTTTAACTAAATAAATGAAAATCTTCCCAAGTCTGTATCCTGTCATCCTAAGAAGCATCTGCCATGTATCCCTTAGACTTTGAGATGGACTCTTCAGGGCAGAAGCCACCACTGAGGACCAATCTAAGTTACACTCCTTCAGAACTCCTCCAGATTCACACGCATGTAACAGAGTTTAGGGATTCATAGACCTTTAAGACAGAGAGATAAAGGAATCTGACAGAGAGAGAGAGAGGTAAGCAAGAAGCAGACAGTGTGGGGCCTTTGGGCTCTAGGCCTAGATCAGCAATACTGGGGCTCCTGGTCCACCCCTGTGGCTCTGATGTAATTGAGGAAGGTCTGGGCTGCAGGAAGGTAGGCCCACAGATCTCTGGGGTACTGGGTATGGGAAAATGTGATGATGTGGTCCTCAGGAGCTGTCTGATGCATGGGAATATGCCTCTTGAGGTTTAGGGGGAGGTGGTAACTGGGCAGAGAAGGGCTGTGTGTGGACATTTGCTGCCTGGGAGAGCAGACCCAAGTGAGTGTAATACGCACATCTCTCTAAGGAACTGCCCTCTGTTCTTACTGTGTAAGCAATGGAGCCGAGGGACTCTGTGTGGAGTTACCTAAACAGGCTATGGTGAGTCTGGGAGTCAGACCCAGAGGGGTGTAGTTCAAAGTCCACACTGCTGGAGGCTCTCTCACCAAAGGGATTTGGATCAGTGTGTACTCAAAGTCATATGAGAGTAACCTAAACTCCAGATCACGGACAGTGTCTGCTTCAGGAGCAGCCTGCCTGACATTCAGAAACCACTGGAACCTGCCATGTGAACTGCTGGAACAGACTTGGTGGCCTTGTTACAGGACACCCTTACTAGGAGGTGAAGAAGATGAGGTTTGGTTGTGTTCCTCATTCTCAAGCTCTGCTTTCTGTGACAGGGCCCCTGGGACGATTTATATAGTCTCCTATCTTGTTGCTTCTGTGGCTTTTGGGTACTGGGAGGAAAACTGATGAGTGGCGTCATGACTCTCTGCCAAGGCTCTGGTCTTGCTTGTCCTCTACCCACACTCTGACTTCTGCCCACACATGACCATCTAGGGCATCCCTCTTCACTGAGCTGCACTGTTACCGTCAAACACCTCATCCTACCTGTGGAGCCTGTCTGGGAATGTCACCTTTCTCTCCCCATCACCCGGAGGGGACATGCATCCTGCATAGGATAAACTAGTCTCCTGTGCCTGCTCCTTCCAGTCTTGAGCATTTATCTCTGCCTGCCCTCCACACTGACCAAGTCCTACCCCTCAGGGAAGGCAGGTGGGCTATGCCTCCTGCAGCACCTCACTTCCCTGACCACCTGAGGCTAGCCACCATCTCCTCAGTGCCCAGTGTTGCAAAGGCTGCCCCGTTGCTGGAGCCCCACTTCCCAGCTCTGTTTTCTCTCTTTGGGATCACAGCCGATGGACCTCAGAAGATCACTACAGGGGATGGAACTACGTGTTCTCTGGAGCAGGGACAAGGCCTCCACCAGCAAATACATTCTTAACTTCTTCTACCAGGTCTTGTTTTGAAGAATGATTGGTAGGGCTTGCGGCAGCAGGAAAACAACCTCCCCATTCTCAAGGGTTGGTTTTTAAAGACCAATGTACATGCATGTGAGCTGTGTCAAACCACAAATTACAGTAGGGAGTAGAGAAGGTGCCTTGGGCATGGCTTGCTGGCTCCAGGGGTATGGTATCCTGTCACCTGCCCTGGGGCCAGACTACTTTGTCTTGAGGGCTTCTTACAAGATGCACACCTCCGGTATGAATAGGAGAGTACCTCTTCTAGCCCAGCAGCTCTCCCACCCACCTCCGTGTTCACAGCTAACCAAAGGCCTGTCAGAGGCCTGGGGAGGCCAGAGGCCCAGGGAAGCAGCCTCTTCAGGGAGTGGGGAGGAACAGGGGATGAGACTCACCTTCTCTCTGTTGCTGGGGAATCATTGGCGGTGGCTGGGGAAAGGCCTGGCTTATCTGACCATAGGCAGCAGGGTAGGCAGCTGCTGGAGAGCCGAAGAAAAAGTCAAGAGATGGCAACAGGGCGCAGAGAGACATAGACAGGGTGGGAGGCCAGAATAAAGAGAGAGATTTCAGTGTCAGCAAGAGCCACCAGCCACAGGCTGTACAGCAGCTCAGAGAAAGCAGCTCTGTTTGGGTTACCTATGGAGGGGAAATGTCAGTATGAAGATCAACGATTCCTCTGTGTGTGTGTGTGTGTGTGTGTGTGTGTGTGTGTGTGTCTGTTTATGTGACTGTGTGTGTATGTGTCTCTGTGTGTGTGTCTGTGTATGTGACTATGTGGATGTGTCTGTGTGTGTATCTGTGTGTATCTGTGTATATATATATGTCTGTGTGCATGTGACTATGTGCATGGACCATCATAGCTGACCTACTTCTGCTCAGATGATACCTGGTGGGGTATAAGGAGCTGCCCGATGAAATGTGGCTGTGTGTTCCCCAGGAGTATGCCTGATGTTCCCTGTGATTGGTTGGAAAAGCTTTGGTCAGAGGGAGGGCAGAAGGGCTCTCTCTCCTAGCAGCCCAGCCTGGCTCCCAGGGCTGCAGAGCCTGAGGTTGGAGCTGGGAAGGGTCCAATAGCAGGGCCTCTTCTTGGCTCCAACTAAGCAAGGACAACTTTCCCTGAGATCCCATCTTTTGGGGTAGCCCCATCTCCCACAGAGGGGCGTCACTAGATCTCCATAGTAAGTGAAGACGCGCCCTAGCCAGCCCAGGCAGTGGACACAGGCTGGGTAGGGATGACAAGAGTATGTGGCCAAGTGGTGGGGCAAAGGGAGAGGCTTGACTGACAGCGTGGCTGGATTCTATGACACCTGGCCTGCTGGCCTCAGGCCACCTCTTCCTGCCTGCCTGTCCATTTTGCTGCCTCTCCTCTGGGCTCCATCTTACTTGCCTGGATAGGAGAAGCTGCTTCCCCTCCAGAGTTGCTCCTCCTCTCATATCCAGGCCTCTGCTTTCTGGGTCAGAGACCATGGACTGCACAGAGCAGCAACCAACGTAGCTATGCAACATGGGACTATCAGGCACATTGGCCCTGGCAGGTAGTGCCATAGGGACAGGAAAGCAAATGTGTCACTGCACATCAAGGGCAAAACTTTACTCTGGCTCACCAACTCAAGGAGTTCTGGCCCTCTCTCCACCCCATGTGAGGGCACCATGTAGAGAATCCCAGGTGGAAGACAGCTGGGTGGTGATGAGAACAGTGCCAGCTCCGCCCTCCCTCCTTCCATCTAGAGCCCCCACTACTCCCTCCCCGCCTCATGCAGGCCTGGGAGCAGGGCTGGAGAGGGAAGGTATGGTGTATGGAAAGACGGGTAGAGCTGGTGAAAGAGCCAAGAGGCTGCGTGGATACTAACGTCCTGCGTAAGGCTGCACTCCAGCGTAGGCCTGCTGCAGGGGGTCCGCTGCGGTGGGGCTCTGTGCTGTAGGAAGCCAAGACACCAGAGGTCAGTGACATCCACCTGAGCTAGTCCCTGCCCCCACCATGCCAAGCGTGGCTTTGCTGCCCAACCCTGGTCACCACAGACCGGCTCCAAGGCAGGACAGCTGAGACAGGCTCCTGTTGGAGTTCTCTGATCTGTACCCAAAACCTAAGTAGGTACTGAACTGTCCGTTCTAGCTGGGAAGTGCATAGTGAAGCTGACCTGGGGTGGGGCTGAGACCAGTTCATGCAGAAGTTTGTGAAGTCTGGGGAGAGGTGCCAGACCATGGGGGCCCTGGCCCTGGAGAGGGACTGAGCAGCCAACGGTGCTCACTTAGGTTGGGGGTTTTTGTTTACAGATCCCCAGAAGAAGGTAGGAGCAGTGAATGAAAGCTCTGGGAAGACTGGCCCTGACTCTGTCCCTGTGCTGGGTGGGTTTTTGTCATGTGACACAAGCTAGAGTCATCTGGGAACAAAAACCTCAACTGAGAAGATGCCTCTATCAGACAGGCCTTTAGGCAAGTTTGCAGGGAATTTTCTTGACTAATGGTTAGTGTAGGAGAGCCTAGCTCGTAGTTGGCAGTGTCACCCTTGGGAAAGTGGTCCTGAGTTATATCATAGGTTGAGCCAATCATGGGGAAGAAGCCAATAAGCAGCCCTACACCATGGCTTCTGCTTCAGTTCCTGCCCTAGGTTCTTACTTTGGCTTTCCTCAAGAGACTGTGGCCCATGATATGTAGGCAAATAAACCCTTTCCATACCATGGTGATTACCAATAGAGCTTGGAGAAAGATACCTCCCAGAGAAGTCAAGGAGCTAGAACAAGAGAAGCACCTTGAATGGAAACTTTACCAAGACCCTTGGGGAAACTGGACTGGGGAAAGACTTGCTTTGCCTCTGGCCTTCGTTGGTGCTGAGGGGCTTTCAGTAGAATTAAGTATGGACTAGTAGTGGGTACAGTCCTTGATTGCTGAGGCCCCTGATGATTGACATGAGGAGTGGGCTGGCCCAGGGAGATGCACAGAGATAGATGTCCACACACAGGGAGGATGCAACCCCACTGTGTTGGGAATAAACTGTTTAACCCTAGATGGCAGGGGAAAGCCCCTGGGCTCACATGTCCTTTAACCAGCCAAGCTAACTACCTGTCAGGCTTCAATGCCTTTAACGGGGACAATGCCCACTTCTTTTTGAGCTCTTGTTCTCAAGTAAAATTCCACATGGGAAACAGCACCTAGGGCTCAGAGGAGCCTCTAGAAAAGCCTGAGACAAAAGTCCCTATAGATAAGCAGGTGACAGATACAATACGCACTAGGAATTGGGGGCATGCACAACCCTCCACAGGTGGGGCTCTGCCTAGCAGGAGGGAGCTAAAGAGGGGTCATAAAAGGTATTTCCTGCCTGGGGCTGTTCCAGCCCAATACCCAATCCCTACTTTTCTCCATGGTGGAGACCAGAACCAAGAACTCCAAACTGATACTCGACAGAGCTAATTCCTGCTCCCTCTTTCTTTTGCTTTCTTCTGAGCTCTCTAGATGACAGCCATATCTGGTTTGTTATCTTGGTCTTTCTGGATGCTCACTCTTACAGCACCTTTATGCATGTAAGAAATGGTGCTCTTTCTAACAGAGCGAAGTTTGAAGCCAATGTGCAAAACAACGTGTAAAGTTTAGAGGCAGTGCCCAGCCTAGTGCGGGGGAGCTCAGCAAACACTACATGGGGAGGAAGGTATAAATAGTTCTCAGTGCTTGTCAGAGCAAGTCCTTGGAAGGTGGTATGTGGCTCTTAGAACCACATACATTGTTGGGTGGTGCTGGTGCAGGCCTTTAACCCCAGCGCTCATGGAGACAGAGGCAGGTGGATCTCTGTGAGTTCAAGGCCAGCCTGGTCTACAAAGTGAGGTCCAGTACAGAGAAACCCTGACTTGAAAAACCAAAAACCAAAAAAAAAAAAAAAAAAAAAAGAAAGAAAGAAAGAAAGAAAGAAAAAGACCACACACATTAGGAACTTCCAACATGGAACATGGTCGTGAGCAAGATGGGAGAACAGAGGAGCTACTGGGGCTAAGATTGGAGAGCAGCATGCAGAGGACCCCTCTCTGCTTTTCTGCCTAACGACCTCATTAGTAACTGCCAAAGAGCGAACATTTTGAAGGATCTCGCTCATTACGGTGGCTCCAAACTCTGCATTTAAAGATGGTAAATTAATTTTTTTAATGTACTACTTTTCTTCTTCCATTCCCTGCATCCCTCCTCTGGTTCTGTCAGGGAATTGTTTATGGGATATGGCAGATTATTACAAATAGGGGGGAAAATGTCTCCAAGCTCCATCAGAGAAATGGCTCACAGATGCTGGTGAGGGTGGGGAAGGAATTGGGGATCCAGATGGGCTTAGTGGCAGAGGAGAGTGGGGGATGCCCAGATGTGCCAGGGGTGGCATCTCCCAGTCACCAGGCCTGAGATTAGCACAGTCACTTCTGCCTCCAGCATGCCCCTGGCCCACCTGTGCCAGGCAGGATCCCCATGCTTACAGAACACTGGTGGGCTCTAACAAGTCCCTCTCCAGACCCCTGCGGCCTGAGGGCTGCATTCTAGGCCATGAACTGGAATCAAGGACAATTCTGTGTCCAGAACTAGGCAGTTCTTCTCTCCCATGTTCCTCCAGCATGGAGATCACACTCTACTATTGCTACAACCTGTGTATACTGCAGTGTCCTTCTAGACTGTGAAATCAGAACCTCCAAGCTGCTAGGTTTTGTCAGGACCCATAGTGGTTTCTGATGAGCGTCAATCTGCCCCACCTAGGTGAGTCTGCTGCAGACTGGGCTCTTGTCCTTATTGGGCCTGCCTCCTAACAATTCTGCTCCTTCCAAGTAGGCCTTTCCTGCATCTGGGTGTCTGGAACAGCCCACCCTAGAGCTGTGCTCTCTGTTTACCTTAACTGTTAAAGTTTGGCATGGGTTTGCTCCCCAGGAATGCTCCTGGGGTTCTCTAGCCTGTAGGAATCTTCACTTGAGTCTTTGGCCATCTTGAACCAGAGGACATTTCCCTCTTGATTGGTTTAAGTGTGCTGCTTAAAGATGGAGTAGGACAGGAGATATGGTGCCCTCAACTGAACTTTGACCCCCTAGGGGACAATCCAATGTCCTGGAATCCTAGCATCTAACAAAGACTGGGCTTTTATGACCCCTTCCTCTGATAGCCAGAAAGGAGGACTGCTGTGGGATTCCCCTCTATATGCTGTGAATATGTTTTGTTACCACTGGTTAATAAAGAAGCTGCTTTGGACCTATGGCAGGGCAGAATAGAGCAAGGCAGAAATTCAAAACAGATAGAGGAGAAAAGAAGGTGGAGTCAGAGAGATGTCATGTAGCTACCAAAAGAGAAAGATGTCAGCTGCCAGTCAGAACCTTACCAGTAGACCACAGCCTTGTGGTAATTTACAGATTAATAGAAATGGATTAATTTAAGATGTAAGAGTTAGCTAAAAATATGCATAAGCTATTGGCCAAACAGTGTTTTAATTAATATAGTTTTTGTGCTATTATTTCAGGTCTGGGTGAGCAGAAAGCGACCGAGCAGCCTCCATCTACGAAGGACCGTGCCTTGCGCATCTCTTTTATGTGGCTACTTGATAGTCTAGGACTCTGGACCCTGCTTCCCTGCCCTGATTTCTGTCATCCTTCCTGTGAGAAGGAAGAAGTGTTTCAGGACAACTGCATGCTCTTGTTATGTGAGGATCACTGGATTTGACAGGAACAAAGTCATTTGGCAACCAGCAATGGGTCTTCTTGTTTATCTTTAGTTCCACGTCCTGAACCCAGGAGCTGGCCTCAGGAGCTGTCCAGAGTGCTGACCTGTGTGTGTGTATGTGTGTGTGTGTGTGAGTGTGTGTGTGTGTGTGTGTGTGTGTGTGTGTGTTTGCGCGTGACAGAGAGCATCAGAAGACTAGACTGGAATGTCATGGCTAGACTGTCAGTCAAAGTAACTGCAGTTCTTTTTGCAATGACTCCTTCGTTACTTGTCACTAAATGAGGTTATTCTTTTAGCTTCTTCCCTTCTAGTTATTGCAGCCCAAGTTCCCAGTCAGTTCGCAGTTGCTGGCCCCTTTTCTCCACCTGGGTTGTACAATGGCTCTCAGTGCTTTTTCATCCTGCACACAGCCCCTGGGATGGAATTCTCTCTTATGGATCAGAAGGCACTCCCCCATGTTAGGATTTTGGTGCTTTCTCTCTCATTATAGGTTCCCTGAAGTAGATGCTCTGATCACATTGGTGGCCCCACCAGGGGATGGCCGAAGGAGCTCCCACAGCACAGAGGGCTGGAGTTGTGCATCTCTTCTTCTGACAGTGAGTGAGAAGGGGGAAGGGGGGCCACTAGACATGCTTACCTGGGTATGGGTGGATGCCATTGGCAAACACAGCTTCCGCAGCAGGCTGCCCATTGGCCTGTGGGGGGAGGCCAGTGAAGCCATTCACCCCAATGGGGGATGGGATGCTAGGCACAGCTGGTGCAGTGATGCCTGGAGGGGTGCTGCCACCTAGTTTGGGGGGTATAGAGGGATTGGGGAAGAGGTAAGACAAGGAACAGTAAAGGTGAGAAAGGCTGAGTCATGGAGTTCTACCTTGCTAGCTCTCCGGGCCTGGGGACAGACTTGGACCTTACACAACCACCCTGTTTTGGTGGTAAACTATGCTTGGCTTAATTTCTTGAATGTAACACCTTCATTTATCCCAGATTATTCATTGTTCAAGGCAGAGCCCCCATGCCATGAAGACTTCTCTAACTACTGATGGGTATCCTTGAATCTGGAGCACACAGACTCTAGATCCCATGTCCTTGACTCTATCCACCTTTGGCCCTTGGTTCTTTTTCAGTGGCTCTTGCCCACTCCAGCTAAGTCAGGACTGACTGATCCTTTTTGGGTCCATGGGAGGCCTATCTGCTTCTCCAAGAAGTCTTGCTATTCAACTGGAGGAACATTCTAGATTCTTACACAGAGCAAGAAAGGACAATTTAGAGTCCAATCTCAGCCCTATTTGGCTTCGTTCAGCAGAAGCAATAGCAGTGGTTGTGGTAGTGATGATTAAGTTAGGGCCAGATGACAATTGCATGCATATCTCCACCATATTCCAGGTGGTAGATATCAAGATGTCAGACTGTTATTGTCCTGAAGCCCCAAAGGGTGGAAAGTGCCTTTCAATTGCAGCTGAGGCTGACCCACTTCCCAGACCCGTGAGTGTTCCTGATGTTGGGAATCAGGACTAAATAACAGGGTGATGCTTTAGTTGAGTCCAGAGATATCTCAGTCTATGAGGCTCTGAGCTGGGAAAGGAACAGCTGGACCTCGGGGAGATTGCTGCTGTGGTCTGGGACAGAGAGCCAGAATGCTTGGTAGAAGAGAGCCCACCATATCAACCCAGCCTAGGGCTGGGATTTAGAGCCTAGGGCTTCTCAGCATTGACACTGTCGTCACCTAGAGCCAGATAGTTCCTCTAGGGAGCTGACCTGTGTACTGTGAGATGTGCAGCAACACCCTTCCGGCCTCTACACACTCGATGATAGTTGTGCTCCTTTCTTCTGAGCCGTGACAAGCAAAAACTGTGGGCATTGCCAGATAGCCTAGGGCTGGGAGGCACAATTGTACTGGACAAGAGTCACGAACAAACAAAAACATTGTTTTGTGAGATGGTTGGTTGCAGTGCCCATCCATGGATGATTCCAGGTTCTCCAGCTGGTTGTGTAGTTTCTTGGAAAATGCCCATTAGTCTAGGTTGGCATAAAGAGGGAGGCCAAGGCAACTGAACAGGAAGGCTATGCTGGACTTTGAATGGAGGTGGTTTCATGTCACTTTCTTCCCAGACGGTGGTTGTTAATACAGGTAAAGATAGGTTGACGTGAGGCAAGGACTGACAACTTGAGAGAAACTATCTCACACTGGAATCCTATTGTGGATTCCATGGGGCCCACATCTCTTCTTCCCTTGAGCACCTACAGATTAGAACAATTTTGAGACAAACTACCTGGGCCTAGAGCCTGTGTGTTCTTACTGTAGAATGAGCCACTAGTCATTGTAATGATGTCCCAGCCTGTGCCATGATACTCCCTCCCCAGGCCAGGGACCTGCTGGCTCACCTGAGGTTGGGGTCATAGGTGCGGCTGCCAGGCCGTTCATGTTGAGGGCCGCCATCTGCTGCATCTGGGCGGCAGCAAAGGCAGCCATGGGATTCAGGTAGCCTCCTTGTGCAACCGATGCCATGAGGGCCGCTTGCTGCTGCATCAGCTGGGGCAGAGGGAGTGGAAAAAATATCACGCGCTTCCAGGAGGGCAACCCTCCCACCAGGGGCTTAGCTCCTGGAGACCAACTTCTGAGCCTCAGGGAGCTGGTACAGTCTCTTGGTCACTACCCCTTGAAAGCCCTGAGGCCTCCCCAGGATTTGCTTGCTTTAGTCTCCACTTCCCTGGGAATTAACTACTTAAAACAAGGAGCAGTAAGACCTTTGGTAACCTAAGCTGTTCAGGGTAGGGAAAGGGACTATGTATGCTCGTTGGCAGGTCTGTGTAAGGCATGCTATTGTGGAGAATGGCAGCCAGACTCTTGAATGAGCCGCATACAGTTAACAGGGGAATTCTTGCTCAAATTGGTCACATAGAAAAGTGAGGAGAAACATGACTAGACCTTCCAATGTTATTGCAAAGGTGAGTGGGGGCTGAGGAGGTTGCATAAGTAGTCAGAGCTAGACTGCTCAGGACATCATTGGTGTTTGCATGGTTAGAGCCTGAAACCCTGCAACCCTGGAGGACCTCGAGGCCAGCACGCAGGGACGGTGGCTACAAGTCCGGAGGCAGGAGAGGGTGCTATATTGAAGAGGATGCAACTGTGAAAGAAATAAGCTGGAGGGCCAGAGTAGAGGGAGCGTGGGTACTCGAGGCTCCGGGTCAGTCACTTCACACAAGCCCAGGGGTGACAGAGTCCTGAGGAAAACCCCTGGGAGTGGAGTTTGTATAATGAGAACCAAACGCCTGACCATTACCCCACTGGTGCTTCCCAGTCTTCACACTGATTTGAGGAGGGGATGCGGGCGACCCATCTGGCCTTCTCTAGGAGCCCCTTTTTGAACATCAGGACAGCAGCCCACCTCCTCCTGGCAATGATCCTCACCTGGATTCTTTCAAGCCCTGAAGCTATCCCTATCTGGGTTCTCCTAAGCCCTGAAGCTACTCTCTTTGGGTTTACGCTTGACACTTCACTCTGGGGACAGAGCAATATGTTTGAGTAGGCATCCCTGTATTCTGGGGCTCTGGGGAGGGGTGTTTGAGCTCCAGAACAAATCCCCGCCCACCCTTGCCCCCACTTACTGCCTGAGCGTAGGCCCCGTAGGCCCCGAAGGGGATGGCCATGGGGTTGAACATGCCCATCTGGCCAGCCATCTGCTGCATTCGTCGCATCGTACGCTCCTTGTCAGTGTCTGCAAACTTGACCACCAGGCTGGAGGAGGCTCCCTGCAGCCAGGGCGGCACATGAGATCTGCATGCCCCAGACTCCACCCCAGTGTCCCTGCCCTGCCTGGCCCCACTTCCTCCCCTGCACTCTTTGTGGGGGTCATCCAGGAGTAACAAGTCTCAAGTCCACTTCTTCTGGGTCACCTCAATCTACCCTGATCTGAGAAACAGTGGAAAGGGTGGTGAGACCCTGCGTGCACCCCCGAGGGCCACTCTCACAGGCGTGGTCACCCTGCGCGCACCCCCGAGGGCCACTCTCACAGGCGTGGTCACCCTGCGCGCACCCCCGAGGGCCATTCTCACAGGCGTGGTCACCCTGCGTGCACCCCCGAGGGCTACACTCACAGGCATGGTCTGGCTGCCGTGTAGAGCATTGATGGCGGCTTGTGCCTCAGCGTGGGAGGAGTACTTCACAAAGGCGCACCCTGCGGGAATAGGACAGATTGAGCCATGGCCTTGAGGACCCAGAAAGAGAGATACAGAGGGACAAACAGACAGAGACACACAGAGAAAGTCAGAGAGAGATGTGGCACAGAAACAGGGTGAGCAGAGAAGATGTTCCCCACGAGGAGCATAAAATGTGAAGGGAATAAGACAGTGATGGAAAAGGGCACAGAGCATAGGACCCACGGCCTCCTCCCCTCTTGGTCTCTACAAGGACCACCTGGGAGCGCTAGCATCCTTCTCAGGCTTGTGCCCACGCGCATACACACACACACACCCATGCGCATACACACACCCACACCCACGCGCGCGCGCACACACACACACACACACACACACACACACACACACACACACACACCCTTACCCTTGCTGTTGCCGTCCGGCCCGCGCAGGATAGTGCACTCCTCAATGTTCCCGAAGGCCTCGAAGAGGCGGCGAACGTCGTCTTCGGATTGCTGCTTGTTGAGCATGCCCACGAAGAGTTTTCTATCTTCTAGAACAAAATTAGGAGATGCTTACCCGGGCCAGGGGCGGAGCACTGCAGGGGGCGGGCCGCCGGCAAAAGGGCGCGGCCAGAGAAGGAGGGCAACGGGGTAGGGGAGGAGCTTGGCAGGAGGGGGCGTAGCTCACAGCCAGAGCAAAAGCAATAGGGAGGGTGAGGGAAGATCTTGGCTGGAAGGTACGAAGCTCACAGCGGCCAGAGGTGGGTGGGGTGCAGACAGAAGCTTGGCTGGAAGCAGCGAGGTTTTGTGTTGGGGGGGAAGGGGGGCGCGGGCCAGGGGCGGGGGAGCAGAGCATCAGCAGGAGCTGGATGGCAGCGACTTCCTCTGCCTCCTTCTGCTAGAAGACAGCTCTCTGAGAAGCCTGGTCCCTGGTCTGACTTCTGGCACACGGGCCATCTGGGCTACCTCGTAGTCCCTTCCTTCTTCTAAACCCCATCTTCTCTAGCGCAGGAATGAATTGCAATGGGTAGTCTTCCTGAAACCTTGGCTGGTGCCGTTTGCTCCACATGGAAGGTCCCAGGCAGAGTCCTTTCCTAGGACAGTCTCTTGCCAATGCGCCTTGTACCTCCTCTCACTTACTGCTTTGCCTGTAAGATTGTTATCTGTCTGCTTTCCTCCCCACCATCCTATCTCCAAGTTGCTCCCCGGAGAAAAACAGTAGATATTCTGTAGCACAGGGTCAGGACCTGTGGCAGGCAGCATGCCCCTTACAGATCGGAACACTCTTCCCAAGCCATCCCAGGTCCTTCCCCACCAACCTGGGGATGAATTTTGGCTGCTCACCTAAACCGCTGGTGATGTGTGGTCAACTCCTGGGTCAGGAACCAGTAGCCTGACCCTCTACCATATTTGAACAGTCAAAGTTCTATGCCTGCCTTAGTTTGGATCATGGCAGGGCTGTAAGTTCCAGTCTCACTTCATCTTTAGGGTCACAGTGCCCCTGGCTCACCAACAGCAAGCTCTGGGGTGGAGGTGAACATCAGAGATCAAGAGACCGAGACAAATGAGAGAGTGTGTAAAGGGTGCCGTGCAGAAGAGAGGGGAAATGGCAGGGAAAAGGATTGGAATCAAAAATCAGAAAGAATCCAGATTAGTAGAAAGAAGAGAGAGAAAGGAAGAATAGAGCCCTTAGAGAGAGGAAGGTGGCAGCCCTTAGGATTGCCTTGCGAAGCAGCCACCACAAAGCTGAAGAGGAAGGGGAAATTTGAATACTTCAGTGCAGCCTCTGCCCCAACCAGGCACCTATTAAAGGCTCCAAGTTCGTGGACATGACTTCCAAAAGACTAAGACTAAAAGCCTGAAGCTTCTTAATATCTGGCCCTCCCTCCTGCTTTAAAAATCCCTCCCTTCCCTTCAGAACGCGTCGCATGGTGTTTTCTCCATGCTGTTGATTTAAATGCTGGAACTCAGTTCCCTGCCTCACTCTCCTGATGTCTGAATGTATTCCTTTATTATCATCGCAACAGCTTTCTGATTACATTAAAATTCATCCACAGTGCCCTTTTATTCCGCCCCTCCCCGTTGCCAGTGTTGTTTCTCCCCCTAATTTGTACTCCCCTCCCCTGAGTCCCCTTTACTATGTAGCTCTCTGGAGACCATTCTTAACATGTAGGTTACCAGACTGCCCCTTTGCTGACCGTCTTGATGATGCTGGGGAAACGGCAACTAGCTCACTTATCCCCAAAGCTACAAGACAGCAAAACAGATCTGCCTCCAGACTTCTTCCTTTCTGGTGAACCTATACAATGCACATGGTCCTATCCTTTCCATTTGGATTTTGTTACCATAGAGTTAGTCCGAAGGCTTGTGTTTCAGATCAAAGAGTGGAAGAATTGCGAGTCTGGAGTGGACCTCCTGGGCAGGCCAAGCATGTAATGCTCCTTTCCTCTCAGCTATATAACTGACTACTTCAAGCCTCAGTTTTCTACGTCTATAAAATGGGGACAATGCAGCCCTTTTGCCTATGGTTCTGGGAGTTTCTGTGAGGACAGTGCCTGGTGAGCAGTAATACAAGATTATTTGGGATTCTTCCTGCCATAGGAAGAGGGAATGGGTTGCCGTTTCTCCTTGGATTGTTCAGCCCTGATTTCTCCAAGAAAGTCACCTCTGTTCTGGAAGGCATTGAACTATTGCCAAGGCCTCAACTACTTCAGCTTCTAGATCCCAGAGCCCTTGCTTTCTGCTCCCCTACTCAACCATCCCCTCCAGCAGGGTTTATGGTGAACTTACTGTGTGCTGGGGAAACGACTCTCAAGTGAACCCTGGGTGTGGGGGTGTCCTTCTGGGTTTTTCTCTTTTAGTAGGTTGTAAGGTTGTACATAGTTCTGCAATCCCATGACAAACCAAAGCTTTTGCTGCTGCTTACCCACAGGGGTTTGCTGGGTGGTAGGTAAGGTGTGGAGCACTGGACAGTCTTGCCAGGCCAGACAACCTGAGAAGCCAGATTTTCCTTAAATCTTCCTGGTCACCTGGCAGTGTTTCCAGGACTGAGAGGCCCCCAGCATCCTTTAGGATGACTAACTGGATGGAACCAAAACAAGGGAAACTTCTGCCTGTTCTGCCCCAGCTACACTGGGCATCTCCACACGACATTTCCATTAGTTCCCCAAGATCATATGAGTCAAGCTTCTATGGCTCCAAAGAGACAAGTAGGGACCACACCAACTCATCTGAACCTGGATCTGTGTGTTCAGATTTCAAGGGTCCCGGACTATGCCCTATGGTATAATCTGGGCCCAGAAGCCCCTGTGGTCTCTTCCCTGTTTCCCATGGTGATCCCCCCACTACCTATAAAAACAGCATCCAGCACCCAGCCTCAGCCCTGTCCTGTGCATAGGAAGGCTGTGCACAGGGATGGATGTCAGAGCTGCCTGCTGCTTAGGTGACGCGGCCAGTTCCATTTCACTGGACCCAGCAGGAAAGCAAGCCCACCTTTGGGTCCTTCTGAAGCTGACAGCCAGATTGGCTGTCCTCTTCACTTAGGTCTCAGGTCAGCTGCCAGGCCTCAGAAGAGCTCTTGCACGAGGTGACTGACCCAAGTGAGAGGAGGATAATGCCTCTTTTCCTCCCTGCTCTGCTTCCCCGCTCTGTGACAGAACCAGAGCCAGTGACACGCAGATGGGCTGGGAACTGCCTCCTGAGAATGAAAGGCTTTCTGCCTGGGAAGAGGTTGAAGGAGACATCAAACCAGATCAAAGGCTGCTGGGATGGGAACTGCAATGTGATGCAAATGAAGACCCTCACCTCTCTGTCCCCCACTGGCAAGGCAGTGCCAGGCCTTGATCTGACTGGTTTCCTCCAGGACTGAGCTGTTTGATGTTGGTGTGGGAGGAAGCAGAAGCTGGAGAAAGCATCCATTCCCCCTCTCTTGCATTCTCTTAGCCAGATTTCTCCTCCCTCCTCTTCTGTCTTTAGATGGAGCCACCACTACCCACTGCTTTCTTACTCTCTCTGATATGACCTCCAGACCCTGCTCTCCACTCTTCACACGGCGGCTAGAGTGTGGGTTGTCACCTAAGATAGATCTTGTCCTTCCTGTATCCCACAATAGCTTCTGTCTCCAGGAACTGTACTGACACCAGCTCCACTCAGTTCTTCCATGAATGAATGACCATGGCTGCTCACTAGCCAACGTCTAACAGGCCTGGCATGTAGTAGATATTCAGTGAACATTTGTTGATGTCAGCAAATGAATTCCCTGCTCGGTGAGTACTGGGGGTGGAGATGGAATGTGATAGGTGCAGGGGATGTAGTACTGACCCTAGGAAAGCCTCAGAAAGTAAGAAATGAGTGTCCCCTGGAGATGAGTGGGCAGCAGCCAGTGAGAGCTGGATGCTGTAGGACTCATGGGGGCAGGGTTTGCGTGCACGTGCATTCTCTCCGGTGCCTCCCCACCACATACCGTACACACCCCTTCCTCCTTGTTATTTCAACAACTAGTATCCAAGCACCTCTCCAAAGGACTGAGTCCTGAACCTCGCCTTTGGCACTAGGAAGCCTGAGTTAGGCCTCAGACTCCTTTTCTTTCCCTTTCCTGCGCTCACCGTGTCCTGAGTAGACTCTGTATGGCTCCTGGATGCACAGAACCATCAGCCGTTAGTGATTCACTGGACTCCAGCCTACCCAGTCCCAGTGTCCATAGCTGATCAAAGCCTGCAGGCCCGCCCTCTCCCAATGCCCTGGGCATGCCTACTCTGACCCTGCTGCATTATTTAGGTTAGGCACCTTTCCATTTATCCAACAGTAATCAGACAGGACCCAGATGCTGAAGTAAGCACTCTACAGGCCTGGCAGACATTATTTGCAGTGTACAAATGAGGAAATTGAGCCACATAGAAGGTAAGGATTGTTGCGGAATTGAGTGTTTGTTTAACTATGTAAAGATGTGTCGCATTTGTTTGTATTGCAGAATAAATTGTTTATCTGTGTTGTGTGTTGCTTTTGTTTATGCTGCAAATGTAAATCTATGTAAAAAGATGTGCTGCTGTTTTACCTTGCCTGCCTAAGGCACCTGATTGGTCTAATAAAAGCTGAATGATCAATAGCTAGGCAGAGGAAGGACAGGCAGGGCTGATGGGCTTAGAAAAGGGGGGCAGCTGGCCAGGGGCTAGCCACCCAGACATGGAGGATTCAGGAAAGCAGGGCAGACAGCACACAGATGAGGAAAAGTGCCTTGGGGCAGCACAGAGAGGAATAAAAAGGGATTCGTTTAAATTTAAAAGTCTAACTAGAAACAAGCCTAAACTAAGGCTAAGCATTCATAATTAGGAATGTCTTTGTGTCACATGTGGGGGCTGGCCATCCAAGAAAGCCTGCTACAAAGGATCTTTCCCAAGAGCTCTGACCCAGACTTTGGGGAAGGCAGGACTCAGGTCGCATGGCCTGAATGGAGCTGTCACTCTTTGGCTTCTGCCACTGCTCCTGGTGGAAGATGGGGCTGCCCAGAGTTCTCACTCTGCCTTCCCACCCCACAACTCACAAATGCCCAATAAACATACTGTTTTGTGAGGACCAGGACTTCAGCTCAGAGCCCAGAAGGTGGTTGAGTGGGCAGGACATTCGTAGCCTGCTGCTCAGTTCCCAGGGATTGGCCTCATGATAATTTTGGTTGTCTGGAGGTCGCCTGACGACTCCAATTCCCATCACGAGTCTTGTCTGCCTCTCTCCCAAAAGCCTTGTTATAAAATCTCCTGATGCCCAAGAGGTAACTCTCTGTTTCGGAGTCCACAGGCCACCTGACCTGAGACGAAGGCTCTTCTTTCCCAATCACACCGGAAGTGTAGGTTGCAGATGCTAGAGCCATCCTCTGACCGCAATCTCCCTCTCCTTCCTCTAGTGTCTCCCATGTTGGCATCTGTTCAGGTCTGAGGAACAGAGCTTGAGGCATATTTAGGGAGACAGACCTAAAACTTGGGGTCTCCTATCACCCTTTAGAGGTGGGGAGCAGGACAGAAATGTTTCATTCATTCTTGTGGTCTCAGAGATGAGATATTGCTTTAGGGTTCCGAGTTGGGCCAGATCTGAACCCTTGAGTTCTGTGCAGGTTCAGGGTAGGGTCCAGAGAGAGACTGAGACCACGCCCACTTCCCTTGCTGCCCCTCTTCCTGACCTTCCATCTGTGACTCAGGCATCGCTGCTCCCAGCAGGAGCATGGGACATGTGGTGGCTCTGTCTAGAAGTCACCTTTTGCTGAGGCGGCTGTGCACAGTCATCTCTCCAGGTAACTGATTATACGTTTGATCGGCTACATTATCCTTCCCAGGCTCAGCGTACAACAGACGGCCTGGTGTTCTGTGGGGACTTCTCAGCAGCAGAACCCTGTTGTCTAATGGGGTTTCCGCTGGCGTCTGGCACAGTTGCCGGCATTTCACCCTTCACGGGATAATTTATAGCATAATGGGGCCTTTTTTCCCCCTTTATATCATGCTGGAGCATAAATTATGGCCAGTTTGTCCTCGGCTCTCAAGGAGACAGACAAAGCAGAACTGCGTTCCAGCCAGGAAAGGGGTTTCTGCAGGGCATGGCCAGTGGTTGGGTGGTCCACGGGAGAGGAGGGGGGCCGGGGATAAGAGAACAAGGACTAGAATGTAAAACACCTTGCTGACAGGGCCATACCCAGCTGCAGAGCCGGGGAAGAAACCTCGGACCTGTTTGTCTGTACTAACAGCCAAGCAGGGCCTGACATTGAGTCTCGCTGCTGGGCAGGAATAAAGCCCAGGGCAGCTGTCACTGTCTGCAGATAACCTGGCCTGGCTGTAAGCTGACCATCATGTGAGCCTCAGATCCTCCCAGCTGTGGTCTGACTTCCCACAGACTCAGAAAACAGGCATTCATAGATAACATCTGTGTCTCCGGGAGGCATCATTGCCCGAAGCACAAAGTGAGCCTTGCCATGGAGCAGAGTAAATGTTTGCCCGCTGACTTTCTGCCTATTTTACTGCTGAGGGTGATGGAGAAGGTAGCAGCTTGCATCCTGGCTCACTGGAGTAAGTATGGTGATATAAACACCTGAGTCCTGGGCACTGAGTACTGGGCACACAGTATCAGAGGGGAGGCCATGAGGCTGTGGCTCCCAAGTCCACTCCCTGCTTCTGGACATCACAAAGATCTCTGGGGTTTCCTGACTGGGGTGGGGTCTTCAGAGCCTACCTGGCACTACATCTCCCAGAATGACCTAGTGTCTGGAATGCCTCCTGAGCTCTCCCAGCAGTGAACTAATCTGGCCTTCATGCAAGACCAGGATTCAGCCCAGAGGACCTAGGCACCTCTCTGGGTCTTTTCAGAGCCTGCATCCTTCTCTCTCTTTCTGGGAATGACTGTCCTTCAGAGATAAGTAGCAGGAATCAGAGGCCTTATAGGGTGATGGTTCTCAGCTGTGGCTGTTATGTTTTTTTTTTTTTTTTTTTTCGAGACAGGGTTTCTCTGTGGTTTTGGAGCCTGTCCTGGAACTAGCTCTTGTAGACCAGGCTGGTCTCGAACTCACAGAGATCCACCTGCCTCTGCCTCCCGAGTGCTGGGATTAAAGGCGTGCGCCACCACCGCCCGGCAGCTGTGGCTGTTATGAAGATCACTTGGAAACTTTCAAAATATAGGTGCCTGGGTTGGATTGGTTGGTCTAGGGTCTAGGCATAAGTATTTTTGTTTTTGGTTTTTGAAAGATACTCAGACAATGTCAGGGTGCAGCCATTGCTGGGAAGAGCTATAATAAGCCTCTCCTGGCAGGGGTCTCCGTCCGGGTCCTACATCTCTGGCTTTCACCTGCCTGCTGATTGGTGGAGGCAGGATTCTGGGCCCTGCCAATGCTGTGAACGATGGCAGGACCACACTCCCTATGCCCTGACACCTGAGGCCAGGCATTCTCCCTGCCCCTTCCTGTCACTCACAAGACCATCTCCAATGGTGCTATTGGGTTTGTGGAAGTAGAGAAAGGAGAAGGCTATATGTCCGCAACCTTCCAGTGGCTTTTCAAGTCCCCTCTTCTTCCTTCTTCTCTCTTTGTCTGTTTCCCTCCATCCACCAGCCCAGCCCTGCTCTGAATAGAAGTCTTAGCTCCTCTGTCACTATCTAGCCCTGTTTTGCTGTCCAGCTTTGATCTACTGCGAGTCACTGTGCCCTCCCTTGGGGAACCTAGAGGGCCTGTGCTTAAGTATACATTGTGTTAACTCCTAACTGATAATGGAGTCTAGAGAGACACGGAGATGGATGGATGGTAGACATGATTAATAAAGGCTAGATTTCCAGATTAAATGTTAGATGATAGATAGATACACAGATGAGAGAAGAATGATTGCTGAAAGTAGATAGATTTATGATGGATGGCGCATGAAGAGCAATAGGTAAATGTGGGTGGGTAGATGGATGGTTGGGAGGCTTCTTAGAAGTTCAGATAAAGGGCCTGAGCACAAAGGTCAGAAAACTTGTCACAGTCTCTAAAGAATTGCCATGTGAACTCCTAAAAGAAGGAGCTCTTATTGGCTCCAGACCTGCAGGAAACCAACCTGCCTCTTCTTGCAGGCCCTAAACCTCTGTATTTCCCAATGGGCTGTGTTTAGCACAGATTTCAATTGAGTTGGCTATTGAGGTTATTAACAGACCCCGAAAAGTCACATGGTTTCCCTGAGTCTACTGGTGAGGACCTCCCTTCCTGGAGAAGAGGGACAGCTTCAGTCTCTGTGTTCGGTTCTCAAAGACCAAGCCCTGACCCCAACCCCATGGAGCAGGTTGACTTTTGGAGTGTGATGGGCTTGATTCGGTCCTGTAATTACATGGCAGGTGGTGGCCCATATGGTGTGTGCAGAGATGCAGCCATTCATTGTCATGGTCAGAGACCATGGCCTCAGAAGGAACTGTGAAAACTAATTCATCTTCGGCACTCACCATGGACCAAGCTCCACACTTAGCACTCTGGCTTTAGGAAGTGGGTGCCACTGTCACCCCATTTTATGGATATAAAGTGAGATATAGAAGAGTTTGGCAGCTCCCAGGGCTAAGAAGCAGCAAAACTGGGATTTGAATTCAGGCAGTCTGGCTCCTGCACACTTATTCATAGTATAGAAAACAGCACACACACACACACACACACACACACACACACACACACACACACCTCTGCACCTTGCCTGATAGGGTGGGCTTAGGCAGCTCTGAGGGGCTTAGGCAAGCACATGACTGGGAACTGCATAGCAAACATTGTGTCTACGGCCAGTAGAATCAGAAGGGCAATGTCAGCTGGTTCCAGAAAATGAAGTATTCACCGAGCCGGCTCTTGCCATCCAGGGGATTTTCTGAAGACTTCTGGTTGGCAGTATTTGGTTGCTATGAAGTTCAGAGGATAGAGAGACAGAGAGGAAATCTTACATGTTTCAAAACCTGCATGCCAGCCCCGAGTTGCCCCCAGATCCCATTTATTATTTGGCAGTCAGTCACACAGTCATTAAGTCAATGAATTATGTACAAGACACTATTGAGAGAGACAAGACCTTGACCCTTGAGTAAATGTTTTCCCACATTGGAGCACATTTGGCCAACTCTAGGAGGTCAGGCCACGATGGAGTGCTAAGGTAAGATGAAGAAGGGCCAACAGAGGGAACTGAGATAGGACAGAGCAGGGAGAGTTCGTCAGGACGCAGCCTCTTCAGGCATGACCTTGAGAACTGCCCTATTTCTCCTTTCTGGGGGAAGCTGGAGAAAAGCTGGAGAAAGGAAGGAAGGAAGGAAATCTGGGGATGAGAAAAGAAAATGCAGTCTCCTCTCAGTTACTAGGAAAATGGGTTTTGAAGAACAAGGTATACCCTTCCCATTGATGTTCTCAAAGGAAGGGGTCCAACATGTTAATTATTGTGAAGTCCACTTCTTCTGAGGCAGGTTCTCCGGGAGTGAAGAAAGCGGGTGAGACCTCTGGCTCTCTAGCTCCCTCTTCTGACGCAGCCGAGCATCTTCCATACCATTTTGTGCCCTGTTTTCAGTGCAGCATGGCCGCAGTCCCATTTGATTAAGCAGTTAACTGGGGCTCAGAGAGAAGAAACAGCAGGCTGTAGCTCACAGCGGTGGTAAGTGCTGGCAGGATTGGAGCTGTTTTATCCAAGCTCACGCTAGGGTGAGGAAGAGGAAGCTGAAGAGGCTGATGGAGAAAGAGGAGCTCAAGAGAACAAAGTCGAGGCTTTCTGGATCTACTCTTGGCAAGAGACAGTGCTCCCTGCCTGTTCTCACCCTCCTCAGTTCCTTAAGCACTTGGATAGACTAGGGTGGCTGTTGTCACTTGAACTCGAGGTCTGAGGCATCTCAAGTTTTGTCTACCAACTGCTTCTGAAATGTTCCCTCTATAGGTGTTATGTGACCTGCCCACCTCACACTGTTACCTAGCAAAGATTCTGTCTTTCTCTGTTCATGAACCCCAAGCTCATCCTCTGACGAGGCCAAAATGATAGAACTAGGAGAGGGAGGGACTGAGTCCCACACAAGGCTCCCAACACATACACACACACACACACACACACACACACACACACACACACACACACACACACAGTGCTGTCCTAACTCACAGCTTGGCTGATCTCTTTCTAAGAAGGAGAACTGGACATCATCTTGGACTCAGTGGTTAGGGGCTAGGGACTTGTCATCAGCTGTAACGAGCTCTGTATCAGGGGCAGGAGACTTGGGCTGGAATAAGGGATGGACTGCAGCAATGGGCTGGCCTGATGCCACAACTACTTCGGATCTGTTTATCTGTCTGGTGGCTGTTCACAGCATGGCCACCTCCCCTCACCGCACTCTTCTACCCTGCTACACTCTGGACATCCCTCAGAGTCTCCAGAGTCTATAAATATCTAATAGAGATCCCATTCTGGTCAGCTACACCCAGACAATGCCTGTAAACAGGTCTAGTTCTCATCTCATAAACAGGTCTGGCTACCCCTTGTCCAGTATAGTAAGGCCTAATGCTCCCTGCTTAGATTTAACTGTTTGTGTCTTCCCCAAATTCAGAGAAGTCCTAATATGAAAGGTGATGTTTTTAGGGACCTCTCTTGGGTGAGCAGGTCATGAAGGAAGAGCCATTGAGAATGGAACTGATTCCTTTAGAATAAAAGCCTGAAGACTGCGGGCACAGCTCAATGAGTCGAGCCCTTGTCTAGTGTGCCCAAGATGCACAGGGCCCTGAGTTTGGTCTCCGGAATCTCAGAAAACAGAGGTTGGCACACGCCTGTAATCCCAGCATTCAGCAGTTGAAGGCTGGAGAATTGTAAGTTCAAGGTCTTTCCTGGCTACATAGTACTACCTCACGAAGTTTGTTCAAGGTCAAAAGACCTTGAGGAGGGCAGGGTGGGTAGAGAGAGCTTGTGGGTTCCTGTAAAGCTGGGCACAGACACCGAATCTGCTGGAACCCTGGTCCTGTATTTCCCACCTCCAGAACTGCGAGAGAAATGCCTGAGGTTGATGAGCTGCTGGAACAGATTGAGATTCTCCCATTGAACATCTTGTCATTTCCATGACAGATATCATGTCAATACATATTTCTTTCTAGAAAAATTTAGTATGTGCTTCCAAAGCCTTACTCTAAAGGGATGCAGATTTATGGTGACATTATCAGACTCTGTGATGGGGAAAAATGTAAAATGTAAAAGACCACCCTGAATCCCTCAAAATGCCTCATTGAAGTCCTGCCCATTGGCTAGTCTGCCTGTGGAGAAGACTTTTCAAGAGCATCTCCTGCCTTAGGTCTTCCCTGATGCCGGAAGTGACCCACCCAGGCAAGTAGTTAGCACATTCCCTAGGGGAGGAGGAGGGGCTGAGGTTATTAGTGGTGCCTAATGATATTTGCATAGACTAACAGACTTAATGCAATCATGAATGCCACAAACCCGAGAAAATAATGAAGAAATCCATTACAAAGTCATAAAGCAACTAAGTCAATACAGTAATAACCTGATCTTGCGTTAGCTTTAATTTCATCTCCCGCTGAAGGCAATTTCACAATACTCACTGTTTCTGGACACTTTTATAAATTCCACCTTTGTTTGAGATAATTAATTAACAAAATAAAAAACTGCTTCTGGCATTTTATACAGTAAATTAGTCATTAGTCTAAACTGGCAGGCTGTAATAAAATTTATGAAGATGGATGTGCTGGGATTTCTAACTTTTCTTCACTTGGCCTGGAACTTTCTCGTTGGCAAAGCTCTAGGGGCTGCCTGGTGGCATAGCTTTTGTGTATACCAACAGGAATTCTGAAAAGTTAAGATTCATCTACATTTGTGTGGTTTGTGGGACACCCTCAGGTACCTGCACCCTCTGCCCCAGGGTCTTTTGGGTTCTGTGGTTGTTCCTGAGGCACCGCTGCAGCCACTGCTTCTTCACAAGAAGGGGTCATTAGGGCTGTGCCCTTTCCCTTTCCCTGCCTTTGCCTTGCTTTTGGTGTTTGCTGGTAGTTCTTGGCTTCTTTCAGAATGGAGCCACCCCATACCTATCTGTTTTAGGATCTTCTCTGTCTCCCCCCCCCCCCCACCCTCTGTGTTGATGCCATTTTTCCTCCTGAGGACACCAGTCTTAGCAGAAATTCCCTAATCCCCTACAGCTTCATCTTACCTTGACTGCATCTGCAAAGATTCTAAGTAAGGCCGTTTTCATGGTTTGTGAGTGGGCATGAACTCGGGGGACACTATATTCACTAAAGCCTGGGTGAACACTGCCCTCACTCAACCGCAAACAAAGAAGTAGTCTGAGCTACCAGTAACTGAAGGGGATGGCCTGCCTAGCAGGGGCTGGCTACGGAACGCACGTGTTTCCCAAGAAGTTATAGAACTGGCTGGAGAGGTTCTGTGGGCCTCCCTCAAAGGGTCACCACCATCCATTCTTCTGTATATTCTTCCTAGAGAATGAATCATAACTTCCCTCAGCTTTGGATGGGACTAGGACCCAAAAGTGCACTGTCTTGTTACTGTGTGAAATGTGGGTGTCAAGAAGGGAAGAGTACACAGACTTACTAACTGACAGATGCCTTCTGGATTTGCAGTCGTTCAAAATGTCCCCAAATCTTTCTACTCTCTCCATCCCTGAAGTGCTGGGCGTTAAGAAGAGAGCTGTAGAATCTGATGGGCAGGGAGATCGTAGGGGACAAGCCAGCAGCTCCCTTGCTTTGTCATCAGGAATGAGAACTCCATGGGGAGATGACTTTGTACCTCAAATATATTATCAGCATCCCACCATTGAGACAGTGTGGGGTCTCAGGAATTTACCCTGTCCTCTCCACGAAGTCCTTGATAGAAGTGTTCTGGTAGGGTACCAGAAACAAATCATGACCACACATGACAGCAGGAACCTCCTTTTCTACCCTGAGTTACTGAGGCATCTCTGCCACCCTACATGGTGACAAGATGCAGGTTAGCCCTATTCTTCCATGTGTCCAAGGGGCACTCACCGAACAGACACCCAGTTCCGGCCTGTAAATCACTGTGGGTGAACCACGGTGTTTCCTAAGTCCCCATCACGTGTCCCCAGTTGCTCTCAAAACACCAGCTTGACAATTTTAATTTATTCTTCAGGATTTCCCAGCTTCCAGTTTTGAGACTTCAGCCTCTTTAGTTGTGAAATCTTAGAGCTTAGTCCATTTCTGGGCCTCATAATACCTTAAAATGACTCTACGCCTCTTTGATTTCTCCTCCTCGGGCCATGGCTCAGAGTTTGTACTGTCCCGGAGAAATTTTACATCTGATCTTTTTTCCTTGTCTGGATCTTAATTATTATTATTTAAAAAACAACATTTACCTCCATCCTGAGGCCCAGTCTCTAAGCTGGTAAAAATGCAGCTCATAAGTCAGCCCCTCTGTTTTTTTTTCTAGACATCAATCATAGTTCAGTCTTCTAGCAGGTATAATTGGTGGATAACAGGTAGGAACACCTGGCCATGGGATCTTGGGGGCCCACAGCTGAAACCTGCCATGGAGGAACATCCAGAATGTTCATAAAACAGCCCAAAGATCTTCTAATGCCCCCTCCTCCAGGGAGGACGGTCATGACCTCTCTTTCTGTCATTCCCTTTCTCTGGGTACTCTTCCCTGGAGCTTGTTCTTCCTGCTGTCTCCGAAGCCTGGAGAGGAAGAGGGTCATGCCCTTGGCACTTAGCACAGGGCCTGGCAGGCGGCTGTGTTGCCTACCGTGTTTGGAACAATCAGATGGATGATTGAAAAGCTTCCTGGGAGTGGAGCTCTGGAGATACAGCCCGATTGGTAGAGTGCTTGCCTAGCATTTAGGAAGTCCTGGGTTTAACAGTCAGCACCAGATAAACCAGGTGTGGTGGCACATGACCAGAAGCCTGGCATTTGGAAAGTGGGGACAGGAGGAAGATGATAAGTTTGAGGTCATCTTCAGCTGCGTAGAGAGTTCAAGGCCAGCTTGAGAGAGGAGTGGGGGGAGGGGAGGGAGAGACAGTGCAAGCCTGCCAGTACTTCATTGAACCCCACCCCCATTGCATCCCTCAAAGCTTTCTCCTAATAAGGGACCCACCTGTTCGATCTGGTCCTGCCTTGGAGGGGCTTTACATTTTCTGGGGAGTCTCAACCTCATGACTGCAAAGCTTTGTTTGATTTCTACATTGTTTCATGGTTTCATTCCCTGTGACCCCAAAGCCTGGCACCTGCAGCTGGGGACCTCATAGGAGACAAGGTCCCAAGGACCAGACAAGAAACCAAGACAGGAACAGAGCCAACCTTTGGACCCTCTCCCACTGTGTGGGGCTAACAAGGGCAAAGAATGAGGAACACAGGGGTTAATGGGAAGGCAGGTGATGGAAGGCAGTGGCTGGGGACTCTTGCAGCGGTGCACGCCTCTGCCACTGCTGCTTTACTCCTCCAGTGTCACTTAATGTTTGCAGCTAAGTATTTACAGATACGTTGCCATGGTAACTGGGGGCCTCAGAGTTACTCTCACAATTCTGTTTTCTCAAATGCATTTCTCTGCCTGCTAGCATAGAGTTTCCTGGAAACTGGCCAGGTTCTGAGTCATATTCACAGTCCTGGGATGTAGCTACCATCTCTGCCTCCCACTTCGGAGGCCAACAGCCTGACCCACACTCTCCCCTAGCTCACAGGGCTGTCAGGCAATTCGTTCTTGGGCCTAATACTCAGAACCCACCAGCCTTCACCACTCAAATCCTCTCACTTTCTGGATCCATTGCCAGCATTCCTTCTCTAAGAAACCGCTCAGAGCATCCCTAAATCCTTAACCCCACCAGACAGACCTCGGCTCCGTAAACCTGCTGCTATTGATACTCTCTGCTTGCAGTTCCCTGGACCCCATGCCAGCCTTCTCTCTTGCCAGTGCATGTAAGTCCCTGTCCTGAGAAATTTAACCATTCATCCTGTGCCCTGGCTTTGGGTTAAACCTTGTTCAAGGTGAAGAGACAGAAGGGGAACAGAGAGAGAGTCCCTCACGACCTCGAGCTTATCTCACAGTGGAGGAGAGATGCACAAAGATTAAGAAAAGATGGGTGTGTGAATACAATAAACACGTGACAGATATGTGGACCTTGGTGAGAGGGACGCAGTTGCTGAGACAGGTGAGTGGAAGTGACATCTGTGGGAGCAATGTCTACCAGAGGAAAAGCTAGAACAAGGGGTGGAACAAGGATGTGTAAGGGACACCCAGGAGGTGAGGAGGCAGGTTATCAAGGCATCAGAGAGATAGCAGGAACAGACCACATAATGTCACATCTGAATGCCACTGCCAAGCCCTTGCTAGAGTCAAAACGGAATGGAGAGTCCAGGAAGAGAACAGGAAGACTCCAATGTTAACCTCCTGTGACTCAAGCTGTAGGGAGGGTCAATCACTAGACATATCCCCAAATGCTTCTTATGACCATGCATGATCTTTCTTGTTCTTGCCCAATCCTCCAGCAGATGCCACCCCAGAAGGAAGAGACAGGACTTCCTCTAGTGAACCAACACCTTTCTGGGCAAACTCACTGCATTCAGCTCCCAGCTAGCACTCCCAGGAGTAGCCATGCAACTCTCGTCAAGCCTTGTTCTCTTTCTATCTGCCCATGTTGATGGGCTGCATGGTGCAAAGCAGGAGGTTGGACCAGAAGTCTTCTCCCAGCTCAGCTCCACCCTCCCCTGGGAATTCACCTCTTCTATGCTGCCCTTCTCCTATTTCACAAGCCCTGGGGGCTGCTTGAAGGCCCTTCTCCTTCAGACCCTACTCGAAGAGAGAAGGCACTGGCAGCTAAGGGTTCCTCCAGTGGCTGTATCGCTGTTATAGACTGTCTAAGCCACTGCCTTCAATCGATGTTATAAATACAATGCCAATGGCACGGTATGGGAAGTGATGAATTCTCTTGTTCTTGCACTTCATGGAGCCAAGGTGCTGCAGCCAAGTACAAAAGATACAGAGCCTGAAGAAGGTACCGTTCTGCAGGAGCTGGGGCCCTGGCAGGTTGTTGAGCAGACGGGGAACTGAACATGTTCCCAGGAACGAGAAGCCACAGGATTAAGGATGGCAACAGCAGGAAAGGCCTTCAAGACTCTCTGGGGCCTTCAGCAAAGCAGAGTACTTCCCAGGCACTATGTGGGATAGAGAATGGGTAGGAGCGCATTCAGGTGAGGACAAGTCAGGCTGGAGGCTGGAGACAGAGGTACTGGGGAGTGGGGGTGTGAGTGGAGCCTGCTGTCTGAGGAGGCTGAACCAGCGGGGAGCAAGGACAGATCTGGATCTGATATCAACCATTTTACTCAGACCCTCGCTGGCCTCCTTCCTGCAAGGCTTCCTCTGCAGTGGGGAGAGATTAATAGTTGAAATTTACAGAAGGAGGGCTCTTTCATCCACTACCCACCCCTCAGTTCTCCCCAAAAGGAAAACAGTTGTTGAAATTGAAAAATGGTGTTCGTTGGAGGGTTTAAAGACATTTTGAATTTAAAACATATTTTAAAGGTCATTTTAAGCAGTAATTATGTTCTAATAGTGGGGCTCTTAGCAAAAGGCAAGAGTTCCTTGGTTACATTAGCCCAAATGGGAAGCAGCAAAAGCTAGTTTTCCAGTAGCCTTCAGAACCCAGTGGAGGGACATGGGGAGGGGGTAGTGGGAAGATAAGCTAGGTACAGTCTGAACTCCCTTCCACATCCCACGCCATGCCCCCTGGGAACGATAAGCCACATGCTTCAGCTTGACTCTGGCAGAGAAAGATCTTTCAAGACCCCGCTGGGGTCTGCCACGTCAGTGACTTTGAGACTCGGAGTGGAGCGTATAGGCTGCTCCTATGCCTTTCTCTTCCACTCTCAAACACGGTCTTTCATGAGTGCTTCCGGCAGCAGGCTTTTAAATTGTTGTGGGATATGTGTGTCTGGAGTGAGGAGGGACCCCTGAGCTCGCGCCCCTCCTTTGAGGTGCATGTCTGTGCACATCACAGCCTCTGGTCTATGTTACTTTGGGACACGCTGGGGACACTGGCTATTTATTCGAAAGTCAACATTTTCCACCTCCGTCTCCAGCTAGCAGGTTCTCAGCCTGCTTTCTCCTTGGAGCATGCCCTCCCTGCTCTTGCAGAAGACCTCACCCACTTAGATGGGCACACACACTTGTGGGGAGGCTAATGCTGAAAATTCATGGGGAGCATCTACAGTTCTCCAGACTTGAGAGGTTCCAGAAGGGCTAGCCATAGGTGAGCACCATGGGAGACCCTTAACCAGGGAGGCAGGGCCTGCAGACGCGTGCAGCTGGGTTTGTAAAACACAAACATTGCATTTAACTTGGGAGGGACTCAGGACTGAAAGATGAGGGTCATTACTGGAAGGACAAACTAAAGAAGGAATAACCAAACGCTTTGAGTGAAGAAATAAGCAGCAGCCTTCAACTGGGGAAACCCCAGGTTTCAGCCATGTCCTCAAAGGGAAAGTATACAGGCAGCGAGGAGAGGAGCACCTTGTGCGCGGGCACAGGACTCTTTGTTCAGGGCCTCACCCTTCCCATCTAGTCGCCTGGTCTTTCACTGAGCAAGAGCGGGGCCAGGGGCACCCAAACTGACATCTGTGCGAGGAGGTCCGTAAAGGAGACTCGCGCACGCGTTTATTACCGGAGAGAGGACTGGGAGCAGGCAGGAGCTGGTGGCACTGGGCGGCCACCACTGAACACTGAGCGCTGTGGTGGGTGACCAGTATGTAGGGAAGTGTTCCGGGACTCAGCCCAGGAGGCGGCTGCGGGTGGCGCGACACCGGAGCAGGGGAAGGGCAAAATATAAAAATATCCAGGAGTGGCGCAGCGCCGGGCCACAGCGTTATTAAACTAAAGCATCTTATAAATCTCGAGCCATTAATAACAGGCTGCCTCCACGTCGGGATAATTTATTCAAATTGCGGGTCCCGGGATGGAGGAGCAGATGTTTCAGAGCTGTTGGTGTCACTGAAAGAGTTCCAGGGGAGGAGGGGAGCGCTGCGTGCTGGTAGCGAGAGCTCAGCCCTACCCCCTCTGTCCCTCTAAGGAATAGTTCCATCTTCCACAGCTCAGGCCACCAAGCCCTTACGCTGGGGAAGTCAGGACAAAGTCCTTAAGGGACAGCCAACTTAGTTCAACAAATGCTGGACTAAACAACTGTCTAGAGAGAGACAGGTGGGCAAGTTGCCACATTTAGAATGCAAGGAGACTCCCCACTGACTTAGGGTGGCCAGTGACCAGGGCTGTCTTGACTGGACTCATTAGGGTCTCAGAGGGGTGTTGCTTAGAGTCAGGTAGCCTGGGAGTCAGAGAGCTTGACATTTTTTCCTGCATGAGCAGGTCATCCACTGATGACCCAGAAGTGAATCCTGCATCTTTTTTGCCTCCTCTGTACAACTGGGCAGTCCTACACGTATGATTTGCCTCCTGCTGGGAAAGACAGGGGGCGGGGGGGGGCTATCCCAGGGTTGCCCACGTACTCAGTCACAGCTCCACCTGTGACTGGGTGGAGGCAGGTGTATCAGGACCTCAGCCTGGGTCTGGTCACAATTCCTGGACAGAATTCCAGGAAATACATATCAGACACTGAGCATCTGTCTAGAACCAGGAGAGCTTAACTTTCTCAGGTGGAAGCTCTCCTGCCAAATTTCGCCTCTCTGGCAAGGCAGCTCTCACTCCATGGTGTCACTTCTGCCCCTTAGTCTTTCCTTTCCTAAATGTCTAGCGGGGGTTTGGGGAAGGGGTCACAGCTCTGTCCATGTTTTCATGCCTAGGAATCTCAGTCTTCATTGAGACCATATGAGTGGCCTCACAGGAGACATGCTAATCTGTATTTATTGCACTTCCCCCCACTCCCCCGTCATGGCAGGAAACCCAGGAGGGACCTGAGCAGCTGTGAGTGCTCTGGATTGTGCCTTTCAGTAGCTGAAGAGAGGGTCTTCCTCCTGTGTCTGTTCCGTGGCCCTGAAGGACTGCTTACCAAAGGAATTTCGAGCGAGACCCTGCCCAGCCGTGGAATGCCATACCAGTCCCTTCAAAGTCCAGGCCTTACATCTGTGAGCTCACATTCCAGAGGCTCTCAGCCTACACTGCTGCCACGCCCTGCTGAGTGGCGCCGGGAATAAAGGAAATGCCATAGTGGGAGGCACACTCATCTCTTCCCTGAGGTCTGATCCCATGGCACCATCATAGGACAAAAGGCAAAGGAAGAGTTCCTGCTTCCTCGCGCCTGGTCCTGGCGTGTACTGGCACTTCTCAGGTAGAGTGCTGGTAAGGGAAAATTGCATAGGCAGACTCGACCCTAGGCAGGACATCATCAGAAGCCAATGCCCAAGGAGAGAGCAGAGAGGTGCTCTTTGCCACTTCTGAAACCCAACTACCCTAGATAGAGGAGCTGCTGGGAGAACTGATTGTCAGGAGCCTACGGTGAGGCTGAGGCAGAAGGAGCCCCCAAGACCTCCAGTAGGCCAAGGGAGGGAGGTGCTCCTCCCCCCACGTTTTCCTGTCAGCTTCAGTATGGCTGGGAGGGTCAGTGGTAGCTGTCACCCTGTACTGCTCCAGGCACATTGGACCTCGTCCACAGCTCAAGGTTCATTTCCAGTGAAGGAGAAAGTGCAGCCCACACTCGCAGGGCAATCAGCATGCTCCGTGATGAATGGAGCCTGTGTCACTCAGCGAAAATGAATATTTCTTTGCGATAATGGCCAGATGGTAGCAACTCTCCGATCCAAATTAAAACATGCATGATAAATGCCAGGAAAACAGAGGAAGACAAAACCCCAACCTGGAGTGAATTCTCTCTATAAATCTTCCCTCGGCGCCCCTCCCCCACAACAGTGGCCCTGCTAATAGCCATTAAATTATTAAGATGTGCGGCAAGGAGAATGCCAATGTCAGTGGCTCCAGCCCCCTGCCCACCCCTGCCTCAGCTTGTGGGGCCAGAGCGGGTAGGAAGCCCGAAGTGTAGGCTGCTTCGCCACCTGGCCCAGCTAGGGAGGGGAGAGCATTTTCAGCCATGGGCACAAGATTGGCATTGTGGAGCAAGCACAGACTGGCCCCCATCCCCAAACGAGCTCTGAGGATGGTGGATATGTCTCTCTTTAAGCAGAGAACAGTCTCCACGGAGATGAGAAATTAACACCATGCCTGACTTTATAGTGCGTGCAGAGGACAGAAGAGGGTGTCTGAGCTGGGGATGCAGTGAGGGAACCGCTAAAGAAAACAGATCAGCAGGTGGAGTGAGGAGGGCTTGGACTGGTGGCATGGAGCTGGGAAGAGTCAAGCATGCTGCAAGGGTGGATGTGTACTGGGAGGTAGCAGATCCTAGGGGAAAGGTTGCTTGGTACTAGACTTTTACTTCCTACTGAGGAAGGGCTCCTGAATCTTTATTCTCATGGTTCTTTCCTATCCTCATGGCCAGAGCCTGCATGGATTTCTTGTTCTCTTGATATAATGGCCATCCTCCCTATTGTTGGCCCTCTTCCCACATCCTGTTCCTGTGGACCCAAACTTTTCCACAGAACCCAGGCCTTTTCTTCTTCCTCTAGGAGCCAGACTCCAATACATACTCTGGTATTCCTAGGACTCTTCTCCTGAACCACGCGGTTTTCTTGTTTGTCCCTGGACAAGCTAGAGGCCGTGGGGCTTGCATCTCTTATCTCGGTGGAATCTCAGTTTAGAATCCTCTCCAACACAGAGAAGCCTCCAGAAGGCCACTCAGACTGCTCTGGTTGTCCCTGGCACACACTGTCTCCACTGCACATATACTTCAACAGATCGCCCCAGTCTAGCCTGTGAGCTTCTCCAGAGCCTAGCGCCCAACAGAGGCTGGAAATTAGCTTCCTAGACCCACGCATCTGTCTTATGGTTCATAAGCTCTGCGGGCTAAGGGGTCCCCTCTGGTGTGGAAAGTCACTGCAATTGTCCATTTATACATAAACTTCAAGCATCCTGAGACACCCAAACCAGTTACCCAGGGATAGGTTGTGGTGTTCAAGGTGTTGAGGACATAGGCTGTCCTTAGCATGGATCCCTGTTGATGTCTGCAATTCTGTATTCCTGATGGGCAAGGCCCTGGTGATTCAGGCAGCTATTTCTAAGTAGAGTTTCCATGGGCTTTTACTTCCTGCTTCTTCCAGCTGGTCTCCACACTTACATGGCCATAGACAGGCTCTTCCTTCTATCAGCTGAGTGGCATCTAAGCATATCCAGCCTTAGACACTCTATGAAGTCCCCTGCACCCCTGTTCCCCAAAAGCTTGGACAAGGAATAAGAGAAGCCATTGTAGACCGTGTTCCAGCCCCCTCACTGTGGATAAGAAGGTGAGTTTGGAGGCGCAGAAGATACGCATTGGAGTGAGTGGTTGTGAGAAATCCCAAAGCTCCATGAGGAGTGAGCAAGATGTGGAGGTGACCAGAAGGATGGAGACAAGAAGGGTTAATGATTGCTGTCTGTCTCAGGAAGTCAACTCTCTCCCAGCCCTTGTTTCTCACTCCATAAACGGAGATGCTACTCAGTCAAGGCCACTGGGCTGCTGCCAGGTGTGAGGCTCTCATGCTAGAAGCACCGAGTGACTCGGTGGCAGTATTGGAGCACCACTGTCTCTGTCTGTCTTCTAGAGTCCCAGCAGTTCCTGCTGCATGCATTGACAAAGCCCTGGATCTTCAACCTTAGGCCAGGAGGGGCAGACTCTAGAATACAATGACAAGTCCCAAGGCCTTTTGGATCCAGAAGAATGAGCATGCACACCTATACTTACTTGTGTTTGTATATATAAGAGCGACTTGGGGCCTCCCTTCTCTTCACAGTATCCTTGGCCCAAGCCTGCAGTCCTATCTTAGAGCCGTATTTCTCTACTCTGACATTGTCCAGGCCAGTGAGAGAACCTATCTCAACAAAACAAGGTAGGGCTGGCAAAATGGCCCATCGGGGAAAGGTACCTGCTGCCAAGCTTGATGGCCTCAGATCAGTTCCCAGGATCCATAGGGTAGAACGAGAGGACCAACTCCTACTGGTCCGCCTCCGGGTTTTACACATGCATCGTGACACACGCATGCACCAACAAACACACACATACACACCAAGTTCAGTTCCTCTAGTCCATTAAGTAGACACACCTTTCCAACCAAACCCATTCTGCTCCAGATTTAAAAATATCTGGAATGCCACCCACATACCTGCCACCCTTGTCTCCGATTGCATGCTTTTACTGTGACAGCCCGTGTGTTCCCTATTATCTCATCATCACCACCTCTGGGGAGCCTCCCCTGTCCTGCTCCTTTCCGGTAATGCATAGACCTAACCCAGTGGAGCTTGGGGTGGTATACAATCTCAGTTTGCGCTTGACTCACCGCACCTCATCAGAGGTTCTCATCCTGCTAGCATCTCTTTTTTTCTCACATACCAGACTCTAAAAATAACACGACAACAGCTACAGCTACCATGAGGGGACATCCCATGTTTTCCTAATATGCTCCATCTTAAAAAAGAAGTTTAGGGGACGGTTATCTTCCTCTTTGCAATCAGAGCATGTAGCTCGCAGAATGGATAGCTTTGTGGGAAAGGCAGGGGTCTAGAGTCAGAACGAAGATGCCAAGCTTGGGCCTATCTTTTTACTTGGGCTCCTTGCTCCACATGCCTGAACAACCCAAGAGCACCACTTGTACCATGTTACTCCCTAACCCTCGGGTCTATGAGTGCTCCCCATTACCTAAACACCTCTGTGCAAAGCCCCTTGTGAAAATCGGGGTTCCCATACCTTACCTAAACCCTCAAAGCCGCACATCTTCCATCCTTGCTCACCAGGCTCCCCTCACCTACTTGGGTTTAGCTCATTTCCCCCGCAGAGCAAGTTCAGCTTCATACTCCCATCTCTGGTTCACATAGTCTGTTCCCTCTTCCTGTTCTGCCCCTGTGACCCTCATCCATGCCCCTATTCTTGTCAAACTGCCTTGGTGAGTTGCATCAGGAGCCCGAAAACACACTGGGTATTTCGCTCCTATGCTGCGGACTGCCCAACAAGGAAGCACTTCCTCTCTCTCATTGTCCCCATCTTCCCTAGAAGTGAGAACATCCTCCTGCGTGCTCACACAGTGCAGGGGACAGGATGCCAAGGGATGGTTCACCAGAGGGGGCCCAGTCCCCTCTCTCTGTCATTCCTATTCCCAGGCGCACAGGCAGGAGGCACTTTTAAATATCATCCAGAAGGCCATTTGCTATGATTAATACCCCATTTCCCCCGAAACCGTTGTTTGCTAAATTAGCTGGGACCAGAGGGAATTTGTTGAGGAGCTTGAGTCTCAACTTTGATGCTTAAAACAAAACAAAACAAGACAAAACCAGAAAAACCCACTTTAGAACGAAAATGCAGATCAAGCCGCATGCCTTCCCCTAGCTGAAAACCGAGAGTCCATTTGCATTCGGCAGATTCGCAGTTAATTATATTTTCACACCTGTGGTGGGAGTTACAGATGTAATTTATAATGTGTGTCTGCCCCACTGGAGTGCCTTGGGGCCTCCCTGGGGACCCTTCCCCATAGAGTCACCTCCCCAGCCACAAAGACCTGACTTCACGGGTCTGTCTGCCATAGCTGTATAAATTAGCAGAAGGGCCTCAGCTTTCAAAACTCCTTTTCCAGTGGGGAAAGAAAGGAGACAAAGATTCCTTTAAGTCAGAAAATTGGGGGTTTGAGAATAGAAGCCACACGGTAGAATGAGCCTTGCACAAATGGGTTTGTAGATGAGTCATAGAACTTGATCTACCGGTAGGGAAGCCACACTTTGGTTGGACAGTATGGCTTAGTCATAGGTTTGCCATCTCTTGATCATTCCAAATCTTTCAGACTGCATGCATAGGGCATGATGGGCCTAGGCCTGGGTCTGTGATCCTATATTCAAAATAAACATTGCTGTGGATTTTTTCCCCTTCAACATTAGTCCAAAATGAAAATGGGACATGGGCTTTGAGGTTGGTTCATGGGAAAACATGATACAAACTGAGATATTCCCATGGTAACAGGAGGTCAAAACAGGCCTGAGACAGGAGACTTGGTGGGGGAAGGGGCTGTGGAATTGTTCTGTTCCCTCCCTCCCTGCCTGCCTGCCTGCCTGCCTGCGCGCGCGCGTGCGAGAGAGAGAGAGAGAGAGAGAGAGAGAGAGAGAGAGAGAGAGAGAGAGAGTTGCGGTATGCATGTGTGCTTGGGTTAACCTAACATTTTGTTCCTCAGATGCTACCCACATTGGTTTGCTTTGTTCTTAAAACAATTTGGTTTTAGTTTAAATCTCAATTGGCCTTCTTTTAATTTTTTTTTATTTAATTCTGTGTGCTTGATTGGGGAAAGGGCAGAGCACATGTGTGGTGGTCTGAGACTAGCTAGAAAGGATCTCTTCTCTCTACCATGTGGGTATTAGTGTGGCCAGCTTGGCAGCAGGTGCTGGTGCCCTTTTTCACTGAGCTATCTTGCTGACCAACCCCCTCCACACACACACCTTTTTTTTTGTTTTTGAATGCAGTGAGCCTCACGGACCTGTCTACCTGTCCACCATTGCGACCACATGTGAGCCACCTTGCTCAGCTTTTTCACGTGGATTCTGCAGATTGAATTTAGGTTGTCACACTTGTGTGGCAAACTCTACAGACTGAGACTGGGGTAGACTGCTTCCTGGGCCTCTCCAGGCCTACATGGTTTGGTGTCCTGGACAACAATGAAGTTATCTGCCCTGGTTGGCCATGGTATCTCCTTCATGGGACTAGCTCAGAGGAAAAAGACGGTACTCTCACAGTCCCCATGTCACAGAACAGACATGGGAGTCCCAGTTCTGAAGCAAGTTTTGGTGGACGAGCAAATCACACCCGTACTCACACACAAATGGGCACAGATAAGGGAGTGTACTGTACAGTCCAGCTCCCAAGACTGCTATGGAGACTCAGAAGGTGCAGGGGATGCTAAAGTGTGAACATTTTGTGCTCCAAGGTGTTGCCAAACAGCTCCTTTCATTGGCTGCTGTGAGACCTCTGTCACCAGTCACGTTCTGCTGGCTAGAGTCAACTCTATTCAGGCCTCGATCCTCTGCAGCTCCAAACTAGAGGCCAGTGTGTGTGGAATCAGGACAAAGCCCTGTGATCTACAGACCCAGGATAGCTTCAGGCTGGCGGCACGGCCCTTCAGCCTTCTTCTGCTCTGCCACCCTCCCACCTGCCTGGCCTCAGGGCTTTCCTCCGCAGAACCCGGAGGGGCTTGTGTTCTGTCAGAAGCCCTCGGCCAGTGAGTCATTCACTGCTTCTAGAGACGGGAAAATGGGCACTTTTTATGGTGCCTTTCCACAAAGCAGGGTCAGCCTGCAAGTCCATTCCGTCAGAACACACTGTAAATGGCCTTTGGAGCGTAAGAGGATTGGATTGTTAGAAGAGCCCGGAAGTGGGAAATGCAGCATCTGGAGGTCAATAGTTATGGCCGTAGGTCTCCCTCAGCTGTGTGCCTGGGCCAGAACCACTGCAGGAGCAGACAGCTGCCCTGCCTGGACTCATACCCCTCAGCTGGTCCCCCAAAGCCTCTGGGAACCTTTACAGACCACACGTGGTCTGCCTGCTTAGAAATAGAATAATGCTTGGAGGAGAAATGAGGAATGTAATAGGATTTCAAAAGCCACAGGACCCGATGGGGCTACAGATGGTGGAGGGGCCGGGAGGAGGGAATGGGGCCTGGGTTTATGGTGGGGAACGTGGCCTCAGGGAGGGCCTGGGATCTGCATCACAGGCATCGTGTCCAACCTCATTAGCTGGCCCAGCGGGACTCCACCGCCACACTGGTGTGTCTGCCGTGAGGAAAAGGATGCTCTGAAGATGCCATTGTGGACTGGGGGAGCAAGAGGCTACCAGAGCACAGCTCGCTGACTCGGCCGGCCCCTGCCTAGGGTGGCACGGGGGCGAGGGAAGCCTAATGACTGGCGAGGGTGGGGCTCACACCCGCCACAATCCTCCCCTTCCTTCCCTACCCTGTTTAGTTCTAGCAGAGATCGAGAGGGGCACAAAAATGAGAGAGGGAGGGGGAAAGGGAGAGAGAGAGGTGGAGAGGCAGAGTCTACAAAAGAAGACTTGGGAGCAGATAGGACTGCAATGTTTGTGAGGCCTGGGGAGGGAGAGGTTTCCACTTTCTGGAAGCTTCCTTGGGGGTGTGACAACAACTCTTACAGAGCTAGCTCTCCATGTTCCTTTCCACCATAGCTCAGGTCTCCTTCCCTCCTTAGTCTGCCTCAGGCCCTGCAGCTGGGGTAAGAGTCAGGATGGGGTTAAAAAGCTCCCCCCTCCTGCCTCACTCACAGGACCCCTTTCCCTGAACTCTTTGGAGTTCCTCTGGATGCCCTCCGGCTACCATCTCAGTCTACCTTCCCTGGCCTGGGGAAAATACAGCCTGCTTAGCAGGAAGAGACTTGGCCTGTCCTTTTAATGTGGGTTTAACCTATTCCAGCCAAAGGTCAGGCGACTGCTGATTTAATCTGGTCACATCTTTAAGCAATTAGGCCTGATTCTGCCACAGCGGTTTCTACTTTTTGTGTCTATTTGCCTATGAGCTTTCTCTAGAGCTAAGCGCGGAGGACAGTGGGGCACACCCTGGAAGACGGGAACCTTACTCCTGGTTCCGCTGGAGGCCTTCCAAAGGCCAGATCTGTCAGCTTTAGTCTGGGCATCTCAGAACAGTGACCTGTTAGCCCAAGGCTCTGATGGACCCAGGCTTCTCGTTGGTTCTCATGGCTGGAAGAGAAGAGGGGAGGAACTCTGCTCCTGTTCCTGTCAGCCTGACTAAGCAATTCATCTGTACCGGAGCTCCTCGGGGAAGAAGGTGCCTTTACACTTACAGTTCCCTCGACACCTGCCCATGCCTGTTCCCAGAACCGCATGTGACCATGGGATGTATCTAGAAGCACAAGAAGTGGAATGGGAAATGGAACCTTGGGGTGCCTGAGCTAGCAGTCGCTTCTGTGTGCTGGGGTGTGGGGAAAAGCTCTCCTCCAGACAAAGTCTCTTTACTGACCCCCTGAAGGCAGGTGAGTGGAGATCATAGAGGCTCATGTGTGTCCCAGGTTCTAAGTCTATGGAATATTGAGTGACCTGGAAGCGGAGCTGCATGTATTGCAATACAGCTGCAGCCTGGGTAGGGCTGGGTGGGACCCAGCAGCACCACCTGCTCCTGGGGTGCTTCCTTTCCTGCCCTCCCAGCTCCAACACACATACATCCCCCAAGGCCCTTCTCCCAGCTCGTGCATGCATGGGGGCTGGTAGTGGATACCTTCCTCCATAACTCTACCTGGGCCTCTCACTGAACCTGAGCTCACCTATTGACTGGACTGGCTGGCGGAGAAGCCCGGGAGCCTCCTCTCTCTGCACGCCTTGCCTTTATGACCCAGTGACGGGATCACAGGCCTCTCACATGCTCAGCTCTCTACCTAGGTGCTGGATGCTCCAGCTCAGGTCCTCATGACTCAAACCCTTTCCCGAAGGAACCCTCTCCTCTGCCCGACCCATTTCTTCTCACCCTTCCTTCTTACTCACTTCGCTCCTCTCTGCCACCACACCCTCCCTTCCTTCCACACCTCTCCTCTGCTTTATTCATTTAACCATTCCCACCTTTCCCTCCTTCCTTTCCCTCCCTTCCCCACAAGAAATATTTAATGGATATTAAATTATTTTAAACCAACTTTCTTTTTTATAAAAAAATAGCTTGGTGATAGTGCTGACTCAGGACCATCTCCCTGTTTAATATTGAATATGCAATTAATAGATAGATGTTTAGGTTTGGCTCTTCCCCCCACACACACCCCCTTCCACCGCAGCAAGAATAAAAGAGCTGATTAATCTGGCTTGGGGCAAGTGTCAGAGCAGGAGATATATGGGAGAAAGGGATGAGGTTAGCAGCTTGGAGCTGGAGAGCAATTGCCTCCCAGGCAAGGGATGGGTGAAGAGCATTAGAACAGGCACTCAGCTGGGTTGGGACTGAGGAGATGTCCCACACCCATGCTGGCTCTGGAGAACCTGCTGGGGCCAGGCCTGCCTGACCCCTCTGAGGCTTCTCTAGGCGCAGCGTTCCTTGTTAGGGCCTCCCGTTTTCTTCCCTAGCTATGGGGATCCCTTCCCTTCACGTCTAGAAGTCACAGTTCCTCGTGCTGTCTCCTCCGAATTCTCTTGCGGTCCCTCTCTGCATTCACTGCAGGCACGGAGAGTCCAAGCAGCCTGCCTGGGCCTGAGAGCTACACTCGGTAGTGTGGCTCCCCGGATACGGTTCCATGAGGTGCCGCACCTCTGGGTAACTTGCACCCAGCTCTCACCGGGTCTACCTTCTAGAAACCATTTCTAAGAGAGACCCTGATCCCTGCCATGGGTCTCTTCAGCCCTGGGTGAGGCTGAGCCAGGATGTGATCCTGCCTCCATCAAGGAGGGAGCCAGAGTGGGAAGCAGGAGCCATGTGGGTTTGCTCCCTTCAGTTATCAGGGTGCTTGGGTTGCTCAGTGAGCCATGGGGGAGATGTGTTCATGCCCTAAGACATGAGGTGTCTTTGGAAGGCCCCAGGCGTCTGCTTGAGCTCTGCTGGAGGACCTGAAGCTCAGGTCAAGAAGGACCTGAGCCAGGTAAGCAGCTTGAAACAGAGGGCTCATGGGGGTCTTCTGGGACCAGTGCCACCTTTAGTCACAGCAGATTCCCTTCAGGACAGCTGAATCTGAGTTTCAAGTGTCTTTGGTCTAGTTTATTTTCTTATAAGCTTTTAGGGGAGAAGGAGGATGGAGAAAAGAGAACCCCCTTAAGTGGCTGCCCAAGCTAGTGAGTAATGAAAGCCAGGGGTAGAAGCTCCTGAGTCTGGAGAGGGAGCAGCCAGCAAGCACTGGGGTCACATTCTACCTCAGTGGGAGGCTTGACAGAAGATGCCTGGAGACTTGGCAGGAGGCAGAAGGTGGTTGGGACTAAATCGATGCCCCATTTCATCCCCATACTCTCCCTCTTGCCTAATGGACGCTGTAGGAAGACTTCTCTAAGCCCTATGTGCTCGCGAGTTTTATGTCAACTTGATACAGGCTAGAGTCATTTGAGAGACAGAAACCTTGATTGAGAAAATGCCTCCATAAAATCAGGCTGTAGGCAAGACCATGGATCATTTTTGTGATTCGCGATCAGAGGGAGGGCTCAGCCCTCTACAAGGAGGGCCACCCCTGGGCGAGTGGTCCTGGGTGCTTTAAGAAAGCAAGCTGAGCAAGCAAGCCTTGGAGAGCAAGCCAGTTTGCAGCCTTCCGTGGCATCTGCATCAGCTCCTGCCTCCAGGTTCCTGTCCTGTTGGAGTTCCTGCCCCATTTCCTTCAGTGATGGACTGTGCAAGTGTAAGCCCTTTTCCTCCCCAACTTGCTTTGGATCATGGTGTTTCATCACAGTAGTAACTGGAGCTAGGATGCTCCCCCTGGCAGCTCCTGCTCTGGGAGAGACCCTTCCCTGGTCAAAGAGAGGTCAAGGCGGGAAGCAAGTGCCCTTTCCCTTTCCCTATCCTCTAGGGTTTCAGGCTCATGAGTGGCTGCTCAGTTCACCACCTGCTGAGCCTGTGCGTGTTTGGGTGGGGACCTGCCATTGGTGGGTAGGGCAGCCTTGACTCCTCCTAGAACAAGGCTGCAAGCATTGTGTATCTCACAGGGTAGTGTTCAAACCCCATCCCGGAGAGTTTTCCTTGACGACACTCAGGCAGGCACTCTTTTTTGCCTAACGAAGAGGATGGGAAAGGATAGCTCTTACATGGCTCCTTGTTTCTCTAGTAGACAAGTATTAAACCCTTTCCTCCCACCAGCAGGCCGGGTCGCCTAGCCCCTCCCTATTGTCTTTCCACGTCAGTCACCCAGAACAACAAAGGCCTGCCCCCTAGCCTTCAGACCTGAGGAAAAGCAGCAGGAAGAGGAAGAGGTAGGGAGTCGCAGCTGCGGGACAGGGTGGGAAGAAGGGAGGAGAAGGGGAGGGGTCAGAGACAAGTGGGCCCTCACGTGAAGGGGGCTGGCGCAGGCAGCTACTACCTCCTCGGCTCTCGCTGTCCGCAGGCTTCACCTGGATCGGCCGGTTCATCTGCAACAGAGTAGAGGAACAACATTACAGGGAGCCTGGGACCAAAGTGCTCAAGTGCACAGATGCCAGTGTGCAAGACACTCTCACACTGAGAACCCAAACACCTAGAGACAAGCAGGTACAGTCTCCCAAAGTGCCACTTGTCTTCATCCACCAACTCATCCTCCAAAGCCCACTGGGTTGGAGAAGCTATATGGCTCCTCCCTCTTTGAATAGCTCTCAATAGCCTGATACCAGAATCTAAGGGTGATCGCACACCCGTTTCTCCTCTCTTTACCCAGAAGGCCCTCCTGTACCCAAAGCACACCTGTGGTCCAGCCTTAGGTCCCTCAGTACAACTGGCATTGCTGAGCTGGTTCCTGCAGGTGTCTGACTTCAGGCCCTGCCATCTCTAAGCCTGGCCTGTGAGACAGAGGTGGCAGGGGGCTTGGTTCCCACATCTGTGTCTGGGGTTCCAGAAGGTAGTCAAAGAGGTCCACCGAGGGTGGAGCAGACACCACTAGTTTTCTTATTCTTGTTGTTTTCTTGTTCTGTGATTTCAGGGCACTGGGGCACGGGACTGCCTGAAACTGGTGCAATACTACACTTGGCCACTAGAGGTCGCTAAACTCCAAGCATCTTGGCTCAAACCACAGTTTAAACGCCAGCTTCAAGGTACTAGAGAGGTCTTTCCAGCCCTGGGTTCCCGCCATATTCCAGACAATAAAAATTATGAAAACCACACAATGAGTTCTTTGTGTCTTAACCATGTTTCTCCTGTATGCCCCACCATGACCCCTTTTTTGTAGTTGGGTTTCTCTCACAAGAACAAGCCCCAAGAGACAAGGAGAGCGGCAAAACACCCCCATTTTAAAGACAGAGAAGCCAAGGCTAAGAGGCAGTCACATGCTTCTCCAGGCTGCCTTGTGGCAGGGTCTGCAAAGACTATTTTTGCACTTGCTTTCACTGAACCTTAAGACCTTGCTGCCAGTTCCCCTCCCTTCCAGGGCCTGAACCAGCAGTCACAAGCTGCCTCCTGCCTCCCAGTCTAGGATCTGAAGTTAGTTTTGGCTGCATCAAGACAACTGGGGGTTGCAGGAAGGATGTTTGTGACTCAGCAAGGTGAAGCTGAGGCCAGGGGAAGGGCAGAGCCACGCAAAGAAGGACAGAGGCAGCATCCAGGATTCAGAGTGAGGGCAGACAGGGAAGGAGAAGACGCAGGAGCCAAGGCCAGCAAAATGGGCCTCTGGGGGCCGGGCAGTTCTGCTTTGCTGCCTGGTTGTGATGGACAGCTCTGTAAAGGGGTGAATGAAAAAGCTCCAGCCACAGGAGGAGTGTTGTAGCACAGCAAACCGCCAGCGTGTGGAAGCATGTCAGGGTGCTTTTGGATCCCCAGCAAGACAGTCCGTCCAAAGTCTAAAGGGAAGGAAATGTCTAGAAGGCCAGGAATCACAGTACGGGAGAGGGGACCCAGGGGAGAGTTTGGTCACTCCTAGCTTGCTGTTTGAAGTGCAGCATCTCACTGAGGATTGAACCTCAGGCTGTTGGCTGCCTAGCCAGAGCTCTAACACTGAGCTCCAGCCCCAGCTGTCTCTTTTCACAACCCACCAGGGATACTCCCCCTCCCCATCTGAGGGCTTAGCAGAGTTGGGCCCAGGCACCCAGTTACGACCATGTTTTCTCTCACACCTGTCTCTCTCCAGACTTTGTACTTTCAGAGTAGACAGTTCTCTGAGGTTGGGAATATTATCTCTGTCTTGCTGGAAGGAACCAGATGAGGATGCTACCAGGAGACTCAAGGGCACCACTATCAGGGACACAATGACTACCTTTCTGTTAGGGACCCTGCCCAAGAAGGGCCAGACAGTAATGCAGAATACAGAACGTCCAGGTAGTGAGGGTAATTTGGTACAGATTCATTCTTTGGGCTGCCAAGTTGTATATAATCTTTTTGGTGTAGAAGCTTCTTCCACAGTCTCCTGCATGCTCCCACCCCACGTTTCCACGTCGTCCTCCCTCAAGTCCATTCCTTGGGCCTGCAGTGTCCTGCTCCATGTTCTTTTCTCTAAGGCTAACAGGGTCCCCACTGCAAATCGATTCAAACGTTGAAGCTGGAGCCCGCATTGTGACTGTATCGGGCAAAACAAAGAGCGTCAAGGGGGTGACTACAGTTACAACAGGTAAAAACTGCAGATTCCACATGGCTGCTGTCCTTATGAGACAAAGAGGAAACACAGGGACCTATGCACACGGAAAAAGGCCATTTGAGGACACAGCAAGGTGACTCTCTTCAAGGAAGAAAGACTTCACTCGAAACCAAGCCCGCTCATACCTTGTTCTAGAACTTCCATCCCTCAGGGCAGTGAGAAATACATTCTGGTAATTTAAACCACACAAGTAGCTTGTACCCAGCAGCCCCAGCAAATCTGGTCCATGAGGTCTGACTGAGGGAAGGATCTTACAGGGAATCTGCTCTTTTCCAGATAAAATGCACACTTGAGGGTGGAAAGCCACTTATGAGAGGTGGGGGGGGGGGCTTTGGCTGCATGCATTAGATTGCTGGATTATGATACCCACTAGGATATATGGGAATAGAGTCACTGCAGTCAAGGAAGCAGAGCTTCAAAGAGATGAAGACATCAGCCCAGAGTTTCATAGATGGTAAATGGAAGCCTTAGCATGAGCCCGGTGTTCTGGAAAGCTGCCTCTGGGGTTGGAAGATGCTGGGAGTCAGGTGAGATGGGCTCAGGGGTGGCCTAAGGAGACCTTAACCAAGATGAAGAGCTGAGGGGAAGAGCACTGGTGGGCGGGGAGGGGTGTCAGTCTGTCTCAGTGAGGCAGGCAGAGGTGTGAACAAGACCTTGTGTGTGAGCAAGCGTCCTTATCCTTAGCAACAGTGTGGGGAAGATGGCTCTGGTTCTGAGTTCTAGGCCGGCATCTTCAGAAGAGCCCTATAGGCTGCCAGGGTCTGGGACAGAAATCTTTCTGACATGATACGTCCTAATTTCCGTGACAAACAGAAAGGTGTTGAAATTTTCTTCATGTGCACGGAGCCATCCACTCTAGATACCCTGCCCTCTGCAGCCGCTCCCTGGCCCTGTCCTCGGCACCTGACCACTCAGAATGTTCAGCTTACAATCCTGAGTTAGGCTAGGCATATCCCCTTCAGAGACTCCTTCATCCCACGCCAGGCCTGGACAATACACGTAGACCTCCCCGAAAGTTTACTGGGGGCTCATTCACTCCTCATTGCCCCCTACCCCTCTCCCCAGCTTCACTGAGGGCTTCCTGGCTGAAATCTAGGTTCTCACTGTCCTGTCACTTAAACCTCAGCCACAGGCTGGGCACCCATGGCTTCTCCACACAGACCATCGGAGCAGAACTGACTTGCCTCCCACTGAGCTGAGATTCCTGGAGCCACTTTGTCTTTCTTATTGCAACTGAGGGTGGTCAGTGTCCCAGCAGCCTTTGCAGGGCTTGCCTAAAATGCTGGCCAGGGTGGCCCAGGTAGCATGCAGGCTCAGACTTTCTTAGTTTACATCAGAAGTCAAATGCTGACTGTGGGCTGGAGGGTTCCCAGCCACAGCAAGCTCTCCACAGGAGGCTGGTGCAGGAAGACTGCCCTCCTTTGCTCATTGTTCTGGATAGGTCCAGCCTTACCAAGTCTTGGTTCCGCCTTAAGGAAGGAAGTGTGGGCTGAGCAAGCTGGCCTGGGTAGAGGGTACCAAGTCAGGCCGCAGAGACCGTGAGAGATGAGAAGGCCGAGTACAACAGAGGGTGAGGAGCCAGGAGGACACCAAAGGAAGGGGAGAGAGATTGGGTGTGTGGGGGGGTGGGATTGTGGAGTGCGGGATGATCAAAGGGAGGCCTGAAGAGGCAATGGCTACCTTGCTCTCTCCCTGCAGCTAACATTGCTCCTCAGGACCCCACTGGTCCTCACTTTTTCCTTTCTCACAGTTGCCTGTCATCCGTCAACAACTTCCACCAGTGTGAGCTCCCTGAGAAAGACACTGTGTGTCATTTTCATAAGGTGTGTTCTTCATTCTGGATCCTGTTCTCCAGGCTGGGCTGGGGTGACCTTCCCTATATCAGGAACAGCTCCCTAAGGAGCCAGAGGCTCCTGTGCCAACCTCTGTGGAGACTCCTTGGGAACTGTGGTCTTCTTGCAGTTAGAGTCCGCTCAGAAGGAGCAAGCTGATCTGACTTGAGTGTGGTAGCTTCCTGAGCTCTGCACAGGTGGCTGTGGTCAGAAGGGAGCTGACCCCTTCCTGTCCTTGCCACACCCAGGACCAGCTTTGTCAACATCTGCTTCTGCTTTGGGGAGGCTTTGGGGAGAGGTGTGTCCAGAGTGAGCCGGTCTCACCAGGTCAGGATTTAGGGCCAGCTTTGCTCCTTGGCATGGCAGAGGGTGGGCAAGCAGGTGGCTCCTTCCCAGCCCCTTCCCTCTGACTGTGTCTCCCTGTCCCTCGCCCCTCCCTCTGCCACTCTTTGCATCAACACATAACCATGCATTAAACAAGACATTCCATTAATTTCTTCATCATCATAATGTACGCTGGGACATACCCTTTAAATATTCATTCAGCTATGAAAACTGGGCATTAAAATTTTAATAATGTCAAGCTCATTTGAACCCGGCTCCTTGGGGACGATTACGATACAATTAGAATAAATACGATGATTGAGCTGGTCAAAAGGCTTCACCTGTCCGGCATGGCTCTCTGGATAGGTAGAGACCTGTGGCTGATGGGCAGACAGACTGACAGCAGACTGACAGACAGGCCAGGCTCTTCCCTGACTCCATCTCCCCTCCTGCACCCCTGTGGCCTCATCTCTGCTCTACGCTGCCACATCAGCTCCTCATAGGTCTCTGCTGCTTGATCCCTGAGAGCCAGGGCTCAGGGCCACTATCCATCTTCAGGAAGATGGCTCTGATTAACACCCCAATTCGGTTCCTCCTGGTGCCTGCCCGGCTGTTCACCGGATTCTTATGAGAGCCTGGTTTTATTTGTACAAACTTCCTCTCCCCAAGCTTTAAAGGGTACCTCGGACTGCAATGAACACCATCTCTAGAGCGGGGCCATCCGGGGCATCCCAGGGTCCCTGAACAATCAACTGTGCCCCATCATCAGAGGGAGAGATGTGCACCTTCTGCAGCCCTGTGCTCCCTGAAGGCTTATATGGATATCTGGGATGAGGCTGAGCCTTCCTGCATCCCTCATTGGCCCACAGCTCTCAAAATTCAATTCTGGAGGTGACCTAGGATTGTCCTCTTGTGTCCCCGTCCAGCTTCTATTTTCCTGATGACAGGGAAATAATTTCTCATTAGGTCATGGGCCCTTCTGAGAGGCTGGTACCGCCAGACCTAGTCTCTCGACTGAGCCTTCCTGGGTCACGTGTGCGCATGCATGATTAGTAGTAACCGTTGCCTTAGAGAACTCATTTTGGCTTGGGGGTCGGGATGAAAGAAGGTAAAAGAATACAGGAAGGTAGCGCCCATTATAGAGCAGGCACAATCAGCGTCTCCTGCTTCCTGTGTCTGTGGGCAGAAATAGCCCTGTGGTGTAGGAAAAAGCATAGTTGGCCTGATTTCAGAGGGTTAGCCCTCTGTGTTTCATTCCAGGTTCCCCTTCCCACTGGCAGTCTGGAGCCCCCAGGTGCTCCCTGGTTTGCAGGCGAGGACTACCAGGGCAGGGACAAGGGATTTTGGTGTGTGGTATGCTGTCTCCAGGACATGGCCAGTGCTGGTGTAAAGAGCACAGACCAGCCAGGTCACAGCACAACCAGCCTGGGTTGTCAAAAGATGAGTGTGTTCCATCCTGATCCCTAGAGTTTGCCCAATGCTGGTTGGCACAGTCAGATAACATCCAGGATACAGATGTGTGGGGATCAGTGCATGGTAGGAGACAGCCTTTGCATGAGCAAAGATCCCAAACTATACCATACCCCAGAACGTCACTTAAAAACACAAGTTCAAAGCTAAACCTCGAGGATTCCAAGGTAGGGAAGCTTTAAATTCTAAGCTTGTGTTCATTCTGAGAGGAGAAATGCCACACTAAGGTGTTTCTTTAAAAGATGCTCTTCAACCCCCGTCTCCAGCTCCCCTCACATTCTTTGGGAGATAGGATCACACCATGTAGTCCACCCTAGCTTCGAACTTACAATACTCCTGCTTTCATCTCTCCAGTGCCACCATGTTTGTCAGCTGACTCCAGCAACTTGTTGAGAAGAGAGACTAAGGATGGGCAGCCGCTGGCACGCAAATCTGGAGCTGAGGATCCCTTTATGGTCAGAGAATGAAACTCCCCCATAAATTCTCTGGGAACAAAAGTGTATGGCTCCCCACACTGCCTTCCCTGAACTATATCTTCACACAAATAATGTAATTAACACATTAATGACCAAAGTATCTGTCTCAAACTGCCAAGAGATCAAGATCTCACGTGGTGCTGGGTTCGACTCCAGGCTGTGTGTCATGGGCTCTGGCACAGTTGAAGGAAACACTGGGCCCTTGCCTGGGGGTTTCCATTGCCCTGGTGAGGAAGGTTCTCAGGGGGAAATATGAAGGCTGTGTGCCTCATTTGTAGTTTGTTATAAAATATTACTACTTTAATTGCCTCCTTAATAAATTGCATATGGTTCACTCTGTAAGAGAAGGGCTAGAGGTTCAAGGAATCATGCCTTTCATCGTCAGTGAGGCCTGACTGTGGACACCCCCAGTGGCACCCATAGCAACTCACCATGACTTGTCCAGGGCAGCTGGCCGCCCGTCAGGGTGCAGACTTCCAGGGCTGCCTGGGGTATAGCTGCTGTTGATCTCTTTTCTGTGTGTTGGCCTCCTATCCCTCCTGTGGTCTCTTGGCTTCCCCTCTTGGTCCTGCAATATATATGCTGTCTTTTCAAGTCTGCTCCCACCCTATTCTTTCTTTCATTGCTTGGTGGCATTGATGGAATGTTCTGGTCCCAGACTACTTGATGGTTTCTTTACTGCCTGTCTCCACACTATCAGGGAAGGCCCACAGACATATTGTTTCTGATGCACATCCAGGGCCCAGTCACGGCCACAGAACAATGGGTATTTAGTCTTACTGAGGACTTGGAGATAGCTCAGTTACTAAAGTACTTGTGGTACAAACATGAGGGCCCGAGAATGATCCCCAGGGCCTCTGTGAAAAACTGGGCATGGCAGCATGTGCTTATAATCAAGCTCAGTGATGGGGAAGTAGATCCAGGCAGATTTCTGGGGCTCCTTGGTTGGTGAGCCTAACCTAATTGATGAGTTCCAGGCCAGTGAGAGACCCTGCCTCAAAGACCTAAGCCGTGTTCGCTTCGGCATTACATACACTAAGCCTGGGGAATGGCACAGAATATTCCATGGTGCCTGACAAAGGGCGACACATGGATCCCTGAAGCAGTCCAGTTCTTGGAAGTACAAGGGGAACTTGTTGGGAAGAAAGGTTCCTATGGGAGAGGGAAGGGGTTGTGGACAGAGACAAATAAAGTCCATCATATAGCTATTTTAAATTGTCAGACAAAAACCAAACTAGACAGTGTCCTGTGGAATGACACCTGAAGTTGACCTTGCTCCACACACACGTGGGCATGTGCACTTGCAAGGGAACACACATGCACACACGCATTGTGCGATTTAACATGCTCATCAAATGGATGACCAAGGCCTTTCTCAAGTGACATCATCGCCCTCGTCCCTGGGTCTGGCAGAAGTGCCCAGAGACTAGAAGTGGGTCATCCGCTTTCAGACTTGTTTCTAGACCAAAGAGAAAGGACCTTTTAATCCTCTGCCCTCCAGCAGAGCGACGCCAGTGTTGTACCTTTGGATTAGGAAGGGTTTATTGAAGCAGTGATCACCCTTTAGAGAGACAGCCAGCAGTCCCGACCAGACAGAAGAACAGGGTTATTGTTAAAATATGCAAATCTAGAGCCCATTGAAATGCAAGCCCTCCAGACAAGATTTTTTTTTATTTTAATAAAATCTTGCTTCTATCCTCGCTCCCTGATCCAAGGAGGCCATCTGATGCTTGTTGGGTCAAGATGCATCAGCCCTGTCAAGCTTTTCACCCCTTTTAGTGCCCTCTCCAATTGACCTGCCAACTAAGGCCTTCAACACATTCCTTAGGCAAAGTGCTTGAGGTGGCCTCCAGGTCCCTCCCAGACCCCTCCTCCATCCTGCATCCCCTCTTATTCTGTCACACAGGAAATCCTAAGGCTTTGCCTCCACCTCTTGCAAGCCTTCCATGATTGAGCCCACTTGATTACACCCATGACTTTGTGTGTGGTGTGTAATGCACACGTGTGGGCAGGTGCGCATGCTGAGTAATGGCCAGAGGCCAATACAGGAAGCCCTCCTCCATTGCTATCTGCCTTATCTTTTGGGACAAGAGTTCATGCTGAAGCTGGAGTTCAGTGAGTAAGCTAGACTGGTTGATCAGTAAGCCCTGGGAATCCTCCTGGCCCTGCCTTCCCAGTCCTGGGATTACAGGTGTATTTCATAGGGTCTGGGATTTCATGTGAGTCAAACTCAGGTCTGTCAACTGGCGTGGCAAGCACTTTGCTGACTGAGCCATCTCCTCCACCGGCCCACTGGCACTGTGTATCACTAATTCGGGATACTTTGCTCTCCACTGTCAACAGTGCTGGGTTTCAAGGACAGCTGCTCAGAAGCAACAGAGCTTCTAGTTCTAGGGCCATGGCTGGATCCTATCATAGCAGTGGGCCTTCTGGCTGTGAGAAAGGACCTGTGAAGTCAGGCATGTGGTAGGAGCTGGGCTCCTGGGCGGGACAAGGGTGGACTGTGGCCAGTAAGTCTCTCTTATGCTCCTGGATTTTCCATGATCACATAGTGGACATTATATCCTTTGTTCCTTCCTGAAACCCAGACTCTCAGGTTGGGTAGGATTAGGGTTGGAGGGCAGGGGTGCGGGCTTATCAGGGATAACAAAGAGCGAGAGGGTCGATTGCAGAGAATGAGAATGAGGAGAGTCACTGAGGATAAGGGGAGAGGCAGACTGTTCTTGCTAAGACTGGCAGGAGCTGGGTACTGTTGTGTGTTGGGCGTTCCCTGCTTGTTTGAGACAAGAGAGAATTCCACCAGGGTCTCTTCTAGCAAGAGCATGACGTGGGGTGAGCTCCAAGAGGCCTGAGAGATGCCAGGCAGATGATTAAAGCAAGATTGGCCACTGTTTTCTGGTATCCTGCCCCCTCTGGTCCTGTGGGAAGTTAGAAGTTCAGAGCTGATGCCAGCGAGGTACTCTATAAACTCATCAATTATCCCATGATATAGATGTATATTTTGGTTCCCAAGTGACTCCATGCCCCAGGGCAAAACTGGCAACAGGACTAAAATTGTGTGTGGAACGCAGAGCCCTGAGTCCAGGCAGACAGACCCCTTTGCAGCCTACACATTCTCTTTGGTCCAGCAGGCTGCCCGGCAGTTGCTATGCAACAGGCTTCTCTGCTCTCAGTGTCCAGCCAGTAGCAGCAGGCAGCACTGGGAGGTGGTTCTGTAGGTGGGCGGCTTGTGCTGCCCACGCTCCTTCCGTCTGTTCACCTCCCTTCTCCTCTGAGCCTTCTCCTCTCCCTTTCCCCGGAATTTATATTTAAAGTCCATTGCCCTTTCACCTAAAGGGCTAGAAGGAAGGTTTCTCCCATTGTTCCTATGCCCTGGATTTCCCAGGTCTATCGCAGGTCCTATGTCAGGCCCAGCCCAAGCCCACTACTGTTTTCAGTGCAGAGAAGACCTCCAAGTTGGCGTTTGGTGCCCCTTGTCCCCTGAACCTCCATGATACAATGAGGAGGGGGAATAGTCTTTGGGATTCATGCTTCTCTGGGCCAGGGCAGTGAGGTAGAAGGTTTCCAAGATAGAACCCATGGACATAAAGAAGATGGGATTTAGTGGCCCTGCATCCCTGTCAAGACTCTGAGTCCCCCATTGCTAAGGGCTCCTTGTCCATCTCAGCCTTACTGTTCCTACCCATCCATCGGGCAGGGCTATGCTGGCAGAGGTAGGAGGAGCCTCACAATCTTAGTTAAGCACCGCTGCCTTGGAAACCAAACTAATTAGCTGCTCAGCCAGGCTGGGTCACTAACCCTCTTCAGGGTGGGGATGCGTGATGGTTGAAAAAAAAAAAAACCAGTGGATGGATAATTCTGGATGAAAGCAGCTCTGATTTAGTTGCCAGGCCCAGATTTCAGCCCTAACTTTGCTGTGTACTTGCTCATGGAGATAGATAGCAGTTGCTTAACCCCTTCAAGGCAAACCCTGCTAGGATGCAGGGGGAGATGGGGCTTAATGAAAACTCGCAGGGTCCCACAGCCATCCACCCTCCTGTGGCTCCCCCTGCCCCTCTGAGGAAAGGCTGGAATTATGGTGGGAAGGCCATGTATGACCAAGAAGCAGGGGCTTCCAAATGCAAGAGGCTTGTGGTACCTATTACCCTCCCCCTCCCAGGGCCTACCCTTTGATCTTGCCCCAGCTTTGTCCTCTCTACTGGGTCTATCCCACTTGTGCCCATTTATTCAATGGACCACAACATTGACCGGTTTAGTCACTCACTCGTTCTACGACCCCCACCCACCACACCACTCTGCTCGATTCTTCCTGGACCTCACTGTATGCCTGGCTCACTGATTTCGCTAGGTTGGCTGAGCAGTGGGTTTCAGGGACCAACCTGCTTCTTCCTTCTGAATGCTGAGTTTATAAGTACATGCCATTATAGCATTTTTTCCCAGTAATTGCTGGGGACTGAACTCAGGTCTGCATGCTTATGGGACAAGCACTTTATTGACTATACCATCTCCCCAGTCCACTCAGTGTCTATTTTTATTTTTATGCCACACAGTTTTGCTACTATGGCTCTGTAGTATAATTTGAGATTAATGCTTACTGCTGTTGTTGAGATTCAGTCTGAAAATGCAGCTTAGCTTATTCTTGAACTCACTATGTAAGCAGGCTCCCCTCAAAATCATGACAATTCTCCTGCTTCAGATCCCCAGATTTTGGGGTAAGAATCTCCATGCCTGTTTTATTTTTCCTGTTTTTTTTTAAAGCAATTATGACTTGGCCTGTATACTTCTGCCCATCACACAACACCGTAACTGATTCCTCAATCGCTAGACATAGCCCTACTAACTACCAGCCTGCAAAAGTCCTCTCATTTCTGCTCGGTGGAGAGCTGCCCCGGGGAGTGGACACCTCCACTGAGTGTGTGAACATGTGGACGTCTTAGGGCCATGTAGGCTAACTTTAGTGATCAGTGTGGCTGAGTCTCCTCTCGCAGATGTGGATCTGTCTCATCTCCTCTCACCTGCTGCTGCGAATCCCGCCTTCCAAGTCAGTGCTGCGTGGCTAAGCCATTCTGCACACCTAAGGTCTTTGTGTTTTCTTGGAAACATATCCACAATTCTCCTTCAACCAGCTATCAGGAGCCTAGGACTGATGGCCTGTCCTGCCTTCCCAGGGGCCCTCTGCATCTGCAGCTGACAGTTCCCAGCCCACAGTGCCACTGTCGCCTCTGAAGATTTAGACCCAGAGCCTCATGGACAAGCTAGCAGAGCAGGCGTGAAGAGGGGGTACAGTCAGGCCCAGGGACTTGGACAAAGACCCTCTTCTGTGCCACCCATCCCTGTCCCTCCCTCCTTGTCCTCTCATCTGACCTGTGCCACATGCTGTCTGTCCCCTCACCCTTCTAGGTTTGTCCCCAGCCAGGTTTCTTCCACTTCCTCCCCAAATCTGAACCCTCTTAATTCTCAGCCTCAGCATAGGCCTGGGGAGAAAACCCACACCACGTAAATGACAAATGCAGAGGAAATTGCTCTTAATCCCCATGCCACAATCTGGTGATGTCGGCCAAGCGCAAACCTGAGTCATCCTCTCAACAGCAGGCAGCGACATTTGCTTTTTGGAATTTGTTTTGTCTCTGGGCTTTAGATTTAATCACCCCCCCCTCCTCTCCCTCCCTGCTCTCTCTCTCCCTCTGCCCCTAGCGCTCCAGCGTTCTAATGTGAGCCTGCACCCAGCTCGTCCAAGCCTGTTTTCCTGGCATTCATTAACACAGCTCTCCAGCCTCCAACAGGCTAAATGATGAATCAGGTTAAATTCCAGACAACAGCCGCACACCACCATCAATTAGCCATCTCTGGGGCAGCTTCATTAATAAGCATCGATCACGATCCTCCTTCTGGAACATGCCAGGGTCTCTGGGTCACGGGCACCGCCTGTAAGCGTGTCAGGCTTGGGTGCGAGTGTGAGCATGTGCGTGAGAAAGCTGGAGTGTGGGGTGAGGGACGGGTGCGGGTGGGCACACGTTGGGTGAGTTGACCGATGTGGGTGTGGCAGTTTGATTTGTGATTAATGTGCATGTAAGTGTGTGCGTGCACGTGTGTAGGTGCATGTGTGTAGGTGTGGCATGGGATGTGTGCGCTGTATATGTGGCACATGGTTGGAGTGTGTGTTCAAGGGTAAGGAGCTCTGCTCTCTCTTCCTCTAACATCATGTCTTTCTTCCAGTTGCGCCATGAATCCTCCCAGCCCCATCTCTGGTCGGGCAGACCCATGGCCTCCTTCTGCCTGGACACTTGTAGGTGCCACTGGTCCCTTGTCTCATCCCCCTCCTCTTCTTCCTTAGAAATTCCACTTGGCTTGCAGTTCTGTGAGGTAATTCTAAACTCTACCTTGCCATTCGTACCCTGCTTCTGGTACATTCTGGATGTCACTCAGCTTTGATCTGATATGTCAGAGATCTGGAATGATTTCTAGCCCAAAGCCAGACGTGTTCACCCAGTTCCTTCTCTGCCTTCGAGGCCCACCCTTCAAGTCCTAGCACACACCCCCAAACCTTCAGCTCTCTGAGATTAGAACCCAACCCTCTGCCTCTATTACTCTACTTCTGCTTTGTCCCATATTTGCCCCTGGCAGAAAACTTCTGATCCAGGAGCAACTGGAAGGCTCAGTGATCCCTGTGCCCACAGGCAGGTCCTGTTGCTTCCTGCTGCCCACTGTCAGCCAGAGCCCCAACCCGTACTGTTACTCTTGAGGACCCAGCCTGAGCACACTTCCTGAAGGCACCGTCCTCTCACCATGCCCAGCCTCCAGCCGCTCACACCCCCCTTACCCTTCCCAAAGTCTGCTTTAAGGGGGTGATTAGCATCACACACGGGACAGTGTGGTCCTTACACATGAGCATCCGAGTGGGGACAGATGTGTGACCTCTCGTGGCAGCCTAGCAGATTGGCTTCTTAAAGGTTAATTAAGAACCTTGGGCTGGACAGCACGGCCATGGTGCGGCCAGTGACGGCGGATGCTGTGTCTCCCCAGACCATTAAACACTAATTAGGTTTGGAAAGCCTATTGAGCTCCTGAGGTCTTGTCAAGGCAGGTGCTGGCCCTGGGGTGCCCTTTGAAATACCAGCACAATCACCTTGACCCCAAGCCCAGCTGCTGGGCTGCCCTGTAGCCCCCATCCCCCATCTCACTGTCTCTCCCTTGCTTAGTTTTTCCCTAGCCTACCGGCCTTCTTGATGCTTGCTGGCAGGCTGAGCCATCTACCTGGGGCCTGCCCAACGAATACCTCCAAACAATCCTTGTACCCAAGGCTTACAGTAGCATGGGAGCCTGTGGATGGGACAGGCTAATAGTGGTTGCAGAACTGGCCAGAGCTCCAGCGTCCAATAGCAAAGGATGTGCTGGGAGAATCCATTCCCCAAGCTCCACACCTTCCTCTTGGACTTGTCTTCCCTTCGGCCCTATTGAAAGTACCTTAAGACGTCTGGCCCCAGTGCTTCCCCTGGCGGAATACTGCTTCCCTTTCAGTGAAGCCCCATTCACCAGAGTCCCTGCAACCTTCTAGGTACCTCTTTCCTGGATCTGTTTTTTTTTTTTTTTTTTCTCTGCTGTTGAATTCAGCAAGCATAGCCACAAGCTATCTGCTCCTGGTGGCATGCATTCAGCCAGCTGCCCACTACTGGAAGCCTTGCCTTGTGCTAAGAGACCTTGAAGGAGAAGCGCTGGAAGGAGCTCCCCACCTTGTGGGGTTTCTCCATAGGTGATCAATATCCATCTGAGAGTCATGTTCCCAGTTGTCATGGTGTTCAGAGATTTCTGATGCAGGGAGATAAGTATCTTCACACCCAGAGGTACCGAAAGACCACACGCCCCCAGGGCTTCCCAAGATGCCAGGCTAGGCTGTGAGGTTCTTGGCTCAGTTGGGGAGTCTGCATATCTTACCTGGCCTCAGCTCTAGGTGCGACACACGTCTCTGAGAACACACAGGACTGCCGCTGTTGCCACACCGTCCCCATTGCTGTCACTGCCCATGGTCACCACTGCCATGTAGCCTCCTCCAGTCACCGCTATTGGCACCTTCATCACTCCATTCTCCGTCACTGCGGTCACCACCAGCACCACGTGTTATGACCTGCATGGAGTATGGCTTACCTCTAGGGGTAACACTATTGGTAGGGTGCTGGATAGATCATGTTCTGGGTGGGGCTTTCTTGTAACATGCTAACATGCTAACCTTGTCCCCCTATAATAGCAAGAAAACATAGGATAGCTCATCCCAGCCACTGAGGGAACACACCCCTCCTTGCTGAGTATGAGTGTTCTCTCAAGGGCCTTTTCTGGATGAATGGCTCCCAGGGCAGGGCAGGCCAAGCAGGTCAAGGCACCAGCAAAGTGCTGGGGACCCAGCTCGGTACATTTGTCGTTCATTTCTCTTTGCTGCCCTTCTGGACCGTACCCTGAGCCTCTACTACTTCCCAGGAAGGCTGGAAAGGAGGTAGGTAGTGTACGTCATTTAGGGTTCTCCACCCATACTACCAGACTCCCCAGCTCTGGTGACAGGCAGGGCTGCAGTGAAGTGGGCCTGTGTGGGCCCAGGAGGCACAGCCCAATTTCATAAGCATGAAGTATTATGATTGCATTGATTTCCGTCATAAATCATATTTCCTATCTCCTGACTTTCTCTCCTGCGCCCCAAATTAAGCCTTGGTATTTTCTTTAGCTGCTGCCTCTGCCGAGACTAGAGATGATATTAGGATAATGATGATAAATTTTGCCCCGAGGCTAGGCCACTCCCTCTGTGTGGGGAGGGGGGCTGTGTGTCCCTCTGTTGGAACCTTTGGCTAGAAGGTGG